>NC_134717.1:24520000-25122045 GCF_049634645.1 Pelodiscus sinensis | reverse complement strand
CTTGGAAGATTTTTGGTTTGAGTCTTACAAATCTAGTTTCCAGCAGGAAATTTATTAAGCTGCCAACTTGTGATCATCTAATTAACTTAGAAAGAATCTGAATGAGTTTCTAAATATCCAACTGAAATCAATTGTGACTCTCTTTATTTTAGGCCTCGGGCAGCTTGAAATTGAGACAATAAATGAGAGTGCCTCATTCCAAAAGAATGAGAGTTGGCAGCTTTGCAGAAGGCTGGGGGAAGGGTGGGAGTGCGGTGGTGGTAAGGAGGGAAGCAACCAAAAGCCCAAGTTTCCTTTCCAAGAAAGAATAGTTGACATTATATATGTATCAAATAGGCTTGTGTTTGCTTTTGTCATGTGTTTGCTTTTGTTTAAAAGGCTAAACTCCCTGCAGGATCCACTGACACTATGCATAGACAAAGAACTACTGTTGGCTTACTGTTATTTTTTTTTCTGTCTATGTTTGTGTGGAAAACCTTAGAATAAATCACCTCTTCTATCTTTAAAAGACACAAAGCAGATCTGTGAGCATCAGCATTATTATTTTTAAGAATTTCATTGACTAAAAAGTTCATACACATTGATTTTTTTAAGACAATACTTTTGTTTTTCTTTAGAATTTTATAATAAGCCTACAGACTATCATCTCTCTAATGTAATTCTTTCTACATCAATACAGCTAATATAGCTAAATCACAGTTAACAGCTACAATCCTAGAAAATGACAAGATGAGTAGTTTTTACTTTTATTGCTCATTAGTATTTGCAAATTGTACATATGACCCCAGTATAGAAGCCTTTAATTCAATTATAGTGAACAATATTTAAAACTCTGAACAGATGTATGTGTTGTAAGAGTAGTACAAATTTCTCTAGCTAAATAATCTCTCTTATTGCTGTTTGAAGTTTTGCTAGTACTGTAGGTGGAATTTGTTTGGTATGAACTGGAAATCTAAATAGCTGTACAAACACAATGACAGATGGCAAAATCCCAGTTGGAACGTGTGACCAGCAAACTGGCTGCTATTTGTTTTCACTCCAGGGTAGACAGCAGACATACTGTGTCTGTAAAACAGCTGTGATGAATATTGAATTCCAGAATTTTCTAACATTGGGGAGCATTTCCAGTGAAGGCAAAGGGAGGCTACCTGTGTGATTGTTTTAACTTCAGAAATGAGGAAATGGAAAACATTTTCAATGCTTTCCTAAAACTGAGAAAATCCTAGAAAGTTGTGACTGTGCAATAATATACTATACTTACTCTCTCAACTAATTATAGTGTACTGTGTAAACTGACTATGAAATACTGGTATGAAAGCTGGTAGTATTTCTGACTATGAAAGCTGGTAGTATTTCTTTATGTGAGAACATTTTTTTAAATGCCTGAAAGAGTTTGGATCTTCAGAATTCTGAAGATAATCCTTTTTTAAGGCAATAAAATTTTGTTTTTTAAACCTCTTATTTTATAAAATGACTGTTGAAAAATGATCTGTTGTTGTGTGAAGCCAAATAGCAATGTTTTACCATTGCATAGTTACTGGAGGGACAACTTTATGTTCCTTGGAATTAAAAAGAAAATCAAATCAAACATTACCACTAGACTAGAGTAGTGATTGAGAGATTGAGGCCAATATATAAAATAATGCAAAGAATAAAGCTAGATTTTTGGATGCTGTTGGTTCCGTGAACAGTTAGTTTCTTGCTAGGTGATATGCGTTAAAGATCTAGGTCAAACTTAGAGATAAGGTCAAATTTATTATGGTTGGCTGTTTAGCTCCCAATTTTGTAATATTGTGTGTAAGAATTCAATGCAGTTTGAAGTGGCGCATCCCCTTTAGGGTGGCAACCATTGACGCTGAGACTGATGCATTGGGGGAACTATCCCATAGTCCCTGCAGCCTTTTGTGTTCTGGGTTATGCTCCCAGGGCACACTGGGACCAAAACTGTGCACCGGGTGGTTCTGGGTACATGCCAGGAGCATCCCATAAGGCACTTGTCTCCTCCCTTCCCCCTGCTTGAAAGCAACAGCCATCAGTCTCTTCATGCCCTTTTTTACTCCAGTTATCCACATAGATGCCATAGCAGTGTAAGCATGGAACCCATCATTGGTCTTGTTGAGCATCAAAGTATTATGTCAGTCATATTAACCATGGTGTGCCTTATGCTAGAGTATATCCACAGCATATCCAGGGCCCTGTGTTCTAGGGCCTCTGGAAGAGGAAGTGATAGAACTCAGTGAGAAGGGAATGTGGTTCTGCAGGGGCTGGCGGTGGGGAGGGGGGGGGGGGTGAAGGGTGCCTGTACATGATGCTGTCCTGGAAGGCTGCCATGTGGTTCATCAAATCCATCATGGTCTTCAAGACTCTCTTCTGGTTCTTTGCTTCCAGCTTCCCTGCACATTCTCCTGTCCTCACGCTCCTCTCTCATCTCCAGCAACAGGTATTCCTTCATTTGCCGAAGTGCTCCCTGTGCATATGGGTGGGTTGCATTTGCTCCTTGAACATGTCATCCCTGCTCCATTTTTGCCTGCTGGACACCTGCTGGAGTTGGGGGAGTGTGCAGCATGCTCACAGCCTTTCCCCCTGCAATGAAAAGTGATGGGTAGACTTTACAAGAAATATATTGTAAAGTGTCAAATCTAATCTATTAACAAAAAGAAAAGTCTGTCTAAAAACAATGGGGATGTGTTATGTACAAGGCCACAATTATGCTCTGAAGTGGCCACTCTGCAGCAGGTACACCACAGAGTTCTTAGAAAAGTAGCTGGACCCAGTTTGGAGGCAGGCATGGTAGGGGACAGTATGAGGTTTGAGCCTGCAGAGGGTAGGGGGTCCAGATGTGGCAGCAGGGCAGGGGCTCATGCGGCACCTGTGTGTTTGGCATCCCCCATTTACTGGCAGAGAGCTCCTTTCCATTCATGAAGGACCATGTGAGTGGGAGACTGGGGAGAGGATCTGGGTGTGGAGCAGAGCAGAGACTCAAGCAATACTTCGAAGTAGGAATAAGAGATCCTCTGGAATAGGGCTTTATTCCGGAGGATCGGGCCAGTCTAGATGCTCTTTTCCGGCTTTTCTACAAGCCGGAAAAAAGCGGCGGACATCTTTATTTAAATCCCGCGGGGGATATTTAAATCCCCCCGCGGATTTCCCTATTACGAAGTTTAAAATTAGCATGCCCCTTTCGGAAAAGGGGCCAGTGTAGACGTAGCCACAGAGTGAGAGGGAGCGGATACTGATTGAATGTGGTTAGAAACCTGGGTCTTATGCTGCAAAGATGCCAGAGTACTTATTGCTGGCTTGGTGTGGAAAGGTGTTTTACCGCGGAGGATGGAATAAGACAACCTCCTCCCCCCCCGAACCCTTGTGAGATGGTTTAAAGAGTTCCTCTATGAGCGCTTTATGGAGATGTGCAGGGACAATTCCCGCTCCATCTCCAGACATGTTAGCAAGCTGTACCCCTGCTATTAGGTACAGTGGCTGTTACAGACCACACCTGATTGTCCTAACCCACTTGTAGCATGATGAAAAATCTGAACTCACCACAAGTGCCCTTCCAAGGATTGGTGTCTGGATACTTTGGTGGAAGAGGGGATTGTCTCCAAAGATATGAAAAGGTCCTGTCTGTCAGTGACATCTGTTACCCCACTCATCTGTGGAACACTCTACTCTGCCTCCTCCTCCTTATCCATGCTGTCCTCCATGATGCTGCCCAACACTGCTAGGGGAGTGTCCTGGGAATCCACAGACTGGTGAGGGAAAGTCCTGGCCAGAATGGTCAGCAAGGGGCACTGAGACATCTTCTGGAGGCCAAGAACTTTGACTTTCAGAGTGCTGCATGGCACTACTGTAAAGTCAACCATGCAAGGTCAAATTTAGTATTACTCCTTGTGAAAAGCAGGAATATCAAAATCAACTTTAATAGCTCTTAAAGTCGATGGAAAAGGCTTCATGGTGTGAAATTTGACCTCTTGTGGCTAAATTCAATCTAAACTCCCAGTGTAGACCAGACCCTAGTCTAGTTTTTATTTTCCTTTTGTTTTGGGAAGTGACTGTTTTATGAGCATATTAAAAATAAGTGGGTTTTTTTATCATCTAAGGTCACTTAAAAACTGATGATCAAATATTGTGTAAAATATTCTAGGGGTCTGCCATATGCTATAATGCTCTCAGGCCCTACTGAGATAAAAGCCTGTTCTGCTCTCTCTCCCCCAGACACCAGCTATTACCCTGGGACAATTTCCATTCTGTCAGCATATGTCTTTCATTCCCTGGGGAATGTCACACAACTCCTGGAATGGGAGAGCTTGAATCCCTGAAACTTCCCCCTCTGGTCTTATAGGGCCAGGATGCTATTGCAGGTGCCACGGCAAAAATATATACCATTTAATTTAGCTAGTGTTTTAAGTTGACCTTAAAAGAAGAATAGTTTTTTTCCTATATAAAAGAAAGGCTAAGAACTTTTTATAAATTATTGGATTTAATACAATTTAAATTCTTAAGAAAGGACACTTAAAAAGGAATTTAAAATACCAATTCTTTTTAATGTAATGTAGTTTGGTCATATGAATGAAATACGTTAGCATGTTAAATCCAATTGTATATAAAATGAGAAATATTTATACAATCTATGGTTTCATTTACATGATGATATGTATTTTCTCACTACATAGCAAGATTAGGGCGAAAAGTTCAATTCAGGAAATGTTTATTCTTTTGCTCCAAACATATGTAATCGCAAACATGATTTAGATCAATCACTCTCATTCTTTGCCTTTTTGAATTAAACTGGATTAGTGCAGAGTCCCATAGTTTATGAAATTTATCATCTGCTGTCACCCATCATAGAGGCTTCTGAGGTTTCTGTGCCTATGTGGAAAGGAGTTTCACAGATTGGAAGTTGATGGAAATGAAGATTAGATCTGCTTGGTTATCTTTGGTTAAGAATGAGAGGCTGAGGTTAGGAGAAAGAATCAAAAGCTAATGGGAGATTTTGGAGAGGCAGGCTATGATAAGATCCTGGAGGGGGTGAAATATTGTGGTGGAAGTTCGGTAGATGGCCCGGTAACATGTTAGTGTAGCAGCAATACATTAACAAAAAATGATTGTATTACAATTTCTGCTAGTTAGAACTTCCAGGAATAAAATAAGCTGCTAGTTTTAAAATGCTATTGATCTGTTCAAATTACAGATATTAGAGAGGTTACTACCATTCACACCCCTTCTTCTACTTCTGCCTTTCCTACTAAATCTGAGTTATACATTTAGGTCATGTCTACACTAGGAAATTATTTTGAAATTACTGAATTCAAATTATGAACTCTAGATTTAGCAAATTTGAACTTGTGTGTCCTCTCTACAGGGAAGCATTGGAATTAGTCCAAGGCAGACTCTGTTAATGTGGATGCACTACCTTGGACTTAGGAAGCACTCTGGGGAACTCTGGAAGGCCTCCCGGAGGCCAATAATTCAAATTAGTGGCACTGGAGTATTCACACTATCGTTATTTTGGACTTACAAGTACAGAATTAGTGTTTTTCCTCATGAAAAGCAGGAGTACAGAGTTCGAATTACATAGCCCCTTATTCTGGAATAACAGGCTTGGTAGTGTGGTCATACCTCTTATCAATTCGAACTGAGGGAGGAAGAGATTATTTTGGACTATGGTTCTAGTGTAGACCAGGCCTCACAAACAGTTGACATGTTTGAAAATTATATTGTTGCTATTATGATGGGCCCCCTGCAGCAAGGAAGCAAGTTTGCTAATAAACTATCTAGGTACTGAAGGCCACTGCATACTTTATACACTTCTACTTCTGATAATCTATACTTTACTCAATTTCTCCAGATAGGTGTGAAAATGGCAGAGATACTGCTGGGGAAACAGGGTACAGTTTGTGAAGCAGATAGGCTCACCTTATAACAATTGATCCCTAAATCTGTTATTTTACATTTATTTTTAAAGGAGAAAAATACTCCTGACAAGTCACAATGTCACTTTAACCCCGTTGTGTAGATACAGACTCTTTCAATGGAAGGGTTTTTTCCCTCCTTGTAGGAAGCTCACCTCCCCAAATGATAGTTGATGGAAACATTCTTCTGTTAGTTTAGCTGCATTTATACTGGGTATTAGATGGGAATATCTATTGCATTCAGGGTGCAGGTTTTCCACACCCTCCAAGTAGCACAGCTATGTTGACCTAAGTTTAAGTGTAGACCAGGCCTTGGAAAGTGAAACTTTTCTTTCAGTGGAAACACAAATATAGTCAGTCAATAACAATAGCAGTTTTCCAAAAAGGACCTCCAACAAACTAATTACTCATAATCTCATAAGGAAGTTTGATGCAGAATTCAATCCATTCATATATATCCTTCAGAGATTTTGTTAAAGGGGACTGGCATGGTCAAAATATTGACAGTGCCAAGAAGGCCCTAACTCTCCCTGCTTGGGTGGGAGGTAAACCACATGTTTATGAAGTGTATTGTAATTAATCCTTATCTAGCATAGTAGTCTTTTTTTTCTTTAAGGCATAAATCTCAAAGCACATTATAAATGCGAATGAGCATTATTGTCCCCATTTTACTGATGGGAAATATGAGGCAAAGAAGTGAAGTGAATTGTCCAAGAGCATTGGCAGAATGCTTTGTATTGAAATAGAATGATACTTTTTGTATGGACAATTGTATCCCTTTTCCCATGTGTGAACTGATTATGTAGTTCTTGGGGTGGGGTAGTGAATGAATGTGAGAGTTTGGAGAAGAGGCTGTAAGACATCAGAGGCATCAAGGTACCATAAATTGAGGCCCAAGACAAAGTAGACGAATGCAGGACATTATAGATGGCCTTGGAGTGTTATGGACAAGTATTCCTTTACAAATAAGACAGCCTTGAAATGACACTTGGAAGCAAGCACCAACATACTGATGTCAGAGTAAAGAATAACCCCCAGATAAAGAGATGCTAAACAGAACAGATGGTGATTTATTAAGGACTGACCCAGCAAAATGTATAGACTTGAATAGGGGGAAAGTCTTATAAAAGATGAGGTGTCTTGCATGAATTGCGGGGTCTCATCTTGTCAAGATTGGAGCATCAGTCCGGACCAAGAGAAGCACCTGCTCCTCCTTCTCACACTTAACTCACCTGGCCAGTGAGTTAATGTGGGCAACAGACTGGTAACTTTAAGCAAAAGCAAGATAGAGTTTGTTTGTTTGTATATGAGTGAATAGATATATATATGTGTGTGTGATCAGAGCAATCCCTTTTCCATTTAAATCAACAGTGGCATTTAATAAAAGCAATATTAGTGTAACCCTGGCTTTAGTGAAAATAAGGTAACAGTAGACACAAGATTAAGCTCTGTAACAGCTTTAACTATCTGGTTAATTTTAAAAAAGAAAATTATTTTTTATCTCTATTTCTCTTACTTTTTAATGAATGGTTAAATTAAAGACACATATGCATAAAATTCTGCTTTGTTATATTTATGCAACCCCACTGAAGAGACCTGTACACAATAGAACAGAAATTGCTGCATGTAGAATTTATTGGCAGCATTATTTCCTCAAGTATTTTGAGAATGAGTCCTACAGTAGTTTCTTACAGCTGTGGCAGTAGTAATTATATAACTTATACACAATATTTTTAGTTAGTCTTTATTCATTAACTAATATGTTTTATAATATTCTACAAAATGGCTTGTATAAACTATTGTTAAAAGAATTAACATTCTCATATTAAGAATATGGTTAAATAATATAGCTCAAGCTAGGGAATGGGAACTTTAATGTGAAGGTTCATTGGCAATGCTCAATTCATGACAGTTTGCTTTCTTTCTTACAATACTGTTTTTAAAGCCAGAACATAACTGCATTGATTTCCTTGGACTCACTCTATGGAAAAATATAGCTCCTAGTATCTTGCTTATTCTTGCTTATTTCTGAGATCAATGGTTCTCAATCCGTTTCCCATTTGTGGCCCAATTGGCACACAGCTGCAGACCATGTGACATCTGCAAGGACATAAAAGTATTTATTTATTGTGTGGCTGCAGTCTACATAACACAGAGAGCTGTATATGCAGCCCACAATGGTAAATATGTTAAGAACCACTACTTTAGCGCTCTCTCTCTCTCTCTCTCTCTCTCTCTCTCTCTCTGTCTCTCATGAAATCAATACAAGTTCTAGCTATATAACTCATCCCAAAATGTACGGGTAACCTCTCAGATTTTTGAGCTTTGTTAGTTGTTATATAGTTTTTTGTGTGTGGTTGAACTAAGGTAAATGTGTGAGGAGGCCTTGCTCCTTGACTGGTTCCCCTTGAAATCAATAGGACTTATTGTGGATTGGAGTATTACTCAACATAAATAAGGGAATATGAATCTCACCCTCTCTCTCTACTTCTCTGATATCTCTAGGTCATCTTCTGACCTCAGATACATGCACAGTATTCAATGGGAATTGCCTGTACTTATCTGAAGGCAAAATTATCCTCATGTTGTGTCCTTTATCCTTATTATGTATGTATGGGGGAGAGGGGAAGGAGGAGATTCCATGTGTGAAGATGTACATACATTAAAGTTTAAAGCTACTGCATGTTAGGTATGTCTTGCAGCAACCTGAATTACATGTGACTAAATATGGCCATTGCTCTACTAACAATCAATCAGAAATTCTGAAATCTGTGTTTTGAAAACTAGCTATTCAGTGGTTAAACTTTTAAGAGAAGTTCAGCCTAAGTTTCTTTATTCTCTCATTAGTTTCTTGGAGAAACCAATCGGGATTTTCTTTCAAATGCTGTTGCAATGCTAGTGATTGATTGCCTGTCAAATTTATGGATTGTACAGTGACAGTATGCCAGAGATTTCTGCTAAAGCATGGCATTTATTATTGTGAATTCAGAGTTTGTTGAACTGGTTAAGATGGAAGTTAAATGTTAAATTGGGATAACTGCTGAGTAACTTCTATGAGAGAAATTTTTTCTGTGGAAATAGACTGAGCCTTTATCTTCTGAAGTGTTCCCCTCTTTTCTGAGGTCTATATTCTGCCACCCTTATTCACACTGAGTAGCAACTTATTCCATGAATAGTTACATCACTTGCCCCCACAGAAATGAATGAAATATGGTGCTACTCAATGCGAATCTACTCTGTAATCCACAGAAACTTGTTTTTTGGATCCAAAGTTGCCCTCCCTTGCTTTTGCAAAAAGTTTTGGTCCCCTTTTTCATTTTGCATAGTCAGTTGTTTCTTTGATTGTGTTTAATATGCTTATTTAATATGTGTTTAATATGCTTATTTATTTTTTTAAATTTAATTTTTTGTAGCAAATACTGAATTATTTCAACCACGGGATTGCCTTCACCGTATTTTACTTGATTTTTTGTTTTTGTTTTTATAAAGACTTGGAAAACGTAATGTTGATGAGTTTCCATTCACAGTAACATTTAAACTTTAAGTCAAACATGATTGTGCTCATATTGGAATTAGGTGATGCCGTGATACAAGGAGCATAATTAAAATCACTATGCAATAAAGAAGAACAAAAAATATATGGGTTTGGGTTTTGTTAATTGGGTTACTCAGGAATTTCTGAAGAAAAGCTTCATGACCTCAAAGTTGTTTCAATAGCAAGACCAGTTTAAAATCAGAGCTTCAGATACTTGGGTCTTGCAAAATGATTTTTCATCTCTTCCCCCTCCATACAGTTTTAGGCCCTGGTTCTCTACTCAAGTCTACTGTGCCTAAGGGCTCAAAGATCTTTGCTAGCAGATCCAATTGCACAATAATATATGCTGCTATCATGATAACGATGGCAATTTATCAAGAATAAGACAGATAAACTAAATAAATCAAATGAAAGTTAAATCAGATATATGATGTGAAACTCATTAACTTATTTACTTTGTTTTTAGTTAATCAAAATGTTTCACAAACCTGCATGTCCTGTAATAACCCTCTTCAAAAATGTGTATTTATACATGCAACACTAAGTTGCTACAATTTCCCATAGGACATGGGAGCCTGTCGCTAATGAAATCAATGAGAGCGTTCTGAGTTCATCTAGAGCAGAATCTGCTATGACCAGGGTAAAAAATGTTTTGCTAAGTCCTGCAAACTTGAGCCCAGTTTTGATGGACTCTGGGTCACCTTATGGTTTTGTGTTGAGATCAGGCAAGATCTGCATTTTCGCATGGTTTTGGCATGAAAGCTAGTTTCTCAATTGACTGGAGAAAATGGTAGCACAAAACTTAAGAGTGAAAAGTTTGCAAGCTCTGCTCCCCTCTGGGGCCTGCAGGATGCCGATGGATGGGCTGCTTCCTTTGCTGTAGCATTCTGCAGGGGAAGGGGAGGGGGGACAGAAGGGTGCTCTCCCCCTCCCCACACTTCAACACCCTGTTATCTGGGGAGGAGTGTTCTCCCCCCTCCCCTCCCATCAACACCCTGTTATCTTCCCTGATATTGACAGGATGCAGGGTTGGGAATATATGTCCAGTCAAACTCCTGATGCACTGTCTGCCCATTTACTCTGGTTGTGAAACACCCCTGAGTGTACTGTGCTGGGATTTTCCTGACGAAGTCTTGGCTAGTGTTCATCAGCTCCAAAGTGAAATAAATTGTTGCATCAGTATGACTAGATGATCTTTTCCTGGCCCTACTTTAACAGATTGTGGGTTGTAAAGGCATGCAGGTTGCCTAATCCCCAGAAGATACCAAACCAAATAGTGGGAGCTGACCTGTCAGCTGTTTAGAAGCCAAGATGAAGAAGTAGTTCAGCCAATTGCCCCTTGAGACTCCAGAGTCCTATAATTGTTGGAAGGGGAGCCATGTCTGCCCATCACATAAGGAAGAACATGGCCTGACTGATTTCATGGAAAGAAAGCTGGCTCCTTAACATTGATGAAATCAATAGATTTCATGGGACTTGCTTGATGTTTCAGATGAACCCTAAAATCAAAGCAAACCTAATGTGCTATGATCATGCCCTCATGTCAATCATTTGCCAATAGCCCCTGTGCGAAAGCTCCACTGATGACATATAAATCTATCTATTGGGTTCACTGAAAAAAAGCTAATGCGAGAGAATGATCCCACAAGAGCAATGTCTTCTCTTTTGAAAATAAACATCTTGGCTTTGTCTCTGTTTGCTTTGGCTAAACCAGTTTGTTTCTTGTTTGGACCCCTCTTATGCATGTTTAATGAAGCATTTAAAATCTTCGCAGTACATATTAAAATAAGACATTTTACTCTGCCAACATAATCCTTAGGCAAAAAGATAAGCCCATAGCTGCTGGCTTCAGCATACTCAGCAGCTTTGGATATGTTGGCATGTCATCAGTCAGTATGCACCTGGTTTACAGCTTGTAAGAAAAGTTTGCTGAAACTGCTGCCCATGAGGGGTGGAAACATAAAGGCATAGGGACCAAGTTTGCTTGCACATGCCCTATTCAGAGGTTGCAAGGGACCGGGTCAGCTCCTGTTGCAAACTAAGGGTACGTCTACACTGCAGCGTTATTTTTGGGATACTTCTGGATCCCAGAATAGCTATTCCATGTCTTTGAAACAAACCCATTATTTCAAAATATAACTGGCTCGCTTTTTTTGACGTCCCTGTAAACCTCATTCCATGAGGATTAAGGGATGTTTTGGAATAGCGGTTTATTTAAACATTTGGCACTGTGTAGATAGCGCCAAATTATGAAACAAGCTATTTCAAAACTAACTCGAAATAAGCTACGCAATTTGCGTAGCTCAAATTGCGTAGCTTATTTCAAGCTAAGGGTGCAGTGTAGATGCCCCCTAAGGTAGCCCTGCAGGCTGGCATAACTTGTCCCCTCTCTTGCTAGTGTCCCTATGAGCTTTGTGGCAGCAGAGTATTGCCAGTACAAAGGATATGCAGGGTAACAGTGGGGTTGAGTTCACCAGTGTGGACAAAATACACTCAAGATGCTTTATCCTGTGAAATTCAGGGAAGTCCTCTTGGGGATTGTCTAGACAGAGAGTTAGTGCATGACATGTTGGGTTGTGCACGTGTAGCACACTAACATTTCATGCACTAATTGGTCATGAGGACCCTACCACCGCACACTAAATGTTCCCTAGTGCATGCTGATCAAATACTATTTGAACTGAGAGTAGATCAGAACATACTAGGGAACTTCAGTCCAGAGCAGGAGTGAACAAGAAGTGGCCTACGGGCTGGATGTAGTATGCCATTGGAGGGCCACTAGATAGATGCTTTATGTATCTGAGCATCTTCAAATACGGCTACTCACCATTCCCAGCCATGATGGGTTGTGGTTTTTTCCCATTAATGTTCTTTCAGCTGGACTGGGGCTATCGCCTCTTTCTCCACCAGATGTGATGGGGACTTTCTCTATAGACCATGTCCCCAAGCGGTCAGAGCTCTGACTGGTCATACCACCTAGTGACCCAAGTTTGCAGGGAGGGAGATTAGAGGTAGTGACTAGTAGTGCAAGTCCATGGAACTGGCAGCCATCCCACTCCTCCAGATTTTAGTCCAGGGGTCTGGTGCAAGCAGTTCAGGTATGTGACCTAGGCTAGGGTATCACCTAGCCTACTCTCTTGATTACTTTGCACTGCATTCCAGCCTCTCCAAAATCCTGGTGAAGACTTGTCTTACGGCCTGTAAAATGTCCCCATCACAAAAGGTGTGTGTGTGTGTGTGTGTGTTTGGGAGAGAGAGAAGGGAGTTCCTACCAAATTCATGAACAGCTACTCCATTGTTTCATCTGTGATGGCTTGGAGTCTGTGTTGAGGCTAACTTCAAGTCTGCTCCCTTGCACTGACTGACCTAATGTATTAAGCTTGTCTGCTTTTTAAGCTCCACCTTTTCTGACAGCACAACTAGAAGGTGTATCAGGGCAGAGTTGACCAGAGTTACTAAGGTATTACTGGACTATTAGTTGTTTTTTAAGTTTGTTCTTAATACCTGTTCCCCAGTTTGGGTTTGCACACCCCACCATACCTCCTACCATCCATGTATACTCTCTTGCTTTAACATTCTCATATTTTCCCCATTTTTTGTCACCTAAAAGGAAATCTAGATAATCAGCAGAAGCCTATAAACAATAATATATATAAAGGAAAAGAATTCATGATCAACATGGAAACCTCTGTATCACATCAAACTGTGTACATAACTTGCTAGCAAAACCATGAGACTTTTTATTGAAATCCATGTCCTTCATCACCACTTTCCTATTTGTTTCCTAAGCTCATTTATGTACCCTAACCAGCATTACATTTTAAATGTTTTGGGGCACAGTCTGGCTTTGTCTACATTGCCGGCTTATTCAAGCCGTTTTTGCGCAAGGGTTTTTTGTGCAAAAACAAGCAGTGTGGACATTTCCTTTTTGCACAAGATCCTTATGCCTCTTCTGGGTTCAAGTTCCGACCCGCCTCCCCAAGAGAGAGGCATAAGGATCTTGCGCAAAAAGGGGTTTTTGTGCAAAAAGGAAACATCCACGCTGCTTGTTTTTGCGCAAAATGGCTCAAATAGATTATGCAAATGAAGCACAACAAAATGCTAATCAGCGCTTCATTTACAAATTCTCTGCCAGCAAAAGCTGGCAGTGTAGACATAGCTCCAGAGTCTTACTATGTTCTTTTACAACACCATGCAGAATGGGATTTTTGTCCTATTTGGAGCCGTTAGGAGCTGTCATACAGAGCTATGAGGTCTGTGAGTGTAAAAAGAATATAGAAGACCAGAATTATTATTTGTATTACTTATTTTATTATTTCTTTTGCATGTTTCAGTCACATCACAGTACCAGTGCCATGATCTCTTGCTTCTCTGACTGTGGCATTAATATTACTCATGCCTGAAAATGAATGCCGTCTCTATCTTTGAAAATTAGTTACACTTTTATCCTAATCAGAAACAGCTGGTGGCTTCAGGGATAATGATGGATGAAGTTTCATTTGAATGACTAGAGTTGATCTAACAATTCTACTGTTGCCTCACTTTTTTAACAAAATAAAAACAAGCAACAGATTGCATGCCAACAATTAAGATTGGTACCATGGAAAAGTAAAAGTCACACGGCTGAGATTTGTTCTAGTGCTGCTGAGAACAACACTGGAATGTTAATTCACTTTTTCTGAAATGACTGTTGATTTGTAATGTGTTAGGCCTTGATCCCACAGGGCTCGTCTACACTGGCCCCTTTTCCGGAAGGGGCATGGTAATTTTTGAGATCGTAATAGGGAAATCCGCGGGGGATTCAAATATCCCCCGCGGCATTTAAATAAAAATGTCCCCCGCTTTTTTCCGGCTTTTAGAAAAGCCGGAAAAGAGCGTCTACACTGGCCAGATCCTCCGGAAAAAACCCCTTTTCCGGAGGATCTCTTATTCCTACTTCGAAGTAGGAATAAGAGATCCTCCGGAAAAGGGCTTTTTTCCGGAGGATCTGGCCAGTGTAGACGCTCTTTTCCGGCTTTTCTAAAAGCCGGAAAAAAGCGGGGGACATTTTTATTTAAATGCCGCGGGGGATATTTGAATCCCCCGCGGATTTCCCTATTACGATCTCAAAAATTACCATGCCCCTTCCGGAAAAGGGGCCAGTGTAGACGTAGCCACAGTGATTTCAATACAGGCCTGGGTAGAGATCCACTGAAATCAGTGGGAATCTGTGCAAGCTGGAGCCTGCCTAAAGGCATCTGCTTCAGTGATCTTGTTCTTTGTTCCCTTTGTTAATCGAGGAATTCTGAGCCACTGTGCAAGTGCAGAATTAATGACCCCCTCTTATTTTTTCTACCCTGTAGATTGTAGAACAATTGATTCTGATAGTAAGGCAAAGGGAGGCTTTAATTACATCCTTTGTCCACGAAGAGCTATTGTGATGCCAGAAGAGAAGGCTGCTTCAGAGAGGAAGGGAAACAAGGGCTTTGTAGTGGGGCCAGGTGAAGAGACATAGGATGGGGGGAGTGGACTGAGCAGAGTATACAGTGCTGCTGGGGGTCAACAGACTGGCATTATGAAAGGCTGGTGGAGGGAACAGATAGGGTAAGCACATCGGAGCTAGTGAGGCATCGGAGATAGTGAGGCACAACACTGAGACAGGGGATGAGTGAGAGAGAGGGATGCAAGACCATATGGGAGAGGGAAGGCATTGGCTGAGTGGGGGCGAAAGGCCACATGGGGACAGAGAAAGATGTGCCTGACTGAGTGTGAGAGGCTAGGGATTAGCCAGTGTCTACAAGGTGGAGGCTCCCTAACAATCCTTCCTCCCAGGACCCCTTGTCCCACACATACCCAACAACCCTTCAGACTTTCCCCCAACAATTATTTCCTTGTCCCTTAGCTTCTCCGTTACCTTTACTTCCCCTAAGCCTTTGCACTGCTTCTGAGGTGTGTGGGAAATGCATTTATCTATTATAGTTTATATGAAATTTTACTCCAAGTTCCATTTCCTGACTTTTTGTTGTTTGTATTGTTGCAGACATACTTGACCCAATTTCTCATTTTTTAGCCAAAAACTGAATCTCTTGATGAGAAGAGGGTTTTTTTCTCCAGAAGGCCAACACTTTTTATTCAGATGAGATTGCTGTTTTCTGTAGTTTTGAATAATCCCATCTCTTAATTTCCACGCAGAGCAGATGGAATTTTTTTTTTTTAAGAACTCATCTGAAAGACCTTGCTAAACAGCGAAGAACCTCATTTGTTTACCCTCAGAACGATGATGGGTTTAAGGAGTCTCTGCTGGGATCTGAACCACGTTTTACTCTTGCTAGCTCATTAAGAAGAGGAGAATGTCAAACCTGAGGCTTAGACAATTAAGCCATTCCTTTTTGAGGTAGTAGTTAATGGGATATGAAGTTGTCTCTCCATTCTCCCAAAACTTATAGCTGTTATTGAATATCTTGCCCTTCTGCAGATTTCTTATTACTACCTGATTGTAGCTAATTTCCTTATGCCCCACAGTTTTTAACAGTCTCATTCAAGAATATTACTCACAGAAGTTGAATTACAAACACTGTACAGCTGAAGCTTTGCATTCTTTATTTTTGTAGGTATGTGGAACATCCTATTAAATAATTTCACACCATTGTGCTAATACTCTAACAACTCTGTAAAAACTAATACAAAGGTATCTTTAAAAAAAATCCCCTATGTGGAAGAGGATCTTTTTTTTTTTTACCAGCACTTTGAAATTTTTGTTAGGTATTTCTAGAAATCTTCCCTTCTGAGATTTAAGTCTGCTGTTTCACTTGTACTTTCAGTTTACTGATATTTTTCTTATTTTGACAGGATTACTTTGACTTTTTGATTTCCTCTCAGAGATGATATCTTGGTTTGTTCTTCAGGCATTGTGTGTTGCTGTTACTGGTTTTGTTTTATTTTATTTTTTTGTGGGTCACTCTTAAATTTTGCTGGAAGGAAGTGCAAATTATTGATGATCTTTCAACTTGCCTCTAAAATTTCTTTTGGGAAACATTGTTTTGATTTCCTATCATATACAAGGAAATTTTCTTATACAGTCACTTTTGAAGGTCAGAAAATCTCTAGTTTCTAATTATTATTCTTTTTTCCCCTCTGGTGTACTCCTTGGTATTTTGTTGAGACTTTTTTAAAGAACAGAAACAATTTCCAACATATTCTCAGTTATTCAGATATTTTCTCTCTCATGATGTCTACTTTCATTGTTTTCCTGATCAGAGGCTAGACAGGAGAAAGAAGCATGGAAACAAGTATTTAAATATAAAGTTTTTTGAACTTCTTTTAGGAAAGCTAACTGGGGTTAGTTTGAAAGGACAGAATAGAGAGGAGAGTGCAATATCAGTAGGAAGGAACCAATCCTTTTTTCAGGACAGCAGGTATGGATGGTGATAGGTCTGCTGTTGTTACCTGCACAGTGTGTGCCATGTTTGTCTTCCTCCCGGAAGAAAGATCAAATTTCATCTGCACTAAGTGCAAGCTGGTCACCATTTTGGAAGAAAAAATTAGAGGACTGGAGGCCCAGGTGTCAACCCTACACTCAATCAGAGAGGATGAAGACTTCCTTGATAGAAGGCAGCATTTAATCCTGCAAGTACGGCAGGCGGAAAAGCCAGAGAGGGCAGTAGGAGACCAGAAAGAGAACTGGCAGCATGTAACTTCTAGAAGGGGAAAAAGGCCAGCACAGGAACCCCCCAGTGTTATAGAGGTAAGTAATCACTTTCTGGCTCTCTCCACAGGCTCTGCGGTGGTGAATGCTTTGGAAGGGACCTCACAAGGAAGACACCGGAAGGGACCACCATCTACTCGAAGGCATGGGATGCGTAGTCCTAGGGATGGGGGTTCCATGACAACCACTCCCAAAAGAAGGTGATGGGTGATGGTGGTTGGGGACTCCCTCCTAAGAGGGACTGAGCCATCCGTCTGCCGTCCGGACCCGGAATCTCGAGAGGTGTGCTGCTTACCGGGAGCTCAAATTCAGGATGTGACTGAGAGGCTTATAAAACTGATCATACCTTCGGATCGCTACCCCTTCCTCCTTCTCCACGTGGGAACTAACAATACGGCCAAGAATGACCTTGAGTGGGTTACTGTGTATTATGTAGTGCTGGGAAGAAGGATCGAAGAATTCAGAGCACAAGTGGTGTTCTCGTCCGTCCTCCCTGTTAAAGCGAAAGGACTGGGCAGGGATCGTCAAATTGAGGAAGTAAATGCGTGGTTGCACAGGTGGTGTCAGAGAGAGATCTTTGGTTTCTTCGACCATGGGACTCTGTTCCAGGCACAAGGATTGTTAGGAAGAGATGGGATCCACCTAACAAGGAGAGGAAGGAGCATCTTCGTGGGCAGGCTTGCAAACCGAGTGAGGAGGGCTTTAAACTAGGTTTGTTGGGGGACCAAAACCCTGAGGGGAGTGGGAAAGTCGGATACTGGGAAGAAATGGAAAGAGGTATGAGCAAGAAAGGAAGACCCCTGATTTGAATGGAGAAGATAGAGCGATCAACTGATTATCTGAGGTGTTTGTATACTAATGCGAGAAGCCTGGGCAACAAACAGGAAGAACTGGAGGCCCTGGTCCAGTCCAAGAAATATGATTTAATTGGGATAACAGAGACTTGGTGGTATGACTCGCATGGCTGGAGCGCTATCATGGAAGGGTATAGACCGTTCAGGAAGAACAGGCAGGGGAGAAAAGGAGGAGTTGCACTATGTGTAAGAGCGCACCATGATTGCTCAGAACTCCAGTATATAGAGGGAGAAAAACCTGTTGAGAGTCTATGGGTTAAGTTTAGAGGTGCAAACAACAGCAATGATGTTGTGGTTGGTGTCTATTACAGGCCACCAAATCAGGTGGATGAGGTAGATGAGGCTTTCTTCAGACAACTAAGAGAAGCTTCCAGATTGCAGGCCCTGGTGCTCGTGGGGGACTTTAATCACCCTGACATCTGTTGGGAAACCAATACGGAAGTACACAGGCAATCCAGGAAGTTTTTGGAGAATGTTGGGGATAACTTCTTGGTACAAGTGCTGAAGGATACGACCAGGGGCCGTGCGCAGCTTGACCTTTTGCTCACAAACAGGGAGGAACTAATAGGGGAAGTAGAGGTGGGTGACAACCTCGGAAGCAGTGATCATGAGATGGTAGATTTCAGGATCCTGACCAAAGGAAGAAAAGAGAGTAGTAAAATATACACCTTGGACTTTAGAAAAGCAGACTTTGACTCCCTCAGAGACCTGATGGACAGAAACCCCTGGGATGCTAACATGAAGGGGAAAGGAGTCCAGGAGAGCTGGCAGTATTTTAAAGAAGCCTTATTGAAGGCACAGAAAGAAACCATCCCGATGCATAGCAAGAGAAACAAACATGGTAGGAGACTGGATTGGCTTACAGGGGAAATTCTTGGTGAACTTAAGCACATTGACCAGGGAAGTGTATAAATGTATACCTCAAGAATGCTGGGGGTTTATCAGGAAGGCGAAAGCGCAATTGGAATTGCGACTGGCTAAGGATGTGAAGGATAACAAGAAAGGTTTCTACAGGTATGTTAACAAGAAGGTGATCAGAGAGGGTGTGGGGCCCCTACTGGGTGAAGGAGGTAACCTAGTGACAGATGATGTGGGGAAAGCTGAAGTACTCAATGCTTTCTTTGCCTCTTTATTCACGGGCAAGGTTGGCTCCCGGACTAAAGTGCTAAGTGATGCAAGATGGGATGAAGATGGACAGCCCTTGGTGGATAAAGAACAGGTTAGGAACTATTTAGAAAAGCTAAATGTACACAAATCCATGGGTCCGGAATTAATGCATCCGAAGGAGTTAGCAAATGTCCTTGAGGAG
This sequence comes from Pelodiscus sinensis, assembly GCF_049634645.1. NCBI lineage: Eukaryota > Metazoa > Chordata > Testudines > Trionychidae > Pelodiscus > Pelodiscus sinensis. Next base: position 25,102,754 of record NC_134717.1, on the reverse strand, counting down.
CCTTTGGCCATTATCTTTGAAAAGTCGTGGAGATCGGGAGAGATCCCAGATGACTGGAAAAAGGCAAATGTAGTGCCCATCTTCAAAAAAGGGAAGAAGGATGATCCACAGAACTATAGGCCAGTCAGTCTTACCTCGGTTCCTGGAAAAATCATAGAAGGGATCCTTAAGGAATCTATTTTGAGGTGCTTGGAAGAGAGGAAAGTGATCAGGAATAATCAGCATGGGTTCACAAAGGGCAAGTTGTGCCTGACCAATCTGATTCACTTCTATGATGAGGTAACTTGCTCTGTGGAGGTGGGAAAGTCAGTGAATGTGATATACCTTGACTTTAGCAAGGCTTTTGATACGGTCTCTCACGATATTCTTGCCAGCAAGTTAAGGGACTATGGATTGGATAAATGGACCTGGACGGTAAGATGGATAGAAAGCTGGCTAGAAGGCCGGGCCCAGCGGGTAGTTATCACCTACTCGGTGTCAGGATTGTGGTCAGTTTCTAACAGAGTGCCCCTAGGTTCGGTTCTAGGACCGGTTTTATTCAATATCTTTATTAATAACCTAGATGAGGAGATGGATTGCACCCTCAGCAAGTTTGCAGATGACACTAAGCTAGGGGGAGAGGTAGATATGCTTGAGGGCAGAGAAAGGGTCCAGAGTGACTTAGACAAATTGGCGGATTGGGCCACAAGAAATCTGATGAGGTTCAACAAGGACATATGCAGAGTCCTGTACTTGGGACGGAAGAATCCCAAGCATTGTTACAGGCTGGGGACCAACCAGCTAAGTAGTTAGGCTGAGGTTGGCCTGTGTCAGCTAACGTGGCTTCATGGGGTTTGGACTGGGAAGCTAGAAACTCCTGTGTACACATTTCAGTTCAAGCAGCAGGCCAGGCTCTGGGACCCTGTCCCTTTACAGGGTCCTAGATCTGGAGCTCCAACTTGAGCTCAAATGACTACACAACATTGTTATAGCTCTGTAGCCTGACCCCACCTCAGTTGAGCTGGGCCAGCTGTGGATGTTTTAATTGCTGTTTAGTGAGCTGGGAAGGAGCCATTTTTTGCCTTTTAGGAATAGTGAGATGGCCCAGTATGAAGGTTGAGAGCACTATTTACCCTTCGCTCAGTTGTGGGAGGTCCTAAGGTGTGTAAGTATTACCCTTGAGATTGCTTATGCTGCCTCAGTTCATCATATTAATCCTCATCTACTGCAGTCTAAATGACTTCTCCTAGACACAAACTCCCTGACTCAGCACCACAGATTTGGCACACATCAGTTCTGATTATCCTGCCCTAATTTGAAGGCACAGGGAAGAAAGCCTCCAGAATATCTTTTGGCTATGTATTTTATAGATAAGGATCTTTTACAGATTTAAAACTTACGAATAGCAGGAGCAATATCAAGGAACCTATTTTGTCAGACTTCATGGATAATGAACCATCTCCTTTTAATTCCCATTGGTTTTATCTTTGTTGAAACCTGGAGGAGTTAGCAAATAGTAAGTGTCAAGCTAGATGCTCCTTACAGCTAAGGAAAACTTAAAGTTATAGATAATTTGACTCAGACTGAAGATAGGAATATTCAGGGGGTTGGAACAGGTCCCATATGAAGAGAGGCTAAAGAGACTGGGACTTCTCAGCTTAGAAAAGAGGAGACTGAGGGGGCATATGATAAAGGTCTATAAAAGCATGAGTGGTGTGGAGAGGGTGCATAAAGAAAAGTTCTTCATTAGTTCCCATAATAGAAGGACTAGAGGACACCAAATGAAATGAATGGGTAGCAGGCTTCAAACTAATAACAGAAAGTTCTTCTTCACAAAGCAAATAGTCAACCTGTGGAACTCCTTGCTGCAGGAGGCTGTGAAGGCTGGAACTAGAACAGAATTTAAAGAAAAGTTAGATAAATTCATGGAGGCTGGGTCCATGGAGTGCTATTAGCCAGGGGATAGAAATGGTGTCCCTGGCCTCTGTTTTGGAAGGCTGGAGATGGATGGCACAAGACAAATGGCTTGGTCATTGTCTTCGGTCCATCCCCTCCGGGGTAGCTGGTGTTGGCCGCTGTCGGCAGACAGGCTACTGGGCTAGATGGACCTTTGGTCTGACCCAGTATGGCCGTTCTAAGCTCAGGGTCGGGGGTCTCACTGGACCACCTTGATTTTCATGCACACCTGCTCCTGGGTGGCCAGTCTGGCAGCTATCCTGCCCTAGACGGCCACTTTCCTGTGCCTAGTGTGGAGGTCGTGGATGAGGTCCACGATATCTGCACTAGACCAGGTGGGCGCCCGCCTCTTGCAGCCCCAGGCAGGCTCCTGGGAGTCGCCAGCCTGGTCCTGAGAAGAGGCGGAGGGCTGGGTGGCAGCGGGTGGCTGGCTCGTGCCGTGCCAGGTGCAGGGTCTGCTGGCTGGGTGCTGGCAGGCTTGCACCTGGCATGGGCACCGTAGCCAGCCCGTGCCCCTTTAAAAACTCCGGGGCCGGGAGGGGGGCATCAGAGTTTCCCTGGTGGTGCCCAGAGTGGCCACCAGGGAAAGTGTTAGTCCTTGTAGAATGAGGTTTACCTAGTTCGAATTAAGCGGTTTGCCTGTGTAGCGCCTATCAAAGTTAATTCGGACTAACTTTTGTAAGTTCGAATTAACTTTGTAGTGTAGACATACCCTATGCTAGGATTTTTAATTTCACAAAGGGATTATATTCAGACAGACGGTTACATATAACCATTTCAAATCAGTTGTTATTGGATGTTATTGTTTATTTGTCATCTAACTCTGAAGTTTAGAAGACATCTTTATTCTTTTGAAATGTGCATGGGAAGTTGAATTTTCTTATTGGTATTTAGTTTCTAGAATTTGGAATTTGAGAAGACAGTTAAGCTCTGAGGTGTCTTCATATATAGACTAGATAACAGTCATGAAAAAACCTTATTCTATACTAGATTTTAAGAGATCAAAGGATTCTGATGTCTGATTTCAGAAGGAGATCATTATTAAGCCTGAGAAATCCTCTCAAATTTGTGAATCCTATGAGTGGTGGTAAAATCCTTACAACCACTGGTGTCTAAATAATGGATTTTGGTTTTTAATATTATCCCCCAAATGCTTTCAAAGATGAGCACTTTTGATTTGATGGAGACTGTGTGAAGTTAAGGTCTGCTCTACTGTATATGGTTAATAGGGTAAAATGCAATCCCTTTTCTAATTCACTTCAGAAGATGTTAGCTGCCAGAAGATAGAAGGGTTTATTATATAATAAAAACAAAAAATCTCTTAGATCCTTATGAAAGGATTTTGAAGCAGCAGTTTCAGATAAAAATTCTTCCACATTTTGGAAGATAGGGGGCCTTGGCCTTCAGCTAAGGAACACTATATTAATGACAAAACCAGGATAACACATTTTGGCCAGGTTTTTGGACTCAACCATTCTCCCCCCCCCCCCATTCTACTATAGGTGATACCATGACAAATCCTCTTTTTGATTTAATACTCTGGCGTTCAGTAAAGTACAGTGAAGTTCTGTCATTTACTTAAGCACAGTGATGGGGGGGTCGGGTAGGACAGAAGCTCTAGGATATGTTCTCTCTGCTTTACTTTTTCAGGAGGAAACTGCTAAGTTATCCTTAGTATTGGCTAATTATTTGTCTTAAACACATTGGATGGATTTGGTCTGGCTCGAAGTCTGTTATCACAGTTCCTATGTTTTAAAAAGGGCAGAAATATTCCTGTGTCCCACAGACTGATTGGTCTGTTAGATGTAGCAGGGAAAAGTCATTCCAGATTTTTGCTATTTAAGCTTGAAATATAGGCTTTAGACAAAGAGCAGTCCGACTCTGACTCACGCAAAGTGAACAGAACTATTAACTAACTTCTGGTTGTACAATCTTTGTTGATGGCGACGTAAAGAATGCAGCTTGTCTTTCAGTTTCAAGGATGAGTTTGTGTGATTGGCATTTAAAACCCCCCAAACATTTCGTTACTTGTACATTTCAGCAGATTTAAGCTGGAAATCATGCATATGCCATAGGCATAAGACACCCCCATACTGCAATTTTGACATAGTTAGTTTTCAAAGAAGAGCTACAATTCTAGGCAAACTTGTTTTTTACAGCAGTAGAAACCAGTTTAGGTTTATATTTAGTGAATTGCATACTAATTCTGTGATTTGGATGGCTTTCTATTTTCTTGCATGGATAAAATGGTATGTTAAAACAGGATATAATCCTTTCACACACTGCAGGCAATGGCACAGCATGTTATTGGCAGCACATTAGACTTCATTAACCCTAGAACATGTTGCATATTCACTCTTGGCACTCTTATAGAGCTTGCAGGCAGTAACCCATGAGTAATCTTGTTACCTACCACCAACTGTATCCACATGGAATAGGGGCTGACCACAGTGTGAAACACAAATACAGTCTTCTGAAGTTTAGTTTGAACATTTGTGGTATAATTCTTTTTGTGCTCTGAAGTAGAGTTGTGCAACCGCCTTCAAGTATTTCATTAAGAGCTGCAAATAATGAACAAAATGAACTATTAATGTTACTTCTCTGCATTGCTTTGCTCTTCAGATGCATTTTGCAGCAAGTTTGCTTTGATAGAGTATTAATGACATGTTTATTCATATAATTTATACTGTTCAGAAATATTGATTTTATTAATTTACACGTCTGGGTAAAATATGGCCACATTTTCTCATCTCTTGCTATACAGTATAGTTCTGCCCAGATTGGCTGTACATGTGCTTTTTTAGTAATTAGGAGATAATGTGAGGAACAGAACATTATGACAGGATAACAGCCTCCAGCTGGTAGGCAAAGCCCATGGGAAAGCAGAGCATCAGTCAAATATAAACACCAAGACAATACAGAGATTGATTCCATGCACTAGTCTCTTCTATTCGAATATCTTTATATCCAATAAAAGTGACCTAGAAGGTAGATATAATTATGATGCTGGTGGACACTGACACAGTGGATTAACATTTGCTTGTATCATTGGTAGAAATAAAATGAATACTAATGTTCTCTGTGCAGTATAGGAAATTAAGACAATACCTGCCGCAAAAGTCATACAAATGGAAAGATAATGTCATTGGCTTATAGACTCTGTCTGACTTGAGAAGAAACCTTCTAAGCCAGTGCGTTTTCAATACACCATTTTCTAGGACAGGGGATGTGACTTCAAGGAAGCTGACAAGGATGTGCATGTGTGTGGCTTTTACATAAGAACATAAGAACGGCTGTACTGGGTCAGACCAAAGGTCCATCTAGCCCAGTAGCCTGTCTGCTGACAATGGCCAGCACCAGGTGCCCTAGAGAGGGTGGATCGAAGACAATAATCAAGCAATTTGTCTCCTGCCATCCTTTTCCAGCCTCTGACAAACAGAGGCCAGGGACACCATTTCTATCCCCTGGCTAAAAGCCTTTTATGGACCTACTGTCCTTGAAATTATCTAACTTTTCTTTAAACTCTGTTATATTCCTAGCCTTCACAACCTCCTCTGGCAAGGAGTTCCACAGGCTGACTACATGCTGTGTGAAGAAGAACTTTCTTTTACAGGCAGTCCCTGGGTTACGTACAAGATAGGGACCGTAGGTTTGTCCTTAAGTTGAATTTGTATGTAAGTCGGAACTGGCGTCCAGATTCAGCCGCTGTTGAAACTGACCAGCAGCGGCTGAATCGGACACGCCTGGGGCAGAGCAGCTGGGGTGCTGCTGGGTTGGTCCCGCAGCGCTGCTTCTCGGCGCTACTGGACCAACCCGGCAGCACCCCAGCGGCTCTGCCCCAGGTGTTCCCAAGTCAGCCGCTGCTGAAACTGACCAGCGGCTGACTACAGGAAGCCGAGGCAGAGCTGCTGTGCCCCGGGCTTCCTGGAATCAGCCGCTGATCAGTTTCAGCAGCGGCTGACTTGGGGACACCTGGGGCAGAGCAGCTGGGGTGCTGCTGGGTTGGTCCAGTAGCGCCGCATCTTGGCGCTGTGGGACCAACCTGGCAGCCCCCCAGCTGCTCTACCCCAAGCGTCGGTGAGAAAAGCCTGGTCTGCTGGGGGGGGGGATGCGCACTAGTTGCGCCCCCCCCCCAGCAGACCAGGGAGACGCGGAGCGTCTCTTCTTGCCGCGGAGGATGCGGGTGGTGGGACTGCGGCGCGTCTCAGTGGTCCCGCCGCCCGCGTACTCCGCGGCGAGAAAAGCCGCTCCAGGCTTCCTGGTCTGCTGGGGGGGGGGCGCTAGCTCCGTGTCTCCCTGGTCTGCTGCGGGGAAGTGCCCCCCGCGCTGCCGGAGGTGGTGACAGTGGGGAAAGCACCCCGCACTAGCAGGCCCCCCCGGTTTGTAACTAGGGGTCTGACTTAATTCGGACTGACGTAACCCGGGGACTGCCTGTATTAGTTTTAAACCTGCTACCCATTAATTTCATTTGGTGTCCTCTAGTTCTTCTATTATGGGAACTAATAAATAACTTTTCTTTATTCGCCCTTTCTACACCACTCATGATTTTATATACCTCTATCGTATCCCCCCTAAGTCTCTTCTTTTCTAAACTGAAAAGTCCCAGTTGTTTTAACCTCTCTTCATATGGGACCTGTTCCAAACCCCTAATCATTTCAGTTTCCCTTTTCTGAACCCTTTCCAAGGCCAAAATATCTTTTTTGAGGTGAGGAGACCACATCTGTACACAGTATTCAAGATGTGGGCATACCATAGTTTTATACAGGGGCAGTAAGATATTCTGTGTCTTATTTTCTATCCCTTTCTTAATAATTCCTGGCATCCTATTTGCCTTTTTGACCACCGCTGCACACTGTGTGGAAGTTTTCAGAGAACTATCCACGATAACCCTGAGATCTCTTTCCTGATTTGTCATTGCCAAATTAGCCCCCATCGTACTGTAACTATAGTTGGGGTTATTTTTCCCAATATGCATTACTTTACACTTATCCACATTAAATTTCATTTGCTATTTTGTTGCCCAATCACTCAGTTTGGTGAGATCTTTTTGGAGTCCTTCACAGTCTGCTTCTGTCTTGACTATCCTAAACAGTTTGGTATCATCCACAAACTTTACCACCTCACTTTACCCCTTTCTCCAGATCATTTATGAATAAGTTGAAAAGGATTGGTCCCAGGACTGACCCTTGGGGACACCTCTAGTTACCCTTCTCCTTTCTGAAAATTTACCATTTATTCCTACCCTTTGTTTCATGTCTTTTAACCAGTTCTCAGTCCATAAAAGGACCTTCCCTCTTATCCCATGGCCATGTAATTTACACAAGAGCCGTTGGTGAGGGACCTTGTCAAAGGCTTTCTGAAAATCTAAGTATACTATATCTACTGGATCCCCCTTGTCTGCATGTTTTTTAACCCCTTCAAAGAACTCTAATAGATTAGTAAGACAGGATTTCCCTTTACAGAAGCCATGCTGACTTTTGTCAAACAAATTATGTTCTTCTACGTACCTCACAATTTTATTCTATACTATTGTTTCGACTAATTTGCCCGGTACTGAAGTTAGAATTACGGGTCTGTAATTGCCAGGATCACCTCTAGAGCCCTTATTAAATATTGGTGTCACGTTAGCTACCTTCCAGTCATTAGGTACGGAAGCTGATTTAAAGGATAGGTTACAAACCACAGATAATAGTTCAGCAATTTCCCATTTGAGTTTTTTCAGAACCCTTGGATGAATGCCATCCGGTCCCGGAGATTTGTTAATATTAAGTTTTTCTATTTGTTCCAAAACTTCCTCTAATGACACTTCAATCCGGGACAGTTCCTCATATTCATCACCCACAAAGGACGGTGCAGATTTGGGAATCTTCCTAACGTCCTCAGCCGTGAAGACTGAAGCAAAGAAATCATTTGGTTTTTCTGCAACGGCTTTATCGTCCTTGATTGCTCCTTTTATATCTCGATCGTCTATGGGACCCACAGGTTTTTTAGCAGGCTTCCTGCTTCTGATGTACTTACAAAATATTTTGCTATTTCTTTTTGAGTTTTTGGCTAGCTGTTCCTCAAAATCTTTTTTTGCTTTTCTTATTACATTTTTACACTTGATTTGACAGTGTTTAAGTTCCTTTCTATTTATCGCCCTAGGATTGGACTTCCACTTCTTAAAAGATGCCTTTTTGTCCCTCACTGCTTCTTTTACATGGTGGTTAAGCCACTGTAACTCTTTTTTAGGTCTCTTGCTATGTTTTTTAATGTGGGGTATACATTTAATTTGGGCCTCTATTATGGTGTATTTTTTTTTAATTTTCAAATTCATGGTGTTCAATCTGATATTATGGTCCAAAGCCAGAGTTTTATAGTAAAATAAAGTGGGATACAGCTTCTCTATTTCCTCAGTTCTGAGAGATCAGGCTGGCACATGGGATTTCTCAGCCATCTTCTCGTTTCCAAGAACACACTTGCTGATGTAAGCAAATTCTGAATGAGCTCTCCACTGACGTCTAGTGCTGAGTCGTGGAAGAGAACATTAGGAGCTGACCTTGTTTGCATGGGTAAACCCATCCTGCCTAGGTGCTCAGCATGATGGGATTTCGTGTCCAAATTATCACTTTTGACTCATCCTCAGCTAAACACCAGTTTCTAAGCAGCAGAATGGCTTCCAAAGCCCACTGAGTTGAGAGGTTGGTGGCAGGTATTTGTACCTGGTGGTGTGGGCTCTGCCTCAGGGCCCCAGGCACCATTTGACCCTATCTCTCTCCATGGTAAATTAGCAGAGCTAAGTCAGACTCAGTCAAGAGTCTTGTCACATGTTGCAGAGCTGAAATCAGTGTTAAACTTAGTATGGAGCAGTGTTTCTGATGCAAGAAAACTGCGTAGTGCACACAAACACTGAGAGCTCTGTTAAGTAGGAAACCCTGAAGTCATCTTAGCAAACAGCCAAAAGTGTGGCTGTCAAGGCCATCAGGGCAGATGGTGGATGCCTGAGCAGCGGAGCCTTATTGGGAGGTTCCTTAGCCCCCTACTACACAGTCTGGGAGGTGGACTTTGCAGAGGTGGCCTGAAGCCTGTGCTCCACCTTCCCTGGTCAAGCCTCAACTTCCCTCTTCCCTGCTCTTATTTATAGGGCTTCCCCAGCAAGCTGCTCTTTCATTGGCTTCTTACAAGCCCCTTTCTTGTTGGCCAGGGCTCTGTGCAAGCTCCCTCCATCCTACTTTAATCCCGTCTGGGCAGATTTGGGGCAGCTGCCTCACTACTGAATTTGCTTCACTGATGACAGTAGTATGTGAATCTACACAATGCTAGCTGGCTGTGTTTTACTTGATTTTCTTTGCTTTGGGAAACAAGTTTAGCTTTGACTCATTCTAAATTAAGGACTTGATTTCAGAACTTTTTATTTTTGTTCTTGTCCTTTTTAACTCCCATGTATGATTACTTGATAGCAAAGAAAAATCCTAAGCTATGTCTACACTGCCAGCTTTTGCTGGCAGAGAGTATGCAAATGAAATGCTGATTAGCATTTTGTCATGCTTCATTTGTATAATCTATGACTTTCCCAGAGAGGTATAAGGTTCTTGAGTAAAAAGGGAGTTTTGGGCAAAAAGGAAACGTCCACACTACTTGCTTTTGTGCAAAAACAGCTCAAATAGATTATGCAAATGAAGTGTGACAAAAGCTGGCAGTGCAGACAAAGCCCCAGTGTATTAGTAATAGAGATGTAGCCGTGTTAATCTGATCTAGCTGAAACAAAAGACAGGACTATGCAGCACTTTAAAGACTAACAAGATGGTTTATTAGGTGATGAGCTTTCGTGGGCCAGACCCACTTCCTCAGATCAAAGTGTGGAAGAAAATTGGCATGACCATATATACCGAAGGGATACAATCAAAAAAGTGAACGCATATAAAAACGATAAATCAAATTTCAGAACAGAGGGGGGTTGGAGGAAAGGTTAATGTTTGTGAGCTAATGATATTAGAGGTGATAATTGGGGAAGCTATCTTTGTAATGGTTGAGATAATTAGCATCTTTGTTAAGGCCCAGTCATAAAGTGTCAAATTTAAGCATGAATGATAGTTCAGAGGTTTCTCTTTCAAGTCTTGTATTTAAAATGTCTTTGAAGCAGGATGCAGGTAGTCAAGTCATTGAAACAATGCCCTTTCTGGCAGAAATGGCAAAAAACTGTTTTTTCTTTGTGAAATGGTCTAATATCAGTTTTGTGTGTATTGATTCTTTGGTGAAGTGTCTGAGACGTTTGTCCAATGTACATAGCAGATGGACACTGTCGGCACATGATAGCATAAATTATATTTCTGGATGAGCAGGAATATGTGCTCTTGATCTTATAACTGAAATGGTTAGGTCCAATGATGGTGTCAGCAGAGTAAATATGTGGACAAAGCTGGCACCGGGGTTTGTTGCAAGGGAAAGTTCCAGGGTTGGTATTAGTGTGGTATGTCCTGTGGTTGTTGGTAAGAATCATCCTGAGGTTAGGGGGTTGTCTATAGGAGACTATGGGTCTGTCTCCCAGAGCCTCTCGGAGTGTAGTATCCTATTCTAGTATAGGTTGTAGTTTATTGATAATGTGTTGGACGGGTTTAAGTTGGGGGCTATAGGTGATGACAAGTGGTGTTCTATTGTTGGTTTCCTTTGGTCTGTCTTGAAGTAGATGGTTTCTGGGTATTCTTCTGGCACAAGAATTGAAAGAAACCTCTGAACTGTCATCTTGTTAGTCTTTAAAGTGCTGCATAGTCCTGTCTTTTGTTCCAATGTATTAGTGTTTGCTACTTTAAAAGATTCAAGTTTTTTTAAGAAATTATAATTTAAAAATGCACACAAATTTGAAGGGCCTATAGGCAATAAAACTTTTCCCCCAATGTATTTTCCTGTATATTCTTTCTCTTTTTTATATTTATCAAGGATTTTATTTGTCAGCTTTCTCTTTTCTAACCAGAATCCTCTTTTTGCTTCTTTCACTTATCTCACAGTAATTCATCAGGAAGCAGTTGTGAGATGAGAAGCATTATATGATAGCCCTTAGATCTAGTCCACACTTAAAACTTAGGTCAACATAGCTACGACACTTACCGGTGTGAAAAATCCCTATCTCTGACCTATGTAGTTATGCTGATCTAACCTCCAATTTAAAAACAGTAAGGTCAGTGACACATCTTATCATTAGTATGCCAGACTTCCTAGTTACAAGTCATCACTTCCAATAAATTTAATCAAACTCACATTTATATACTTTTTTTTTTGCTGTCCAAAACTACGCATTTTTACTTCTCTGTTGTTACTTTTAATGAATCATGAGATATCAAGGGACCTGGTCAAGATCAGCATTCATTATTAGTCACTAAAGCTTTTAGGAAATTGCCAAGAGATTTTGCAAGTTTTTTACTGAGCTAATTAACTATTAATTCAGAAAGGCAAAATGTAACCCACGTGACCCAAAACTGAAGAATCTCAGCAACATATGTTTTAAAGAATGGCACGTCCTTGCAAAAGACATTCCCAGACTTTTTGGCTCTTCTGGACCATTTCCTTTTATGTTAATACAAGAAAAGAAAGGTTAGAAATTATATTACAAGTTTTAAATATGACTCAATCTCATTCACTGGAACAACTGAAGTTCAGCTCAATAAGTAACAGTACAGGTTGGACTTCCCTGGTCCAGCACCCTCAGGACCTGACCGGTCTCAAAAGAGAATTTCCCAGGCCAGGAGAAGCCCTTGTCATTGCCCCTTAGCTCTCCACCCCTCGCTGCCACCAGCTCATTCCACCCTAACAGGGTTGACATCTGGCAGTCCCCAGCCCTGGTCTCACTCTGGCCATGCTGCTATATGGGCTGCTGTGGCCCTGACCCCGCTTCTGAGCAGCACATGGCTCCAGCCCTGCTGCTGCTAGGGCCGCGGTGGCCCCGGCTCTACTGCTGGGCTGCCTTGGCCTTGGCCAGGCTGTCCCTGTCAGGTTGTTGTGGTCCCAGCTCCATGCTGTCCAAGAGACCTACGGCCCCAACCCCACTGCTGGGTGGCACCTAACCCCTGGCAAGTTGTAGTGGTGCTGGCTAGGCTGCCTCTGCTGGGTTGCACTGATCAGGCTGCTGTGGCCTTGGTCCCACTGCTGATCAAGCTGCTCCGGTCCTGGCCCCACTACCATAAGCTCTCTGGGTTTCCAGCTCTGTTGGGCCCCCAGCTACTGGCCCTCCTGCCCCTTGGTTCTCTTGGCCAGAAACATCTGTGATCATCCCTGACCATGGATGTTGCCAGACCAGAAAGTCCTTGGTTTATGGAGATGCAACTTGTAGTGAATGAAAGATTATTCAGTTGCATTTCGTGACAGAGTTATGAAGTAAAATATATTTGACTATAAACTTGAATAGCAGTCTAATCTTAAATAGTCTGTTTTTAACTTTATGATGGAGAAGGTTACAAGTTCACACTTTTTCTTTCAAAGGGATTTCACCTCCTCCCCTTCCCATCTGCTCAGATTGTCTCCCAGACACTCAGCATGTGGCTTTTCCTGTAGAGAGATGTTTGTCTCCCAATCAGTCTTTCATACTCTTTCATATGAGACAGTGTGGTGAATGTGGGAATTGAGAAATGTGCCCTGAAAGTAGGGGTTGGGAATGCTGCATTGCTATCTGCAGCAGTTCATGACAATAGCTCTCCAGTTTGTTTCATTGAAGTGTTATTCCTTTCTCATTCTCTGCTTTGTTTTTTAATAACCCCCCCCCCCCCAAGATTAATATACTTCTTATTTGCCCCCAAACGGTGTAAGGAGTTGGCTCTCTCCAAAACATCCTCACTTTTTCTTCCAGGGTTGCCAACATTCTAACTGCTGAAAACTGGACACACTGGAGTCTCCCCCGTCCCCATCTTGATTCTTTCCCAGGCCCCATACTCTGCTTGCTCCTCTTCCCCATTGCTCACTCCTCCTGGCCCAGGATTCACCTGCTGTCTGAAGAGCTGGGCTGGAAGGAGCTGACACAGAGCCTGCCTAATCAGTTCATGGAGGGGTGGGGTTGGTCCCTGAAGCAAGGGACTGGGGTTGGGAAATTGGAGCAAGGATTCACACAGGCACACACATTCTCTATCTCTTTTCTGGAAAATCTGGAGCAGCTCAGCAGAAAGCAGCTCCTCCAGGCTCAAGTCACAGCTGTTGCACATTCTGCCCCATGATGGCAGAGGCTGGTTACTGTGCATAAGCACTGCTGACTGGACCATGCCAGGTTCCCTTTTCAATCAAAATTTCTGGTTAAAAAAACTAATCAACCAACCAATCAACCAAAAATCAGCAGACACCTGGCAACTCTACTTTCCCAGACCCTATTCAGAACACTATAGATCCAGAGGCCACATTGTAGACAGGGCAGAGACTGGAAGGGATGAGTTGAGAAGAAGGCAGATGGATGCACATATCTTTCTCTTCTCTCTCTTTGGAGATTCCCAGCTGGGCAGAGTTATCTTTTCCTCAGGTCTCTTATCTCTGTTTGTGTCCTCTCTGCTGCTGCCTTCATACAAACACATTGGGGAAGATGTGGCCAGAAAATTCCCTGTAGTGGAGTCATGCTGCTAGGAAATGCTGGGATCAATAACTGTTGCATAAATGCAGGGTTTCCAATTCCATGGAAAGTTAGATTTTTGGACTTTGCCTGTGACTTGTTTCTTGGAGATTTCTTCATGTAGTTTGTCCCATCAAAAGGGTGTATGGATGAGAGAGAGTCTCTATATAGATTTCTCCCTCTCCTGGAGATTTTCCCATGGCATCATTGACTCAGGCCATAAAGTGCTTTCTCTGTATTCTAAGAGAACATTTTTCTCCTATATTCATGTTGATAGAATGTGATCTGCCCACTACTGGCAGGTGAGCTTGATGATGATGATAGATCATCTGTCTTCAACGACTGACTGTAGTGGGGAGTTTTATTTGACTCACATTTTGCTGATGAGGTCCTGATTTTGTTAATATACTGTATATTGAATGTTTTGGTCAGCCTTTTATTTTTGACCTGGAACGATATAGACAAATGTCTGTTTGAAAAATGACAATAATACTGCAGCAAGGAAAAGCTTATTTTCAGACTGCTGGCTGTTTTTCATGAATCTTGCAAATATCTCCCTCTTCTTCTTTTGCCTTACAAAATCAATAGAAAATAAGCACACACAATTCTAGTGCAACTTTTTCAATTATTTCTGTCAACAAACTACTACAGTGGCTCTGCACCTCTGGGCACACATGGGCATCTATTTGGAATGAATGTATGTTTTTCAGTTTAGTAAAGCAGCAGATCACAAGCCTAGAAGCATCCATTTAAAATACATTTGGGGATGAATTCATTGAGTTTTATTGCTCAAGGTAGTGAGTGACAGCACTGATCGGAGAAGTTCATATAGGCATTGCATGGGCTTTGTCAAACAACTTAGCCAATTCATCTAATATATACACCCTGCATCTCTTTTAATATGTGTGCTTTCCTAAGCAGAACATACCCACTATGCCAAATTGCTCATTGCTTATTTACACAAATATCTCCCAGTATCTAAATGGAAATCATCAAGCTCAGCTCATCTTCTAAAATGCATGAATAGCTGTAAATGGGATAACTGCAATGTGAATAAATAAAACACATGAAAATTAGCCAGGTCTACAGAGAAGAGAAATCCGTTAACATACTGTCACGTATTTCAAGTCTCAAGCCTTGACTGATTGCCTTCTTCATTTACAAAGTTCACTTTGGCTATTGTTTGAAGTTTTGGGAGAAATAAAATGTTAGAAAATGTGTTTTTTCCAAGCACTGTAGCTAGATACTTGCTAGAGGCTTGAACTGCAGTGAACAAACACCTCTTGGCTTGTTTGGAAAAAGTGCATGACCTCACTGGCACTGGCATTTGTCTGTTATGTTTGGGATGAAAGCCAGCCTGAAAACTGCCAACGTTTATACAATATATTGGTATTTAGAGATTCATTTGTTTTATCGGAAAGTAAGAGCAGTCTGGGAGAGAGACTATGAGCCCCACACATAACAGGAAATTTCAGACACATTTAAGACCCCTCGACACCATGTAGACCCCCACCCTTTGGAAAGTTCTGTTTTAAATAAAATGCTCCCTGGGCTCTCACACTGGTTTGCCAGATGTGGTTTTTCAGTCTTTTAGAGCTATAATTGTGTCCCAAACCAATTTCTTTTATAGCTTTGCTTATACCTATAGCTAAATATTTAAGAGTTCAATTGTGTCTGTTGAAAGAAGCCAATGCACAGAAGAACCTGGGGTGGGCACACTTCCCCCATGGAGATGATGGGAGGTATTATACCTTTACAAAGGCACAATTCCTCATAGGCCTTAAAGAAAATGCCCTTTTTATGCTCATGTTTCAAGTGTAGTAAGTATTCTCCCTAGATTGCCAATGCATATTCTACTACACAGATAGTCCCTTATGATCCTGATAACAGCATGGGCTGGAGTACTCAAAATCCATTATCGGGAGAAAGATTCCTTAAATAGTGTCCCTAAGTGGACTCGTGTCCACTTCACATGTACATGTGCCCTCATCTGTTGTTGATTGGAGACTTTTGGTAATGTCTGTTCAAAAAGAAGAGGAGACGTGGCACACTACCTATCTTTGTGTCCTAGTTAGTGTTGGATGAATCACACTCTGCTCCTTCTAAACTGCCTCAGCCTGAGGTTATGTCTACAGCCTGACTTAGGGGTGTGACTTTTTCACGGAGTTAGTGCAAGTATAAATAGCAGCGTAGCATGGGTAGTTAGCTGGGCTGAGTGCATATCCACCTGACACTGGCACAGCTAAGATGTGCCTGTACTGCTGCACTATTCATGCGACTCCAGGTGCAATGCTGTGTATATTTGCTGTAGGCTGCTAAGCACTAGCTTGTGTATGTGTATGTGAACCAGCGGGGGAAAAAAATCACATCATGTGATTATAGCATAGACAGACTGAGACAGAGCAACTTGCGATGCCCACTTCTTAGTTTTGTTAGCTTGTGGAACATTTCTTTATCTTTAGAGAGCAGTTTTGATAGTTTCTCAGATTGAACATAGTTTGGGAGGGTCATCTTTCCCCTTTTCCCCATGCCAGTTCCTGAAGTTCATTTTTCTCTCTTCTTGGATAGGCCCAAATGCCCTGGATTTAATACTACTGTCAGGGCTATTCCTCTGAGTGCAGAAGATGAGGGCCTTAAATACTTTGCCTTTATAGGCTCTGCTTACAAAAGCTCCCTAGAGTCACAGATGCACCGTCTCTGAGGAAAAAAAAAGCTGCTACCATCAAGTGATTTAACCCTGAAAACAAACAGGAGGGAACACTTGAATTCCTTCCCCAGAGGTACTCCCCAGCTCTTTTGCGCCAAGGGTATGTCTACACTACAGCGCTAATTCGAACGGATCCAGACTAAAAAACTAATTCAAATTAGCGTTTTGCTACTTCGAACTAGCATATCCACATTAAGTGGACCCTGAACTGGGGTTAAGGATGGCCGGAAGCAGTGCCAGCAGGGCATCAGAGGAGGACTTAGAGCGTGGAGCTGCTGCCTCAGGCTAGCCGAGGGCTGTGCTTAAAGGGACCCGACCCCCACTCCGGACAGACAGTTCTCAGGGGTGCCCCACTTGCAAAGCAGTCCTGGCTTGGAGTGCCCTGAGTGCCCACACTGGGCACATCACAGCACTCGGCCATCAGACCGGCTGCACTTGCCGCAGGCTGCCATCTGGGGAGAGGGAGCAATTGGGGGGCTGCAGGAGAGCTTCCACCCCCAGAAGCCTGCAGAGCCAGCCCAGTCCTCCCCATCAGGGGCTCGTACCCCATTCCTTCCTCACCTCCTTCCACTTACCATTCCCTATCCCCCCTTCCTGATGTACAAAATAAAGAAAATGTGTGATCAAAAATAGAATCTCTCTTTATTGAACAAAACTTGGGGAGACTGGGAAAAGGAGGTGGAAGAGGGGAAGAGACAGGCTGGGAAAGGGGAGGGCAACTACAATGATCAGGGGTTTGGAACAGGTCCCATATGAAGAGAGGCTAAAGAGATTGGGACTTTTCAGTTTAGAAAAGAGGAGACTGAGGGGGGATAAGATAGAGGTCTATAAAAGCACGAGTTGGGTGGAGAGGGTGCATCAAGAAAAGTTCTTCTTTAGTTCCCATAATAGAAGGACTAGAGGACACCAAAAGAAAGGAATGGGTAGCAGGCTTCAAACTAGTAACAGAAAGTTGTTCTTCACAAAGCAAAGAGTCAACCTGTGAAACTCCTTGCTGCAGGAGGCTGTGAAGGCTAGAACCAGAACCGAGTTTAAAGAGAAGTGAGATAAAATGATGGAGGTTGGGTCCAGGGAGTGGTATTAGCCAGGGGGTAGGAGTGGTGTCCCTGCCCAAAGTTTGTGGAAGGCTGGAGAGGGATGGCACGAGACAAATGGCTTGGTCACTGTCTTCGGTCCATCCCCTCCAGGGTTCCTAGGGTTAGCTGCTGTTGGCAGAGAGGCTACTGGGCTAGATGGAGCTTTGGTCTGACCCAGTACGGCCATTGTAAGCTCAGGACTCAGGGTCGGGGGTCTCAGTGGACCACCTTGATTTTCATGCACACCTGCTCCTGGGTGGCCAGGCTGGCAGCTCTCCTGCCCTAGACGGCCACTTTTCTGTGCCTAGTGCGGAGGTCATGGACAAGGTCCACGATGTCCACACTAGACCAGGCGGGTGCCCGCCTCTTGCGGTCCCAGGCAAGCTCCCGGGAGCCGCCAGCCTGGTCCCAGGAAGAGGGGGAGGGCTGGGGGGCATCGGGTGGGTGGCTCGATCCGTGCCAGGTGCAGGGTCTGCTAGCTGGGTGCTGGCAGGCTTGCACCTGGCACGGGCACCGTAGCTAGCCCGTGCCCCTTTAAGAGGTCCGGGGCCGGGAGGGGGGCAATAGAGTTTCCCTGGTGTTGGCCAGAGTGGCCACCAGGGAAAGCTGCGGAGGGCTAGCCTCCCACAAGTTCGAATTAAGGGGCTACACACCCCTTAATTCGAACTAGTAAGTTCGAACTAGGCTTAGTCCTCGTAGAATGAGGTTTACCTAGTTCGAACTAAGCGCTCCGCTAGTTCGAATTAAGTTTGAACTAGCGGAGCGCTAGTGTAGCGCCTATCAAAGTTAATTCGAACTAACATCCATTAGTTCGAATTAACTTTGTAGTGTATACATACCCCAAGAGAGCTTGAAAAACAAGCTGCAGTCTCTGGTAGCTGACTGCTCAGTCTTAGGTAGGCATGTGCACTTGCACGCGCACACGCACGCGCGCACACACACACACATACACACACACTCACACGTTACTTTCCAGGACACAAGAATCAAATCATTGCCCTAAAAAGGTGATTTTTATTAACAAAACGAAAGTTATAGTTGATAAAGCATACTTGGTTGCTAGGTGTAAAACAAATTGAAACACCGAGAAAATCTCTGGGAACAACTCTTAGGGTATGTCTACACTACCACCCTAGTTCGAACTAGGGTGGTAATGTAGGCATACCGCACTTGCAAATGAAGCCCGGGATTTGAATTTCCCGGGCTTCATTTGCATAAGCCGGCCGGCGCCATTTTTAAATGCCGGCTTGTTCGAACCCCGTGCCGCGCGGCTACACGCGGCACGGGTTAGATTGTTCGAACTAGCAAGCCATTCCGAACTATCTGTATGCCTTGTGGAACGAGGCTCCCTGGCTCCCTGCCAATACCTTTGCTAGCTACCTGAGTTTAACCCTTCAGTCACTGGGTATTGGCCAGCGCTCCTTTTATCCATCACAACTACATAATTTTCGGGGAGTCTACTCCTGCTAGCGATGGCCATTCTAGCTGTCTTCTTTATTTAGGGGTCATGTATGGCCAGTCTAAGTATTGAATCTGTATTGGATTTAGGAGTAGGTCTAGAAAGAATGAAGATAAAAACTTGTGATGGAGTGTTCTATGTGGTTTTCATCAGATCCAGGACCAGGCTCTCCCTTTATGTAGCAGACGAGAGAAACAAGAGTGCTCTGTCAATTTCCTCTGCAGCCCACTTGGGATAGAATTGTGGGAGACAACTTTAAGGCTAACAGAGCTTTAATGGGGTGCCCAGGTGGGGCAGAGTAGGTTGAAGTAGATCAGTTAACTCTGAATGTGGCACGTGGAGGAGAGATCAGTAAAAGCATAATGAAAGATGAAGCTCAGCTGAGGAGGAGCAGGTTGGGCCTCTATAAAAGAATGAGAACAGAAGTGGGCTGCAGGGAGAGACTCTGCAGTCATTCCCTCTGGGCAGAGAGGTGGGTAGGAGAAAGCCCAGTGGAGGAGTAAAAGCTTAGGTATCCTATCCCTGTGGGAAGGGTTCACCTGGAGGAGTTGCAAAGAATGCCCAAGGAAGGCAGAGTTGAAAAAACCCAGGGAACGAACAGTGAGGGTAGAGATTATGTAAATGATGGCTGCCAACTAAGAGTTCCTGACCTGGAATCCAGAGTTGTCAGTGGATGGGGGTTCCCCACTAGCCACTGGGAGGTGGCATTGGTCAGTACATGGAGTCTTTGGGGACCATCTCTCCTGTTTTCAACCATCCTGGGAATAGATCATTTCAAACACATGTGTTTTTTGAGGTTGTAACATTGGGCTACTCCATCCCACCTGCAACCTCCCTTCTCCATACCTTTGCAGGGACACATGAACATCTTCTGAAACAAGAAGTTTTATCTCTCCTTCACACAGGAACCATAGAACCTGTACCTACTCAATATGGAGGGTGTGTGTGTGTGTGTGTGGAGGGGGAGGTTCTATTCTGAGTACTTTCTGGTTCCCAAAAAGAAGAATAGATGGAGGTCTATCTTAGATCTCAGGATGTTAAGTACTTTCCTCAAAATGCAAAAGTTCAGGATGGTGACTCACTAAATTATAATACTTTCTCTAGATCCAAGGGGTTAGATCTTAGCTTCTTGACCTATATTTTCATATTGTGATGCAATCAACCCACAAGATGTTTCCATGCTTAATCTTTGGTCAGCAGCATGTTCAATACTGATTGCCCCAATCTGTCTATCATCTCCAGAGTCCTTACAAATGTGTATAGTGGTCTTCACCTGCATCAAAGACTGGCTTCTCATAGCATTTTCTTACACCCTTAACCTGCAAGAAGTCCTTAGCTTTATTTTGTGTGCTACAGCTTGGCTGTGTCTAGACTGGCAAGTTTTTCCGCAAAATCAGCTGCTTTTGTGGAAAAACTTGCCACCTGTCTACACTGGCCGCTTGAATTTCCACAAGAACACTGACTTCCTACTGTAAGAAATCAGTGCTTCTTGCGGAAATACTCTGCTGCTTCCGTTCGGGCAAAAGCCCTCTTGCGCAAATCATTTGCGTAAGAGGGCCAGTGTAGACAGCACAGTACTGTTTTGCGCAAAAAAGCCCCGATGGCTAAAATGGTGATCGGGGCTTTTTTGCGCAAAAGTGCGTCTAGATTGGCACGGACACTTTTCCGCAAAAAGTGCTTTTGCGGAAAAGTGTCCGTGCCAATCTAGATGCTCTTTTCCGCAAATGCTTTTAACGGAAAATTTTTCCGTTAAAAGCATTTGCGGAAAATCATGCCAGTCTAGACGTAGACCTTTCCGTTTGACAGAGAAAAGTCCACTCTGATGCCAATTCAACCTATAGAATTTTGGGAGCCACCTCAAATACCCAGACATGCAGGGCTTGCTTATCAGTGGGCAGACTCATTGAACCTCATTTCTCAGGTTCAAATAAACTCCCAGAAAACAACCAAAAATGTGTTTTGCAACCTCTAGGTAATGTTGCATACCACCTTACTCCTTGGTTGCGTACATCCTGGAGTGCAAACTGTTGACACTCCCAACAAACACTGTATTGGCATATTATTTTTGATTTCTCAGGAGTTCTAGACACTCCTAATTGGTGGAAGGAGCCATGCAGTGTATGAATGTTAGTCCCATTCATTCTTCAACACCCCTACTTCAACTATAGTTACAGATGCAGCTCTCATTGGGTGAAGAGCTCATCTTCCAAATCATATTATTCTAGGACAATGGACCATTCAAGAATCATTCTCCACATTAACCTACTGGTACTCAGAGCAATCAGATACACCAGCAAACATTTGCTTCCTGTGATCAAAGGCCAATACATCAAGATATGATTGGTAGACAACATATCCAATATAAATTGCATGGGAGTAGCAAGTGCCTTCCCCCCCTTTTTGCAGACTCAGTAGAGCTATTAAACTGGTGCATAGCCCATCAGATCCTCATCTTGGCTTCATAATCACCAGGACTTTAGGGGTGCGTCTACACAGCAGGGCTTAACTCAAAATAAACTATGCAAATTTGAGCTACATCAATTGTGAAGCTTATTTCGAAATAGCTTATTTCAAAATTGGGTATGTCTACACAACACTTTTTTTCAAAATAGAGCACTCTTCCTCTGACTTCCCTTACTTCTCATACGATGAGGGTTACAGGAGTCAGAGTAAGAAGTCCTCCAGCTTGACAGTATTTTGACATTATTTCCAAATAACTGCCTGCTGTGTAGACATAACATTAGTGGCTGTTTACTCAAAGAATTTATGAGTATGATGTTTTAATGACTGATCTTCCTCACACCATCTTTCATAAATATATAGTGTCTTGGTCACATTCCTGCTTTTTTACTCAAGGTACCTTTGGACTTTCACAAAAAGCCAGGCAATTCAACTTCTGGTTTATACCTCAAGCTAGAGAAGAAGCTACTCTTCACACCATAAATATCAGAAAAGTGTGGGCCACTTACTTGGAAAGGATTATTAAACCCTTCAGAGTCTCTCCCAGACTGTGATTTGTGGGCAGAGTTAGAGGGCCCTTATCTCACAAAAGACTCTACAGTAGGGTTTCTGGCTGTATTCTTTCTTGCTACAAGGTGACTAATGTTCAACCTCCTCCTTGGGTCATAGTCCACTCTAACAGATCATAAACTTTTGTGTGAGAGAAGGAACTGAAGGCAGTTCATCCTGAACTGCCCTATATACCAGGGTGGGCAATAATTCTCTTAAGGGGGGCACTTAATTAATTTGGATAGGTAATCACAGGCTGGCTCCATCCCAGAGGGGGAGGAGTCTGGGACAGAAATTATGAGGCCTGGGGGCTAGCCTTCCCCCATAGTTGTCTGGGGTTAGAGGCTTTGAATTAAAAACACAGCAAAGGGCTCACGACTCCAGGCCCTGCTGCTACCACGTTCTCTGTCAGCTGCCCAGGGTTGTTAAAACTATTTAAAGGTCTCAAGGCTATGGTCTCTGCCGGGGTAGTGTTGTGAATGGGAGCTGTGAGCCATTTAAAAAGGATCTGGCTGCCTGAGCCACTGCCTGGAAATTCAGTGGCACAGGTAGCAGGCTATAAACAGAAAGCAGCCATATGCTGTCCATGGGCAGGATCCAAGTGTTAGGTGGGCTGGATCTGGCCTGAGACTGCATCTTGCCTAGCCCTGATACATACATATTCTTGGTACAAGTTATGGAGATAGCTAGAGTGTATGTGTGGACCAAATGAGGATCGCTACCTAAAGTTTGCATTCAAAGATGCAAACCTAAACTGAAGCACTGTTAGGGAAAACATTTCAAAGAATTCCAGGTTAGTGTGTGCTAGTGAGGGAAGGAATCCCTGTTTATTTTTAGAATCAGTACTTATGCATTTAGAAAGTCAGCTGATTATTATTCAGATAACATAACTTTATGTAAATTTTTAAAATGCAAAGCCATTGTTTGAAAAGGAAACCGCCATGTGACTTTTCCAACCAGTTAACAGTTTCTAGCTGCGGTTTGCTTCTATATAACTGTTGTTTAGGTCTGCATGTTTGGGCTTTAGGCTTTAGACTCTAGCACTGCTGCCTACTGTTTTGAAGTAGCTCTTTGTGTGTGAAAGGGCTACTTCAAAACAGTAGGCAGCAGTGCTAGAGTCTAAAGCCTAAAGCTCAAACATGCAGACCTAAACCAACAAATCTTTCCCACACAAAGGCTTCGCATTGCCCTTTTATTAAATTTTAAATTGTTTGGAAAGCATCTTTTTTCATGAATGTCACATTAGTCATTGTCTCTGCTTTCAATACATGATGTATATATTTACAGTCATATTTCCTCTCCTTGAAGATTTTTCTATAACGAAAGTTAGAAATCAGCTTAAGATAAAAGGCTGTCATCACAGGGGTCCCTTCCTCAATATTGTATCACTGTCTGACCTAGTTGTAATGAACATACAGACCTCCATTGGTCTCCAGTTAATAAACGGACATATTCATTCTGTGTTACCTAGGGTCACCAAAGAGTGTCTCCTTAAGGACTGGGCTGAAGTATATACTCCTGGAAGAACTGGTACCTATACCACAGGAACATTCCTTGCTGTAAAGTTTTTGTGGATGGAGGGATACTATATCAAGAATTATTGCTCTGAAATATTTACATTTGCTGGGTCTCTGAAAGGATGTCTGTCATAGTTCTGTACTGTAAATAAAACATGAAATGATACTGATCTTAAGTCATGAATTTGAGTTAAAAGTGTTCTTTTTTAATGTCTGTGGCACTCTGCACCCCAGCGTGCTCATTCCTAGGTGACCAGGTTACCCTCAATCACGCTCCCACGACACCTGTTTCATCCCCACGGTTTCTTACATCCAGTTCAAGAGTCGCTTTCTGCACACAGTATAGCAACTCTGACCCCGGGGAGGAAGGGGGACCTAGGCCCACCCACTCTCCAGGTCCTGACCCAGGGCCCTAAGGACAGGGATCCTTCCCCGTTCCGGTTGGTGGGGCGTTATCCCTAAATACACCAACCCTCGGGCATCCACTCAGCCATACCCTGGGTCACTTCCTTCCCCCAAGCCCTCGCCAGGCTTTGCTCACCTCGCTTCCTTGCTGGTTTCCTCCCTCCCCTTCTCCTTCTGGTGCCCCCTGTTTTATTTCCCATGTCCTTTGTGCCCCGCCCCTCACGCTTGCGCCGCCCCTCTTTCTTATGTGCCCCGTCACCTTCTTCCCAGATGTGCTTCCCATCAAGCCCTGCCCCCACCTCCTATCATCGGCAGTCTCTGACCTGGGCGCCACTGAGGCTCCTCCTGGTCGCGTTACAACGCGGTTCGCCGGTGAAATGCTCCCCCTCCCTGGTCTATGCGCCGCAGAAGCGACGCCATTTCAGCCGCTCCACAGCTCTATAATAAAGTCAAAAAAGAGTATGCTCTCTCAGGATCATACACCAAGGCTACGTCTACACTGGCACCCTTTCTGGAAATGCTTAAAACGGAACAGTTTTCCATTATAAGTATTTCTGGAAAAAGCGTGTCTACATTAGCAGGATGCTTTTCCGGAAAAGCACTTTTCCCGGAAAAGCGTCCATGGCCAATGTAGACGCGCTTTTCCGCATGGTCATTTTCGCGATCAGGGCTTTTTTTGCGGAAAAGACTACTGTGCTGTCTACACTGGCCCTTTTCCAGAACAGTTTTTCCGGAAAAGGACTTTTGCCTGAATGGGAGCAGCATAGTTTTTCCGGAAAAACAATGACGATGTGCAGCCAGTGTAGAAAGATGGCAAGTTATTCCGGAAAAGCGGCTGCTTTTCTGGAATAAGTGGCCAGTGTAGACACAGCCCAAGTAGAGTTTCATGAACCTGGGATTACTCAGAATTTTCCAATTTGTTGAGCAGACAGTTATTGCCACTAAATCCCCAAGGCTCACTAAAATCTGTGATGGTGTTGAAAGATTACTGGATTTGCATTGAGGAGAAAACAGCGTGGCTTTATAGCAGATCTGAAAGTAGGGTGGCATGGTGTACCAATAAGGAAGTGGCTGAATCTGTGTAAATAAGCCCACACAGTATGGTACATCATATCAGCAAACCATTTAGAGCTGGTACAACGCACCTGGAAGACACCATCTCACCCCAGTACCTCTATGGAGCTGCCTTTTAGGACAACAGAGCTAGGGTGGGGCTGCTGGCATTCTGCTCCTTTCCCCATGTGCTCTTCCCCTCCCAGTAGGGAAAGAGCAGAGCCCACAGGCATGTCCTATACAGAATGGCATGGCTGTCACTATATAGTGCCAGAGGAGATGCAACTCTATGGAAACAAAGGGCTGGGTGTTGGGGATCTGGCTCCTTTTCCCACTGGGAGGGGCCACAGGTAAAATAACAGAATATTGGCAGCTCCTCCAGCTGTACTGCCCCAGTCTCCCCCTCTCCCCCATGTAATGTGGGATGGGGAGGGAAAGATCATGGGGGGGCCTAGATTGGGGGCAGGGCAGAGTCACTTGGAGGGTTGTGTGGGGAGGTCACCTACCCTGCTTTAGCTGGCGCAACCCCCTTGTACCAGGAAGAAATTAATTTTAGTTTCACTTCTGCTTTACAGTGCTCCCCAAAAGATTTTCTAAATGGTGAAGAAACAATTTTAATTCCCCTCATCAGGCCCCATAAAGAAACGTCTTAATAGATTTTTAAGTTACAAAGTAAATAGCTGATGTGCTGCGTTTTATGTTGCATTATTAAAGAGAAATTGATGAGTCATTACTAATGCAGTAGAAGCAACTGGACCTTTCTTCTCTCTCTGTCTCTGTCTCTCTTCTTTTAAACAGGTATATGTTGAAGAATAGATTACAGGAGGATAGTTTTTAGTTATAGTTTAAGCAAGTTCGGGTTTGAAAACCTCTACAAAACCAATGAAGTTGAGTTTGGCTGCTATTATACATAAATACAGATGTTACTAACCTGTAAACCAAAGGCCATAGTTTCTTTTATGAAGAAATTACATCTATGGGGGAGAGGAACTGTACCGTCAGGAGAGTGTGTGCAACTATCCTGTGTGTGAGAAGGAGGGGTTTGATATCAATGTCAAAAGCAACCTCTCTAAGAAGCAGTAGTTAGTTAAATGGAAGAATTCTTTTGTTGACATAGTGGTATCTACCATAAGGATTAACACTGTTGCTCAGGTTTGGGAATTTTTTTACACACCAGAGTAATGTAGCTAAATTCAAAGTGTAGACCCAGCCTAAGAACCAGGCATAGCGCAGCATCTCGGCACTATTTGCTCACTTCTATTCAATACCTTGCTGAGGGTCTCAGGATGCCTCAGACAGGTGTTCCTTTGTTTGCAGAGTTGCAGGCTTCCCAGGGCACCTGATAGCCCAAAGGAGCCATAAATGAACACAGAAATCCAAGAATGATCCAGGATCTTCAGCTAGAACTTGGAGTTTGTCTGACAAACACGAGTGCCATAGGTTGTAATTAGCAATGCTCCATCACAAAGGTGTCCATCATCACAGAACAATTGAAATTCTGCTCCTGAGACATTCCAGACAAATGGTGAAAGTGTGCTCACCCAGATGTATTAAAAAAGCCTCTGGTAATGACAGACAAACTGTATTACAGAACAGGAAAGTCATGCATGATCAGGTGCTTCAGCTAAAGCATTTAGTTTATTTTTCCTTCCACTCATTTGGGAAGGTAGGTTCATCTGCTCAAGAAAAGAGATGCCACTGTTTCTGACAAGTTAATTAAGCTTTCACTTCTGAGTATTATATGTATGGTGAAGAAAAGAAACTTAATTGTCTTCGCACTTCTTGACAAAAAGCAAGAAAAATGCTTGCATATTTCTCAATTTTGTCTCTATTTTTGATTTCTAATCAGCATTATACTTTCATGGGCCTAATTAAAAGCCAATTTTATGGGTTTCTTAAATGAGTTTTGTACATCTTTCTTTCTCTATATAAATTTTTTTCTTACGGGATGACAAAGTGGTATCAACATCTCACTCTGTGTCCACAGGATCGAAGCCCCACCTGCTCGCAGCCTGGTCCTTCCCAGAGCCCACATGGAGAGCTAGGACTGCTATGTTGTGGTCCTGGCCCAGCCCTCCTCTCCCCAGCAGTCGGGGGAAGAGCCATAGCTACCACAACCTCCACCTGGCCCTCCCTGGCTGTTGGGGAGGGGGGGGAGTGGAACCTGGTGCAGCCTTAGCCCTGGCCCTCCCCGGAAGCTGGTGGAGCAGGGGGGAGACTGGGACTGGTGTGGTCTTGGCCCCAGCCCTCCCCAGTGGCTGGGGGGAGAGCAGGGCTGCCTACTCCCAGAGAGATGGAGGTTAGTGAGTGTGGTGAGTAGGGGGCACAGCCCCCTAGTATCTCTGAATGGAAAGAAATATCTGCATAAAATTTGCTGGCTAGAAAGAAGAAATGAAGCTTTTAAAACTGATCTTCTGCATCTCTTTATAAAGCCTTTGACATGGATTGCTCACATCTTTATTTGTGCCTTACATATCAGCAAGAGAAATGAGGGCAAAGTATAATAAACACCTGTCTCTTCTACAAACGTTTAAAGCAATTTTCTTCCTGTGTTAAGCAGAATATTCAAATTTCAGATTTTTTTCTTATGAGTCACTGTGCTGATTGGCTTTATAAACAACATATAAACCTGCTATGAAAGCACTTAAAAGTAACTATTTCTCTTTGTAACTATGGACTCTCTTTATGAGAACATCTAGGCAGAGCCAAACAAGGCTTTTAATTGCAGTTTATTACTCTTTTTGGTCTGTAAAAGTGTACACAGATAAGGGTGTCAGCCTTCCAGGATTGGCCTGAAGTGTCCAGGAATAAAAGATGTATTTTTAATTAAAGATTATGCCATGTGGTTAAAACTCCAAGAATACATCCAACCAAAATTGTCAACCCTACACAGATCTTACTTAGTGTGTGTGAATGAGCAGAGCCTAACCTTGCATGTACTGAGCATGCTTTGGATTAGAAGCCAAATCCCATCCTGGGGCTTCTCCTACTGTAAACATGAATAACAATAAAATATAAACTTCAAGCTGAGTTTAACTGTGCCTCAGTTTGTATTCCCTGTTGCAGATCATTTTTTCTTAGACCCAATCCCTTTTTTCTCAGAGGCTGCATCTACACTGCAATTTTTTTCCAGAATAACGTCTGTTATTCTAGAAAAACAATACTAGCGTCCATATTGCAATTGCGTTATTTCGACAGAAAACTGAAATAACAGAGGGCTTTTTCCAATGGCAGTAAACATCATTCAATGAGGATTAAGCCTTTTTCCGAAAAAGCTTTGTGTGTAGATGAGGAATAGTGAGTGTTGTCAAAAAAAAGAGGCTTCAAGGAAATAACACAGGTGCTCTGCTGGCCACTCCATCCACACTCATCACAACTCTATATTTCCTGTTCCCTGACAGCTCTTAAAGCTGCAAACATAGGGGACAGCGCTTGTGGCAGGAATCTGGCCCTCTGAGCTTCCAGACACCATGCAGCTGCCAGTGCCACATCTCTTGGCACTATGGCCCGGCCATAAGCCTCCTGAGAGTCCCCTGCCTATTCCAGAGAGCATGCACAGAGCTCCCAGGAGCCTGCCAGGGGCAAAAGAGGCATGCACCATCTTGGTCTGGGGTTGAGATCCTGGCCCTCCTCAAGGTGTGGGGCAACGAGGGGAACTTCTCGGCTCTCTGCTCAAGATGCAGGAATGTGGAGATCTATGGTCGGATGGTCATCATTCTGGTCGTGAAGAGCTACACCAGGACTCTGGAGTAAAGTGAAGGAGCTGTAGCAGGTCTACACCAGAGCAAGGGAGCGCAGCTCATGCTCTGGGGCAGGACCCCACTCCTGCCCTTATTATGAGGAACTCCACTGCATCCTGGGGGGTGGTGCAGCCCCTTCCCCAATCCTGGTGGTGGACTTGGGGTTGTGGTGTAATTATCACTCGGTCTTCTCAGCCTGGCCATCGTGCTGCAGTCCACGAACACTTCTCTTGCCTGCGTAGAGGTGAGGCAGGGCCCACTGTTGAGGCCACACATGGCCTTGCTCCCAGGACATCACCTTCCTTTGACCCAAGAACTGTTGCTCTCAGCTCAGGGACAGTGTCTCTAGGGATGACTGAGCCCCTTTTTATTGTCCCCAGCTGGACCATCCATGACTGTGGGGGGATTGACACCACCCGAGCCAGCCGCCCAATCTCAGGGGAGCTGCAGGCATCAGACGGTCCAGGAGGACTTTATGAGGGAGCATGTTTCCATCCTCCAGGACATGCAGCAGATGCTGGCCCAGAAGGTCCAGGACAATGTGCAGTGTTGGGCTCAGATGTTGACTGAGCTGCTGCAGCAGGGATATGATGACATACCCGGCACTTCTCCCAGTCCCTGCTCCTCCTCCCATGCCTGGCTCTGCTCTAGGCCCCCATCCTGCGTATCCCCCTATTTTTCCAGAACCTTCCCTACCCCCGAGTTCACTGAGATCCCCAGACTCAAAGTGGAAGAAGCACCCGAGCCATGTGGCAGTCTCAGCCCCAGCTCTGAACCTCTACTCCCCCTCCAAGGTTCTTAGCCTTCCTCCCCATATCCAGGTTCTCAACCTCCCTCCTCCTCAGTTACTTCTGTCCCAAATAAATAACCAAACAGTTCTTTATTTCAAAACCAAACAGTTGTTTTTATTGGGTCTGCAGAGAAAAGGAGTGGAGGGGGGAAGAGAGAGTGGGAAAGGCAGAGAGGGGCAAGGCACAGGCCCGTAGTGGGGAGGTCCTAGGGAGAGAAATTCTCCCTCAGGGCCTCCCAGATGTGCACCCTTGCCCGATGGGCCTGGTAGATGGCAGCTGTACGTGGCTGTTTGAAGGCCCGTCCCTCATGGCCGACCTCTGCCCCCCACCCCAGAAGGAAGGCCACCCCTTCCTCTCCACGATGTTGTGGAGAACACAAGAGGAGATCACCTGGGAGATGCTGTGTTCCCCCACATCAAGATGGCTCAGGAGGCAACTGAACTGTGCCTTCAAGCACCCAAAGGTGCATTTGGCCTGCATGTGGGCCCTTCTCAGGTGGCCTCTTGAACTGGTCCTTGCTTTGGTTCAGATGGCCAACGTAGGGCTTCATCAGCCACAGCATTAGCGGGTAGGTTGCATCCCCCATGATGTACAGTGGCATCTCAACGTCCCCAACCCTGATGATGCACTCAGGGAAGAACGTGCTAGCCTCCAGTTTTTGGTAGAGGCTGGAGTTTCAGAAGACGTGGGCATCCTGCACCATCTCTGATCAGCCGACGAAAATGTCTGTGAACTCTCTGTGGCGGTCGACCAGGACCTGCAGGACCTTTCAATTAATATACTGTGCTGCCTGGTGGCTAGCGGCATGGATGGGGATGTGGGTTCCATCAATAGCCCCCTCCACAGTTGCAGAAGGCCAGGGTGGCAAATCTGGCGATGATGGGGTCTAGGTCTCCTAGGTGGTTGACCCTCCACAGCAGGATGGTGTTGATGGCCCTCACCACCTGCAGAAGGATACAGAGAAAGACCCAAACAAAGAATCAAAGGGGATACCTGACCCTTTGGGAGGTCCTCGAGCCCTCCTCCTCCCCCCAAACACCCCAGGAGCCACCCACTATGAAGCCTGCCCCCCCTGCAGGGCTGTGTGAGGGTGGGACTAAAGAACCCCCTGGGGACAGGGTTTCCCCCCCACCCCTAGACTACCCCTTGCATCTACCCCCCTTTCCCAAGAGTCTCCCTTTCCAGTATTCCCACCCCCTGCAAGGACTGCAGCCTGAGAGCACCCTACCTGCATGAGGAGGGCCCCGATGGTCACTTTCTCATGCCGAACTAGTTGCCCATGGATCGGTAACTGTCTGGTGTGGCAAGCTTTGAGACGGTGATGGCGACCTGCTTCTCCAGGGAGACAGTGGCTCACATCTGGGTGTCACGTCATCAGAGGGCAAAGGCAAGGTAGGCACATAGCTGCAAGAAAGTCTCCTTGCTCGTTTGGAAGTTTTGGAGCCATTGCTGGTCGTTCCACTGCTCCATCGCCAGCTGGTTCCACCAGTTGGAACTGGTGTCCAGCCACCAAAAGTATCTTTCCACCATGGGATGTGGTTTCAAGGGCATTACTCCTCTGTATACTGGCAGAGGTTCTCAAAGATGAGCTCAAAGTTGAGCTCATGTAGGGCCACGAAGGCAGCCTGCAGAAACTGCAGCACAGCTGTGTGGGGCCATTGTGTGCCCAGAGACAGCTCTGATTCCATGGCAAGGAGTGCTGCGGTGTCCAAAGGAAGGGCAACCAGAGAATACAGAGGAAATGCTTTGCTGTCCCTCAGAGAGATAGGCAAGCAAGCAGAAGAACCTGAGAAATGTCTGTTCGGGGGGGTCCCTTTAAACACGTCTCAGATAGCCGTAGGCAGTAGCACCCGGAAGCAACTGCTGACCTAATTCCCTGCTTTGAAATGCACAAGACACCCCAGCCATGGAGGCCGGGATCAGTGTGGAACTCACAAGCCATGGGCTCATCTGCCCCCTTTGAACAGCGTGAACTGGTTCTGGGTGGCCTTAAATGCGAGATAGTGTCCAATCAGTGTGGATGCTATCTTTCTAAATAGCACATCGTTATTTTGTTGCACTTTTTGTGTGTAAACACTCTATTTAGAAATAAACTTTTCCAGAAAGATATCTTCCAGAAAAGCTTATTCCCAAAGAAGCTTGCAGTGTAGACAAACCCAGAGAGGGAGAATGAACACTTTTCTACCCAGCGGGTTCCAGCCAATAGAAGAATAGGTCCAAATAAATTTGTATGGCTACATCTACACTGGCCAATCTTGCATAAGAACATATGCAAATGAGGCACAGCAATGAATATCGCCATGCCTCATTTGATTACTTAATGAGTCACCATTTTTGTGCAAGGGGCTTTTGCGCAAAACCCCCCTTTTGTGCAAGAGCCGTTCTGTTGCTTATTTTCAGGCGGAACGGCTCTTGCACAAGAGGAGGTTTTTGAGCAAGAAGGAGCAGTGTAGACTGCTCCTTCTTGCACAAAAGCCCCTTGCACAATATGGCAGCTCATTAAGTATGCAAATGAGGCATGGCAATATTCACCACCGGATCTCATTTGCATATGTCCTTGAGCGAGACAGGCCAGTGTAGATGTAACCTTAGTGTTTTAGGTGCCATAGGACTCTGTTGTTTTTGTGGAAACAGACTAACATGGCTCCCCTCTGAAATATGTTTGCATCTCTGTGCAGGATCCAAGATCCAGTGTTCTGATAGTTGGTCTCCTGGTCTGAGTTAGCCAAAATACCTCATCTGTGGTACGTCTACACTACAGCGCTAATTCGAACTAACATGTCTAGAACTAAAAACTAGTTCGAATTAGCGTTTTGCTAATTCGAAATAGCACGTCCACACTGATTGGACTCAGGGGGGCATTTAAGGGCAGCTGAAACAGGTTCTGGCAGGGCATCAGGTCAGTAGTTGCTTTGTGTGGCTGCTGTCTGAAGCTATCTGAGGCTCGAGCTTAAAGGGACCCCCCCTGGACAGCCGGTTCTCAGCTTTTCCTGCTTCCTTGCCAACCTCGCCGAGGGACAGCAAAGCGTTGGTCTCTGTGCCCGTCTGTGTCGGTGCTTCCCTTCGAGGGGGCCGCCGCAGGTGGCAACATGGAGCCACAGCTTGCCCTGCACCTTCTGGTGCACTTTCTGGACTTGCTGCTGCAAGCCTGCCAGCAATGGCTCGA
Organism: Pelodiscus sinensis; assembly: GCF_049634645.1. Taxonomy (NCBI): domain Eukaryota; kingdom Metazoa; phylum Chordata; order Testudines; family Trionychidae; genus Pelodiscus; species Pelodiscus sinensis. The sequence continues at coordinate 25,070,336 of NC_134717.1, read as the reverse complement.
GGCTGCCTGGCACCACCTGGTGCACATCCACTCCCTGCCTCTCCGCCTGGTCGCCCTGGGGGCCGTGGAGGAGCTGCGGCAGCGCCCCGGCACCGGCGTGCCCCGTAGACGGCCGCATTCCTGTGGCTAGTGCAGACATCGTGGACATTGGAAGCTTCCCCCCAAACCTCGATGAGGTCCATGATCTCCGCACTTGGCCAAGCGGGCGCCCACCTTTTGCGCCCCTGGGCAGGCTCCTGGGAGCCGCCAGGCTGGTCCTGGGGAGAAGTGGAGGGCTGGGTGTCATCGGGTGGCTGGCTCATGGTGTGGCAGGTGCAGGGTCTGCTGGCACGGGTGCTGGCAGCCTTGCAACTGGCACAAACTGTGTAGCCAGCCCGTGGCCCTTTAAGGGCTCCGGGGCCGGGAGGGGGGCAATAGAGTTTCCCTGGTGTTGGCCAGAGTGGAGCCTTAGCCTCCCACTAGTTCGAATTAAGGGTCTACACAGCCCTTAATTTGAACTAGCTAGTTCGAACTAGGCTTAATCCTCGTAAAATGAGGTTTACCTAGTTCGAACTAAGCGCTCCGTTAGTTCGAATTAAGTTCGAACTAACGGAGCGCTAGGGTAGCGCCTATCAAAGTTAGTTCGAACTAACGTCTGTTAGTTCGAACTAACTTTGTAGTGTAGACATACCCCTGTAGACTGGATGCTAGCACTTGTGACTCTGGGACAGCATTAGAAAAGGTTACTAATATCCTGCATGCCTTTGTATTAGTGGTGTTCTCTGTCATCTAAGCCATTTTCTTTCACTTTCTTTTCCATGAGTTTGCTTCAATTTCAAAGTTTAGAAAACTGGTATTCTTGTTATATTTTACACTTTTGTTGCCATTCATACACACAAAAAATTCTCATTTTCAGCAGCAGTTCTCACCACACCTTAGAAAAGTCCCTGTGAATTTTTAAAAAACTGGCAACAGAGAACTCAATGGGGTCCTAGTTATGAACGGATCGAGTTACAGCCAAGTGTTAGGTCTGTAACTCATTTGTAACTTGGAGAGAGGCTGTACTTGTTACACATCATGACATGTTATACAGCAGATGGAGGCCCTAATCAACACTGTGTTAATAGTAGCATACGCATATAGTAAGAGACAGTTCCTTCCTACCCTGAAGAATTTAAAATTCATTTCAAAGAGAAGACAGTGACAGATGATGGCAATGTCATGGGTGGTCAGTCCAAGTGCTAGAGCTGCCGTTAGGAACCAAGTATTAAAGCTACAGTTAGGAACCAAGCAGGACCAGAGCCAGGCAGGTGCAGGAATAGAAACAAAACAGACACAGAAACAATCATAGATGCAGGCATAAACATTGACCAACTGTCACCCTCATACAATTGGGGGAGCATGTCTGTTGGCTCCTCCAGCCAATAGGGCAGTTTGCCCGATCAAGTGATTGTGCTGAAAACCAAATGGGATTAAGCAGCATCTTTTGTTGCTAGTTGGTTCCAGGCTCAGCTGCAAAAGCTAATTCTTCATAAGAAAGACTGGGGAGGAGACACAATGGAATTCAAGGTCCTTTTCTCTTCAATCTCAATCCACCTAGTTATTGTCTGTGGGTAGTGTGTATGTGAGTGCGATAGAAATGAGCCATCAGAAGGACTTGAGAGAGGACAGACAAGGAGTAACCTGCAATACACTTCTGAAGTAAGAAAATATGTAGCCCTCATTTAATAGATAGGAGAAACAGGCTACAATAAATTAAATGATGGGGCCTCAGAGCACAGAGTAAATCTGTGTTAAACCCCAGCAGAACTTCTAAGTCTTCTGGCTCCCAGCACTATGTCTAACTTACTAAATCATAGAACTTCCCTCCTCCAGCTCTGGTAAGTCAATGAGACTTTCTGAGCTTCACTTTCAAATATGTACGATAGGGATTACTTAACACGTGAACACTTAACTACGTGATGCAGCTGCAGATATCTTGTTTGTTATTGAATTCAACCCATAATAAATATCATTGCCTCTCTTACAAATGGGAGGTTTGGAGAAGTAAACTGGCATATTTGGGAGGGCATTTCTTCTACTGTGTTCCTGCAGGGAGACATCCGCCCTAATTTATTATAGCCATATTATTTCTTTATACCACCAGTTGCCTCAGCACCCAAATGATGTGATAAATAACATTGCTCATAACAAGCTGCATGGAGGCCACAGTAACCAGTCTCTACAATGGGCAAGTCATCTCTCCTTTAGCCTCCTGTTCCCTGCCATAGCAGAAAAATTCTTTATTTTAGCTCCTCGTTTTTCTCCTTTTGAAAGACTTGTCAGACGATGGTGCCTTCCTTGTGTGAAATGTGCTTTTGATGCTGCCTTTCCACTTGACCTGCCTTTTGTTGGAAAACTCACAGTAGAGCTGATGCTTTAAAGAAAATTTCAATCAGTAACTCCCAACTTACTGAAAATCCAGTGTGAAACAAGCAATCAGAGATGTAGGAGATGATGAGTAGAAGTCTGGCTGAGCACTTAAATGTTGGATTTTTTTAAAGAAGTGAATGTATGTTTGGAAATGAGTGGAAATTGATTGTATTGATGTTCTCTGCCCATCTCCTGAAATCAGCTCAGATTTTTAAGATGAGTCCAGTTACAAGAATTCATTTGCTTGAGTGTGAATTTTTAGGGAGCAACTGGCTGCAGCTCCAAACTTTATACACTGCCTATGCAGCGTACATAAACTACTGTAGTTTGCTTTCTTGCAATCTTCTGTTTCAAGCACCATCTGATGGTTACAATGCAAAATGCAGGTTGTCCTTCAAATACAGAACAGCTGCAAGCTGTTGTTCATTGTAGATCAGTTCCTATCAGAAGAAAGCTATAGAACTTAATAGATCAAATTCCAGTCCAAAAATGTAATAGATTGAGGGAGCTGGCTTTTACTTTTAGTATATATTACAGACCCAAATGCCCAGGGTATTATGATTTCACCATGCAAATGCATTATACTACAAAGTAACCATTCATAACAGTAGACAGAGTGCTTGTCTCAAATAATTTGAAAAATAGAAACTGGGAAAGTTTAGCCTTTTAAAAATTATATATCCCATTTGAAAGGAAGCAGGACACTACTTTTCTCTTAATTTTTGTTACATACAAATGTACATTAAAGTGAATACAGAGCTGCATTATAGTATGTACTTCTACTATTTCTGGAGAGTATATTACTTCATAAATGGATTTTTAAAAATGTATATAATGCAAGCATCATATGCCCTAGGCATGTGGTCAGATAATTTGATAAAAACACAAACAAAAATTATGATTTGTATGATTATATTTGCACTTAACTTCTCCCAAACCTTCCCATTTCCAAAAGACCATGAAAGGAAATAAACCTTGTAATGTACTCAGAAAGTAAGCAAACACAGATCTTGATATCATGTCTGCTCTTTGGGTCCTTCCAGCTCATTCCAAGCCCTGGGTGAAACTAATAAACGTATGATGGTCTAAATCCAGGTTTTTGTAGATGTTTCTACTCTGACTAGAGCTGGGTGGGAAACGGTCCTTTCTGTCTGCAACAGTTTTGAAAAAACTTTGTATCCAGTGCTTAGATAAAAATTTTAATGGGAGGGAGAGACTGAAAAAAATGCTGAGGAGGAGAACCAAAATGGAATTTGTAGCTTCTCCTGTATGCCCAGTCTGTACCAGACCGTCTGAGAAGCGGGGAGCCCCAGGTCTCAAGAGCCTCACCAGGTTGGAGTAGAGCTTGCAAAGATGTAGGGCTCTGAAGTAATCTTAGCTTTCCTTTAAAAGAAAAAGACAGGTTCCAGCTCTGATGGTGGTAGATTTAAGTCTGAAACCCTAAACATTAAAAATCCAGGAGGTATATAAAAAGGAACACCATATGTATGGGTTTTAAAGTGGTGTCAATAGTTTTGGGGATATTAATTGTGGATGCTTGAGAATAACAGTACTGTTCTGATTTTTCAGTGAAAACTGCTACTTAATTGGCCTTCATGTGTTCTGGCAATCACCATGACTTGCCACCTCTATTTGTAATACAGCATCTAGTACAACATAAGGGAAATATTTAGCAAGAGGAAAGTATGACTGTCTTGAGGCAGCTCTCAGCTTCATGACAAATACAAATTAATATGAAAATAATGGATCAGAAACTTGAGCATAGAATCATAGGGCTGGAAGACACCTCAGGAGGTCATCAAGTCCAATCCCCTGGCCAAAGCAGGGCCAACCCCAACTAAATCATCCCAGCCAGGACTTTGTCAAGCCGGGACTTAAAAACCTCTAGGGATGGAGATTTTACCACCTCCCTAGGTAACCCATTCCAGTGTTTCAGCACCCTCCTAGCGAAATAGTTTTTCTTAATAGCCAAGCTAGACCTCCCACACTGTTTAAGTGCATTGCTACTTGTTCTGCCATTTGTCACTACTGAGAACAGCCTCTCTCCATCCTCTTTGGAATCTCCCTTCAGGAAGTTGAAGGCTGCTATCAAATCCCCCCTCACTCTTCTTTTCTGCAGACTAAACAAGCCCAAATACCTCAGCCTCTCCTTGTAGGTCATGTGCTCCAGCCCCCTAATCATTATTGTTGCTCTCTGCTGGGCCATCTCCAATGCATACACATCCTTTCTGTAATGTAGGGCCCAGAATTAGATGCAATACTCCAGATGTGGCCTCACCAGTACCAAATAAAGGGGAATAATCACTTCTTTAGATCTTCTGGCAATGCTCCTCCTAATGCACCCTAATATGCCATTAGCCTTGTTGGCTACAAGGGTACACTGTTGACTCATATCCAACTTCTCATCCACTGTAATCCCCAGGTCATTTTCTGCCAAACAGCTGTTTAGCCAGTCAGTCCCTAGCCTGTAACTGTGCTTGGGATTCTTCCGTCCCAAGTGCAGGACTCTGTACTTGTACTTGTTAAACTTCATTAGATTTCTTTTGGCCCAGTCCTCCAATTTCCCTAGGTCACTCTGGACCTTCCAGCATATCTACCTCTCCCCCTAGCTTGGCATCATCAAAAAACTTGCTGAAGATGCAATCCATCCCATCATCCAGGTCATTATTAATGATGTTGAAAAAAAATTGCCCTAGAACCAATCCTTAGGGCACCCTGGTTGAAAATGACCACCAACTAGACATCAAGCTGTTGATCGCTACCCGTTGAGCTCAATAATCTAGCCAACTTTCTATCCACCTTACAGTCCATTTATCCAATCCATACTTCCTTAACTTGATAGCAAAAATATTATGGGAGACAGTATCAAAAGCTTTGCTAAAGTCATGATATATCACAACCACTGACTTCCCCTTGTCCACAGAGCCGGTTACCTCCTCATAGAAGGCAATCAGGTTTATCAGGCATGTTGACTATTTCTGATCACTTTACTCTCTTCCAGGTGCTTCAAAATGGATTCTTTGAGAATCCCCTCCATGATTTTCTGGGGATTGAGGTGAGACTGACCAGTCTGTAGTTCCCTGGATTGTCCTTTCCTTTTTTAAAAGATGGTCACTACATTTGCCTTTTTCCAATGATCCGGAACCTCCTCTGTTCTCTATGGCTACATCTAGACTGGCACAATTTTCCGCAAATGCTTTTAACGGAAAAGTTTTTCCATTAAAAGCATCTGCGGAAAAAAGTGTCTAGATTGGCATGGACGCTTTTCTGCAAAAGCACTTTTTGCGGAAAAGCGTCCATGCTGATCTAGACGCGCTTTTCCACAAAAAAGCCCCGATCGCCATTTTTACAATCAGGGCTTTTTTGCGCAAAACAAATCTGAGCTGTCCACACTGGCCCTTTTGTGCAAAAGCTTTGTGCAGAAGGGACTTTTGCCCGAATGGGAGCAGCATAGTAGTTCCTCAAGAAGCACTGATTTCAGACACTAGGAAGTCAGTGTTCTTGCGGAAATTCAAGCGGCCAGTGTAGAGAGCTGGCAAGTTTTTCCGCAAAAGCAGCTGATTTTGCGGAAAAACTTGCCAGTCTAGACGCAGCCTATAAGTTTTCATTCATAGATAATGGCCAAAGACTCTGCAATGACATCTACCAATTCCCTCAGCACCCTTGGATCATTAAATCTGCCCCATGGATTTTTGTACGTCTAACTTTTCTAAATAGTTCTTAATATTTTCTTTCTCCACTTCCTTCCCATGCCTAGTGCAATAACCTGGAAGCTAACCTTGACTGTGAAGACAGAGGCAAAAAAAGCATTGAGTACTTCCGCTTTTTCTACATAATCTGTCACTAGGTTACCTCTCTAATTCAGTAAGGGCCCCACACCCTCTCTGATCACCCTCTTATTGCTAACATGCCTGTAGAAACCTTTCTTGTTACTCTTCACATCCCATGCTAGCTATAATTCCAATTGCACTTTGGCCTTCCTGATTACTCCCCTGCATTCTTGAGCAATATATTTATACTCCTCTTTAGTCATTTGTCCAAGTTTCCACTTCTTATAAGCTTCCTTTTTTGTGTTTAAGCTCACTAAAGATTTCACTGCTGAGCCAAGCTGGTTGCCTTCCATATTTGCTTTTCTTACTGCACATCGGGATGGTGTGTTCAGTAAGAATACTTTAAAATACTGCCAGCTCTCCTGGATTCCTTTCGCCTTCATGATGTGGAGGAATAGCCATATTTTTTGTTCCTACTTGGACATTGAAACAGCTTAAAACTCCCTCAATTTTTTTGTTCCTACCACTCCCTTCAGAACTCAAAGTCCAAAATAAATTCTCAATGTTTTAAAGATATTTTAAAGAAGTTGTAAGAGATCAATAATATGCAGGCATTTAACTTCTCTGAAATCAGCAATTACACCTCATTAGAAGCAATATTTCAGATTCAAATTGACCTTTGTTCTACAGAAACCTAACATTGCACAACCTTTATTACTGTAAATCATCTAAATCAGAAATGCTGGGCCTATATAAAATTACTTATAGTAAAGTCATTAATTTCACATGATATCTGAGTTTCGTGCAAGGCTGTGGTGTTTTTTGTTTCTCATTTTGGGGTTTGGTCTTTCACATTGTGGTTCACATGTGGATCTTTGCAAGTATAGAAATAAATTAATTAACATAAATAGCTATCCTTAGCATCTGAATCATTTTTGTAGCCACTCAGATGCAGTGAAATAAGGAGTTGTGGTAATAGCATGGTTTGCTGTGAACTAGTTTTTTTCTCCAAAAATCTTGAATTTGATTCCTCTTATTGAAGGTGATGAATCCAAACCTGAAGTGAACTTGAATATAGCTTGGTTAGCATAATGTATTGGCCTAGATTCTCTTTGATGCCCCCCTGCTCTGGTCCCTTTCCACATGGAAGCGAAGAGACTACTGTCTCCATAGTAACCATCAAATTCATTCACTTTGTGGGTATTTTGCCCACTGGGGACATTGTGAATTTCTAGGCTGGGAAAGTAATGGGTTTGGGATTAATTGTGTGGGTAGTTTAAGAGAGTGGCAGCAGGATCTCTAGGACCTTGTTTAGAGACACTGGATTTTTCTGTTGGGTTATTGAGTTTAACTGAAGATGGACCAGAACAATGGACAGAGGTCTAAAGTAATTTCTGCTAATTCATTAATTTCAGCTAGTATATAAATGATTCAGCGGCAAGGAGTCCTGTGGCACCTTATAGACTAACTGAAGTGTTGGAGCATAAGCTTTCATGGGCAAAGACCCACTTCGTCAGATGCATGTAGTGGAAATTTCCATTGGCAGGTATAAATATGCACGCTAGAATCAGGCTGGAGATGACGAGGTGGATCCAATCAGGGAGGATGAGGCCCACTTTGAGTAGCTGATCTGGAGGTGTGAATTCCAAGAGAGGAGAAGCTGCTTTTGTAGTTAGCTAGCCATTCACAGTCTTTGTTTAATCCTGAGTTGATTGTGTCAAACTTGAAGATGAACTGTAGCTCAGCAGTTTCTCTTTGAGGTCTGGTCCTGAAGTTTTTTTGCTGCAGGATGGCTACCTTTAGATCTGCTATTGTGTGTCCAGGGAGATTGATGTGTTCCCCTACAGGTTTTTGTATGTTGCCATTCCTAATATCTGATTTGTGTCCATTGATTCTTTTACGTAGGGACTGTCCAGTTTGGCCGATGTATATAGCAGTGCGGCATTGTTGGCACATGATGGCATATATTACGTTAGTAGATGTGCAGGAGAATGAACCAGTGACAGTATGGCTGATCTGGTTAGGTCCAGTGATGGTGTTGCTGGTGTATATATGTGGGCAGAGTTGGCACCGAGGTTTGTTGCATGGATTGGTGCCTGAGTAAGAGTTATTATAGTGCGATGTGTAGTTGCTGGTGAGAATATGCTTCAGGTTGGCGGGTTGTCTGTGGGCAAGGACTGGCCTGCCTCCCAAGGCCTGTGAAAGCCAGGGATCATTGTCCAGGATGGGTTGTAGATCACCAATGATGCGGTGGAAAGGTTTTAGCTGAGGACTGTAGGTGATGGCCAGTGGTGTTCTGTTGGTTTCTTTCTTGGGCAGGAGGCTTCTGGATACACATCTGGCTCTGTCAATCTGTCTCCTCACTTCCTCGCGTGGGTATCATAGTTTACAGAATGCTTGTTGAAGATCCTGTAGGTGTAGGTCTCTGTCTGAGGGGTTGGAGCATATGCGGTTGTACCTCAGTGCTTTGCTGTAAACAATGGATCATGTGGTGTCTCCGGGATGGAAGCTGGAGGTATGCAGGTAAGCATAGTGGTCGGTAGGCTTTTGGCATAGGGTGATGTTTATGTGATCATCACTTATTTGCACTCTGGTGTCCAGGAAATGGACCTTCTGTGTAGACTGGTCCATGCTGAGGTTGATGGTGGGGTGGAAGCTGTTGAAATTGTGGTGAAATTCTTCCAGAGTATCCTTCCCATGGTTCCAGATTATGAAGATGTCATCGATGTAGCGTAGGTAGAGAAGGGGCATAAATGGACGAGAGCTGAGGAAGCCTTGTTCCAGGTCAGCCATAAAAATGTTGGCGTATTGTGGGGCCATGGGGGTGCCCATAGCAGTGCCACTGGTCTGGAGGTATATATTGTCACCAAATCTGAAATAGTTGTGTGTGAGGATAAATTCGCAGAGTTCAGCCACCAGTTATGCTGTGGCATCATCAGGGATATTGTTCCTGACAGCTTGTATTCCATCTGCATGTGGGATGTTTGTGTAGAGAGCCTCTACATCCATGGTGGCTAGAATGGTGTTTCTGGAAGATCACCAAAGCATTGTAGTTTTCTCAGGAAATCCGTACTGTCACAGAGGTAACTGGGAGTGCTGGTGGCGTGGGGTCTGAGTAGAGAGTCCACATAGACAGACAGTCCTTCAGTGAGAGTGCCAATGCCCGAGATAATGGGGTGTCCTGGATTTCCAGGTTTGTGGATTTTGGGTAATAGATAGAACAACCCTGGTCGGAGCTCTAAGGGTGTGTCGATTTGTTCCTGTGCTTGTCTAGGGAGTGTCCTGAGCAGATGGTACAGTTTCTTAGTGTATTCCTTAGTGGGATCTGAGGAAAGAGGCCTGTAGAATTTGGTATTGGAGAGTTGTCTGGCAGCCTCCTTTAGGTAGTCAGGCCTGTTCATGATGACAACAGCACCTCCTTTGTCAGCCTCTTTGATTATAATGTCAGAGTTGTTCCGGAGGCTGTGGATGGCATTGTGTTCTGCACGACTGAGGTTACCGGGCAAGCGATGCTGTTTTCCCACAATTTCTGCCTGTGCTCGTTGGCGGAAGCATTCTATGTAGAGGTCCAGACTGTCATTTTGGCCCTCAGGAGGAGTCCATGTGGAGTTCTTCTTCTTGTGCTGTTGGTGGGAAGGTATCTGTGTGGCAGTGCATTGTTCAGTGTTGTGTTGGAAGTATTCCTTGAGATGGAGATGGCGAAAGTAGGCTTCCAGATCACCACAGACCTGTATCATGTTAGTGGAGGTGGTGGGGCAAAAAAAGAGTCCCACCATGCTTTGCTCCATGCTACAAACGTCAGTGCCAACTCTACCCACATAGGGTATGTCTACACTACCCTCCTAGTTCGAACTAGCGGGGTAATGTAGGCATACCGCACTTGCAAATGAAGCCCGGGATTTGAATTTCCCGGGCTTCATTTGCAAGTGCGGTATGCCTATATTACCCCGCTAGTTCAAACTAGCGGGGTAGAGTAGACATACCCATATATACACCAGCAACACCATCACTGGACCTAACCAGATCAGCCATATTGTCACTGGTTCATTCTCCTGCACATCTACTAACATAATATATGCCATCATGTGCCAACAATGCCCCACTGCTATATACATCGGCCAAACTGGACAGTCCCTACGTAAAAGAATCAATGGACACAAATCAGATATTAGGAATGGGAACATACAAAAACCTGTAGGAGAACACATCAATCTCCCTGGATACACAATTGCAGATCTAAAGGTAGCCATCCTGCAGCAAAAAAACTTCAGGACCAGACTTCAAAGAGAAACTGCTGAGCTACAGTTCATCTTCAAGTTTGACACAATCAACTCAGGATTAAACAAAGACTGTGAATGGCTTGCTAACTACAAAAGCAGCTTCTCTTCTCTTGGAATTCACACCTCCAGATCAGCTACTCAAAGTGGGCCTCATCCTCCCTGATTGGATCCACCTCGTCATCTCCAGGCTGATTCTGGCCTGCATATTTATACCTGCCTCTGGAAATTTCCAATACATGCATTTGATGAAGTGGGTCTTTGACCACAAAAGCTTATGCTCCAACACTTCAGTTAGTCTATAAGGTGCCATAGGACTCCTCGCCGCTTTTGCAGATTCAGACTAACATGGGTACCCCTCTAATATATAAATGATTGAAATCTCTTTCAGTAGTTAATGATAAAGGCAACCCTGAGAAGGGGGCGAGTTTTGAGTAGTTAGCATGTGAATGCTGTGCTCAAAACGTGTGGGGTCTGTCCATGTTCAACAGAATGTTTCATTATTATTTAATTGTATGTATTCATATTTTATTTTAAAAAACTCCAATATTGTGCATTTAAAAATGAATCCTTAGAAGGGTTGAAATAATTAAAAGATGCAAACCCATTTAGATAGTGAAGAAAGTATGGTACATTTTCATTTCAGAAACTTCTCTACATGAAATTTGCTGTGGATAGCAACAGTGTTTATTAAAGCAAAAGTGTAAACTCATCAATATTAAATCTTAATTACAAATTAGTTTTTAATTGAATTCAGTACCATTTTTTTTTCTAGCACAGCTGAAAACTTCATAGACTTCACGCTAAAAAGTAAGTTGTGTGTTTGAGGAACGAACAACTACCTAAGCAAGGGCATTTTCTTTCCACTGATTTTCTCCTTCAGAAGTTTTAATACTCTGGCTTTAATCTTTCAGGCAGAACCCTACTTCCAAGAGGTTAAGTATTCATTAAGATAAAATGGAGCAAAAGATTGAACACACTATAAAGGTACATCATCCATAAACCAATTTAGATCTCAGTCACACAAAAGCCAAACCCATCTTTATTCACATAATGCTTGGCAAGAATATATTTCACTATAATAACCAGGAAATAATTTTTGCTTTACTTGGGGGAATTTTACCAGTGTTGGATGTAAAGCATTACTAACAATACCAAACTGGAAATGTTTCCTAATGAAAAATTAGAACATATTTGTGTGCTGTACCTGTCAGGCAATCCACGCCATAGAAATTAGTGGTGAATGACATCTGTACACACCTGTGCCACTATGATAAAATGCATCTGTGCTTATCCCTGTGCCCAAGCAAGCCTGCTGAAAGCAATAGAGGTCTATGTGGATTTTGCCCACATGTATGCAGTTTTAAGATCAGGGTCTAGTTTGTGTTCAGTGAACATCTTTTGAAGTCTGCACAGGTCTAGTTTAGGTTTTGCTACTCTGGGTGCTGAATTATTCAGGGCTGATTCAGAATAGGGCATAATGCCAGTAGGTGAGTGACCAAACAACATTGCCTCACAGCTGAGGAGTTGAAACAAATCTAAATAGCGATTCCATTTTTCCTCAGAGAGGATTCCTTAAAAAAAATCATTCTGAATTAAGATAAAGATTTATTTCATGAAGTCAATAATTTAAAGGAAAAAGGCCACAGTTTTAAGCCTAATAGGTAATTGGCTTTCTACCTTTTAGTATTAGCATAATATTTTGAACTTTCAAAACTAAGGAATTTTTTTCAATCACATTTTCAAAGTTTCTGATACAGTTTTTGACCAATATTACTTCTGTCTTTCTTGGAAAAGATTGTACAGAATATTGTGTAAGAGAACTCTCTATCAAGACGCTTCTGATCTCCTTCCCTGTTGTCAATCTGAGTATAGATCACGCTTTGGCACCAGGGTTGGATTGTCCATGTTGGTCAATGAATTACTCCTGTAGATAGATGATAACTAGGTTTTCAGATTCGTTACTAGATCTTTCAATTGCCTTTGATATAATTAATCACAAAGTTGATGGATCCTGGGGCAAGGGATGAGGCTGCTGTTCAATAGCAATGTTCTTTTCTCACTGAGGGCATGTGTACCGTTTGAGCAGTAAATTCCAGCTCAAGGAGACATACCAATATCAACTCTGATCGAGCTAGCATGCTAAAAATAGATTTATCCATGCTGTTGCAAGTGACAGGAGGAGCCAGCTACCTCAAATACATACCTTAGCATCTCGCAATCCACTCTGAGTGGTTACACATTAAAATCATTGAGAATGACAATTTTTGTAGAACTCAGCAGCTTATATTTTGACCCGGCAGCTTATGTGAGAGGGCAGCTGATAGAATGGTCTCTGTGAGGGCTCTGAGACTCTACAACTTGTTTCCCTCAGCCCGAAATAGCCCAAATTTGGCAATATTACAGGTATGTTTTTAGCGAATTTTTGAAGACAGCTGAGGAAATACTTCTCAGCGATACATGAGTAGAAGAGAGTTTCTGTAGGTGTTTGGCTGTAATTCCTATTGGAATAATTACTTCCATGCCTCTGGGATTTTATTACTTTGTATAATTAATGAAGGTATTAGGATGACTAGTGCCTTGGATAGCTATCTTTTTATAATTTCAAATCTAAATAATAATAACAATAACTACTCTAAAAGGCTTAAGAGCTAAATTTCACTTCTAAAAATGGGATTAAGATATGTAGGACCCTAATTCATCATGAGTCAATAAATTGCAAGTCCTGAATTACTTAGGGATTTCTGAAAATTTGATCCTAAAGCTTTATAATTTGGAGAATTTCCTACAGATTCAAACTGGCAAATTTTAGTTACATTTTAAAAACAATTGAATTCTTATTCAAAATATACAAAAACATACTCTTTTATTTTGCCTCTTTTCATGTGGCTAACAATGTTCCAACTTTATTTTATTGAATTACAATTATTTTAATTTATTTTCTAGTTTGTGACATCTTGCCTAGAATGCCAACCTGAGGCAAACACTGCAGCAAAGTTTAATCATGAATACACACCCAAAGAAGGTATTTCTCTATACATAATTTACAATTTTTCATGGTGTGTCTTTCAGGATTAATAAACCATCTTTCTAGACCATGGATTACTGTTAAAATATATTTCTTTTAGCACTTATAAATTTCAGTGTGTTGGGAATAATTTCCCATTCTAAAGAATGTGGATCCCATATCTAGTTTCAAATGATGAGGTTGAACTTTTCGAGTCAATGGTGAGAAGCAAATGAATGCACTGCCAGCATAAGTATATGTAATTTTTTTCTATTATTACACTTTTGGGCTTACTGTCTTTTTAAATTAGTTGCGAGAGACAGAAGTTTGACACATTTTCCCCGCCAAGCACATAAAGTTGACAGTCTATCTATAGAGGGAGAGGACAATTCATTTATCTTCTGATTCAGGTGATTACAGGTTTATAAATCCATTATTTCATGACAGATTTCAGCATTTCTGACTCAGTGTTTCCAAGGATCAGGAGAATACAAGATGATATGAGTTTTCCTTCACTGCTATTCCACTTTCTATTTCACTGCACACATGCAACTGGAACAGTTACCCCCAAAGACATTTACAGCCCTGTTCAATATCTGCTGGATAATTGAGAAAGGAGGACAACTTCAGGACCCATGGGATAAGATTGCCACCCTGTTCCCAGCCTCTTTATGCCAGGTAAAAGGGTTGGAATGGTAAGATGCCCAAAAAACCCTGCATGCAGCCAGAGGAGAATCTTCCCAGCACAAAAGCTGCTTTCCAAGGGCATCTCTGGAAGCGCTGGCACAAGAAGTGGGACTAGGGGGCAGAAGGGGCATGTCGAGAGAGGGGCTATAGCACTTTTTCATAACTTATTGTAGTCTTCTCCAGGCCTAGGAACAGCCCATAATTGGTAGAAGTTAAAGGTGGCTTAAAGTCACCATGTCACTTTGCTGTCTCTTTATCACAAACTCTTCAATGCACTTCTAAGAGGTGTGGAAAAGAATAAAAAAAATTTGGAACTATGCATCTTCTGTCGTTAATCTGGGAACATCATATCCTGATAAAAATTAAATAGGATACTTGAATAAATTATAACTTGAAACATTTTTTTTTAAATTGCAGTTTGTGAAAGGCCTCCATGAGAATTGATTTCTAGAGAGAAAATCAAAATGTTGACTCTTTGGTTTTCATGCATTTCAAGGACCTTGTACATCATCATGTACTACGGTAAAAACACTTAAAATAGTGGAGAAAATCAGGAGCTACAGAAACGTGAAGCACAAAACAGTGCACACTATTTTTTTAATCCTCATTCCAAAGGATGCATCTAACATAACTGAATTGTTTTGTTCCAGAAAAACTTTAAAGGTTTTTAGTAAAAATATGACATTACCTTGGTATGTTTTTAAAAAGAGAACTATAAAGGTATCTTAACATTAATCAATTCATCTCACTGCCTACAGGCATGTTGGATGTATTCTGAATTGAACGGGTTTCCACATGTCCCATGAAAAGCAGTTATTGTTTGTGCAGATTTCAAATAATGTTGAAAAGGCCATGTTCTGCTCGCATGTTTTTTTTTTCTCACAGAAATCAGTCACAACAGAACTCTTTCCCTCCATATTCAACCCCAGTCTGTATTTGGATTTGCTTTCAAATGGTTCTTAGCTGTCTGAAAAGTCATTAAAATGTTGGGCAATTCAGAAACAAAACAAGATCCAGTCTGGAAAAAAACCCACATTGTTTCAGCAAGGCTGAGACCACTGCTTTTAGAGTGACACTCTCTTATTGCCAGAGGAACTTGTTTATTACATTTTGATCTTTCTTATGGTTCTGCCAAGTTATAGGTAAACAAACTTTTACTACATATTCTCCATATACGATTTTCAAAGAGTGATGGGTGATGTTTGAACGGCAGATGGAAATTTAAACTTTAGAATAAATAAAACAGAGTAGTAAGCATGAAATTATAAACCAGTAATACTTGCTGACAGTCCTGTTTGATCAGGCAGATTGTGCAATGATTCTTAAAAAAATGTCAAAATCTGATGTTTGTACATATATATTCTCTTAAGCAATAAGTTAGTTAGGAATAAACTGTTCTCTGCTTGGAAATATAATCTCTCTTAAGTAAACACCTGGTTTATATATTAGTGGGTTGACTATGTGTTTTACTTTTTATACATGTAATACATACTTGCCTCAAGTTCTACACATGAATAATTACTTTTCTTAAAGGATTTGTATTATCTGTATAGTATCAACAAAACATTAGTGCCCAGAAGGAAGATAAAGATACTTACTGTATCATTTTCTGAAGCTTTAAAAACCTAACATGGTTACATTCTAAATAGTTTCCATTAAGAATAATTATTAGTCCAACATATTTTCACTCCAGATCATGACTTGTCCTGAGTGCTGGTGCAAGCGAGTAGAGAAGATGAAAGGTATCCCATTAGTCCCTTCCATCAGAGCTCTATACCACAATTGCTTGTGTGTGGGAGGAGGCAGATTCTGCAGAGATGCTACATCTCCATCACACATTGATGGGCAGAAAGCAGTTATTAAGCCAAGGTATCCACACCCCAATGTATTTGGTGGTGGAGTTATGTTCATGTACTGTGGAAAAACAGGGAGTCCAGGAGGGAGATTGTAACTCAGAGAGCCTAGGAGTTCCGTTTTCAACCTTTCCCCATTTCTTAACAGACAGGAAAACAAAAACACCATCACCACCACCAACACACAATAAGAACATACAACCATAAAACAAATGAACAGTCCACCGCCCTCACAACAAAAATCAACCCAACAGCTAAGCCCCCTAAAGGTATTTTCCCCTTAAAAGGAACTTGTTCAATGATCACATTCCCCTCTAAAAATTGGATTCATTTTGTTTGTGTATGTTTATATGTGAAGAGGCTAGGAGACATTTTTCTTAAATTGTTACGTTGTACTTGCTTTGATTTTGTTGCACAGCATCACTTAAGCTGAGACAAGTGTCTGAAACAGTGATATATAAATACAGCTATTAAGAGTTTTATTGGTATTGTGCACAACTGCACAATTTGTCTATAGAAAAAGAATGATCATCTAAAATGCTGAGCAACTAGACCCTCTTAGGCATTTAAATAAGTGCTCAGATGTTCAAAATAACTCAGCTGTCCTTTAGGTACCTAAATTAAGTGAAAACAATAGGAACTATTGAGCAATTTGAACATCTGGCCCAAATGTCCAAGGCTTAAAGAAGACTTCATATCTGAGGGCTCTTTTCACATTCAAAATCCATACAGAGAGATGCAGTTTAACATTATATTTAATATTTTCTAAAATGTCAGTAACTTACAGTATTATATTTTTTACAGCACACTGACTACATGCTAAAAGTGTAAGTACTCCAAAGGTAGGAGGTTTTTGAACATTAATTAAGGGTGGTAGGCTCCACTGGGGATAAAAATTGATTAATTTAATAAACAGCATCTGTTTATTGATTAATTACTGATAGCCGGATTCTGATCTCACTTGCAAGTGCACCTAGGCAAATATAGTCTCATAATTCAAACTCTTAAACTGATATAAAGTGAAAACAACTTCTCTGAAGTCAGTGGAATTGAATCAGGGTAAAACTGACATAAGTAAGGTTAGAATCTGTGAACAGCTGGAAAAAGAGGCTGTTACAGCTCACATAACAAATTGTTATTGTTAAGACTTTATCTGAACAAACATTTAGAAATATAGTTGCAGAGTATGCCAGATCTAACAACTGAAATACAGAAGACTAGTTATGAAATTTGAAAATCTTTCCATTTTAGAGATTGCTGGGTACAGCATTAGCAAGCACAAGAAGTAAACATTTCCCTTACGTTGTTCAATGATTACCCTTAATTTATTTCCTTTCCTTTTGGTTCCTCTATTTTAGCTATTTGGCCTTCCTCCCTACTCTGAAATGTGATCTGATATGCTGGTTTTCTTAAACAAAGTCAGCTATTTTTAGCAATGCAACCAGACACGAATACTTTGAAATTAAGGCCATTGCCATTTCACCTATTTATTCAGATAAACTGTATATGTTTGGCTATCTCACATTAGGAAAGAGAGAGCCTATTGACTGCTTCTACCCAGGCTGTGGTTCAGGCCCACTGATGGATGAGCAAAAGGGGCTACTGCGGCAGTGGTGGCAGATGGCATCCCAGTCCCTTTAAATCGCCACCAGTCTGCTGGAGCACTGTTCCGCATGCTCTGCATGGCTTGAAGGTTGTGGTAGGGGGGCTGCTGGGTGCTGGCGGCTGTCTGCCCTAGCCCCTGCGGCTTCTGCCTGAGGCCCCAACACTTGTGGGGGCATAGACAGCCCCTCTCACACCTTGCTTGGGGGCCATGGAAGCTGTCAGACCTCCTGCTGTGGTTAAAGAAGTGCTCCCATTTCCCTGTACTGCAATGCTGAGCAAACAGTGCAGCTGTGGAAATTCATCTCCCAAAGTAGAATGGAGAAAGGGGGAAGAGAGGAGATGTAGTATTACTAAAATCAATAGTTCAAAAGTCATGACTTCCTAAGAAAAAAAAAGTTTTGTTAATTTAATTTGTGTTCTGGATTTTGAGACTTTGGATTAATCAGGTCACATTTTCACCTTTTTCTCTTCTGTCATGAGGGCTAGAAACTTACTGTTTTCTTAACTGGACCAACTTCTGTTGGTGAGAGACAAAGTTCTGAGCTATACAGAGCTCTTCGTCACGTCTGGGAAAGGTAGTCATTCAGTGTCTCACAGCTAAACACAAGGTGGAAAGTGAGATTCTCAGGTTTTTTTTATTCCAGTCACGGTGAGAGTTTAAAGCTCCCCTTTCTAACTTGCAGGGTCATAGGATATTAAATTTTACACGTGTCACAAGTAAAAGATTCAACATAATCTATCCTGGGACTCAGTCCATTGTAAATTTTTGGGGAAAAAGAAAAGACCTTTGTCTGGTATATCTTTTTTAAAAAATCCCCAGTAATTCCAGGGCTAATAGGCAGAGGACAGGTAAGGAAATCAATTTATGATAAATGTGAACTCGTGCGATGAATGCAATTTGTTACATTACATACCACCAACATATATGTGACCCTTCTACACTGTACTATGGCTTTACTTTATTCATCAGCATTCTTTTCTTTGTCCTGGGTTTCTGATCTTTACATTCTTCCCTCAGATTGCAGTTTCTTTAAAGGGCATTTTGACACTATGGCATAATGAAGCTCAAGACTACCACTGAACAGAGGTTACCCCCACTTCAATAATAATAGACCAGCTATCCTATACAGGGTAAAAAAAATGAAAAGATGAATTCCTAAAACTAAAGCCCTGGCTAATCTTAATTCTGGTATTTCACAGGTTTTGAATGATTGACTTTGGAACTCCAATATTCTTTTAAAGTGAGCTGTTACAGGTAATTATAGTTGCTTTCCATTAGTAATACATGAGGTTTGTGGCAGGTGTCTTTTGTATTAGGACTCTGAAGGAGCCTAGCCAATTTTTGGCATTCCTTACTCCAACATGAGATTGCTGCAAACGGTGTAAAGTTATTTTTGGTTATAACACAGTGACATAGCTTTTAAAGAATATTTCCTTCCCTCTTTATAAAGGAATCTGGAAATATGTAGATTTTATACCAAGAGACTCAGATAGACCAATTACTTACCCATAACACTCCATTTGCATTGATATAAAAGAAATAAAAGACGAATAGTAGAATAGTCCCAGCAAAAGTACATTGAAGGAACTGAGTAGATGAGAGAGAGGCAAACTTTTGTCTAAAGCAAATACAGTCTCACTTCAGTTAAACTTAAGCAGACTCAATGAAACAGAGTACAAAGCAATTGCAAATTACAATACAGTGCCATGAGAACTACTGGAAACAGAGCTAGTGATCTCTAGCATAGGAAAAAAATGAGGGTAGAGCACATCTAGCTGGCAGACATTAGTGTCATCTGTAAAATGAGAGTCTGTCAGAAACCTGGTGCCAATTCATACATTTTTCTGAATTCGCAAGTTACAAGTGTGCAGCTGTGAGGCTATTGAATTTCATGACTGTACATTTGCAGCTTGTGAATTTGTCACTGGGCATTTCCATCCTGCTAATAGTTGTTGAGAGCTGGGCAATATATATTGCTTTTTTCCTGGGCATGTCCAGTCCAATTTGAAAATGCTGAATAGAGGTCTTTATACATAAAAAACAGAGGTCTTTACACGTATAAAATAAGTATTTTCTTATTTAATACTTTTTAAATTACTCTGGTTGCTGAGATCACAATCAAGATGGGCACTTCAGTGCCTTATAAATTCATGCAGTGAGACAGGCCTTGTCCCTATTGTTGTACAATTTTGTTATAATATTGTTATTTTGGGCATGTGATGCATACTGTATCTACTTAGTAGCATGCCACAAGTATTAATTTATTAACATTCAAAGACCCTTATGGATGAATAAATATTAAACCCATATTTGAGAATGGGCAGACCAACAACAGAAAATGTAAAGGGCTTACTCAAAAACACACAGACAGTGAAGTGCCAGAAATGGGACTGGGAATATACCCCTTTCATAAAGCCTCTAAACAATCAGGGCTAGGTTGTTGTTAAGGCACAGTCCTGCAGTTGTGGGGTACCTAGGAACTGTATAGCACTGGGATCACTAAGGAGAAATTCTGGGCAGCATTTGAATCTCTCCTGGGTGGCTGCCCAAGCACACAGTTTACAGGGACCACTGATTATGTTAACAAATTCTGCCTATGAAATTAATTATTGCAATCAATACATTTCAGTTGCTTGACATTTGCATGGCTCTGGTATGCAAGGAACAGGATATTGAAGGTTGCTTCTTTGTATGTGGTTCCAAAGAACGCTGTGTTCCAACACCCAGTCATTGGACCATAGGTAAATGAGGAAGCAAGGTCGGAGTTCAGGTTCTCTGTTTATTTCACTCTATTGCCCTCAGAAGAATTCGAGCTAAGATTTCTGAGTGATATCTATCTCTAGATGATTTGTCTGGTCCAATAATAATGTAGCTGCATCTGAAATGGAGACTTTTTGAATGCACAGAATACTTCAGATTTATGTATGGTTTTGTATGCACATAAATTAGAAGCCTTCTTATTTTTCTCTCTGTAACTCTCGGGGGAAACAATATCAACTGTATTTTCTTAGTGACCACAAAGTACTGTTAAATCTGAAGCAATAAGTGTGGATGTCATCTGACATTTCCTTAAGTAGTGATGTAAACAAACAAAACAATATTCTTAACATTTCTTCTGGGCTTCTACCCAGTGCTCCTCAGATAATGAATTAGTAACCCAGGCCTATTCAGAAAATTAGATTAATACTTTTGCCTTTTGATTATCTTCTGAAGCTCAGTTTCTTGGGCTGCCTGACAAGATTTTTGGCTCAGCTTCAGTCTGGTAAAAGCCCAGCTGCCTGATTGTTGATACAAAGCAAACAGAACATGCCACACTAGCTCCAGAATTCCCATTTGCTGGGAGCCTGTGCAGGACCGTGCTGAATTTAAAGTCTTGTTACTTCATTTCAAGTCAGTGCAGCGAGCTGGCTTGGCTTTTTAAACTAGGATGACGAAGATAACATTTATCACTTTATAAAGAGTTTTGCACCTTGAAAAGGTTATCAAGCAGTAACTAATTCATCTTGTCACTGCTACCCAGCCTCACTCTTCATGAAGTAGGCTGCATTCTGCTTTGAATAGTCAGGTTTAATTGTTTTGCATAATACTTTTGAATTATATTGCCCTGCTGCTATAATAATGCACAGACAGAGTGATCATTCCAGAAGGTGAGGGGGTGGTGAAGGTGCGGGGTGGTTTGTATGCAGAAGTGCCTGTTCTGTGCACACCTCACATATCTTTGCCATGTTGGTCTCTGGTACTGTAAATGGACAATAAAATAAAGAGCTCCTGCAGCCTGTGGCTGCTTCAGGGATCATTTATTAAAAAAATGCTATACCCCTAGCAAAGAGAAGGGAGAGACAGTATGCCACACTGTGACAGCGCATCAGGGAGCCCCTGACCAGCCAGATATGACTCTCCGCCAGCCAGTAGAATAGAAGGTTTATTGGTTCTCAGAGATACAGCACAGCATAGGCCTGATGTTGTCATGGGAGCCAGGGCAGACAGCCTTAGACCTCTTGGGGGGAAGGGGTTCATAGGCCCTCAGAAGATGTGAATCCCCCAGTACTGGACTTAGTCTGTTTTCTTCATGCTTGCCTCAGCCAAGACTGCCCAGCTCCTAGGCCCTGCCCCCCAGCCAGCTGGCTGTCTTCGCCTCCCTTTGTCTCTCCCTCTTGTTAACTTGTTAAGAGTCTTGTTAACTACTCAGGCTGGTACTTAAGTGTCTGGGAAATAGCTCTTCCAGCTTCGGAGCACCCCTTGTTGGCTGGTTTCTTGCCACCCTCAGTTACCTGTCTTCTTCAGTGCTACTTCAGGCTCCATAGCCCTTTCAGCCCACAGTGCCTCTTCCTTCACATTACTGCCCCACAGCAGTTCCCTCACACTCAAGGATCATCCTCTCCCATGGAACCACAGCCCCCTATAATCCCCTTGCTTCAATGACCCACAGCCAGTCATCTAGCCCCTGCCTAAGGTACAAACTGCAGTCTGAAGTGGCCACTCATTATTGGCAAGGGGGTATAGTTGTGTTGTGTTGCCCTGCCTTTGCTGCCTCCCTGCAGCCCTATACTCCTCAGGCCTTGAGAACAAGACCTCAGCCTGGGATCTCCCCTACTCTACCTGCCCTTTTCCAGCACTGCTCTGTCTCAGGTGCTCCAGTGTATGCGCTTTATAGAAACACTTAGAAGATGTAAAACACTCTGATCTGAAGAACTCTCAAACTTAGCTCATTTAATATGATGCTTAACAAGTGAGCAATAAACAATAAAAAGACTGGGGTGGGAGTTGTACAGGTTGAACCTCTCTAGTCCAGCACTCTCTTGTCCAGCAACATCTGTGGTCTGCCATGATTTTAGTTAGCCAGATGTCCATCTATCATGGGTGTAGCCGAGTTTCCTGCAGTCCTATAAAGTTTATTTACAGACACAACTCCTGGCTTTCAGTGTTCTGTGATGTTATTTAGCTCTAATTTACCCCTAAATATTTTCTAAGAGCTTAATAGCATACATAAGAGTGGAAGTGCTGTTAATGCTGCTAGACAATATTGTCCTCCTGTGGTTTGGCAAATTCTCGGGTTCGGCACTGGTCAGATCCCAAGGGTGCTGGAGCAGAGAGGTTCAACCTGTAAAATCATGCTGTAAAATCAGACTAAAGTTGTACAGAGCTTGAGTGTTCCAAATCATGTACAAATATTTTATTTTTCTTAATTAAATGAAGATCACCATTGTCAAATATGTCGCAACCCAAGTGTTATTAGTTCATAGATTACAAAGGCCTAAGGGGCCATTGTATTAATCTAATCTGATTTCTTACGTATTGCAGACCATTGAGCTTCCTTGAATAGATTCCTGTTTGAAATAGGGCATATCTTTTAGAAAGAAATCATCCAGTCTTATTTTAAAATTGCCATTGTTGCAGAATCTACTTCAGCTCTTGGTCTGTTTCCCCCATTGTTAATGATCTTCACTATCAAACATGCATACCTTATTTCCAGTTTGATTTTTGTCTAACTTCAGCTTCTGGCTTTGGATCATGTAATACCTTTGTCTGCTAGATTGAAGAGCCTATTATCAATTTTTTGTTTGTTCCCATATAGATACTGTGATCCGCTTGTGGTAACCTTCTCTTTGTTAAATTCAAAGAGTTCAGTCTATTTAATTTATCAAAGCATGCTTTCTGACCCTTTAATCATTCTCCTGGCCCTTCTGTGAATCCTTTTCAGTTCATCAATAGCTTTCTTGATTTGTTGACATCAGACTGATCACAGCATTCCAGCAGTGGTTGTAGCAGTGCCAGGCACATACCTAATACAGTTTTTCTACTCCTGCTCTTAAGATTACCCTGTTTGTACAGCCAAGGATTGAATTAGCCCCTTTGGCCTGAGTGTTGCTCTGAGTTTATGTTCAACTGATTACCCACCATAACTTTTTCAGAGTTGCTTGTCCCTCGTCCTGTTAGGAACAACTGTGTTTTTGTTCCTAGATATATGATTTTACATTTGGCTACATTAAAAAACTTTGGCTATGTCTACACTCGCGGCTTCTTGCGCAAGTATGGCCTTTCTTGCGCAAAAATCTGCAGAGCGTCCACACTGCCCGCTTACTCTTGCTCAAGGAAATTTACAGTACAGAGTGGTAAGAGAGGGCTCCTTGCGCAAGAGTTATGCTCTTTTTTATCAGCTGTAAGCCCTCTTGTGCAGGAGCTCTTGCGCAAGAGGGTAGTGTGGACACTCGGCAAGGATTTCTTGTGCAAGAAAGCCCTATGGCTAAAATGGCCATCAGAGTTTTCTTGCTCAAGAGAACATCAACACTGCCATGGGAGCTCTTGTGCAAAAGCACATCTCGCACATGGCAGTGTGGACGTTTTCTTGCGCAAGGCTTCTTCCACCAGAACCCTTGCGCAAGATGTTCTTGCACAAGAAGCTACCAGTGTAGACAATGCCATACTGTTTCCTTGTGCCTTGTTTGCCAAGTCATCCAGATCAGTGACCTGTCCTTTTCATTACTTATTATTTTCCCAATTTTTGAGTCATCTGTAAATTTTATCAATGATGATCTTCTGCTTTCTTCTAGGTCTTTGATTAAAATGCTAAATAGTATAGGGCAAGAAAGGATCCCTGTCCAACCTGACTAGCAACATAGCCACTCAACAATGTTTATTGTTACTTGTTTATAGTTTCATTTTAAGACTGAAGATGGGAGAGATTATATTTTTTTTATTGTATCAACTTCTGCTGGTGAGAGTGGCAAGCTTTTGCACTTACACAAAAATCTTCTTCAGGTCTGGGAAACATACTTGGAGTGTCATAGCTAAATGCCAGCTAGAACAGATAGTTTAGAATTAATTGTTAATTGTTAACATATTTCAAAAAATCAAGGCACAATTGCTTATTGAGACCCATTTAATGTGTGTGGAATTAGTTTTGTGTTATTTTAGTTCTTTAACACACATATCCTGGTATGCCAAGTCAAGTGTCTCACAGAAATTTAAGTATATTATTTTATCGCTAATACCTTTATTAACCAAATCAGTAATCTCATTAGAAAAAGATATCAGATTAGACTAGTTCTATTTTCTATAAATTATGTTGTTCACTTTTATTCTTCTGTAAGTAAGGTTCCTGCCTTTGTGGTTTAAAATTGGTAGGATAATGCTATTTTTCCCCCCATAGGATATTTTAAAAAAAATCAAAATTTCCTGAGTCACTTTTTAGTGAAAAAAGAAACCTACAAAATTGTTTTAAGTGAAAATTGTTGAGTTTTGGGGGGCAGGGGAGGAAGGTAAAAAGAGTCTGATCATCCAAAACCAAATATTTTACACAAAATCCAAATCTTTCTTAAAAAGTACAGTTTTCAGTTTCCATTTTTCTTTGTAAACCTGGAAATTTCAGTCAAAAAGGCCTTGTTTACATCAAAAATATACTGCTGCTTCATATGCTACATTTGTACTGTGGCTATAATTGCTTGATCCCAAAGTCTGATTGTCTGGCACCACTATGGAATATTGAATTCACTCAAATTTTAATAAATACATGAAATAAAATCCACTTGTATTCTGTTAGCCGGTAGACTATGGTGACATTTTGACCTCGGGCAATCCATTTTTTAAGGGTATATAAAAATTTAGTTTGAAAAGGCAAAAGCCAGGGCTTTGACAGACTAATTCCCTAACCTCAAAATACATTTTAAGAATGCATTGCTGGCTCAGTGGAGTTTACTTTACAAAGATTAGCAGCTATGACTTTTCTTTTCCTAGATACGGAAAACAATAGATCTTTATCCCAAACAATAGTCCTGAAAACAAGGAGGACAAGATAAATAAAAGTTCATCTAAAACTCTTAGGGTATGTCTACACTACCCTCCTAGTTCGAACTAGGACGGTAAAGTAGGCATACCGCACTTGCAAATGAAGCCCGGGATTTGAATTTCCCGGGCTTCATTTGCATAAGCGGGGAGCCGCCATTTTTAAATCCCCGCTTGTTCGAACCCCGTGTAGCCGCGCTACACGGGGTTCGAACAAGCGGGGATTTAAAAATGGCGGCTCCCCGCTTATGCAAATGAAGCCCGGGAAATTCAAATCCCGGGCTTCATTTGCAAGTGCAGTATGCCTACATTACCCCGCTAGTTCGAACTAGCGGGGTAGTGTAGACATACCCTTAGAGAGCAAATCATGTTAGTTCAAATTATATTTTTAAAGTTATTTATCTTCTCTTTATCCTTTAAAGATTGAAATGACATGTTCCAATTCAAAAGCACAATTACTGATTTGTTTAAATATAGGGGCTTAAGTTGCATCGAGCTTCAACTTGCTAAGATATTAAAACCTGATATTTTTATGACATTCTAAAGTCAATAGGCAAGAGGTTTCTGAATAAAAGCATTAAAATTACTCTATGAATTATTAAATATAGCCCATAATACCTTTGAATTATAAAAGCATAGAAAAATGAGAAGGAGAATTGAAATGCATCAATCTCAAGTTCTTTAAAAATGTAATACTAATCATTTGAGGAATGTACAAATCTTTTATTAAAGAAAGAAAGGAGGTTATACTTTTATTATTAACTGGAGGATATGTTCAATCCAGATGATTAAAAATCTCATTACTAACTCAGGTCAGGAAAAGTGATTTATTAGTGAAAGGAAATAGAAACTATTCTTCTGCCTATAGCTCTGTTTATCAAGAGCAGAGCTATCCATTTGTATCTACTTTAGTGTAGTTAATATTTCTGAAGGTGGCCTTAGACCCTGCTTTGAGAATGAAATTTCTAATTCACAGCAGTGCTCAATTTGCATAGTACCTTAATAGGAAACGCTTGCATGAAAAAAATCTATATACCTAGAGATATATTTTGCACAAGCAGATTTACCTAAGATTAATTATTGTCTTTGATTAGAAAATAGAGCATGCAACATTTCAAGATTTAATAACAAACAAAACAAAATAATCTATGCATTTGATAAATGTAAGACTAATTAAAAACACTTAATACTGTAAGGGGATTTCTAACATTCAGAGACTCACAGAAGATCTTTTATTATGAGAAACTGCAACCCTTGATTCACATTACATAAAAGAATTGTCCTCACCCTACTTCCCCCTCCCCCCCCACACACAAAAGAACTGTGTGGGTGGATTCTCAGGGTAAGTTGATGAAGACTGATCAGTCCAGTGACATTGTTTCCAGAAATGCCATCTGGTTTAAGGAGTACATATAGAAGGGATGTAAACACTGATACCTCCACCACTTCCATAGTACTTATAAACAGGTGAAAGATTTCAGGTGATTTTCAGAGATATCAGGCAGTGATATGGGTGTCTTTATAATGTTTCAGACTTCCATAACATCTTGCTGCTGACAGACCCTGAGAGAGCCCGGAGTTTGTCAGCAGAAGGGCCAAGCTTCCCTGGTTTGACAAACTCCCTCCTTTGGGACTGATCAGGTCCCAAGGGTACTGGACCAGGGAGGTCTAACCTGGTGGATCTTATTTCTCACAGGTTCTCTCTACTCTGCAGGTATTTGTTGGCAGAGAGTATGCTAATGAAGCACCCATAGCATTTGTCGTGCTGTCATTTGCATATCTCTGCCGATGCTTTTTGCGCAAGAGGTTTTTGCGCAAAAACAAGCAGTGTAGACGGGTCTATTTTGTGCAAAAGGGTTTTTTTGCACAAGATCCTATACACCTCCTTTTTTGAGGCATAAGAGATCTTGCACAAAAGGGTTTTCTTGTGCAAAACAGACCCGTCTACACTGCTTGTTTTTGCACAAAACCTCTTGCACAAAAAGCATCGGCAGAGATATGCAAATGACATCACAGCAAATGCTAATGACAAATACCTGCAGTGTAGACATACCCACAGTGCCCACATCCCTGAGCCGGCAGACCCCTGGAGTTGGCTCTTAGATTATTCCTCCAGTGTAGGCATTCTACCATTTTGGTTAAGAGAAAACTTTGACAAGATTAAAAAGAAAAAGTGAAAGGCTGTGTCTACATTGGCATGATTTTGCGCCAAAGCAGCCGCTTTGGTGCAAAAACGTGCTGCCTGTCTATACCGGCGAGGAGTTCTTGCGCAAGAACACTGATGTTCTAATGTGTGAAATCAGTGCTTCTTGCGCAAGAACTATGATGCTCCCACTCAGGAATAAGCCCTCTTGCTCAACTGTTCTTGCACAAGAGGCCAGTGTCGACAGGCAACATGAATTTCTTGCGCAAGAAAGCCCAATGGCTAAAATGGCCATCAGAGCTTTTCTGCGCATGAGAGCGTCTACACTGGCACGGATGCTCTTGCGCAAAAGCACATCTCTTGCGCAAAAGCACATGCCAGTGTAGATGCTCTCTTGCGCAAATACTTTAACACAAGAACTCTTGCGTTAAAGAGTATTTGTGCAAGATCATGCCAATGTAGACGTAGCCAAAATGTATAGGAACCCCTTGCACTACTAGTATTATAAGACTCCTGAAGGAATTCAGGAATTTGCCATATTGTATTCTTCTCTCAGAACTTTTTTGTATTATACCAGCAGACATTTACTTTCACTCATTTTATCTCAATAGGTACCAAGAAAAACTTTATATCATATCAAACCCATATGTGGGCTATATATACCACCTCTGATAAAAATCATTCTTATAAAAATTTGAGATCTTTTAAACACCTGTACTAACATTTGTACTAACTTCACCTGTATAGTCAGGTGTCTGGGGGTACGTCTACACTACAACGTTAATTCGAACTAACTTAGTTCGAATTAGTTAATTCGAACTAAGCTAATTCGAACTAACGCATCTAGAACTAAAAACTAGCGGAATTCAAACTAGCGCGTCCACATTAAGTGGACCCAGAACCAGGCTTAAGGATGGCCGGAAGCAGTGCCGGCAGGGCATCAGAGGAGGACTTAGAGCGTGGAGATGCTGTCTCAGGCTAGCCGAGGGCTGTGCTTAAAGGGTCCCGACCCCCACCCCGGACAGACAGTTCTCAGGGTTCCCCGCTTGAAAAGCAGTCCTGGCTTGGAGTGCCCTGAGTGCCCACACTGGGCACATCACAGCACTCGGCCATCAGCCCGGCTGCACTTGCCGCAGGCTGCCATCTGGGGAGAGGGGGCAATTGGGGGGCTGCAGGAGAGCTTCCACCCCCAGAAGCCCGCAGAGCCAGCCAAGTCCTCCCCATCGGGGGCTCGTGCCCCATTCCTCCCTCACCTCACCCTTCCCTAGCCCCTCTTCTTGATGTACAAAATAAAGATAACGTGTCTTCCAAAATGGAATCTGTCTTTATTGAACAAAACTGGGGGAGACTGGGAAAAGGAGGTGGGAGAGGGGAAGAGAGAGGCTGGGAGAGGGGAGGGCAACTAAAATGATCAGGGGTTGGGAACAGGTCCCATATGAAGAGAGGCTAAAGAGACTGGGACTTTTCAGCTTAGAAAAAAGGAGACGGAGGGGGGACAGGATAGAGGTCTCTAAAAGCAGGAGTGGGGTGGAGACGGTGCATACAGAAAAGTTCTTCATTAGTTCCCATAAAGAAGGACTAGAGGACACCAAAGGAAAGGAATGGGTAGCAGGCTTCAAACTAGTAACAGAAAGTTGTTCTTCACAAAGCAAAGAGTCAACCTGTGGAACTCCTTGCTGCAGGAGGCTGTGAAGGCTAGAACTGGAACAGAGTTTAAAGGGAAGTGAGATCAAGTCATGGAGGATGGGTCCATGGAGTGGTATTAGCCAGGGGGTAGGAGTGGTGTCCCTGCCCAAGGTTTGTGGCAGGCTGGAGAGGGATGGCACGAGACAAATGGCTTGGTCACTGTCTTCGGTCCATCCCCTCCAGGGTTCCTAGGGTTGGCCGCTGTTGGCAGACAGGCTACTGGGCTAGATGGACCTTTGGTCTGACCCAGGACGGCCATTGTAAGCTCAGGGCTTAGGGTCGGTGGTCTCACTGGACCACCTTGATTCTCTTGCACTCCTGCTCCTGAGTGGCCAGGCTAGCAGCTATCCTGCCCAAGCCGGCCACTTTCCTGTGCCTAGTGCGGAGATCGTGGACGAGGTCCACGATGTCCACACTAGCCCAGGCGGGTGCCCACCTTTTGTGGTCCCGGGCAAGCTCCCGGGAGCCGCCAGCCTGGTCCCGGGAAGAGGGGGAGGGCTGGGGGGCATCGGGTGGCTGGCTCGATCCGTGCCAGGTGCAGGGTCTGCTGGCTGGGTGCTGGCAGGCTTGCACTTGGCACGGGCACCGTAGCTAGCCCGTGCCCCTTTAAGGGGTCCGGGGCCGGGAGGGGGACAGTAGAGTTTCCCTGGTGTTGGCTAGAGTGGCCACCAGGGAAACCTGGGGAGGGCTAGCCTCCCACTAGTTCGAATTAAGGGGCTACACACCCCTTAATTCGAACTAGCTAGTTCGAACTAGGCTTAATCCTCGTGGAATGAGGATTACCTAGTTCGAACTAAGCGCTTCGCTAGTTGGAATTAAATTCGAACTAACGGAGCACTAGTGTAGTGCCTATGAAAGTTAGTTCGAACTAACGTCCGTTAGTTGGAACTAACTTTGTAGTGTAGACATACCCTTATTTATCTTGTGTCCAAATGCACAGTCTTCACAGGAAGTCATTAAAACTTCTACAAATTATTATTCTTTTATGTGCTCTGCAGTAAAATCCAGAGGTGCGTGATTAGATTGGGGCACTTTTGTGCTAGGTGCTGCCCAAACATATAGTAAATTGACCCTGACCCAGGGGCTACGTCTACACTGGCATCCCTTCCAGAAAAGGGATGCTAATGTAGCACGTTGGAATAGGCAAATCCACGGGGGATTTAAATATCCCCCGCGGCATTTGCATTAACATGGCTGCCCCTTTTTTCCGGCTTAGGGAAAAGCCGGAAAAAAGCGCCAGTCTAGATGTTATTCTCTGGAAAATAAAGCCTTTTCCGGAGGATTTCTTATTCCTACTTTCAAGTACTTCTAGACTGGCGCTAGACTGGCGCTTTTCTCCGGCTTTTCCCCAAGCCGGAAAAAAGCGGCAGCCATGTTAATGCAAATGCCGCGGGGGATATTTAAATCCTCTGCGGATTTGCCTATTCCAAAGTCTACATTAGCATCCCTTTTCCGGAAAGGGGTGCCAATGTAGACACAGCCTGAGAGTTTAGAATCTAAGGCTTCAATTCTGTACTTGCTCTGCTCAAATTAAAACAATATACATCAACTGATTATACCAAACTAGAAAATTTACTTTCTTTGGATCCTTAACTCAATTAACTGTTGCTTTTCTTCATTTAAATCATTGCTCTGGGGTGGGCCTAGGGATGTGGGGTTCACTGTACAGGCTGCCCTGGGGACAGATGACAACCCCATCCCTCTCCCTGTGATGCACCTGTCCATAGCTGCTGCAGCTGCCATGAGCACACAGACACACAAGCATACACACAAACAGACATATATATATACTCTGACATTTATAGTAGATAGCGGTTCCTTTCTCTATTTCTGTCCTCCTCTCTCCTGCTGGCCCAATGGGGTTATAGCTGTCCCGATCCCCATCTCTGGCCCATTGCTGCCTCCTGTGATCATTAACTCCCTCCTACCAGACCCTCCCCCCATTTCTATTTTATGAGAAACAATCAATTCTATGCACATCCTGTTATCCTGGCACAACCAAACCTTGACCTTGTTTTAAGTTATGACAAGAGGAACCCTTGTTTGGTGGTCCTAGCTCTTAGCATTCAGGAGGAGTTCTTGAACAAGCAGACTCACAGATAGATGGATAGACAGATAGAGGAACATCTCTAAAATATATAGTAAGATAAGTAGGAAGAAGTTGAGTGATAGGCTGTTTCTATGTACAAAATCTGCAATATCAGATTTTATGTACTAAACTATAAACAAAAGAGATATTAATGATGTAATCAAGCCTTGAAAGCCACCTAAAATAGCTTTTCTGTATGTTAAGAGTTAAACTATTATGATCTGATGCCTGAGGACTTTTCAGGGTAAAAACCTGTGCAATGCAACTCTTTGAAAACCCAGGAATCTCTCCTCTTTCAGCGGTATAAAACTTGTACTTTTAGCCTTACAGGTGCAGGACATGTTGGACTTTATGTCTACCACTGATACCACTAAATGGAAGGTTTCCAGTCCCGGGTCTTACACAAGTGTGCAATGTCAAGGAAGATTATACACGTTGTGGGTAAAGAAACAGATTGATTTAAAATCATGGCAGCTGCTTGAAGTTGTTCTTCAGATGGTTTAAAATGCTGGAAATAGTATTGGAGAGAGAGATTAGTTGTTAATATTTACATTGGAGAGTAGAATCATATAATCTTTTTGTGACAAACAAATTGATTGCAAACTATCATTGTCATTTATGAATGTACTAATGTGACTCTATGCAAAGCCATATGATAAATGGATTTATTGAGCACCTTTAACCATCTCTTCTATACTTTGCCCATTAACCTATTTTTCCAGAGTCATCTTCTAATATTCCTACTGCTGAGTAGCTTCACTTACAATTTTAAAAAATCATCTGGCTGCCAAAGAAACAGTTTTGTTTGTAACCTTGATAATTGCCTTGCCGTATGTAGTGGTGTACATGAAGGAAGAAAATAGTGGGGAGGATACATAACTCCTGTTTTTCTTTTGGGTACTTTGTGTTCCTGCAAACTTGTTGGAGCCATATGTGGTGCCTCTTCTGAACAGGACAGAATCAAACAGAAATTTAGCACAGTAGACACTATACATTGAAATGATCTAGATTCAAGTGTGCAGGATAGGGCTGCCAGTAAGGCTAGGTCTACATTACAGAGTTTTTGTGCAAAACCAGCAGTTTTTACACAAAAGCTCATGGAGCATCCACACCTAAGTGGGATAGGGATGGGTGTGCAGGATCTGGGTGGGAGGTGGGCTGCAGGAGGGGGTGAGGGTGCAGCATCTGATGGTGCAGGAGCAGGCTGGGAGTAGGGTGTCTGTCCAGGAGGGAAGATGCAGGAGCAGGCTGGTATCAGGGCATTTGGCCAAGGGGGAAGGTGCAGGAGGAGGCTGGGAATAGGGTGTGGGGCCAATGGGGAGGGTACAGGAGCAGAGTAAAGGTAGGTGTTTGGCTGAGGGAAGGGTGCAGGAGTGGTTTGGGAGTGCGGGGTTGAAGGTGTGTATGAAGGGGGTTGAGGTGCGGGGGCTCAGCTTGGAGGGGTATGAGTGAGGGAGATGGGGTCTCGGCTTGGGGGGGTATAAATGAGCGGGCTGGGAGTTCAGGGCCTCACAAGGTGGTGAGTAAGGGGTTTGGGGATGCAGGGTCTCAGCTTGGGGGGTATGAGTGAGTGGGGTTGGGGTGTAGGGTCTCAATGGAGGAGTTGAGGGGGCTGGAGTTCTAGCAGCTGTGCAGGATGGTGAGTGAGCAGGCTGAGGGCATGGGGTCTCGTGGAGGATAGTGAGGAGGTAGGAACGTGGGGTCTCAGCTCGGGGGAAGATGCAGGAGCAGGATGGGGGTGCAGGTCTGGGAATGAGCGGAGGGGCACCACTTTCTTGCTTTTGCACATTTCTCAGCACCATGTTCCAGACACTGCCTCCTGCTGCTCCTATTGGTCAGATTCCAGAGCAGCCGGAAAAGCCTTCAGGAAGCACATCTGTTCAGGAAGTGGGTCTGTGGGATCCAGTGCTTGTGGGGAGCTAGCTTAAAATCCAGCTCTCCACAGGCACTTCCTCCTGCCTTCCCGCCCAATACATTTAGATTAAGCTCAGGTTGATTGGCTAATTGTTTAAATGACTATACGTTAACATCCCTGATCTGTGGTATTGCAGAGAAAACTAGGGAAAGTAGTTGCTTTCCCAACAATGTGAGAACAAAAAAGTCCCTGTTGAAAATAGAAGGCCAAATTTCCAAAAGCTAGCTTCTGCTTTTTACATGTGTAATTTGTGTCGTGCAGAAATGCTGTAGCAATTTATTTTCTGGAGTGACCAATATTGTTTGGACAGTTAAACAACTGATGACCACTTATAAATCATTAGTTTACCTGCTCAATGTAATCATAGTTGTGTCCGAGAATAATTAAAGGTACAATTATGCACATTCACTTGTTTGCTCATTCAGAATTGGGGTGTGAAAATAAAAGGGTGAGGCTGAAAAAACTGACCCTAAAATCTTACACGCACACACACACACACATTAAGAAAGAACCACATTTTACATTTTTACTGTTTCCAGCAGATACATGCCACATTTTCTGTACAGTGCAATTAATTCTGTGATTTGGAATGTTTTTCTTTAGATTATAGCCCTTAGGCTCAATGGGTTTTCAAAAGCATTTTCTATATATTTCATTTTTTTCTTTGGTATTAAACAAACATGGTCAAAGCAACTTAGGCAGTGAAGTACAATATACTCTTTCACTCTGCAGTCTCAATGAAGTCTTAAGATAACATTACACAGTAGCCAGCTTAAATATAGGGGGTAAATACATTGCAGTAAAATCTGATAAGCCTAAGTTTTGACAGACAAAAATAATAAAACAGTGCTCTGATGCTGAAGAAGTGGTGTTCTCATGGTTGCAATCTTAGGATGTTCACTCTGTTTTTGGCTTTATGATCTCTATTTTTGTAAGTGATCAAGATCAGTAAAATAATGCTTTTTCTAGGATGTGTTTGTCGAGCAAGGATTAGATGACTCCTTTGAGGAGTTAGTTGAGGAATGTGGAAGATAATATGCCTTAGGAAGGACTATTACAAAGACACTTTTCATGTTTGTAACTTGCCAAATTATTTAAAAAAAATCTTTGTACAAATAGGGCTAGACATGCCTGACTTGCTTTAGTATTTCAACTTGTTGACCAAACATGGACTTTGAAAGGGTTGATCTAGTCTAGAGAAATGCATATTTTCAGTTTTTAGGATGTGCACATGCCTGACTTGAACCATATCTGAGATTTTATTGAATCCATTGTCTTACCTCAGCCTGAAATCATTTGGAGCTGCAGAAGCTCAGTACCTGACAGGATCAAACCCTAGCATTATAAATCTCATTAGTTGGGTAATATTACTGCCTTAGCCTGTCAAACCTTTGGGATGATGCCTGTCTTTCAGTGATTCCATAGACCTTAGGCACTTCAGAAACAATGGTCCTCATTCTGCTATCAGTTATGCAAATAAGGGGCAGCTGAGAAAGTCCATAAGTACAGGAGAACCAGTATTAATAAACAATCATAATTAATAATAAATGTGAGTTTAGAACCTGAAATACACATCATGATGTAACTGAGCAGCTATGTAAAGAGAGCTATAGAGTTCTGTACTACATGATTTAATCAA
Organism: Pelodiscus sinensis; assembly: GCF_049634645.1. Taxonomy (NCBI): domain Eukaryota; kingdom Metazoa; phylum Chordata; order Testudines; family Trionychidae; genus Pelodiscus; species Pelodiscus sinensis. The sequence goes on along the minus strand of NC_134717.1, from coordinate 25,035,491 downwards.
ACATTCTTTACCTGTTCCAGAGATTGCAACCCAGGGACTCATTAGCACCACATATGACATTTTTTGCATGCATATCATGTACCAGTTGTTGCTGCCCTGTATCAGCTGCTTTTGCGGAAAAACTTGCCAGCTGTCTTCACTGGCCGCTTGAATTTCCGCAAAAGCACTGACGATCTCATGTAAGATTGTCAGTGCTTTTGCGGAAATACTATGCTGCTCCTGTTCGGGCAAAAGTCTTTTTCCGAAAAACTTTTGCGCAAAAGGGTCCGTGTAGACAGCAGAGATTTGCCAATCTAGACGCGCTTTTCCAAAAATGCTTTTAATGGAAAACTTTTCCATTAAAAGCATTTCCGGAAACTCATGCCAGTGTAGATGTAGCCCTTGTGTTTTGCTGGAGAGAAGCATAAACAGTTTGTAGGCCTAGTAGAAAATGCTAAACTTGTTAGTCTTTATAGCCTTGAAGCTGTACCTGTATCTGTAGCCATAAAAGCTGTGTGCATGTTGTTTCGGGTTCAGGATCTACGTGAGTTACACCTTAATATTTATACTTAATCAATTAATGGATTATTATGGTATACTGAAAATATTAGATAGCTGTATCCAGCCACAAGTCATTACTGAAAGGTATTTGGAGTGTAAAACGTCCTTTATTGTGACAGCTGGAAGACTGAGAATCATAGAATCATAGAACTGGAAGAGACCTCAGAAGGTCATCAAGTCCAGCCCCCTGCTCTAGGCACGACCAATTCCAACTAAATCAACTGAGTTGCTAGTTTATGGCCAGTATATTTTTCTCTTGCTCTGAGGACTGCAGGTAAAGTTAGGATGAGTATAACTTTTTAAGAATTCATAGATGGATGCTATTGATTGTATCCCATGGCTGTGTCTACATTGGCATCCTTTTCTGGAAAAGGGATGCTAATGAGACCAGTCGGAATTGCAAATGCTGTGGGGGATTTAAATATCCCCCGCGGCATTTGCATGAACATGGCTGCCACTTTTTTCCGGCTCCGCGCTTTGCTGGAGAAAAGTGCCAGTCTAGACGGGATCTTTGGGAAAATAAAGCCTTTTCCGGAAGATCCCTTATTCCTGATTTTAAGAGGAATAAGGGATCTTCCAGAAAAGGCTTTATTTTCCGAAAGATCCCGTCTAGACTGGCGCTTTTCTCCAGCAAAGCCCCGAGCCGGAAAAAAGCGGCAGCCATGTTCATGGAAATGCCGTGGGGGATATTTAAATATCCCCCGCGGAATTTGCAATTCCGAAGTGTCTCATTAGCATCCCTTTTACGGAAAAGGGTGCCAGTGTAGACACAGCCAAAGAAGTTTAATTCCAGTAATGAGGACAGTGAAGTCAATGTGTCACTTCAGTTTATTTGTTTTCAACTTGAATCCCAAGCTGAAAGCGGGATGTTGAAAACATGCAGAAATAAGTCTGTGAATGAAGATTTTGTTCTTTATTACATAAAAAAAGTGACAGCAACAGGATGTTGGTTGGGCTATGAAAAATAACTGGACAAATCAGGTTACTGGCAAAAGTAGCACTTCTATTTGGGATGGATTTTATTCTTTTAATACTGCTCTGAAATATTCTCATTATATGAGAGGGATTCCACTCAGTGAGCTCCAGTTAAGCTTTCACTCTAGGGTTTACATTCCACCCACTCAAGTCTAATTAGGATGTTACTGTGGCCCATCATTCTTTGCATTAACTCTGATCACCTGAGCAGAATGTGAAATATGCTACTAGCAAATCACTTACAGCTGTATAGCTGCTAATTTGTTAGTCTCAGCTGGAAAGATGGAATTGTACACACTTAAACAGAGTGCCTTAATCATTTGTATAAGCTGGCAGTTAAAGTTTCAATGTTCAGCTATTGGTTTTCCAGCAAACAAAAAGTTATTTCCAGACCATTTTTTTTCTCACATTTAGTGAAATAGTGTGAAGTTTAAATGGATGAACTGAGTGGTAAGATTATTGCTGGAGGAACTGACTTCTTCCTTCAAAATACAGCTGCACAAGGTCTAGGGAAGTATTGCTACCATGCTGACCATGACTATGCTAAGAGGTATATTTATCTTTAGATTCTGGTCCTTATGTGTATTACAGGAGTATGCATGTGCACCATGAGCCTGAGATCAAGATTTCTAGTAGATGGTATCTGTTGGTCCATGCCTGCTCAGTTGTTTTCCTCTGCTCCGAACTGATAGGGACCAAACATCTCAAAGAATCTGCAGTTACAGGTAAGTAGCCTCAGTTTTTTTTAATCTATGCTATCTAAGTCATGGTAACTAACATGTTAAAATCCTAGTGAAAACAAGCCAAGTTGTAGCTCTAATATTGTCTGGTCACGATAAACTCTAGGTTTAAAATTATTGTAGGATGTCACGTATACTTCACTACTTGCATTATAAAATGTATTGTCCTGTGTGTGTGTGTGTGTACTCTGGAAAAGCCTATGCCAGTGCATTTGTGCTGAATGTTTCACAAAATTCAAGTGGGTCAAATTCACAGGTGCAATGCCATCCAAGTAAATGGAAACACACTCACTTAAGCTAGTAATAAATTTTCTCTGAGTGTCTTCAACTCTTAGTATCTTTCTTCTTAGGACAGTGGCTCAGAGCCCTGCTAGAGAATGGGGTCTGCAGAAGTGGTCTTCTGTAGGATGACTGTAAGCCCTCTGGCTGATGAAGGTTTAATGTGTGTTGGCCTTCCTCAGCTGTGAGAATGGTAGCCATGATATGTCGCTTCACAAGTTAGTGATTATAGTAGACAAAAATGGTGGGGAGAATTCCTTGGCATTTGATCATGGGACATGGAGGAAATGCTAGATTTAAAAAAAAAATCAAACACAAAACAATCAATAGTGACATAATTAAAATGGCCAAGTCCTTGTAAACAGTTTAGTTCCTGACATTTGAGGTGTTAATCATATTAATGGGTTTTGGTCTACTAAAAGTAATACTCTGTGAACTAAAGAAAATGTTAATGTAGGTTGGATGTGCTTGTCTCTAGTTTGACAACCAAAGGAGAGAGATGACAAAATCTTAGCACCTCAAACTCTGTTACTTTGGGCTAAATCTTTATATATAAATTGGAACACCAAATTTAATACTACCTCTTTCATGGTTTTAAAATATTAAACTATTGTTAAGGACAAGATGTCTGAATAAATTTTGCTGAGATCCTCTAGCAGACATTTTATTGCTGAAAGTTTTATTAAATTGTAAAATTTTGTCCATGCTGTTCATTCATAAGGACCCCACTGGGATTCTGAAACATAAGAATGTCTTAAAAGTCAAAATATCTATAGTTACTCAGTATGTATTATAGGAACGCTTTAGTTTTTGTAACCATGTTAATTCCTCATCTACTTATGCAACTAAAGCTGAACATTGTGATAGATTTTAAAAGAGATAAATGCCATTTAGATACCTCTTGGCTACTGAATATGAATAGGAGGTAGGTATCTGAATGACATTTATGTCTTTAAAAATCTCATTTTCACTAGAGCAATGCAAAATGTTCACTGCTAAACACCAGCCATGCCTGGTTTGAGTTTGGTTACAAATTCAGATCATGTTCACTGAAAGGTGTTGCTTCATATACTTTTGGAAGTGAGGCTGTCTAATTGATGCTTTTGCACTGAATTAACAGGAAAGCCATGGATTCTTACAGTAACCATGTATGACGGGTCTGCCGGAACCAGGGCCGGACCGAGCCATTCCAGTGCCCTGGGAAGACAGTTTAATTGTGCCCTGGGTTGGGCGCCGCTGACCGGCGCTGCGGGGGTAAATGTAGCCCCGTCCCAGGCAGCCACTGCAGGGTGGCCGCTGGGAGCTGCTGCAGCCTTCAATCTGGGAGCCGGGTGCAAGGCGCCCCTTACAGCTGTCATCAGGCACCCTCTCCCCCCATAGGTTGGCGCCCCGGGCAGCCGCCTGGCTAGCCCATGCCTTAATCTGGCCCTGGCCAGAACCTGCACTGCGTCTGGCAGGAGGGGGTCAGTGAGGAGTGGCATGGTGAGTGGCGAATCCCCTGCTGGTTTGCAGGGAAACAGGTGAAACCCTGCATTGCTGCTGGCGGGGGAAGCCCAGCTGCCAGCCTGCAAGCAAGGGCAGAGGAGAGGGAGCGAGGCGTCCATGGGGTGACACCAGCTCACGTTAGGATGCTGGTGAAGGGCGGCACCAAGACGGTGCAGAAGCCGGTGGGCCCTTTCAAAAGGACACTCGTCCGGCAAGGACAGGGACCCACAATTTGGGAGGACCTTCTGAAGGAGTGGCTGGAGAGGACAAGCCAGAGTGGATCTGAGAGGAGGGAGGCTTGGGACAGACGTCAGCAACCACACAGAGGACAGTCTGGCGAGGAGCCTGATAGGAACAGGGGTTAGCGATCTGGAGACAATGGACAGTGGGAGGGGAAGGAAGCAGCCCGGGGCAGGGCCATTCTGGCGCCCGTGGCTGACAAGTCAGGGGGACACCCCTTCATCCTGGTAGGGATTTGCAGACTCTGACACCTTAAGGCCCCGGGCTGGGACCCAGTGGTGAGAGAGAGCCCGGGTCCCCCTTTCCCCTCCTTTTGAGGCGGTTGTCCAGGTCAGCTAGTGCGCAGCTTCAGCAGTCGTAGTGCTACTCTCAAAAGTATTGTACTTCGGGGGGGACAAGGGAGCAGTGAACACATGGGTTTTGGGGGAACTTAAAGCGGTCAGAGCACTGGGCAAACACCCAAACTTAGGTGGGGGAGCTCAGTGTCCAACAGACCCGCTAAACCATGTATGACTTGCTGAAATTCTGTCATGAAGTTGTGAACTTTCTTAAATCTCAAGTTGAGAGCCTTGAGTATTCATGCTAGTAAAACTTCAGTACTCTAGGGTATAAGCTAAGCAAATATGGACATTTGTATACATGGACCCATTCACACTCATTTTGAATGCATATTTGTTTCTATTGTTTGCCCTACTGAGTGGTCTACTGGTGGCATAAACAAAGGAGAGAAAAGCATCTGAAAAGCACTTTGAAAGAGAACTTGCGTTAATATTATATTTCAAGAGGGGAATGACTAATGTCTACCCATCGGACAATCCCTTCTATAGTTCTGTGTAACTTTAAAGTCTTGGAACTGACAACTAAGATTAAAACATCTCTTCTTTTCCAAGAGATTTCACAATCATTCCACATGACTGGAACACTATAAAATGAAAGGTATCTAACACTGGTAATCTAGGCAAAGCACAGACCATTTTGAAATGAAGTGTGCACTCTACGTGAAGCAAGAATACATACATGGCACAAATTGAGACATTCAATGGTTTTGTTTTTTAGTTACATGTATATTCCTGACATTGCTTACAAAAAACCCCTTTTCTAATAATGCTACTCTAATCAACCTCCTAGTACAGTAACACTTAGTGCAAATAACACTTAGTTTGTGTGTGACTTCTGCTAGCCAGTGCCAAAGTCTGTAAGGTTTCAATCTATAATGAGCACCCAAATACTTTTTCTTTTAACTTTTTCCATCTTTGATAATTTTTGGCAACATGTATTTTTTCCATAATCTGTTGAGACAACAATTTCCAGTAGAGAAGAAAATTCTTATTGTGCTATATCAACTTGGTTAATAATAATCATTAAACAATGAAAGAAATATATACAAACCTCCCCACATGTTGCTGTGAGCAGCATTAAAGAGAGGATGCCAAAGAAAGTTGCTCAGATTCCAGATGCACATGCATATAAATGTGTGGGAGTTCTGGTTCCATCAGGGCTTTGGTTTAATCCTGTTTACTTATGTCTTCACCTTTCCAAAAAAAGTTATTTACAAAACTTTAGTCATTCTTTTGGTCATTCATTAAATGATCTATTAGTGAGATTCTTTCTTGAAATAATCTACAATTAGTAACAGGCTTGAACCAAAACCATGGTACTGTGTACAATTCAAGTAAAATCTGGATCCAGATCAGTAAATGTGCTTCTTGGACCACAGCAGCTGCATACAATGCAGTTAATGGAATACCATATATGCATATCCTCGTTAATTTCTCAGTGTTCTTACATTCACCCTTTGTAGTTTATTATGCTACGGAAGATTCATTGGTCACATTAAGAATCTTAATCTCATAACAAATAAAAGTTGTATTGAGCTTTAAAGGTGTTACTAGAATGATTCTAGCTGCTAGAAACTGTATGTCCTAAATTAAAAGAACCAGGGGGCTGACAGCCTTACCAGGCCCCAGGACAAGGTCTTAGTGCTACCCAGAGCACTCTGCACCTCCAGCTCCCCCAGCCAGCCTGGCTGATGGGACTTCTTCTGCCCACAGGGTTTTTAGCCCTCCTGCTCTAGTGTGGGGTATGCATACCCCATCACAGCTAGTTATAGGGGTATACAAAAATCAAAATCACAGTCAATCATAGTATGAGGCCTTGTTCTTAAGATGAGGTCTTTGGCTAAGCAGCAGGGGCAGTTATAAGCTGAGAAATGTACAGTCACATCTTCACACATCCCAAACCAATCACAATTGGATTAAGGCAATTTTGGCCTGTAAGTAAGGTGAACATTGTCTCCAGATAAAGGGAAGATGTAAAGCCTAGAAAATTTAAAGAAAATGTAGGTTGATAGCTTTCTGTCTGGCATGAACCCATTTACTAATAGTTTGGCTTGTGAAATCCTCATTTCTTTATTTTTTATTATTATTATGGACCCCACTTCTCTATTATTTACCTGTATGGTCGCTGTCTGGTTCTTTGATTCATGTCTATTGCATAATTTTGTTAAGTGAAAACCAATTAAGATGGTAGCCTAGAATTGGTTAGATAATTTTGTTATGAGGATTGGTTAGTTAAATTTCAGTAAATTGATTGGTTAAGGCGTAGCTAAGAATATTACTCTGTAAATTGGAGGCAAACAGGAAGTAAGTTGGGAACAAGGGGGGGGGGGGGGGAGGACTGGATTCCTGCTTGATGGCAGCTAACCTCAACAAACACTGTATTGTTTTCATCTCTGGACTTTGGGTATTGTTGTACTCCGTTCATACAAGGACCAGGGAAGTGGGAGGCTGAAGGGATAAACCCTCTAACATCCAAGTATGGCATCTGACCATGGTGCTTTCTAAAAGGACCAAAAAGTAGAGAAATAATTGAGATAAGCAGGGCTTTACGTTGTTTTAATATGGCAGGACACAAAAGGAAGTGCTGTACAAGGCAATTCATTTTCTTACATGGGGTAGCTGTTCTTTGGCTTTAAATAATCTTTTGGTTAAAAGATAATCTATTTATATATTTGAGAGCATTTTTCTGTCTGTTCATTCAAGAACTCCTCCTAAATGGTAAGAGCTAGGACTACCAAATTCGGTGTACCACTTCCTCTTACCATAACTTAAAGCAATGTAATAGTGTGGTTGTGCCAAGAAAATGAAGTCTGTTAGGAATGGGATTGCTTCTTATAAAAACCATACAGAAAAGAAACAGTCTCACCAGGCAGGTGAAAGGGGTTGGCCTAGCTGGGGGCATGTTTTCCCTCCCCAAATCACCAGCTGCCATTTAGGAAAGGCAGCCCCCCTACTCCTATCAGCTGTCAGGGAATGAGGGGGAAGTTCACAGTTTTCTGTGTTCCTCAGTCTAACTTGGGAGCACAGTGGGCAGATGAACCTGAACCTGCCCCAGACGGAGGACATTCACCCCCTCCCCCCCAACTGCGTAGGCAGGAGCTGCAGCAGTCATGGAGAGATGCTTCTCACCATGCTGCTGCTGTGAGAGAGGGCTGAGGTAGTCCTCTCTTCCCGGGGCAGCCTGCACAATGAATTCCCCCCCAGAGTAATGATTTAAATTAAATATGTACATTTTCATTTAATTTTTCCAATAAACAAAATTGTTAAGGACTCAAGGAATACTGGGTAAATCTTCTAGTTCTAAATAAAGCAGAAGAATTAGAACAGCTGCTGGAACTCTGACAAAGTTCCTACAGAAACTCGGTGGGTCCTGCACTTTGTGATGGAGTTGCTTGCCTAAGAGGCTCACAACAGCCCACAATTTAGGTACCATGACCAGGGCTTTTGTTTGCTGTTTGTTGAGCTCTCTTCATCACTGACTAGCGTATGGTAAAACTGAGAATAAACTCCACAGTCCTTTCCAGCACCCCCAAGTGGAAATAGGGAAGTGGGTGTAGCAGGAGGGGAGAACCCAGGCCCAGCCTGTATTCTGGATTCAAGCCCCAGGCCCTGTGATAGTAGCTGCCTATGTGACTCCCTAACACCTGCTAAAATACAGCAGCAAGACTTCCAGGCTACTTCCCCACACCATCCTTCTCCCTGGTTTGTCCTCCTAGTTGTGATCTTCTTTCCTACTACTCCTAGAGGTGCATCTTCCTTCCTCCCAGCTGCATGCATGGAAGCAGCTGTGGGCCTCATTAGCCAGAGGGCTATATAAGGTAGCCAGAGGGAAAGCAGAGGAGGAAGGAGTTGAGTGTCTGTGTCTCTGTCTCCCGTCCCCTTCCCTGAGAAATGAGAAGATAGCTGAGTTTGCTGCTGGAAAAACCTAAAATCTGTAAATAGAAGGTGGTGGGAAGTTGGCACCCAGCAATAGAAAGACATGGGTGATTGCACAAGAGAGGGTCTCCGGGTGATTTGTGGCTGAAGAAGGGATCCCAGAGCGAGGGGCCTGGCAAGGACCTTGCCACAGTCCCCTTATCTACATTTTTTATAGCTTTCTGTTCTGATCCTGTCACAATATTTAATAGAACTGGTGTGAATACTGACTCTAAAGATGTATATGTAGAGAAGACTCTACTGGGTATATTTATTAAGCAATAAAACACAACAGGCAGAGCATTTCCAGGTGATTACAGCACACCTCGGCTACTTCTACACTGGTGCATTCTCATGCAAAAACTCCTTTGCAGAAGACTTCTTCTGCAAAAACTCTTTCAGAAGAGAGCATCTACACTGGCATGTGCTTTTGTGCAAGAGAAGTGCTTTTGCGCAAGAGCATCCGTGCCAGTGTAGATGGTCTCTTGCACAAGAAAGCTCTGATGGCCATTTTAATCATAGGGCTTTCTTGCGCAAGAAATTCATGTTGCCTGTCTACACTGGCCTCTTGTGCAAGAACAGTTGTGCAAAATGGCTTTTTCCTGAGCGGGAGCATCATAGTTCTTGCTCAAGAAGCCCTGAATTCATACATTAGAACATCAGTTTGCTTGCACAAGAACACGTGGCCAGTGTAGACAGGCAGCAAGTTTTTGCGCAAGAGCGGCCGCTTTTATGCTAGATCACACCACTGTAGACACAGCCCTCAAGTGGTGTTAGGGCTGAAGGTTGTGTGACTTTTACCATCTGAGAATTTCAATAAGCCCCTAGCAATACTCTGCCTCTTATTTGGAAAAGGAACTTTGAAATAAAATCAGAAAAATAGGCAAACGTGTCCATTTAGTTGGTGGTGTTGTCATGAGCATGACTGAACAGCTAGCCAGTAAGAAATCACTGCTTTGGCAAGAATTCTATTATAATGTATAGAGTAGTAATAAGACAAAGCCATTTCATAACCATATGGTATATTTAGAATATTTGACTGAGTACTGAAGTAAAAGCAAAACAAGGAACATTTGAACTACACCAGATGCATTCTAAAAGATGTTTTTTATTAGAGAATTGCTAATATGTATGATACCTTCAAATATAGCAATAACTTTTCCATTCGCAGGCATATGAGCAACTTTGTTAAAACTAACCCAGGTGGTCTTTAAACTTTGAAACTATCAAATTCTGAATTCATTAATAGTCATAGGGAATGGCAGAAAGAAGAAATGTTAGCTTTTTATGTTCCCTTTTGGGTCACAATGTAACTATCATGGAATCTGTGAGAAGAAAGAGAAAGTATGCTGTTATTACCAGATTCACTATTTACTGTGACAGATTTGATGTTATGAAATAAGATTTATTTTTAATACTAATAAATATAAAGACATTTCAGAGATGAATTGTCTGAAAGAAATGATTGATGCTGAGAAGGATAGCGGAAAAGCCTCAAAGTGATTTAAAAACGGAGTCTTTGCTTACAGCCCTGTGCGTGTGTGTTTACATTTGTGTGTACATGTGTGCATGCACATGAAGAGCTAATAGCTGAAATGAAATACCAAAAAGATCCTTTGAAATACTTATGAGAAAATGTAAAAGACCTGTCTTGAAGTGTTCATGTTTCTTCAGGGTGTATATATATGGGCATGTCAACACTGGGGTTTTTCATCCTGGAAAAACACCACATTCAGGGAATGTGTTTGCTCTTCTGCTTTGTGTGTGTGTGTGTGTGTGTGTGTGTGTGCAGAAGTGCAAATGCACTTTTTCGGAAGTCCTGTCATCCTCATTCCGTGAGGAAGAAGGACTCTTCCAAAAGACAGGGATTTTCCGAAATTTGGCCCAGTAAAATCAGAAGTCCTTGTGAGCCAATTTAAATGATCCTTCAGCATTTGAAGGAGGGGGGGCATCTGAGGTGAAGCCTAGCTCAGCTTCTCAGCAGAAAACAGGGACCAGGATTTACCTTTTTGTACAGTGCTGTTGGAATTCTGGCTTCTGTGTTAAAGCACTGAAAAAAAACCACCCGAAAAAACCCTACCATTTGGATGAGCTCTGGGTGTTAAAGGTGCCCTCTACATTGACAAGGTTTTATTCACTGGATGCTCTTTGGAAAATTGGTAACAATATGGTTTTTCTAGAACCATATTGGTAGGCCTAAAGCCTTCCTCTGCAGCTAGATTTAAGAGCAGCAGCCATTAGCCGTAAAGCTTGAAGTCACATACTCACATTCTATCTAAATTGCATTAAAATAGTGTCACTGGACTGTTAAGGAGATCCTGTCCTAATTGCACCCACTGTCACCAGATAAAGAAATAGATTTCAAGATGGGTAGAGAACTTAGTTAACAGCATTTGTCTGGCAAGAAACTGTTTATCAATAGTTGGTGTTGTAAAATCCTCATTCTGTGATTATGGTCCTCACTTCCTATTGTTTGTCTTTATGATTTCTGTCTAGTTTTTAATCGTTTCTATCTGCTGTATAATTACTTTGTTAGGAGTAAATCAACTAAGGTGGTGTGGTGTGATTGGTTAGGTAATTCTGTTACTATAGGTTATGATTGGTTAGTAAAATTATAATTAAATAATTGTGTAAGGTAGGGCTACTCAACATGCGGCCTGCAGTGTGGTTGGGTTTACGCAGGGCTCAACATATGGCCTGTGCCTGGGATCCTTTGAACATGGTTTCCACTGGGAACATGCTCCACAATGGCAAGTCAATATAATGGTCTTCTGTTGATATGCGTGTTAGTAGTTAAATTTGTAGACTGTCATTGCTTATTAAAAGCGCTGGCATATGGGTGGAAATCAGGTAAATATTGCATTTTATTAATATCAGCAGAACTGACTTAAATGTTGTGTAATCTTGCCTTAATCTTTGTATTCATGTCCATCAGTGTGAAAGAAGCTATTTGCATATATTTGCGTGTATATGCAAGCACACTTAAGTTGCAGTTCTCAGCATGTGCTGAGAGTATCGTTGTGGCCCCCGGGGCTTCCAAAGTTGAGTAGCCCTGGACTAAGGTATAGCTAAGCCAGACTCAGGTTTCACTATATAAACTGGGGCCCAAAAGGAAATCTTTGGGAACCAACTCCAGGACACAGCTCCAAGATCAGAGCTGCCCAAGCTCAACCCTGTGCCAATGACACTGTGCTGAAACTGGAGTCCCCCAGATGGACCTGATCCTGATTGACCATCAAGACGAGTTCATCTGTTTTATTGGGAGTGGTGAGCACTGTATGCCTGATGTGTGCATCTGTTTTTGATGATTGTTAATAGATAGAGATTAAGTAGGATATTACTGTGCGAGGCTTTTTCACTGGTAGATGAACACATAAACCCGTAAAGTCTAAGATTATGCCTAAGCCTGCAGAAGGATAAGGGTGGGTGCCTATATTGGAAAGGTTATGCCTGAGCCCTCGGAATGGGTGAGGGTGGGTGTCCCTAGAGTGTGAGTAGAATTTGTTACCACACAAAATAATCTGAATATTATTCTCCATGGAGAATAAAAGAAACAATAAGAATAATAGAGAGGGATAAAACAAAGTACACTGTGCACCTTCTGTTGGAGTCTCTTGTTAACTTACATTAACCTCTATACAGAATTCGCTAGCCGTCTAACTATCTTAATCTGCCTATTGTGTAAATTATTTTTCTTAATTCAGCTTGTCTCTATTAAAAATCACTATCTGTGGTAATTCAATTTGCACATTCATTGATTGTTCCAAATATGATTTTAATACTGCAAACATTCCCCAGTCATAACTACAAAAATGACAATCAGTACTTTCTGTAATCGCCATATTTGACGCTTGAAAGAAGACTATATTCCTGTTTGAATAAACAACATAATAAGGTTATTGAGAATACAGACCATTACTATATAAAATTATGTCTAAGTGGCACATATAATTAACATTGGATTGTAATTACACTAATTACAAGTCACATTAAGATACTCCAGTAATGACAAAGTGAGCGCCCTATAATTGAATGGAATAAGTAGGAAAACATGCTGCTCACACTAATTACCTAAATGAGCTAATATGTCTTCAGAGTGACAAGCGTGTTCAGTGTTATTACACAAGCAAGACACTTTTGTAAGTTTAGAAAAATCTAATTTCCTTCTGTCCTTCTCTTCAAGATCTATTTCAAATAATTGGGCGCTTCAGAATTTCTCTCTTGAGCCAAAAATAGAGAAAGCAGACAGTTAAGGCATATCTAATTTTGTTACCAAAACAGTCTTCTTTATACACAAATTTTGAAGTATTCCTGCTGCTTTGAAAGTAAAATTTGCCTTATGTTTATTGTGTTGATAGGATTCTTTGACAAGCCAATGTACTCTGATTTCTTCACTTGTCTGAATTTAAAAACTAACAAAATGGTGTAACTTGAGCTCTGCATGCTCTACCGCATGAAGTGTACTTATTTGGTCGGCTCCAGAGTACCAAATATGGCTTAGAACAGTCTGGCTCCAGTTGTGCCCTTGAGAGTGGTAAAATTTGAATTATTCAAGGCAATTAGTATAGGCATTGCAGTGAACTCAAATTTCAGTTCTAGCTGCTAAGAAAGAACATATACTAATAAGAGAATGCCTGTATGAATTCTATGCATTGTAGAAAAAGAATGCGTCTTGCTGTTGCTTTTCCTTTAAATACTTCCAGATGTCTGTAGGGCCCCCTTCGAAAGGAAAGAAATATAAAAGATGCTGTAAATGTTTTAAACAGTACCCTGGGAATATAAAATAAAAGCAGCACAACTTTTGCTACAGAAAACAAATGCATCTCATCAGACTGATAGTCATTCGTGTTTACTCAAAATGAAGTTTCTTTTGTATGGATGTGTCCTGCTTTTTTTGGAAAAATTGAAGCCTAGATCCATTTGAAGTACTTATGTCCTGCTCTTTTCAGTTTTGCCACAGATATCCCATAGGTCATGGATGGGCAATAATTCTTGATGGGGGGGGGGGCACTCCAAGATTTTGGAAAGTGGCTGAGGGCTGCACTCTTCCATGATATTAATGGAGGAAGTGTGGGGTCTAGGATGGAGGTTGGGTGCACAAGGGCTACTTCTGAAATCTGTGAAGTGGCCTCCCTTGAAAAATTATCGCCCACTCCTTTCCTAGTTTCATATGAAAATCTGCAGTCACTTGACAGAATCCTGTGCTAGTAGGTGTATTCTATAAATGCTAGGCAACATTCCAAACAGGTTAAATTCACTAGTAGATGAGCAAGATATTACAGTATGACGGAGACTAGCCCTCACCCCCCTCCCCACACACACACATTTATGCTTGGTGTTCAACTCTGACAGCCTGTATTCCTTTGGACTTTTCTGTGTTCATAGCTTTGATTATTGTAGTCAGCTATATTGTAGTTCAAAGTAGTCTGATTTTAACTTTATATATGGGAAGAGCCTCAGTAAAATCATGTGAAATTGAAATGTAGGAGTCACAAATCTGAAATTTTATTGATGAGATAGTGATGGAAGAGAATACTATGCTAGATTAATTCTCTCCTCATAGCGTATGACGGTCAGACACAACCTGAGGCATTTAAAGAAAATAAATATCAAGATGTAGCTCAAGCATTTATTTTCTAACCAGGGGACAGTGATCTTGTGGTGATGTTGTATTGCAATGATTTCCCATTATACTATTGGTACTGATCTAATCATATAAGCTGGTGGTTGCTAGTGCAATAAAATGCTTCTTGACTCACCAGTATTGGCCATTACAGTTTGATTGATATAGAGACAAAATGTATTATGAGCATCCGCTTATTTAGAAAATGACTTTTTCCCCCCTGAGCTATCTGCAGTTAACTAATAATTATAGCACATTGTTTGGACTGTAAGTTTAATATAGTCAATGTTTCAGTTATGATTCTCTCCACTGGCAGTGAGCTGGTAAACCAGCTCTACAGTGACTCTAGAGAGATACAACTGCCTCAATCTCTGTCACCCTCCACAGTCTATTGCAGTTGTTGTACAGAGCCAATTATATTAAATTTCTCTCCCAAATCTCATGAGAGCTAAATGAATTGAAAGACTTTATCAGTTAGTTTTATGGGAAAATTAACCCCATCAAAACTGATCTGTGCATTCTATGTATCCCTACCTTGGTGCTCTGTTTTATTCCCCCTCCCCAAATAGCTAAGCAGGCAAATCAATGGATTCACTTAACCTGAAAAAGTGCCTTAAAATTGAAGGTACCCACAATTTGGAAATATATTTTTTCACTTTCAGATTTAAAAGCATGGAGAATTATCATTTCAACTAGAAGAATTATCAAATAATTTTAACAGATTTTCAGCTCTTCCTAAACAGACAACTATGTAGTTGTAAATGAATGTTTGATAAATGAAAAGAGACAAAATGTTCTACTTTTCAGCACATTTTAATCCACAGCTGTTGTGCAGACTGCTGCAGTGTGTATGTTAGCTGTAGCTGTGATTTTTTTCACATTGAGATTTCCTATATTTAGACCTCTGGCTGTTTACAATTACTGAAAGTAAATATTTTAACATGGGAATATGAGTGAAAAGGCTGCTTATTAGAGACTTCAGCACACCAGAAAAATACCCATGTTAGACCCTGAGCCTTCAATGTGATGTGTATGGGAGAGGAACTGTTTCTAACAGCATCATAACAAGCTCTGTAAAATGGTTTTATCTCTTCCATGGAGGAACTATTAAGTTATGGACATACACACACATATTATTAGTGTGTGTAAGAGAGAATGAACAACATTTATTATGCCCATAGAATCAGTTCTGAGAAACATTTTTAGTGAAAATAAAGATATTTGGTAACTTACCTGTTAGACAGTTAAACAACATTGATCATATTTGAAATCATTTATCTTGGCAAACACTTCTAGTATTTACAGGTTGGACCTTCCAGGTCCAGACTTTCAGGACCTGACTGGTCCTGGATAAGGGATTTTGCCAGACCAGGGGAGGCCATTTTTGCCCCCACTCTCTGCCCTGCTGCTCCATTGGCTCCCATGGATAGCCCAGCTGAGCTGAACACTCCCCTCCTCCCACAGCCCAGTAGGGCTGTGCGCTGGCTCCAGCCACTGCCCAACTGAGTTGCTCACTGGGTTTCCCAGCTTTCCTCCTTGCACTGGGAGTGTGGCATCTTCTCTGCTCCTGGCCAGCCCAGCTGGGCTGTGTGCTGGGCTCCTGCCCCTCCAGCATTGGATTATCCGTTCTTTCACTTAGGCATAAATAAAGCTTGGCCATTGAAGATAAACAATCATCACAAGCACAGGGTCACTTATTCCAGTTTGGGTCAGCACTAGGGGTTGACCTTAAGACAGTGTAGCAGTTCCATTGTAACTATTTATTTCAAATTTTTGTAACTAAGGTGTTAAAATTGCTTTGGGCTGTAATAGTGTTTATAGGAGCTATACCTTAGAACCAGATTTATTTCTTCTAGCAGTTGTAGCAGAAACACAACTACCATTTCTAAAATTGCAATTGGGATCTCGTGCCTCATCTATAATATTGTGCAACTGCTTTTTGTATTGTGTGAAAATAATATGAAACTTTGAAAAGCAGCTATTGTGAATGCACTGCTTCTTTTAATATGACTTTCATTATGCTTTGAAAAATATATCATACTAAATATATAAATACATTGTTAGAAATATCCTAAATATATTTTTACTCAGTAGACCAGAACAGACCAAAGAAAGAAAACTTCAGGGTCTATAGTGAGGTTGTTTTTTAAAGATCAAAGATGAAATCCTGGCCCTATTGAAGTCCATTGGAATTTTGCTGCAGGAAGAAGAGTGTATATACCACTTAGGAAAACATTGTATCCGGACCATGATTAGATAATTCACATGTAATTTATTATTAGAGGCTAGATTCACAAAGGTGAATAAGTCCAAAATGTAGGTGCCACTGATATTTTCAACCCTACCATGCAACTGTCTAAGCCTGTAGTGTCCTCCAAGTTTCTGTTGGTGGGCATGTGCAAACTTGACTTGGTCCTGAAGCTACACAATAGCTAGCCTTGGCCTGCACTAGGGAGTTATTCGGAATAACCCCCTTATTTTGAAATAAGAAGTGGAGCATCCACACTATCTAGCCTATTATTTTGAAATCTGTACTCCTGCTTCGCTGGGGGAATAATGCATATTTTGAAATTGTTATTGTGGGTGATCTGCTGCTGCTAATTCAAAATAATTGTCCTCCAGAGGCCTCTCACAGCTGCACTTGTGCTGCTCTGACCATACCTGCCAGCTCCACTGCTCCCATTCTCCTGCAGAGTTTAAAACAGCAGGCTGCTAGAGAAGGGCTTGTAGCATGTGATCAGCTTGGCAAGCCCTATGCCATTCAGCCTCATGGCAGACCCCAGTGCTCCCTCTTGAGCCCTCCACAGTTGTCAGCACCCTTGGCTGCTACTGGCCTGAACTGGTGTGAAGATCCTGGACCTGTTCCTTTTCTTCTGTATTTCACTCTTGGTTAGCTTAGTGGTTCCCTGCTCAGTATGCTGACATCTGCAAACCCTTTTCTTAGGTTCCTGTTTCTCTCTAAGGAATACATAGGGAACCTGGAGAGCTAGCCTGAAGCTGAGAATTCAGCTAGGGAACAGTAAGCCTAGGAGTTAGGCACTACAGTGCTGAGCACTGCCTAAGTATCTTTGTCAATCTAGAACTGGCATATTCTGTACTATTCCTTTGTGAGTAATTTCTTTTACACTTTGCCAACATTTACCGTGTGCGACATTCCTGGTAAAAACACCATGTCCAGTGAAGATGCAGACCTTTCTGGTTGAAGAGAATTGCACTGAAAAAGAGTAGAAGTCTCAGAATGAAAATTTATCAGTGTGTAGAAAAGCTTGGCAGCAGGTAATTGTTTTGCAGAAATGGTGCATGGTGTGTCATGGGCTTTCCTTTCAAACCAAATAAATATCTTTTTTTTTAAACCCCAATTTTTGTCCTAGCTTTTATTAGGGTAAAATAACTGTTGGTTCCCAACGAAAAAGTGGTGGGGCATGAAAACAGAGCTGAAAAGTATTAAGCGCCTAGGTTCCATTGCTTTATATTGGGATTAGCTTTTCTCCCAGAGCCCTTTGGGATGAAATTCTATATGGCTTCTCAACTGACAGTGAATTTAATGATCACTTCATTGTAGACATTGACTCACATCACAAAATGGAATCTGATAGTCTGCCTGAGCATTCTTAAGAGGCCTGCAGACCAGCAAGAATGCAGTTCTACAACTGAGGCAGATTGGCAAAGTACAGTATGTGCCAATAGTATGCCTGGGTTAGCGAATACTATTAGTCCCTCACTTGTATGAGCACCGAGTTTACTTAAATTAAAATAAGAGAGAGAAAACCCATGATCCCTTTATAGATCAGTGAGGAGCAAAAGGAAGTGATAATGCCTGCATTCTTTTGATGTCCACATGGCTTATATTTTATTTTTAAGCAATCTCATTGAAGATTAAAGCATACCAAATAGAAATCCATCTCCATTGTTCTTACTGCTTCTGGACTACATAGGAGATCCAGATGGCAGATTTTACAACTCTTATCATCATCTCAGACCATCAGTAGTTTTTTGTGGCAGGTAAATACCAGAAAGGAAAAATAGCTTAGTAGCAGTTGAAATGTGAGTCTCCCAGAGTACGATTGTGAGAACCTGGCCTTTTTAAAAAGATTTGGAGAAAAATATACAGCCTGAAAATAAATGGAAGGCAATAAGGAGATCATGGCATTGGAAACTGTATTAGGTGGGGTACTTGCTTAAATGCTAATGTGCTCATTAACTGGTTATATTTTATTTAATCATTTCTGTGTTTACCTGATTGTTAGTGAAGCTCACTCTTCTCTTCTGTAGACTATATAAACCCAAATCCCTTAGTCTCTCCTCATAGGTCATGAGCTCCAGCCCCTAATCCTTTTGGTTGCCCTCTGCTGGACCCTCTCCAATGCATCCACATTCTTTCTATAGTGAGGGGGGGGGGGGTCCAGAACTGGACACAGCATTCCAGATGTGACCTCACCAGAGCCAAATAAAGGGAGTCCCTTTTGGATTCCCTCAATCTCTGATGATTAGTAGTAGAGACAGATAAAATATAGGGACATTTTTGGTGATTCCACTCCTATTTTCCTTTGGGGAAAAGAGATCAAGACATTTTTAACCAGCTCTAACTAATGAAGTAGTGAGTAGTATTTTTCAGCAGCTGAGTTGCCAGACTAAGATTTCAAAATATAGATCCCAGTAGTCCAGGCAATTGTTGTGAACTTTATGTAGACCTATGTATTGCTAAACAAGTTAAATCACTATTTAAGTGCTATGTATTATGTCTTTGGTGTGCTTTACAAACATTAATCCTCACATTCAGTAAGCCATGATTACCTCCGCTTTGGAGATAAAGACACTGAGACACGGAAGGGTTAAATGACTAGCCTCTCACCTCACAAGAAATCAGGAGGCACAACAGAAATTAGAAGTCAAGAGTTTCTGGATATTAGTCCTATCCTTAATAAATAGAATTATATTATCTGTGAATATTTTCCCATCCTCCTCTTTAATGACAGTAATAAGCATTTGTACCCTTCCTATCTGCTTCTTTTAACTATCCATTCTTCAGGTGCTTATAGGTTACCAGTTCTGTCTACTTGTTTTTCCCTTTGATATTTTCATACCCTCTGCTCTTCCTTCCCCCCCTGCCCTTTCCCCTCTCTCCTTTCTCCCCATTTACTTTGGGTCTGCACATCCTAATCTCAAAATTCTGGTAATCTGAAGACGTGGGCTGTGCCCATGAGAGCTCATGATACTGTCTACATGTTTTGTTAGTCTATAAAGTGCTACTAGGCCATTTGTTGTTTTTAAAATCATAAGCTTGTTCATTTGTCTTTGTAGTGATCAAGAACCTGTGTAGCAGGTTGAGAGTCCATATATCAATACATGTGTTCATATTCCATATTAAACTGTGGAAGATAATTTCTCTGAAGTTATGCCGAACTGAAGCCATAAATAATAGTACAGGTTGTATCTCCCTTAACTGGGACTCCATGGTCTAGCATGGACCATGGATATGCATGGACCACAGAGCCCAGGAACAGGGAGGTCTGGTGGTGGGGCAGGAGCAGGTAGGGGGCACTAGCAACCCAGTGTGTGTGGAGAGTGGGAGGGGGCTGGGAACAGGTGTCACAGTGGGGAGTTTTGGCTCCAGCAGTGGCTGGGGAGCTCCAGCTCCAGCAGCAACAGGGGATCTCTGTTTCTAGCCATGAAGCTTCAGCACTGGTCCTCCATCCTAGCCTGGGGCAGCAGCAGGGACAGGCTAGAACCTTAACCTGTTTGGGGGCCGGGGGAGAGGGACCTCCTCTGGTCCAGCAAATCCTGTCATTTGGGACCAGTCAGGTCCCAAAGGTGCCAGACTAGCGAGGTCCAATCTGTAGTATTTTTATCGAACTGGGTCATAATGGTGCATATTGTAGTCACATTCTGGAGGCCTGCGGTAACTAAACTCAGATGTGTGGATTTCAAGGAACAAACTATTTTAGGAGAGCACCACCACCACTAGGCTCTATCCATTATATGGTGCAAGCTTAATACAATAAAACAATATATTATGTAATTCTTGGAGCAAAATGCTTAGAAGTTGTGTTGTATGAAATGGCACTGGCAGCATCCGCCTTTTTACTCTGGATGTTATAGTATCTTAATTACAGCCACAGCTGAAATGTTTAGTGTTTGGAAATTGGAATGAGTTCACAGAAGCACTTATGTTATCAGGAAATACAAATAGTTCATTTATTTCTAGGACTGTTGCAATGTTCCTAATAGCTTTTATTGATGGACTCTTGAAGTGTATCAATACACTTACAATTGAAAATGGTTCTTTTGTGCAAGGGGCTTCTGGCAAAAACACTAAAATTTAATTTAATATAATGTTTTTAAAACTATCATGTTTGCTTCGTAAATGAATATTTTATATGTTGCGTTTAATTAAAATAAAACTCTGCTACTGATCTAGAAAACACAGAACAGACTTGAGTTTGTATTTATGAAGTGTAGCAATATTGGCAAGAAACAACTTATCTTGTTTATGAGACATGTCTGCTATTACTTCTACAGATTGCAGACATTTTATTGCTGAGCTTTACATGGTTTACAACACAAGAAATGCAATGAAACTGTCACCATGAAAATAAGCCTATAAAAGTAGGGATTTTTTTAAAGGATGTCATTTACAGATCAAAATATGTTTTCAGTGCAACTCTGATAGTTTATTTGCTACTAAATCTTTGCAAAGAGAGGGCATACTTCTAAACACTAAAGCAAAACTGATCAAGGTGATATTTTAGCAGCTATTATCTGATTAACTTGCTTTATTTCCCTGAAAGGAGTCCAGGTAGGCTGGAAATTCGACATGGATCTGAACTGGAACATGAGACCTGAGCATTCACTCTGAACATTGAAGTTCTTAGCCCTAGCTTTTGATCAGTTGAACTGTAGATACTAAATAAAAAAAATCACGATGTAATTTTCAACATTGGATTGCAGTAAACACCTCAAATACCAAGGCATTTATTTGTTTCCATAGCATTTATTACCATAATATCTGTGTCTGTCTAATAATGCACTGTGAGTTGAAAGCAGTGTACCAAAATGAAGTACTTGCATCACATTTAGATTATCTTAATAAATATTACTGCGGTGTTTCAGAGGAGAGAGATACTGAAGTAGACAGCTACAGGAGTTGCTCAAGGTCACAAAGTGAGTCTGTGGAAGAGTTATGAGTAGAATTCATTACATCCTGGTTCTTAGACTCTGAGTTGTACCTCCTGACCCCTATGCCTTCCACAATGACATCTTCTTTAACAGGTACAAAGACACAAAGTATCTTTCTCTATATATAGCAATAGAGATACTCAAATGCTATTAAAACATTTTGTGCTGGAAAGTTTTTCTTCTAGGCTGTGTCTACATTGGCAAGATTTTGCCAAAAACTTGCTGCCTGTCTACACTGGCCATGTGTGCTTGCGCAAGCAAACTGACGTTCTAATGTATGAAATCAGGGCTTCTTGTGCAAGAACTATGATGCTCCCGCTCAGGAAAAAGCCATTTTGCGCAACTGTTCTTGCACAAGAGGCCAGTGTAGACCGGCAACATGAATTTCTTGCACAAGAAAGCCCGATGGCTAAAATGGCCATCGGAGCTTTCTTGCACAAGAGAGCACCTACACTGGCATGGATGCTTTTGTGAAAAAGCACATCTCTTGCGCAAAAGCACATGCCAGTGTAGACGCTCTCTTGCGCAAATACTTTAACACAAAAACTCTTGCGTTAAAAGTATTTGCGCAAAATCTTGCCAATGTAGACATAGCCCTAGTGTTTTCTTCTAATGTCTCCTCATGCCTAGATATAACTTCAAACATGATAAACAAAATAAAAATGAATATGAGAATGTAACATGTTGAACTACAAAAGCTTGTGAATACATCTGCAATATGCCATTCAAATCAGTCCTTTTGTGACCTCATACCCGTCTTTTTGTCATGCATGTACAGTTTTGTCCTGACCAGATTCCACATGTCAGGACTTTGTTGCAAGTTTTCTTTTCAGACTGCATAAAAATCAAGAGGTTAATTATCCTCTGACAGCCTCACTTTTCATATAACAGTATTTTGATCAATACAGGGGGAGTGTGGAAGGATTGGCTGCTAATCAGCATATTAAGATGTGTATCTGTAATAGAGCTAGCCAGAAACATTTCAGAATGTTGGAGTTTATCAATGATGGATAATTTGCCTATTAATCATAAGGAAGAACACAGTGGCCCAGTGTCTCTTGTGCTCTTCTTCAATACACTTCCACTAGAATATCTGGAGCCAAAATTGTGTCCATTTTTGGTTTAATATTCTTTATCATTTTTGCCTTAATAAATACCTTCGGGTGGCCAGCCCCTTTTGAGGGATGCAAGACCCAGTGACTGATCACTTACCTATCAGCTGAGACTGGTTAAGGGTTTATGGCAGCCAGAAAGTGGCATAGTTGGAACAGGTCCAGCCCGAGCCATTCATGCGCCCTGGGAGCATGGCGCTGTCCCTGGGAGTGCAGCGCATGTGCGGTCTGGACCCCCGGGATCCTCGGGCGCCTGGCACATATGTGGCCCCACCCCTGGGGCACCGGCGCATGCACGGCCCCGCCCCCTCCTGGTCTGGCATCCCATGCGGAGCCCCCTACAATGGGGAGCCCCAGGCAGTAGTCCAGTCAGCCCATAGCTTAGACCGGCTCTGGGTTGGAAACAAAAGTGCTGAAAGGTAGGCTGATGGGGGAGGGGAAAATATGAAGGAGAAGGACTCTGGGTCAGTCAAAATAAATGGTTTTATATGTGAAAATTATGTTTAAACATCTTATTGTGTTTTTTAAAAAAAAGCTGGGCCCTGAAGAGTGCAGCTGATTACTGTAGTTGTTTAGTTCCATCACCTGCTTTGAAAAAATAGTTGAACGCTCATTACACAAACTATAACACCCTGCCTCTTATAATGGCATCAGGTTGTTTTAGCACCGGATCTTCCTAACTTTTATTACTGAGCTTTGGCCCAGATCCTCAAAAATAGGGAAGCTCCTGATTTCCACTGAAGTTAGTCTAGGTGTGGATACTAGCCAACTTCAAGAAAATATCAGTGTTAACAAATGTCTGTTCAACTTTTTCTTCTTATTATTTTAAACAAAAAACAAAGCTGCTCTCTAGCCTTTGAAGAGTGAGTGAACTCCAGGCCTAAGGAGTTTCTACAAAGAACACTCTGCTGCTCACCCCTAACTGTAGCCTACTGATACGCAGCAAAATCACTGCTTCTGACTGGAAAATATGCAAAAAATACAGTGGGAGTAGTTCTAGAGATTGCCAGTGCGAAAGGCATTTATGTTTTTCTAAATCAGTGTTCCTTGACTTGCATGTATAACCAGATAGTTGCATTGGATTTATAGCCTTTTCTAAATGGATTGTTATTGGTATGAGTGGGACACAAATACATGCTGAGGGGAAAAAAAAACACTTTAGACATAAATGGGAAAAGTTTGCTTTAAACTAAACTGCTCAGTCAAAGCCATACTTTTGTGTGTTTTGAATGTACATGTTAATAAAGCATTTCTCTAATGTAAGAATTTGAATAGCATTCTTTTAGAACTCTGTTTATTGTACTGCAAAATTTGACATTTTTGATTGTCTAGCTACAGCAGATTATAATAAAGAAGACTGATAGCTTGAATGCTTAACTGGATGTCACAGCCCTCGTGCTTTTTAAGTAGAATTTATCCTACTAGAAATATAAAATGTCAGTAGTTTAATTTTCACTCCAGGACACTTAACTTTGAAGAATGTTCAGTTTTAACCTGATATTTTCAAAATATTTCAGGCAATTGGTTCTATGTTCTTATTCTTTTGATTAGAAGGTGTTATATAGACATACGAACATCCTCAGAGTGAAAGTAACTGCAGACACCCCCAATATGATCTCAGAACTCTCTTATTTATATACTGATTTAACACAGATTTTATGTGTTGGACAATTGTTTTCATTGGTTTAAATACACATTAAATCAGTTGTTTAAAGGGATATTTGATAGATTAGGTTCAACATTTAACCTTTTAAATTTATGAAATGTAAAGTTAAGGCATAAAATCCTGGATTCATTTGAACAGAATGACAAAGCTTGCATTGATTTTGGTGGGACCAAGATTCCATCCCTGAAGTTTTGTTTCTGCTCCCTTTACATTTTTACATTAAAATGGCATAATTCATGTTTAATTGTACATTGGTTAGCACAAAGTTGCTCAAACTACTTGGTTTGATTGAATAATAAAACTTAAGAATTTTTAGCTCCTCTTTCCTTCGTGAATCGCTCAAACAAGTATATTTTCTGTTTATGTATTTGTTATTATAGAATAATTATCATATTATCAATGTTAGTTGTTTATCAACTACTTAATTTGATTATTCATCATAAGCATTATGAACAGACAACTAATGTTTCTGATCTCTGACTGAATAAACTAAATCTTTAAACTTGAGAGCAATGATAAAGAAGGGTAAACTTTTGCTTTGCAGACCTTTGTGTTGAAATTAATTATACTTTCAGGATTCACCAAACACTTACAAAGATGCAGTAGTTTCCTAAGTCATTGTGAATGCTATGTTTATAACTCTGTTATTTTATCTAACCATTTCCTTAATATTATGGAGGTGTCAGTAGTCACCCCCAGTGAAGATTGCTCTGAGATTTTTTTTAAATTGTTTTTCTGAGGACCTCAACTTCACAAAAGTTTATGAAATCTTCCCTCTGCTGTTGTCATAAATCCATTTCCTTCAGTGGAGTTACCCTGGATTTAAATTGTTCCTGAGTTTGTAGAAAATATTTAAAAACTATATGCAATCTCTTTACTAATTCTTGATGTTAAAAGCCTAACATTAATCTTGTTCTATGCTGATTTACATTGTATCCAAGAAGCAAGCAGTGTAGACCAAATGATGCATTACCTTTCTGATTACTATGATTGTGTTAATAAGACTTATTTGTACTGCAGTGGCCCTAATCATGGATCAGAGCTCAGTTATGCTAGCTCAGGACTTTTGCACCTAAATGTAGCTTGATAGCTTAATTGAATGGAAGAAAGAGAGTCACTATGCAACTCTGTACACGTTTCCCCCATTTGCTCCTACTTCCATTTTTAGTTTCTTTATGGCCATGCCTGCTCACCCAGCACCTCCAGATGTATATGTTTAGAGATGTTTTCTAGTTTCTTTGACAACCAGTCCTGACTGCTAATTTTGTCTCACAGTCCTAACCAAGAATTCTTCACCCAACAGTACTAGTTCCCACCTCCAAATATCAATGTTTCAACTATGCAGTTAACACAGTGTTTTGAGGTTTTTTAACGTCTCTAATGGCCACTTCCTAAATTTGTGGATAAATGTCTGATTTCACATTGTCTGCTACGCATGCACAAGTTGAATGCTTTTTAGATGAGATTTAGACTCAGATCCTCAAAGATATTTAGATACCTACTTCTCTTTGAAATCCATGAGAGTTGCCTAAAAGAGAAGTAATCAGAACTAGTTAAGCTGTTCTCTTCCATACACATTCAGGAAATCCATACTGCTTCGATCTGATCTCCTCATAGCTTGTTATTTGGATATTTTTCTTCACTACTTGGATGTGATTGAGTTGACTGCTTTTGCATCATATGCATAATTGTATACCAGTAATATTCTTCAGTTAGCTCCTAAGTATAAGGTGACTAAACATTCATATGACAGTGGAGGAGCTTGTCTTTGTAGTACCTTCTGATGTGCTTGGACAGCAGACAAATACTGCAGATTTCTAACATTCAACCAATATTAACTAAATCTTCAAAAGTTTTGACATTAAGCTGAACTTAAAAAAATGCTTCCAAGTTCAATAACATTTAATAATGAAACACAATTTCAGATGTTTGAGAGAGTTTAAAATTTTATACTGATGTGTCAAGGACTGGTGGATATCGTTGATGATATTGACATTTTTCAGATGCAGATATTAAGAATGTTCTCACTTTATCCTGTCAGCAGCTTATGAGTGGTCTGAATTTACAGTAACGCTATCATGCAGTGTAATGATTATAATTCATCTTGTGAGTCTTTCAGCAAAATAAAATATTGCTACATAGTTTGGAGATTGATAGCCATGACTTTTTTATTGATTACACTAGTGAAAGAGGAAAAAACAAAATAGAAAAAGGATGCATTTTTCAAAGCTGATACTGACATGATGAGCAACTTGAAATGCAGCATTTTAAACAGTCCTGTATAATTTGGATGCATAAAGAGAAGCAGATATATATTATCATGCAAAAGCCGGTTCCACATTGTTTTTCTTTTCACACATTCTCAATGCTCTAAATATTTAAAACCATGTCATCAACTTGTCAAAATGAATTTATCTGTCATCTCACTTGCATTAATCCTTTCTCACTGGCAAACAATGAAGTCTTGAGAATCCTCCAACAGAAAAAATAATCCTTTGAAATATCTAGAAAGTTAATTTTAAATTAAAGGGGGAACCTAGAGAAAACAGGTCAGATTTTTTTAAACCAGATTCCTGCATCTAATCACATTTGGGAATATTCTAAAGGAATTCATCATTCGTTGATCTTTGAAGGGCTAAGTTAAGATCTAATTCTGTAAGTGTCTATGCTAGAACTTTGCTCCTGGCAATGTAAATTGCCTACTATGACAACTTAACTCCTCCAGACAAGGTATGGTACTTAGGTTGATGTAGTTAGGTGAAAACAGTGTCAGTGCAGATGCTCCATTACTTATATTATGCTGTTCTGTTCGCTTTAGGTGACTGAGAGTGGGAGCCCCAACACCCTGGGCTGATAGTTAAATCCATGCACGTGTTCCTGGTGAGGAAGCATATTGCTGATGGAAAGAGCTAGCAAGGACATGCAAAACTGATTTAATTACTGTGGGGGTGGTACATAACTTAATTTTGTAGTGTAGACTTGCCCCCAGTGTGTCATACAGCTAAATACTAAATAGACATGTTTCAGTGTGGACTTCGCACCCTTATTTGTCCTCTGCCACTTTACACTGAAACCCATATAGGATAGGATGAAAAATTAAAACCCCTATTCAACAGAGACTACATCTTAAAAGAAATCTTACCTGGACACACACACACACACACACACATCAATACCCCCAACAACAAACCTTTCATGATCTGTGGGTCTTCCACTTGTCCATTACAACATGCAGTGTACTTCATCCCGTGCACTGATTTCACCTACATAGTTGTTATTTAGACAGTCGCTATGCTTTCCAATGAATTCACACAGAAAAATGATCAAAGACACAAACACTATCACCTCGGGGAGAATATTTTTCATGAAATGATCACTCCCTAGACAGTCTCTAGGTAACTAATTGACCATTCATTATCAATGGGAAATAGGTCAATGGAGGGATGATAGGAGTTACTATAGAGAACTTTCTGGGTGTCTGGCTGGTGAGTCTTGCCCACATGCTCAGGGTTTAGGTGATCGCCATATTTGGGGTCGGGAAGGAATTTTCCTCCAGGGTAGATTGGCAGAGGCCCTGGAGGTTTTTCATCTTCCTCTGTAGCATGGGGTAGATCACAGCTGGAGGATTCTCTGCATCTTGGGGTCTTCAAAGTATTTGAAGGCTTCAATATCTGAGATATAGGTGAGAGGATTATTCTAGGAGGGGTGGGTGAGATTTTGTGGCCTGCACTGTGCAGGGGTCAGACTAGATGATCATAATGGTCCCTTCTGACCTTAGAGTCTATGAGTCTCTCAGTCCAGCACTTTCAAAAGATGGACCTGGGAGTTTAAATTTAAACTTTGCTAGACATTACAAGTAGTGAAGTTAATAAACAGTGGGGCTACGTCTACACTGGCCCCTTTTCCGGAAGGGGCATGTAAATTTCATGAGTCGTAGTAGGGAAATGCGCGGGGGATTTAAATATCCCCCGCGGCATTTAAATAAAAATGTCCGCCGCTTTTTTCCGGCTTTTAAAAAAGCCGGAAAAGAGCGTCTACACTGGTCCCGATCCTCCGGAAAAAGTGCCCTTTTCCGGAGGATCTTATTCCTACTTTGAATAGGGCACTTTTTCCGGAGGATCGGGGCCAGTGTAGACTCTCTTTTCCGGCTTTTTTAAAAGCCGGAAAAAAGCGGCGGACATTTTTATTTAAATGCCGCGGGGGATATTTAAATCCCCCGCGCATTTCCCTACTACGACTCATGAAATTTACATGCCCCTTCCGGAAAAGGGGCCAGTGTAGACGAGCCCTGGATGTATGGCTTATTACAACGGTCTATAACCAGTAGCCCTCCAATGTCTTCCTGCTGCAGTGTAGAGGTTATAATTGCCCACTTCACGTTAAATGCTCTTTCCCCAAATGTGTTAACGCCTTATACAGAACAATCTGTACCTTGTATTTACCTGTGAGGCTCTGAGCAACTTTCCTAGACCTGAAGACAAGCTCTGGGTAATCTTGAAAGCTTGTGTATTTCACTAATGGAAGTTGATCCAAAGGAAGATACTGCCTTAACGATCTTGGTTTTCTGATATCCTGGGACAAACATGGCTACAACAACACTACAAATATCAAACCGCAGAGCAGATGAGAGAGGGATGAAAATAAGAAAAAGATGGGAAAGACACTTTGTATAGCAATAGCTTTTAAAAAACTTATCCTTATGACCTGCATTTCTTAGGGCTGCCAGTGGCTCAGTGTATCATTAGACATATCACAACCTCTTTATACAGTTTAGCCATCCATTAAATGATGACATTTAAGGGCTGCTTCACTGCTAATTCATTATAATGTTTGTAAAGCACTTTGAGATCCTGTGATGAGTATCTCCTTCAGACTATGGACACACATTTCCCGAGATTTATTTTGGAGTCTTTAAACTCCTCAAAATTGCAGTGTGCATGGATTCCCCAATTCCTATGGCCTACTGTTAATTGAACTTGGTGTTGTAATGCATTGTAACAGCATTATAATGAATATATGCTGTTACAAAGTTGGATTAGCAGAACTTAATAACAATATTGACACACACAGACACTAATTTCTCTCTTTTCTTGCACAGGGATAACTTCTCCAGCTATATACTGAAGAATTCTCAGCACTTGTTGGTCCAAATGTTCACAGACTGGATTATTTTGGGGGCCTCATTTTTGGAAATCCCCAAATTAGAAACATCTGCAGTTAGCGGCCTACTCCCCTTTCTCTGCCATATGAAATGAAGAAAATCTGAAATACCATGATTATTAGAAAGGTAAATTGGAATGATTTCCCTGGGGAATTAGAAAAGAAGAGGTCTGTTTCAGAAAGCACATTTTTAAATATCTTATCCCTGAATAGCACTCTAAAAGGGGTCGTCCCCCCCATAGAGTGAATTATGGGATTTTTCTTCCTTCTTACAGATAAGATAGTCTTTCCTAGCCATTCTCAGGCTCAAGTGATCAGATTACAAAGTCCTTTCTGATCTTTACTCTATTAAACTTCTGTGGGTTTCAATGGAACTAACCCCTTTTTCTTTTAAAAATTAAAGGACCAAATCAACATCTGCTGTAATGTCATTGACATCAATAGAGTTATGTGAGCAGAGAAATTGTCCCAGAATATTTAAAATCCTATAGCAACTTTGACATACAATTATACTTAAACTTTTAATTTTTGTTTGACTCTAAATGGGACTGATAAAGGACTCGAAGAATAAGAAATGAAATGAGTTAAAAGGGACAATGGCTACACTTATATAACAATATAGTAAAAAATATTTGCCTTTTTAAAATGGTGTTAAAGAACAACTTGAGCAAGACAAATTTTTCAGTGCTAAGGTGAGTGTTCCATCTTCAGACTGTTCAAGAATTGGTTTAAAAGTTTCCTGACAATTACAAGACCTCAGGCAACTGTTAGCTGAGTAAACTTAATACCATTAAATTGTGGATCTTAAACTCCCAGGCCATGGGCCATCCCCAGCAAGAGTGATTGCACAATCCAGCCTGGGACTTCTGGTGGGTTGTGGTGAGGAGCTGTTCATTACTGTCCCCCAAGCCATACCCCTTCCTGTCATCGCCCCACCCTTTCCCCACATGGTGCCCTGTTCCTCAGGATGCAGCTTCAGGGATCACTGTGGGGGCTTGGTGTGGTGTGGTGGAAGCAGTCGGCCCCCTGGAACTGCCTGCAGTGGCAGGAGCTGTGGGGAAGCAGAATGTACTGGGTAAGTGCACACTCTCTGCTATGCTCCACTTCCCCGTGATTCCTGCCACCGTGGGGAGCATGGGTGTGTGTGTGGGGGGTGAGCCCCAAAGCTGCATTTTGAGGAATGGATTGCAAGAGGGTGGGGTGATGATAGGAAGGAGCTGGGTGGGGGGGCTGATAATGGAAAGTCCCCCCTGGTCTGCCAGGAGTCCAGGCTAGATTGCACAATTGCTCCAGCAGGGAATGTCGCGTGGGCTGGGAGTTTGAAACCCCAGTTAAATCCAATTAACTGTACACAAAAATCATTCAATATGTGCAGCATGGAAGATTTAAGGGTCACCTTGTATCAATGAGACCATTACACAAAAACAGATTTAAAGAATATTCCTTGGAGTGTTCCCATAGATCATGACTGAAAAAAAAAATCTTCATCTTCAGAAGCAAGAAAAATGCCAAGGGAGAGATTTATGACTTCTAGCTTGTCACTTACTCCAAGGATATTTCCTGTGCCCTTTCAATGTTTCTTGCTATTCACTTTCTGAAGATTTCCCCTTTGGAAAGAGAATATTCACAGATTCATTTCTATTAAGAAACTTGACATCTGGAGAATGTTCTGCCGACTTTTGCCTTAAAAAATATCATGACTCAGAGGCATTCTCATCAGAGTTATTTCTCCTTATCATGTTTTCTGATAGTACTCATTTCTATCAGGTATTGCCTCATTTGGCCCGAGCAGTTAGCCAATATTCAGGGCCTTGCACATTTATTTCTGTTAGCTAGATTTCGTCTTCAAAGTCCCACAGCGTGCAAATCCAAACTCCTAGTTTCTTTGTTTGCAACAAATTCAATTCCTGATCATATGCCTTGGTTAGCTTTGTTCAGGCCTTGTTAATGCGGGTGTATTGCCTTAAGCAGTAGCTTCCATAATTTCCAGTTATCTGACTATCTACAGGGGACAAATTATTTCTTTCATTGCTTAGCACACTCATAGACATGAACAAGGCTTGTGGTGGTCTTTGGATGAAGATTTATTTCATAGGACATATAATGTCCTTCTTGTATATTACAAAAAAGATTGTGTAGATCGGTTTATTTATTTTGGAAATCTTCAAAATAATGGTGGTTTACAAAGGCCTTTCTGGAATCATGGTATGATCTTCAAATAACTTTGGCGAATCCCATGTTTTCCACATCTTGTCAGTAAAGGTCCATTACTTTTCCAAATAGTGGTAGTTTGGAAAAGCCAGAATAGACTTGTATATTTAAGAAAAATGTGTTGAAACAATATAAACCCTTGAGGATTATTTTATGACAGCTAATTTTTTTGATAACCAGACATTTTTTGTGGCAACAATATTACATTAATTTTTTAAAAAAAGTGTCCAGTACAATATAAAATTCAGAAGACAAAGTCTTAACCCAACTGATAAAAAACCAAGTCCATTCTCATGAGCCTTTTGCAGGCAGTGTATGTTAGCATATTACAGCCTATGATGGTTTAAGGCCCTGGAATGCCAACTGAGCTGTTGAAATACTTCTGAGAGAGCCTATTCTACCAGCCAAGGACCTGTTTAACCATGTCTTGCTGAGCTACCCAGTAAGGCCTCCTCTAGCAGTGCCCACTGGCAGATCTACACCAAACTGCAGAAAATACAGACACCGAGAACAGCTCTGAGAAAACTCAGTTTAATGGAATTACTCCAGCAACCAGATGTTCACCCCTTCTTCCTGCATCCCTGCCGCCTTTTGGGTACTATCCCAGAGTTATACGAAGTTTGCCTCCTTACTCTAGGTGAAGGAAGATATGCATAGATTCTTGACCTCCACAGTTCCATAAGGTGGAAAACCTTTATTTGATTCCCCCTATTCCCTTATGGAACACATCAGCAGACCAAGGAGTTGGTTAGTATCATTTTTCCTTACACGTACAGTAGGGATAATCATGTGTGCCTGTTTTCATATGGTGCTGTGAAATCTATTGTTTAAGTGCTTGGTGATGTTTGTTTTTTAGAAGAGATTTTCCTCTGAACAGTTAGCAAATTATTGGGGCTCTGAAAAAGTTTTTGTCACTTTGAGAAAGAAGTTCATTCTATGAAAACTCTGTTCATTGGTTTACAACATTACTTTTTTTGTTGAAAATTACAGGAAAGAGTAAGAAATTGCAAGGAATTGCATTCTTACCAATTACACTGAATAATTATTTATAATAACCATTTTACACCACACTGACTGGCACCTCTGATACATAGAAATAGTGTCAGCACAGTATTCCAATTTAACAAATAGATGTTAATAAATCAGTATGAAGGATGATTCATTTTTATTTTTCTATTCTAGAACTTCACAATTGTAGATAGAGACCCTTGGTAAAGTATTCTTTATTAGCACTTGGTTTAGAGTTTGCTATTTCTTTTGCTACTTATGAAATGTCATGGGATTTCTTATTAACTGATTAAATTTGGTTTCTAGGTACAATACAAGAGATTGATATCTGTCAGTGACTTTTCAGTAGTGACTGATGCTGTCACAGGAATATATATCATTAAAATATGAGGGACAGTATTTGATATTATGGTAATCTCCAGCAATTGGGGGAATCTCCTGAAGCTTTAATAACAATATTAAATACGCAATTTAATAATTTGTAAAACTCTGTAACTTTTTGTCTGGCAATCAATATATGTCCATCAAAACAGGGCAGAGAATTTGATCATCTAAAGATATTTTAAATATAAGCCTGCTACTTATTATTTCCCATTGAATTGTATGCTATGAAGAAATATTTTGAAGTCATATACATATAAATAGCTCAAAAGAACTCTGTCCTTGTATTTCTCAGATACAGTAGAATGAAAGAATTCGAATACTACTTGTATCATTTGATCTGGAGTCTGAATTGCCTGGAAAAGAGGTGTTTACAATTAAAATAAGCATTGCTGAGTGTATTTCTGAAAAATGAGTTTAGGCGTGATACTTCAACTTAAATTAAAGCATCAAAAATCTCATTGACTTCATGGGAAGCAGAATTGGGCTCCGTACTTTAGTCCCAGTTGTACAGGTGACCAGAGTTGGAAACTTTTAACTATTTTCCATCTGTCATGCTAACAATCTATCTGTCAGAAGATTAATGTTATAGCAACAGCCTTTTATACTTTACAGGCTTACAATATCTGAAACTGACTGAGGCCCCAGTCTCACACTTGACTTTCTGTGGTCAGATTATGGTATTCACAGAACCCCACTGTTCTTCAGGTGTATAGGAGTCTTCCCATGCAGAATCAATTGCAGAATTGGGACCTTCGTCTCCTATTTCTGGTATCACAAGTAACGGCATTTCTTAGCTTTTGGCTGACTAAAATCATACCGGACCACGGCTGTTGCCAGACCAGAGAGTGCTAGACTAGAGAGGTTCAACCTGTAGTTATGAGCAAATGTTGAAAAAAATTAAATAACACCTTTATTTTTCCGTATAACCCAGTCAAAACAGGCTGAGTAATTAAAATGTTATGTATGAAATATTTGATTTGAAAAATATAATGGAATTAACAGGGCTTGACAAGCGTTGGCGAGCTCTGCTCGCCAGCCACATGGTTTCACACTGTGCATGCGCAGACCATGCTGCGCAGCTGTATGGGGCTAAAATCTATTCGCCACGAGCTAGTAGATTGACCTAATTGTCGAGCCCTGGAAATTAACTGAACAAGTTATTCAGTGTATATATGCATACAAAATGGGCGTCTAATGAAAAAGTGCATTCACTGATGTGTTTGAAAAGAATGTTAAATTAATTGAAAGAAATTTGACCAGCTCTACTTGCGATGTCTTAAATGGAATGTGTGTGGTGTTGGTGTTCAAAATAATACAGTATAGAAGGTTAAAATACTCTTGGAAAATGTGAGTCGAAGAGGTAAGAAGAGAATTCTCTCTTGTGTCTCACTCAGCTTTGTAATATCCATTTGAATGTTTAATTTACTCTGTGATGAGGTCTAAGGAAGTACTTACAGTACTAGAAAATAATATTTTGAATGGTATTTTATGGAATAAAGGCCAAAACCTATATGCAAACATTACACCGACTCTGTATATGGTATTGCTCCATTATACTTGATGGTACTCTTCAGTTAGTGCTGTAGCATTTGAAATCTACCATAACTGTTTTCTGAGGATGACATCTTCACATAATTTCATCTGCCTTAAAATGCACTGCTCTCTTTGGAGTCCACCTTGTCCATGGTGAACCCATACACATATCCACGATACAGTAACAGATTGTATTTATGGTTAAAAAGAATTACTTATCAGGATTTATTTTAAGAGGTCAGTGAAGTTAGTGGAACTACAAGTAATCACATTCTCTGAAAACAGGCCATTGAATTCTGCAGTTTGAAATGGTAAAGGGTTGGCAAATAAGCTTGCATAAGAAAAATCAGTCCAATGTGCTTTTGAGGAGTTTTCTTAATATATATTCATGAACTTTCTGGGGCAGATATGGCAGTTTCCTCCAATATCTTTTGGAAAGCTTACAGTATTAAGTGTATATATCGTTGTGGGCAAAAGATTGCATGTAATTCAATGGCAGAGGGAGACCACAGCCCTTCAGGAAATAGTAACAGTGTGTTTGTGTGGGTGATAGGGCAATATGCTTAAGCTGTAATACCTCCACTGAGGAACTGCTTCCTTGGGGGGGTGAGGTGGGGAGGGTGGGGAGAGTATACTTGTGAACAGTCAACATCATCACAATGTCTCACGGCCTGCCAGTGAAGTACCATAATGGGCCTCAGGCTGCCCACCACTGAACTAAACCATTAAAAAATGTAGGGGAACCTCAAATAATTTTAAAAATAGGACGCACAAAGTTAAGAATTAAGATGATAAAGTCAAGCACTCTTGAGTTAGAAATGCCAGAATGAAAATTGCCCATGCAACTTTAATGTAACTGTCATTTGTTTCGGGATAATTTAGCCTTTAATTACTTGCAGAAGAGTAAAAAATTTCTAAGAGTGAGCTCAATGGTATAGACCGGAATAGAATCCAAGTCTCCTGGACTTGGCCCTAACCCAGTGATTCTCAAAGTGTGGTCTGTGGACCACTAGTGGTCTGCGACCATTTTGCAGGTGGGCTGTGGGCTCAGGGCTTGCTAACTTCTTGCAGCAGGGAGCCTGCGATGGTACTCCAGCGCCACACCTACCTGCAAGGTTGGAGCGCCAGCACTGGCTTCCCACTGTGGTGTGTGGAAAGGGTCCACACACTACTGCTTCTCCTCCCCCTAGGTTGGGGAGTGGCAGTGCAGGAAACGGCTCTCCTGGAGGCCTTCCCTGCTCCTTCCATTGGCTGGAATCATGGTCAATGGAGGCAGGGAGTTCCAGTCCCTGGGAGCAGTGGGAGGTGTGGAGCTAGATAAGTGCCCTCCATTCCACTATACCCAGACCTCATACTCCATTCCCCTCCTACTCTGACCCCCTTCTCCCCTCCTCCCCAGCATGCTCCTGCATCCAACCTCCTACCCAGACCTAGCACTCCCAACCTCTTCTCCATCCATTTTGTCATTATGGGTGGTTAGCTGGTGATCCATTGTGTAGGGTGGGCTGCAGGCCAAAAAGTTTGAGAACTACTGTCTAACCACAAGACCACCCTTTATCTTTCTTGATGTCTGCTGCCTCATTCACTACAAATCATCCAACTTCCTCAACAAATGAGGCAGGGCTCAAACTGACTTAATTAATACATATCCCTGATTCATCCCCAGAAGAGCTTCATTTTGTGCTTTGATTGAATCAGAGGTGCTGTGTGCATGTGCAAATTTTGAAAAATGGAATCCTAGTATAAAACACTGTGGGTGTGTCTAGACTGGCAAGATTTTGTGCAAAAACTTGCCAGCTGTCTACACTGGCTGCTTGAATTTGCGCAAGAACACTGACTTTGTAATGTACAAAATCATTGCTTCTTGCGCAAATACTTTCACACTCCTGCTCGGGAAAAAGCCCTCTTGCACAAGAATACTTGCACAAGAGGGCTAGTGTAGATAGGGAAGAAATGTTTTGCGCAAAAAAGCCCCGATGATGAAAATGGCGATCGGGGCTCTTGCGCAAAATCGCGTCTAGACTGGCCACAGATGCTTTTGCGCAAAAGCAAATCTTTTGCGCAAGGGCACTTGCCAATCTAGACGTGCTTTGGCAAAGTTTTTCCATTAAAAGTATTTCCGCAAAATCATGCCAGTCTAGACGCAGCCAGGGAGACATAAGGCATGCATACAAGGGGCCAAATTAAGGTTGATGGGCAACCTTCATTGTAGCATTTCCTAATATGAGCATGCCTGACTCTGTATAATCTTTAAATTTGTATTTCCTAATGGTTTTACTTATTCATGAAAGCAACCTAATTAATGTTAAACTAATTCATTTTGTGAATATAATATGCATTATCTGTACTTTTAAATGTTTTAGCTATCAGTTTATTTAGATAAAAGGAACTTTGAATTATTTTCCTTCCCTTTTAAATAGCTGATACATTTTAAATCAGGAATAGTCTCTGCCATACAAAATGTAATGAGCCAGGTATAGGAGCAAATCCTAGGAATTAATGAAGACGAATTTTTAAACATGCAGGACAAAATAAAAACCCCTTTTTAGAAACATTTTCTGTTTAAGGGTGTTTTACAGATAAAAATCCCATCCCACAAACTTTTAAGCATGTGCCTAACTTCAAGTATGTGAGTAGTCTCATTGCCTCTAATCCTATGTACTTGATCTTCTGATTAGCTCCAGAAATATGTAACAAACAAATACATCCAACCTGTCCAGTCAAGGGTTTGTTTTAAGCAAAAACTATAGCTTGCTGTACTGCTGAATTTTAATTTTCTTTCCAAACTACAAAAAGAAGCCTTTGTTTGCATTCACGAAGAGCACCTGTGGAATCCTCAAACATTTACAGGCTTGTCTTTTAAATCTCATCATTATAGTTCAGATTTAATCTATCAGACATTGCCTTAGGTGCCACTTCTTCCCAGAGCAGGCAGAAAAATAACTAGGGAAAGTACTACTCTTCCATAATATGTTACAAATGAAACATTGACAGGGTTCAATACTGTCCTTGAGTTATAACCTGATAACTACTTATTACTGATTTTATGTATTAGTACATCATTATGTGCTAAATACAAAAAGTACTGGGCTCTTGACAAAGATAAAGAAATAAATAACAAAGATCAAACAGTATCTTATAAAAACAGAAATAGTGACAAACTTCTATGAGCTTTCCTTTTTAAATATTAGAAATAAGTCAGAGATGATGGAAGGGATAATCCGTAATCTATGCCCTCAATCTGACCTACTTTAAAATTATGATTGTCTGATAAATGTCTTCTGGAATCTAAATACCTTTTAAATTACAAGAAAGCCATCTCTGTTTGTGAAGCTATTTAAAACAAAAATAGGCTGATTTTTTTTAAACCAGTAATTGCATATACAAAAATGTTCATATAGATGAACACCTGACTGAAATATATTTAGACACATAATTTGTGTATCCTGGTCCCCATTGTCTTCCTATTTACAGTATAAGGGTATCTCTCAGACATGCTGCATTTCCTCTACAACAGTGGTTCTCAAACTTTTTGGCTTGTGGACTACATGGCTCAATGCAAATCTTTCTGCAGACCACCAGTTGCTAGTGGAAACTCACTGTTAATTACATAAATATGCCTGAGCCATTTTGCTAATGCTGCAGCTAAGGAGAATGGTTCAATTTAAATTATTAATCAGACTAAACATTTTAATTTTCTCATGTTAGTTTATCAAACTTCATTTTAAATAAAGTAAAATATGAATTTATGTCCCATACAAAAGGTTTCAATGTTTTCTTTAGGGCAGGGGTGGGCATCCTTTTTTGGTAAGGGCCACTGATGCACAGAAAAATCAGTTGGGGACCACACATGTGAGAAGCAAAAAACTCCTCCAAAACACCCCAACTCTCATTGATGTGGCCCCCAACTGAGACCTCTCACTCCTCTTGCACTCTAGTCCGATAGGGTGAGGGAGGACTGAGGTTCAGGGCTTCCTATAGGAAAGACTTACTTTCCTGGGGTTCCGGAAATAGTGGATTTTGTGTATCCCTTTAGGCTCTGGGGTGGGGCCAAAATGAGGGTGGGTATGTTCCAGCTCTGTGCAGGGTCTTTGTGCCACCCAGTGGTGGCAAGCAGGGAGCTGGGGAAACTCTCGGGTGCACCAGGGGTGGACTCGAGTGGGGAGCTGGGTCTGGTGGGGAAGGTTGGTGCTTTCTTCTCTGGCTTCCTTCTTCCCCCTCCTCACCATGGACCATACTTTTTGAGAACCACTGCTCTACAGCTTTGTGCATCCTTAGTTCTCAGTCCAGTCTCTAAATCCTGGTCTACACGGTGAAGTTATTTCAGAATAATTTCTAAATAAGGGGAGCATCCACACTACCAATCCCGTTATTTCAAAATAAATAAAATAATTCCTGCTTTCCATAAGGAATAATGCTTATTTTGAAGAAGTTATTTTGAAATAACAGTAACATGGACACTCCACTGCTGCTATTTCAAAATAACTACTCCCCAGAGTCATTCAAATTAATTACTCCCCAGTGATTTCTGGGGCTCTAAGTTGAAATAGTGCATCCACATTAAGGGAGCCTGCCTGGGACTAATTTTGGGGCTTCCCTGTAGTGTGGACACACTATTTCAAAATTAATTATTTCAGGAGTTATTTCAAAATAATAGGCCAATTGCATAAGCCAAATACACAGAAAGCATTGGAAGTTAACTTCATTTACAAGTTTGGGAGCTATTATAAACATATGAATAAAGACATTACCTAGCTAGCACACTATCTTCCACATCCTAATGACTTTACCAACCAAATACATAAGAACAATTTGCACCTTCTCTATCAGCGTCTTGTAAAGTGAACACTAATTCACTGTCTGCTGACAGTGACCAGCACCAGGTTCCCCAGAGAAGATGGATCGAAGACAATGATCAAGCGATTTGTCTCCTGCCATCCTTCTCCAGTCTCTGACAAACAGAGGCCAGGGACACCATTTCTATCCCCTGGCTAATAGCCTTTTATGGACCTAACCTCCATGAAATTATCTAGCTTCTCTTTAAACTCTGTTATAATCCTAGCCTTCACAGACTCTTCTGGCAAGGAGTTCCACAGGTTGTCTACACGCTGTGTGAAGAACTTTCTTTTATTAGTTTTAAACTTGCTCCCCATTAATTTCATTTGGTGTCCTCTAGTTCATCTACTATGGGAACTAATAAATAACTTTTCTTTATCCGCCCTCTCCACACCACTCATGATTTTATATACCTCCTCTTTTCTAAACTGAAAAATCCCAGTCGCTTTAACCTCTTTTCATATGGGACCCGTTCCAAACCCCTAATCATTTTAGTTGCCCTTTTCTGAACCCTTTCCAAGGCCAAAATATATTTTTTGAGGTGAGGAGACCACATCTGTACACAGTATTCAAGATGTGGGCATACCATAGTTTTATACATCGGCAGTAAGGTATTCTGTGTCTTATTTTCTATCCCTTTCTTAATAATTCCTAGCATCTTATTTGCCTTTTTGACCGCCGCTGCACACTGTGTGGAAGTTTTCAGAGAACTATCCATGATAACTCCAAGATCTTTCCTGATTTGTCATAGCCAAATTAGCCCCTATCATACTGTACGTATAGTTGGGATTATTTTTCCCAATGTGCATTACTTTACACTTATCCACATTAAATTTCATTTGCCATTTTGTTGCCCAATCTCTGTTTGATGAGATCTTTATGGAGTCCCTCACAGTCTGCTTCTGTCTTGACTATCCTAAACAGTTTGGTATCATCTACAAACTTTACCACCTCACTGCTTACCCCTTTCTCCAGATCATTTATGAATAAGTTGAAAAGGATTGGTCCCAGAACTGACCCTTGGGGGACACCTCTAGTTACCCCTCTCCATTCTGAAAATTTGCCATTTATTCCTACCCTTTGTTTCCTGTCTTTTAACCAGTTCTCAATCCAAGAAAGGACCTTCCCTCTTATCCCATGGCTATGTATTTTACACAAGAGCCTTTGCTGAGGGACCTTGTCAAAGGCTTTCTGAAAATCTAAGTATACTATATCTACTGGATCCCCCTTGTCTGCATGTTTTTTAACCCCTTCAAATAATTCTAATAGATTAGTAAGACATGATTTCCCTTTAAAGAAACCATGTTGACTTTTGTCCAACTAATTATGTTCTTCTATGTGCCTCACAATTTTATTCTTTACTATTGTTTCGACTGATTTGCCCAATACTGCAGTTAGACTTACCAGTCTGTAATTGCCAGGATCGCCTCTAGAGCCCTTTTTAAATATTGGTGTCATTTTGGCTACCTTCCAGTCATTAGGTACGGAAGCTGATTTAAAGGATAGGTTACAAACCACAGATAATAGTTCAGGAATTTCCCATTTGCGTTCTTTCAGAACCCTTGGATGAATGCCATCTGATCCCGGAGATTTGTTAACATTAAATTTTTCTATTTGTTCCAAAATCTCCTCTAATGACACTTCAATCCGGGACAGTTCCTCATGTTCATAACCCACAAAGGATGGTGCAGATGTGGGAATCTCCCTAACGTCCTCAGCCATGAAGACTGAAGCAAAGGAATCATTTAGTTTATCCACAATGGCTTTATTGCCATTTAATCGTCCTTGATTGCTCCTTTTATATTTCAATCGTCTAGGGGACCCACAGGTTTTTTAGCAGGCTTCCTGCTTCTAATGTACTTAAAAACATTTTGTTGTTTCTTTTTGAGTTTTTGGCTAGCTGTTCCTCAATCTTTTTTTGCTTTTCTTATTACATTTTTACACTTGATTTGACAGTGTTTATGTTCCTTTCTATTTATCTCACTAGGATTGGACTTCCACTTCTTAAAAGATGCCTTTTTGTCCCTCACTGCTTCTTTTACATGGTGGTTAAGCCATGGTGACTCTTTTTTAGGTCTCTTGCTATGTTTTTTAATTTGGGGTATACATTTAAGTTGGGCCTCTATTATGGTGTCTTTAAAAAGTTTCCATGCAGCTTGCAAGGATTTGGCTCTAGTCATTGTGCCTTTTAATTTCTGTTTAACTAACCTCCTCATTTTTGTGTAATTTCCCTTTTTGAAATTAAATGCCAGAGTGCTGGACTGCTGAGGTGTTCTTTCCACCACAGGAATGTTAAATGCTATTATATTATGGTCACTATTCCCAAGCGGTCCTGTAACGGTTATTTCCTGGACCTGATCCTGCACTCCACTCAGGACTAAATTGAGAATTGCTTCATTCGTGACAACCAGCTTTTATGTTTGCTTTCTAAGTTTAGTATTTTGTTAAATAAAACAGTTGTTTCAGCCATTTCTGCCTTCAGTATGCACGGTGATACTGATACAGTGCAGGTGTAGAACCTGTGTTCCAAAAAGCAGGATTCACTCCTAGTCTAATAGAGGGAGTGGTGAAGGAGAAGACAGCATTTTCCTCTGGTAGCTCTATCCGCTCACCACAGACCACTAGAAAGCACTGTAAATCTCAGCTATGGAAAGCAGTATCCTAACACCAGGAGAAAGCAGAAACCAAGGTATTGGGAATTAATAGGAGGGGGAAGGGAATATCTTGCTGTAAGAGGGAAAAAAAACCTGTGTGTGTCTTATTGCCAACACCCTTTCCTGCTGACTCCCAGTGCCTGCCCACTTACAGTATTTTCTACCCTGTTTTCCCAGTCATGGCTCTGAATTTCACAGCACCTATGTCTTCCTCCTCTCCTGTCAGTCTTCTGCTGCTGGGTCCCCCTCTCCCCTCCCCAGTTTTGTAATGATGTCTTTCTTCTTGTCCTCTTTAATGATTGAAGGGAAGAAAAAGTAAAAGTATCATATCCTTCCACCTTCATGTCTTTCTTCCCATCCAAAATGTGTCTATTTGCCTTTCATCACATCACCCTTTTGTGTTGGTCTCTTTTCCTCCTCTACTCCCTTCCTTGTGTGCCTCTTTCTCAGTGTTTCTTTTCCTTGCTTGTCTTTGTCCTTTTAGTCTTTTTTTACCTTGGGTTTTAATTCTTTTCCTCATGTATTCGCTGTTCTCCTGCCTACTGCACAAGCCAGTGCCACTTTCATTCTCTGTGTTCAACCACCTCAAGGGGGAAGTCGAGCGCTACCATCTTCGACAGCAGGTGTGATTGAAGGAAGAGGAAATCCTGGCCTCCTTCTCAGCAGTGCTGGAGGTAGGCCCTTGTGTAGGGAGGTTGTTGGTTTAGCAGTTGGCAGCAGCAACAGGAAGAATTTGGAGTTGAGGTACTCACTGTTTTGAGTGGATCACCTTATACTTTGGAGGTTGCAGAGCTGGAATTTACATCCTTGATCTATTCTGTGGGTAAATCAATGACTTTTTTGAGGGCTTTCAATCTGGTACCTTTCCTAAGAATTATGCTTGCTTACAAAATAAATAGAAACAATTTCCCAGTTTTTGTTGAACTCTAAAATGTAAGTCAGCTCACAGCTTGCGAGATAAAACATTCAATTAGGTAGCATTCACAAAATGCCACTGTTTGTCCAAGAGGCTTTTTCAAAGCATAGCCCAGAAGTAAAACCTGATATCTGCATCAGAGGGCGTCCTTGATGAAATTCACAATTATACCCAAGTCACTTTCTGGTGTCTGTTTGGGACTTAATTGGAATAGCCCTTTAAACAAACAACCCCAAACCTTCTTTCACATATTTTTAGTAAACAATTCTGCTTGTTATTTCTGGAACATATTTTGAAAAATGCCTTTTGGCCAGGATGCTGACATTTTATGAATGCTGACGAGCATAATAAATGCAAATGTAATGATTTTAGACAGATTGGTCTGTACTTAGTGCCCTAAAATTCAGAGCTTTTTTTTCTTTATTAGAAGTTAATGTTCTGGAACCACCATAATTTATGGCAGCCTCCTGTATGGGTTTGATTCTATAGTCCTGATCCAGGAAAAACTGCATCTGAAGAACTTTTATTGGTAGTATGTATACCAGGATTAATTTTCAAACTCGATGACCAAGATTTGAGTGACCGTTTTAGTCTGTGGCAGTTCAAATTATTTTGAGGTGCTCAAATATCCATTACTAATGTCTGATTGCTAAATACAGCACTCCAATCCAGATTGGAAACCCTCTGTCTGCAATATCAGGTTTCTAAATTGGGCTCAGTGGGCTATTTTGGGGGATGTGAAAATGTTTCCTTTTTAAAAGTGTCCTCTAGGCATTCTTGCTGTGTGGCAGAACAAACTAGCGATCATTAAAGGGAGCAGAAACTAACTAGCAAATTCTTCTCTAAGAGTAAAGACGGCCAGCAGAAAGCCTGTGAACCACTTAAACCCTGTTTGGATAACTTAAGGGGTGAATTTCAGTCCCCATCTATTCTTTTATTTCTGGGACCCTTAAATTCTTGTTATCCTGGTCAAAGCTCTTATCAATATAATAATGTAACATGGACACTTAGCTAAGAATATTAAATAACTGCAAGCCCACACATAACCAGCATCTCCTCCTTCTCTAGTTGATTATTATTTCAAGACTAGACAATTAGCCCGTCATAAGATGGGATTTTCAGGTCTCTCCTCCACGTCAGTCTTCTCCCCCGAGCCTCCACTCTCTCGCTCCATGTCTCTCTCTTTCTCTTCTCCTCCCCCTTCTGCCTCTCACTCGGCGGACTGTGGAGCCCAAATAGCCTTTTGAGCTCCGCGCTCCCCGTGCTGCATGGGGAGCACGGAGCTCAAACGGTTACTTGCGCCACTTGCTTGCATGCGGCAGCCTGGCTGAGCGGCGCAGAAGTCAGCCAAGCGCCTCAGCGGGAGGCAAAGGGGGGGGCGAGGCGGTGATGTTCACCACTGGGGCAGGGCCTGGAGCCGCGGTCACGCCACACATCACCGCCCCACCTCCCTTCCCTGCCCACCGTGGTGGTCGCCTGACTTCTGCGCCACTCAGCTGGGCTGCCGTGGGGGAGCAAGCGGAGCAAGCGTCCTTTTGGGCTCCCCCGTGGTGGCCGAGCTGAGTGGCACAGAATTCAGCCGAGCGCCACGGCGGGAGGCAAAGGGAGGCAGGGCAGTGACATACGTGGCCAGACCCTACCCCCTGGGCATGTACATCACCGACCCACCCCGCTTCCCCTCACACCACGG
This sequence comes from Pelodiscus sinensis, assembly GCF_049634645.1. NCBI lineage: Eukaryota > Metazoa > Chordata > Testudines > Trionychidae > Pelodiscus > Pelodiscus sinensis. Next base: position 24,991,010 of record NC_134717.1, on the reverse strand, counting down.
CACTCAGCTGACTTCTGCGCCGCTCAGCTGGGCCGCTGCAGGAGAGCAAGCGGCAGTTTGGGCCCCACGCTCCCCATGCAGCATGGGCCGCCCAGAGTGAACAGCCAGCATTTCAGCGTTACAGACTCTCAGACATTAGGCTACTATATATATGATAATGTGTGGCTTTGAATTAGTGGGGTTGACATTTATTTTATGCATACCCTGCCATGTTGTTACATTATTACTTGAAAAGCTGATGTGATGCTAGAGACATTATGGAGAGATTCCTCCAAGGGTTGGGCAGAAGTCAACATAGTTTCTGTTGAAATGGTTTCTCCAGTCTAGACACAGGGCAAGTTTTTTCGAAAAAAGGCCACTTTTTTTTCCCAAAAAACCCTGTAGTCTAGACATACCCTTAGTTTGGTGAGATCTTTTTGAAGTTCTTCACAGTCTGCTTTGGTCTTAACTACCTTGAGTAGTTTAGTATCATCTGCAAACTTTGCCACTTCAGTTTACCCCTTTTCCATTTATGAATAAGTTCAATAGGATTGCTCTTAGTACTGACTCTTGGGGAACACCACTAATTACCCCTCTCCATTCTGAAAATTTACCATTTATTCCTACTCTTTGTTTCCTTTCTTTTAACCAGTTTTCAATCCATGAAAGGATCTTCCCTCTTATCCCATGACAACTTAATTTACATAAGAGCCTTTGGTGGGGGATCTTGTCAAAGGCTTTCAGGAAGTCTAAGTATACTATATCGACTGGATCCCCCTCGTCCACATGTTTGTTGATCCCTTCAAAGAACTCTAATAGATTAGTAAGAAAGTAAATCAAAAGAACGTGGCAGTTTTTTTCGATCGCAGAAAACCTCATTTTACGAGGAATAATGCCTTTTTTCAAAAGTGCTCTTTCGAAAAAAGGCGCTATGTAACGCAAACTATGCTTTTTCGAAAGAGAGCATCCAGTCTGCCTGGGTGCTCTTTTTCAAAAAACCAGCTTGATTTTTCGAAAGTACTGATTGTAGTCTAGATGCTTTTTTTCAAAAGAGGCTTTTTTGAAAGTATCTTTTGTAAAAGCCTCTTTCAAAAAAGCCTCTTTCAAAAGAGGCTTGCAGTCTAGACATAGCCTAAGTGATTGGGCAACAAAATGGCAAATGAAATTTAATGTGGATAAATGTAAAGTAATGCACATGGGGAAAAAATAACCCTGACTATACATACAATATGATGGGGGCTGAATTAGCTACAACTAATCAGGAAAGAGATCTTGGAGTCATTGTAGATAGTTCTTTGAAGACGTCCATGCAGTGTGAAGTGGCAGTCAAAAAAGCAAACAGGATGCTAGGAATCATTAAAAAAGGGATAGAGAATAACATGGAGAATATCTTATTGCCTTTATATAAATCCATGGTATACCCACATCTTGAATGATGCATACAGATGTGGTCTCCTCATCTCAAAAAAGATATACTGGCATTAGAAAAGGTTCAGAGAAGGGCAACTGAAATGATTAGGGGTTTAAATTAGTCCCATATGAGGCAAGATTAAAAAGGCTACGATTTTTCAGCTTGGAAAAGAGGAGACTAAGGGGAGATATGATAGAGGTCTATAACTCATGAGTGGTGTGGAGAAAGTGAATAAGGTGAATTTACTTGTTCCCATAATATAAGAGCTAGGGGCAAACAAATGAAATTAATAGGCAGCAGGTTTAAAACAAATAAAAGGAAGTTCTTCTTCACACAGCACACAGTCAACCTGTGGAACTCCTTGTCTGAGGAGGTTGTGAAGGCTAGGACTATAACAGGGTTTAAAAGAGAACTAGATAAATTCATGGAAGTTAAGTCCATTAATGGCTATTAGCCAGGATGGGTAAGGAATCATGTCCCTAGTCTCTGTTTGTCAGAAGATGGAGACAGATGGCAGGAGAGTGATTGCTTGATCATTTCCTGTTCGATTTACTCCCTCTGGGGCACCTGGCATTGGCCACTGTTGGCAGATGGAATACTGGGATGGATGGACCTTTGGTCTGACACAATACGGTCATTCTTATGTACCAGTAAGAGAGGTTTCTGTGACTCATCCTGGAAAATTGCATTGTTCTAACTGGAGGTCAGTAGTGCTTGTGGATGTGTATTCCCTAAACTGCTAAATTTTCTAATCTGGATCTCCCCATCAGAGAGATTGAAGGGTACTACTGCATATCAGTGTTTTTTAAAGTTTATAAATGCAACTACTTTTAGGCCTTTCTCCTTGTAAATCTCAAGGGATATTCTGCACACACAGCTTTAACTCAGCAGTGTTCTAAGAGTAAACGGCTACATCTCCTTAAGAAACAATTTCCAAAACATACTTTTCAAGGCTGCAGTATATGAGTGGCACTAGCAAAACCACTTTATGCTGTTCTGTACATTAGCCAATGTACAGAACAGCATAAAGGGCAAAGGTGCCACAAACAGGCTGTGTTTTCTTTTAACAGTTTTGAATTAATTTGTTGAACATTTTAAGCCAAAGTTTTAGTGGGGGGAGGTGGAGAGGGGAGGGAGGAAATGAAGAAAAAAGTGATGCTTCTGCTTCCCCGATCTTGTGCTGGGGGGTGCCCAAAATGACTGCCTTAAAATATGCTGTATGCAGCCACCATCTTGATACCACAGCATCTGGCCAAGGATCTGACCAAGTGCTGCTCAACCTCACCTCTATGATGCTCTTTCCTATCCTGTGTCTAGTGTGCCACTAATGCACTGAGGGGATGGCACAGTGTCTGGCATAGAGCAAGACCTACACCACCCAGAGGTGCCTCTCAGTTGGGGGGAATCTGCCAATGTCTCAATTGGACAGTCTTCTACCTGGTTTGGGGAGTTTGAGCACTTCCTCAGTGGCAGGAGGAGCTGGGGTGAGAAGGTGGCCTTTTACATGCAATGGACAGTACACACAAATATTTTTCTTCATAAACACAAATCCAGTGGGTTTAATTCACCATTAGCCAGCAGATGCAACTCCATTAATATCACTGGAATTGTGCTCATTGGTGCTATCAGCAAATCTAGCCCAGTATGACAATGATGTTTTCACTGGGTAAAATTAAGAGATGGTGTAAATTAGCTGTAAGATGTAAAATAATTAGCAAATGATGTAAGAAGCATAAGTCTGATTTGGTTTCTGTGGGTGCCCAAAACAGTAAGTGTGTGTATGTGTGTTTTTAGTGTGGGATAGAAGTAGGGGGGGGTACAAAGAATAGGGAACATGGTTGACAGGCTGAGAAGACTATATGAGGAGTCAATTTCCTCCAAGACTAACCTGTAGTCATGCAAGCAGACAACTTTCTTAGCAGAAATGTTTAAGATAAAGCAACAGCCCCCAATGCTGTAACATCCATTGAAATAAATGAGAATTTACATCTGCTAATACAGGGCTGAATATCAGTTCTAGCAGGTGCTTTCACTTGTAAAATGTATAGACACTTCTAGTCACATACTAGATAGGCCTGATTCTGATGTTGGGTTAGTTTATAGCTGTGGAGTTCCTCCTTATTTATACTGGTGTGAAATCAGAATCTATATTTATAACAGGCCATGGAAAGGTTGTGGATTCATGCTATGCAGTGGCTGTCAATTTTTTGCAAGTTCTATCTTGCTCTGTAGAGAAAAAAGATTCAATAACCCTGTTAATAATCCCCCAGAAGCCACGTAGTCCCCCAAAACTTTTGTTAAAAACTCATCTTTTTTTTAAATTAAATTAGGGTTTTATGTTTCTTGAGAGAGAATGCTGACTTCTAAATATTCCCCCCCCCCCCCCCAAAGTATATTCAGTCTCAGGTACAAAAAATTAATGTATCTAAGAAATGTAATCTTACTTTGGAAAGTCACAGCAAACTAGCTTTCCAGGGGAAAAATAATTCAATTAAAACAAAAAACCTAGGTGGAACAGATTATGCACACCCACCTCACATGCAGTTTTCAGACAAGTGACATTAATAGAGAAATTAAGAATTTTTATCACTTTGCACTTTTATAAACTCAAAATTATACCAGTGTGGAAAAGATAAATAGTGTTGGCAGACAGCTCTATATGACTTGTGAAATAAAAACTAATAGGATGGAAAATTACTATGAAGGAGAAAATGTGTTGATATTAAATAATCAACAATTCTTACTTGACATTATCTAACAGTTGACTGACAACAAGGATAGACAGTATTTATGATGCTGAAATAACATCTTTTTACACACCTAATTTAATAAAGATTTCAAAAAGTTATGTAGCAACAGAAATTAGAGAGAAATAAGAAATAGCTGTGATTTGGGCAATAACATTCACAATATATGCAGATATTTGTGAATGTTATTGCCCGTATCATAGCTCTTTCATATACTATTCTTTTCTTCTAATTATTTATATTGCAATAGGAGTGTACAAAGTTAGAAAGAAGTGGGATTTTTTCAAAAGCATTTAAGAGCACATTTCCTATGGAAGAGAAACCAAGATACACAGAGGTGAAGTTCTGCAGCTGATCAGTGGTAGAACAAGGAACAGAAGCCAGGTCTCTCTACTTTCCATCCTGTGCACCTGACTTCTGAAACATGCTGTTTTACTAATACATGTGGTATAGTCCTCTTCAAATCCCTTCCATCAGGTGGAGAGGGAGTTGAAAGAGGGGTCACTCACATCCCAGATGAGAACTCATACTCCCAGGCTAGAAATTAGTGGGAACACACCCTATACTGTATTCTTAGGTGTCTAACTCAGAGAGGGTTCATAGTGGAGAATTGCTAGCAGAAAAAGGCAACTCAATATAGCCTGGAGTTAGGTGCTTATATCTGAGAGGGGTTGGAACATACCATATACTCCATTGGTATCTTCCGTTGCCTGGCTTGGGCAGCTTTTTGCCTAGCATGTTGCTTCTGTGGATGACATTCTAAGTTACCTCTCTCTCTCCTATTCATGGTATAGGGAGTCTACATGCCCAACTCAGGCTTTGTGAACTGCAATGTTGCTCCTATGAATTTTGCCAAAAGATGTAAGGGGTAGTGATGCTGAATATCAGAACACCTAAGTACCTTGTGAATCTAGGCCTCAGTTTAGAGTGAATCTGTTCTGGATGTTCCAGACATCTGGTTAATACTTGGTGTAATGATTGAATAGGTTAGGGGTGGCCAACCCGCAGCTCTTCAAAGAAAAAATTGCAGCTTCCACACCTGCTCCCACAGCTCTTAATGGGGCAGCTGTGTGAAAGAGACAGAGCTGCAGCATCCTGTGCATCCTTCAAATGGCCACTCAAAATGGCTGCTGTTAAAAGGGCAATACCTGCTCTGCTTTTTTTTTTTTTCTTTTTGCTCAACTAAATGCGGCAGCCGGGGCTTTTTTCCCCCCTTGGCTCTTTGCACTGTATCCACCATTATTTTGGCTCTTCATCAGTAACGGATTGGCAACCCCTGGAATAGGCATTAGCATGATCAACCTCATAGACTCATAGACTTTAAGTACAGAAGGGACCATTATGATCATCTAGTCTGACCCCTGCACAGTGCAGGACACAGAATCTCACCCACCCCCTTCTAGAATAATCCTCTCACCTATATCTCAGATATTGAAGCCTTCAAATACTTTGAAACCCCCAAGATGCAGAGAATTCTCCAGCTGTGATCTGTACCCCATGCTACAGAGGAAGGTGAAAAACCTCCAGGGCCTCTGCCAATCTACCCCGGAGAAAAATTCCTTCCCAACCCCAAATATGTGATCAGCTAAACTCTGAGCATGTGGGCAAGACTCACCAGCCAGACACCCAGAAAGTTCTCCATAGTAACTCCTATCACCCCTCCATTGACCTATTTACCACTGATAATGAATGGTCAATTAGTTACCAAGATCATGTTATCTCATCAAACCATCCCCTTCATAAACCCATCTAGTTTAATCTTGAAGCCAGATAGATCTTTTGCCCCCTTGGAAGGCCGTTCCAGAACCTCACTCCTCTAATGGTTAGAAACCTTCGTCTAATCTCAAGTCTAAACTTCCTACTAGCCTGCTTATATCCATTTGTTCTTGTGTCCACATTGGTATTAAGCTTAAATAATTCCTCTACCTCCCTGGTATTTATCCCTCTAATATACTTAATCATGTCTCCCTTCAGCCTTCTTTTGGTTAAGGTGAACAAGCCAAGCTCCTTGAGTCTCCTTTCATAAGACAGGTTTTCCATTCCTCGGATCATCCTAGTGGCCCTTCTTTGAACCTGTTCCAGTTTGAATTCATCCTTCTTAAACATGGGAGACCAGAACTGCACACAGTATTCAAAATGGGGTCTCACCAATGCCTTGTATAATGGCACTATCACCTCCTTATCCCTACTGGAAATACCTCGCCTAATACATCCCAAGACCGTATTAGCCTTTTTCACGGCCATGTCACAATGGCGGCTCATAGTCATTCTATAATCAACCAGGACTCCGAGGTCCTTCTCTTCCTCCGTTACTTCCAACTGATGTGTACCCAGCTTATAACTAAAATTCTTGTTATTAATCCCTAAATGCATATCCTTACACTTCTCACTATTAAATTTCATCCTATTGCTATCACTCCAATTTACAAGGTCATCCAGATCTTCCTGTATGATATCCTGATCCTTTTCTGAATTGGCAATAGCTCCCAACTTTGTGTCATCCTCAAATTTTATCAGGACACTTCCACTTTTGGTGCCAAGGTCAGCGATAAAAAGATTAAATAAAATTGGCCCCAAAACTGATCCCTGAGGAACTCCGCTATTAACCTTCCTCCAACCTGACAGTTCACCTTTCAATATGACGCGCTGTAGTCTCCCCTTTAACCAGTTGCTTATCCACCTCTCAACTTTCATATTAATCCCTATCTTTTCCAATGTAACCAATAATTGCCCATGTGGTACTGTATCAAGTGCCTTACTAAAGTCGAGGTAGATTAGATCCACTGCATTTCCTTTATCTAAAAAATTTGTTACTTTCTCAAAAAAGGAGATCAGGTTGGTTTGGCATGATCTACCTTTTGTAAAACCATGTTGTAATTTGTCCCAATTGCCATTAGCTTCAATGTCTCTAACTACTTTCTCCTTCAAAATTTTTTCCAAGATCTTGCATACTACAGATGTCAGACTAACAGGCCTATAGTTACCCGGGTCACTTTTTTTCCCTTTCTTAAAAATAGGAATTATATTAGCAATTCTCCAGTCAAATGGTACAACCCCTGAGTTTAGAGATTTATTAAAAAATTTTGCTAATGGACTTGCAATTTCATGTGCCAGTTCCTTTAATATTCTTGGATGAAGATTATCTGGGCCCCACAATTTACTCCCATTAAGTTGTTCAAGTTTGGCTTTTACCTCAGATATGGTAATATCTACCTCCATATCCTTAGTCCCATTTGTTATGTTACCATTATCCCTAAGCTCTTCATTAGCCTCATTAAAGACTGAAGCAAAGTATTTGTTTAGATATTGGGCCATTCCTAGATTATCCTTAACCTCTACTCCATCCTTAGTAATTAACAGTCCTACTTCTTCTTTTTTTTTGTTTTTTTTCCCCCTATTTATATGGCTATAAAACCTTTAACTATTGGTTTTAATTCCCTTTGCAAGGTCCAACTCTACCTGACTTTTAGCCTTTCTCACTTTGTGCCTACATGCTCTAATCTCAATAAGGTAGCTTTCTTTACTGATCCCTCCCATTTTCCACTCCTTATATGCTTTCTGCTTTTTCTTAATCACCTCTCTGAGATGCTTGCTCATCCAGCTTGGTCTAACACACCTGCCTATAATCCCCCCTCCCTTTTCTTGGGATACAAGCTTCTGACAACTTCTGCAACTTTAACTTAAAATAATTCCACTAACATTCTATTTCTTTATTTGCAGAGCAACTACATAGCATGCAACACAATATTTATCTTTACGGTTAGTAGCTATGTTTCCCATGGCTGTAAAAATGCAGATCCTAATCTTTGATTCAGTATTTGCTTAGTAAAACCACGTTCACTGTTTGAACCAATCACAAGCAACAACATCAGAAGGAAAACAGCTACACAGTTACTTCGACACCATATTCTACCATATTTCATTCCTGAGCCTTCAGCTCAATTCTGCTCTTTCTATTACAGAAAGCCCTGGACTGTCAGGATGAGACTGAAGGTAAGTGATGGTTTCCTGTCTCTCTGGCTATGTTGTTAAACAGACACCCCATTTGCAAGCAATTACACAAAGTATGTTTGAAACTGTTCTGTTATACACCACCTCTGGGTTACATAAAATGTCTGTCTCTAAAAATCAGGTCATTCATGTATACCTGCTATCAGTACCTTGTAGTTGCTATTGTGAACATTTCTATCCCATTATCTAGACTTCTATCAGATAGCATACTTAATACAAACATTTACATTGCAAGCATGGTATATAGCGTAGCTAACAATTTGGAAGCATTGCTGCTTCAGGTGGGAATTAAAACAAACAAATACCATCACCCCCAACAAGCAAAGCCCACACACAAGGTGAACAACAATCCTGCTATATTTTGCTTATGCTTTTCTGTATTGATAAGGCACTTATTTAAATGTTTTTGTTTGTGCTGTACAAAAATGCAAAATGGCTTCAATTCTTGAGCTCAGAAAAATAACCCAAGATGCTCCATAGTTTTAGGTTAGTATAAAATGATTGCAGAGTTCTCTTTTTCTAACATGTTTTTGTGTCATTATCATGACTGTCACCTTCATGGAATTCAGACTTAATTTACTATGTTTTGCTTCTTCATCAAAAAAAGTGTGAAGCAGAATATAGTGAGTATAGACAATAATGACGGAGCTCTGTTTCTGACTTGTTTTTTAGTCATAATAGTGACTCTCACCTAATTAAAAGTGTGAAAATCTTTCTTTTTTCAGTTATTTTAGGTTGTCCTTGTTTGAATAAAGAAAACACATAGTAAATTAAAAATGAGTTTCATGGTGATTTGCGTTCATGCAAAATTTGATAGACGCCTCAGAATACACTTTGTCTGAACTCAAAATAGCTAAGTTTAATATTTTAAAACAAAAGTTTGCCTTAGCTAGTTTACTAATAACACTGTCTTCCATTTAAATAGAAATAATTTTTAAAAGTATTAGGTTTTCACTATTTATAACATTTACTTGTTTGTTATTTGGCTTTTATTGCCATAGGGATTTACAATACATTAGTCATTTTTTTCTTTTTAATCAATTTCACTTTAGGCTTTTCTTGTCCTTCAGCAGGCTTGCAGTGTTTGTATGGCAGATACCACAGAAGAATGGTTAAAACAACAGCTAGTTCAATTAAAACTGAAAAAATAATGCAATTATATAGTTTCACAAAACCTGAATCATGGCAAAATTTAACCCAATGTTCCTTTAGGACTTTTTTCCATTGTAAGTCAATTACATGTTGTAGCCAGACACAAAACCCCATCTTGTTTTTCCACGAGCCCCATCTTGTTTTACCCCCCCCCCCCAGAGAGCAAGAGAAAAGCAGTCAGCCTTTGATGCCCTGGGAACACAGGTTTGCTACCTGTCCCTGACTCTACCATAAACAGAAACCAGACAGTAAATGGGCTAGCTGATGACCCGGGGCCTCCCGTCGCCCTGATGGCTAGTACCAGTAATTGACACGCCTGCACTGTCCCAGAGAGGAATCTTCGCCCATCACATACTAGAGGTGCCCATTGTCTGCATTTTCCCAGGTGTAAATTATGCTTTGCACCCTTTGTGGGAAACTTGGCATTCAAAGCCATTTTTCCTTAATGGCCACTTGAGCCCAGGAAGAAGCCTACATGACCCAAGGGGTATAAAAGAGGTTCAGCAGCCCACCTTATTTGAGCTCCAATCATCTATACCTGCTGGCAGGTATTGATTGTCTCCCGAGGTCTGTGGGACGCCCAACCTCGCCCTACTTCTTCCCGAGGGATTGAGAGAAAGACGCTGGCCACGCCAAGTCTGGAACGCAGGGGTGAGAATATATACCTGCTATGTGTCTATTTTGCATGCATTTAATAAGAGCTCAGAGAACCAAAGGGTTTCATGGTACCTGTAAGTAACTTATTAGTGTAATTTCTGTCCTGTCCTTTGTAGTGTCTGTGTTATCTGTAACACAGTAGTAGCATTTAACAACTAAGTTTACCCTGTAACAATAAATAGTAACTGTTTAAGCTTTAACCTGACTCCTTCAGTTGCTGTAACAGAACCAAGCACAATTTAAAAGAACTTCAGCCGGTCATAAGGGACTCACTGCCCTGACCGTCGGCTGACACATGTACAGTTTACCTTAAATTTAAAAGTGTAAGATGGACGGAAGAGGATAACTTTGATATCTGTATTCAGATTAGTTTAGTGGTTAGGGTTTCAGGTTCTTGTCCATTCAGAGCTAGGATTCTCTCACAAAACTTGTCGCATTCATCTTGGCTCTGGAAAATTAGATCTCTTGCTACTTACATCCAGAATTCTTGGGGCTTGTTTATACCCAGGGATTCAAATTAAACACTTCTAACTTGAAGGGGTTTATATATCAGGCTCTGATCTGAGTCTATTTTTAATCAAGAGAAGAATATGATATTTGTTTGCATGAGCTTTTGCTTCCTGTTTCGTTTCTGATAGGATTACATACATATAATTGTACTTTAATGAAACAAGTAAATCCCATTGAAGATGATGGCAAATATTTGTATAAGGTGAGAGGACTGGGACTGAGTTAGGCTTTCTGTATAACATTTGTTCTAAAGCTTTGATAAATACAAAAATTATAACAATTTAATTAATTTTTTGTATTAGATGCTTTGTGAATTTGTTGCAGTTCCCACCAACCATATCCAATCTGGCATGGGCTTCCAGCCACTTTTTAGTAGGAGCATAAAAACCCAATAGAAAGCTACTAAAATTTTTCACTTATGCAAAACTCTGAAAGGCTTTTACAAATTGCTTCTGTGTGGGAGGCAGTTTGCTGCAAAACTGTCACTTAAAACTTTATCAATCAGAAGACTCTGTACAGTTTTTAATTATGCAGATTTTCAAAGTAAAAAATCTTTTCTTACATGAAAATGTATAACTTATAGATTGTCAGATGAAATCTGAAACAAGGTTTTTGAAGGTTTTTAAAGAGTTTGCCAGGCTTAAATGAAAGAGTTTCAAAGAGCTTGCCATTCCGATTAAGAACTATAATAAAATTGAAATACCTGCTGTAAACATTTTTCTTTATTTTAGCATTCTACTTTATAAAAGGATCTTTTCTTTCCGTGCACCTCTGCGTGAATTAGTAATAAAGGCTAATCTGTACTGAATAAGGCCTGGTCTTGCAATTGATTCCATCTGGATGGAGGGCCTCTGTGCAGCTGTAGCAGTCTGTGCTGCACTTAATTTTTGCTGCAAGATCAGATCTTGAGAGCCTTAATTCACATAATTGCATTGTACTCTGGTGAGGTAGGGGTCCTTACCCCCCCACCCCCCACTGTAGGAGAATAGGGATAGGAGATAAGTGCCTTTCTCTTTGTAATGTTTCTATTGAGCTCCTCCCTTGTGAGAGGTTTGGGGTTGCTATCAAACAGGCCAAGTTACTACTTCTAGACTCCACTATGCTTGAGGTTCCATGAGGAAAGGAAGCTCCAGTTCCATCACATCTCTGGGTAAAATGGGTGAGTGTGGTTTTTATATTGCTTCTAGTAGAATTAATTTCCATTACTTTTTTGTGATATTTCTGTACTCTTCAGAGGGAAGAGCTGACATTGACAAAAGTGAAAGTCTTCTACCTGGACCTGATTAGTGGCATCATGTTGCTTTTGTTCTGCTTTCTCTTTGTGCTTTTGGGGCTTTACTTCCCTCATTCTATTATGTATCCACTTGTTAATGGGGGAAAATATAGGGACAATATAATTACAAGTATTAATAATAAGCTATTCTAGCATAGGAGAGGATAGAAGGATGTTTGTTGTTTTAACTTTCACTGATTTCATTCTGATTGTCAAATCTGTATTTAAGTCAGTTGGAAACAAATATTTAATTTGTTGTAGAAAGACTTCTGTGCTACCTCTTTAGCATGAGTTTACTCTTGCCAATAGGAGGCAGAGACAGAATCAAGAACGCTTTGTTTTTTCCGTGTATCTCAGTTTCAGTGGAGAGAGGGATTTTTCCTCTCTCCTTTTTAGCTTTCAGGCTGCTGGACTTAATTACATTGGAATGTTAAGTTTGTTTCCCTGCTAAGGCACATGCATCCACAACATACTGTGATTGTGTAACTATGATCAAACGCCCAATTGCTTTTCTCCAGCATAAATCTGACAATAGAGCTGATGTCATCATTTCTGTTGAAATCTGTGCACACCACTGTGCACATCCAAAGAGACATTTCTGAGATCACTGTGACAGTGCCAGATAAACAGTAAGTCTTCTGAGTTTGTATATTTCCAGCAAAGCACTCCCATTAGGGTAATGTGGCACAAGCTCCTATGAAGGTGGCCTCTGGCATGATGACACTTCAGGGATCCATGCTGTCAAAAGTCAGAGGGATTACCATGCCTGCCTTTCCCTGAAGGTGGAGTTCACTTTCCTCACAATGGACTTTATGAATAACAGAGCTGGTGTCATTTTCCCTGTTGGACCTTGTGCCTTTTTATTCCAGTTTGCTTCTTTGCTTCTTGCTCTGGCTTGCTCTAGATTTCCTGCTTCCAACTTAAAATGAATGTGGCAAAATATAAGCCTATCATTCCTTTCAAAACAGTTGTCCTTTTTTTTTTCTGGTTCCACTATTACCCTCATTTATCAGTCAGGCAGCCTTGATATCATCTTTGATTATGCACGCCGTACTTTTTTCGCTAAATTCTGCTGTATTTTCCCTTCCAAAGGTCACACAATGGGTCAGTGGGGGGAGGCAGTAATAGAACCAGAAATACTGAATCACCATATCTGGTCTAGCCATTGGAGAATGTCACACTCTGCACTTATCAGTGAGTAATCACAGGATACTGCATAAACATTTTTGTATCTGTTTGATTAGCTAGTAACTTTTACATTGCTGTTTAGTTATGCTGCAGGAGATAGTTACTAACATCTCTCCCTGGTCATAGTTTCAAAGCTGTAGAATACTTTTGGAAGGGAAAAAAAGTTTGACCACTAATTGAAACATGTACAAAATTCACCACTCCAAATGAGTGCATAAATATCTGTTTTGAAGAGCACTGGTATGGACTATTGAATGTATACTATTCATGAAAGAGCATGTATGGGATTTTTATACTGTTCCTAGCTGATACAGAAAGGTGAAAAAGAAATTTTAAAGACTCGTAATTAAAAGAAAAGCTCTTGAAACTGACACATCTGCTTTTAAAATTATGTAGTAGCATTTATGAAAACAGAGTAATTTCAAGTGCTATTTCAGATTGATGTGAAAACTATCAATGAACACTCTTCAAATAGTTTTTGAAAGTCTCTTCGATCATGTACTCAGAGGTGTATCTGAAGAAGGAAATGACTTATTCATGCACTATTTCATGGACTGACGGGATTTTTTAAGCTATTTGAAAAAGAGCTGTGTGGAAAATGGTCTGATGAGTGAGGAAGTTGTAGTCAAAAAGACATATAGCAGCACAGTTGTACTGATACAGTTATGGCACAGTAAGAGTGCTCCTATAACTGCATTATGCCAAAAGGAGAGATTTCTTGTTCACATATAAATATATACATTCATATTTCATAGATCATACGGCCCTATCCAGAGGGAATATGTCCTCTTCAGACCCTGTCCCAGTATGTTTTACAAAAATTGATGTTTTGCAACCATTGTAAACTGGCTACTGGCCATCTGACAGCCGTTTTTCTGACAAAACTTGCAGAACGACCACACTGCAATCGTGTTCTTTCAAAAGTATATCAAAAGAATTGAGGGGTTGTCCCAGTATTGGTAATCCTCATTTTATGAGGAAGATACCTTTTTGCGAAAGAGCTCTTTCACAAGAAGGCATGTATGGATGGGAAGGAGGGTTTTTTTGCGGAAGAAGACACCTTTAGGAAAAAGCACAGGTGCCCTAGTGGCCACTCCATACAAAGTAATCACAACTGTAGGGTCTAAGAGGGGTCTCCCGGCCCCTCTTAAAGCTACAGGTACCCTGGACAAGCCTTGTGGCAGGATGCCAGTTTCAGAGCAGCACCCTGATCGTGTGGTTCTCCCTGCCGCAGGCATTCGGCGCTCATACCCACCGCAACCCCATGCCCTCTCCAGAAACAGCCTCATGAGTCCCAGGACCCACCCAGGGGGATGAAGAGGCACACTCCATCCTCAACAGGTCCAGAGATCCAGTCCCTCCTCAAGCTGTGGTATGAGGAGGAGATATTACAGGATCACCGGGCCAAGCGTCACAACACCGATATTTATGGCCAGATGGCCATGTCCCTTTCGGAGCATGGACACCCACCCCGGACCATGGAACAGGTCCAGAGTAAGGTGAAAGAGCTCCTCCAGGGATATGTCTGGGCTACAGAGTGCAGCTTGTGCTCAGGGGCAGGACCCTGTGAAAGTAGAAAGAATTATACTGTAAGAGAAAGATGAATTGTGCTGTAATAATTGAATAAGTTGAAGGAATTCTGTTTGTCTTTTAAGAGATCAACGTGCTAGCCAGGTGGGCCTGAGTTAACAGGAAAAGGAACATTAGGTATTAGGCAGAAAGCAATTTGAGATAACCAAGTAGATATGGACAGAAGATTGCTGTGTGCTTGATGTGGAAATGAAGATACTTGACTAAGTCTCACACTAATCATGTGAGGTTTTGCCCCTCCTTTTAATCCTGTTAACTTGATTTTCTTGTGACTGTATAAATCAAGGGGTTTGAACCTTGTATGGGGCTCACATTTTCTGGATGCTTTTTAGCAGAGCTTTGCTAAAATAAACAGAGCGGTCTGACAAATCTGTGAGTCCTGTCTGACTTTGACAACCCCACACCTACCCCTATTACCAGGAGCTGCACCAGATCCTGGGGGTGGGGAAACTTCTTCCCCACCCATTCTGGTGGACACTGGGGTCAAGACTCTCATCATCGTCCAGCTGGAAGTCACCTTGGAGGAGGAGCAGGAGGGCCAGGGCCAGCTGGCCAAGGTGGAAGAGGAGTAGGAAACAAGCACCATGACCCTCTTCCTCGAGCTGGTTCCTGTGAGCCAAGACGTCTCCCAGGCCTCCTCCAAAGCCTGGGAGGGATCTTCAGGTGAGTGGTCTCACTTTGTCACACACACACAGGGCAGGGGATGTGGGCACAAAGGGGGTGGTAGGGTGAGTGTCACTTGGGATGCTTGTGCTGCACATGGTGCTGTGATCCATGCACTTGTAACCATGTGCTGCATTTTTGTGTGGCACGTGGACACAGCAGGCAGCCCCTGAGCATGCCTGGGATCCTGCTCCAAGGCTCAGGGGAGGCCACAAACATCCTGCCATGAGGTGGAAGCAGGCTATCCGCAAGGATGCAGGCATGACCCCACACAGACAGAGGAGTCCTGCACACAGCACACAGGCATGCCTGCACATGTGAGGCAGCAGCCGCTCCCACACACAGCCCAGTGAGCCACACCTGTGTGTGCAGACCCCAAAGAGGTCCAGGCTGCTCCCGTCTCCTCTGCCACCCACGAGGGGATCCCACTGTGGCTGGACACTTCCCTTGGCTACTTGTCTGTGGGCCCAGGGGTGGGAGTGGGGAGTAGGCAGCACGGTCCTTTGGGCACATTAGAGCCCCTTTGAGACAGGGCCTGCTGTGCAGGCCACACATGACCTTGCACCTCGGACATCCCCCTTCTTTGGGCTGCTCACAGAGGAAGGCACGGCCTCAGGGACAGTGTCTGCAGGGATGACTGACCACCTCTCTCTCTTGTGTGTTCTCCACAGCCGGGACTGAGGTCTAAGCCAAACCACCGCAGCCACCCGCCAGAGCTGGGGGACCTGAAGGTGCACCAGGGTGCATGAGGATCTGATGCAGAAGCATATCAGTGTCCTTTGTGACATCCAACAGACCCTGACGCACAAGGTCCGTGCCAACCTGGAGTGGCGGGACCACGCCTGGGACCAACTGATGCAGTGATGTGACACCAAGTGTGACACCATGTTGCACATGCCTCTGCTCCCTACCCATGTGATGCCTGGGGCCCCTCCCCCTGCCAACACTGACCCCACTCCAGACCCCACTCCTGTCTACTCCCCCCCATGCTCCCCAGGCCCTCTCAACCCCAACGAGGTCCCTGAACCCGAGGTAGCACCTCAAACAGTCCTGCTCCCCCTCCCAATTATGAGTCCCCTCCCAGTTATGAGTCCCCCTCTCCCACCCACCTTTTCTGAATAATTAATACAGACTGCATTTAAAAAACAAACAAACCAGGTGTGTTTATTGGGAGGTCCGGGAAAGGGCAAAGGGGAAGGGATAGGGCTGCAAAACATAGGCCTGCCCCTAGTGGCAAGGCCCTGGGGAGAGTTACTGGGGTCCTTGAGAGAATCTTTCCCTCAGGGCCTCCCAGATGCACACCCCAGCCTGATGGTCCCATCGGATGACAGTTGTCCATGGCTGCTAAAAGGCTTGCCCCTTGTGGCCGGCATCTTCCCCCCACCCCGGGAGGAAGGCCTCTCTCTTCCTTTCCACAATGTTGTGGAGGACACAACAAGCTGCCACCACCTTGGGAATGTTGTGTTCCCACAAATCCAGGCGGGTGAAGAGGCCCTTATGCAACACTCTTTCCCCCCACCCCCTGCAGGGTCTGCAGCCTGAGAGCTCCTTACCTCCATGAGGAGGGCCCTGACAGTGGACTTTCCCAGGAAGAACTGGTTGATCACCAACCGGTAGCTGTTGAGGGTGGTGAGCTTCCAGAGGGCTATTGCAATCCACTTCTCCAGGTGGATGGCAGACCGCAAGTGGGTGTCATGTCTTGGAGGGCAGGGACAAACCAGGCACATAGCTCCAAAAAGGTGGCCTTCCGCTTATGGAAGTTTTGGAGCTGCTGCTGGTTGTTCCACTGCTCCATGATCAGCTAGTCCCACCAGTCTGAATCGGTGTTGAGCCTCCAGAAATACCTCCCAACAGTGGGTTGTGGTTACCAGAGTGGAGCAGCTGCAGCTCCGGACAGGGTGCCTCGAATACGCTCGGGGTCCAGGTCATGCAGGACCAGGAAGCTAGCTGGCAGAGCATGCTACAAAAACTTCAGCATGGTTGCATCCAAAAAAGAACAGAGCAACCACAGCAGGCACTGCTAACGCTTTGCTGTACCTCGAAGAGGTAGGCAAGCATTCAGCAGAAGCACAGAAACAGCTGTCCAGGGGGATCCCTTTAAGCGCGTGTCTCTGCAAGGCTCCGGCACCAGCACTCAGAAGCAACTGGTGACCTAAAGCCCTGGCTGAAGTGGTTCTGGGTGGCTTTTTATGAGAGAGAGTGTCCAGTCAGTCTGGATGCTCTCTTTTGAAAAATCAGATCACTTTTTCGATGCGCCTTTGTGGCCGCGTTCGTTCAGAAGACGTTTTTTCAGAAGATCTCTTCCAAAAAAAGCTTCCTGCAAAAGAAGTCTATAGTCTAGATGTGGCCAGAAGGTTCTGACCATGAAGTTTTCAAACAAGTCTTTCCCCATGTGCAGTCAGGTTCATAGGATGATGCTGAGAGGACTAGCATTTCTAAGTAAGCAGGTGAAGAAGCAGGACCTGGCACTTTTTCCTCCTTCACCATTCCGTGTACCCCATTAAACTCACCATCTCCATGCCTTTCCTCAACCCCTCATGATGATTGTTCTGATTTTTCACATTCACAATCTGGTCAGCATATCTCCAGTCCTTGATTTGGCCTTCCTCTTTTGTGTGTACTTCCTCTTCTACTCATGATGTATGCCCAAAAGGGGAATTTTGTTTTTACTGTTGGAAGATATTTTTTCATAATTCAATAAAGAATATTAAGAAAACGCTGAAAAAAACTTGCTCTTCTGGTGATTTCCTAGTTGGATTTCTAAATGTGAACGCTTCAAAATGATTCATGAATTTTGTTCTCTGCTAAAAACCAGATAGTAAATTTTAAAAATTTAAATTTTAAAACCACTTTGTTTATTTTGAGCAGATCTGCTTTCTGGAATTAAGTGGTTACATGAATAGTTTTTATCTGCTGCGAAGAGTTAACTATTAAACAGTATGCTCCTAGCTGGTTTGTGTATGGAATAACAGAAGATCCTGTTTGTCGCAACTTGGTTCGGTGATTTAATGAAGCCAACTACCCAGTGAAAACTACTGGATGATGGTGAAACAAATGATTTTTTTATTAAACAGAATGGTTCTTTTACCAAAAATCAAGTGACTTTTAAATTAATTTTAAAACAAGCAATTGCCTAATGCTTTTACAGGAGGGGAAAACTGAACCAAACTGCACTTAACTGATTACAAACTTTGTGATTATAATTCGATTATATTAAATCACTATCTCTAATCTGCTTAAGGCAGCGCAGCATGCAAGCAAAAAATACAAAAACAAAGCCAATATAATGATAATAAAAACTCCGTCCACAGGTAGCCTCTCTATGGTTATTTTAGGGCAGCTGGTGGAGATAGTTATTAATCTACCTCTACAAACTTAACAACTCCTGGGTTTCTATTTCTAACACTTATGCTTGGCCTAAATACAACACCACTACACAACTCAAGATTACACAATTTATACAGTATGATTAATAGAACTCAGTTACAA
Organism: Pelodiscus sinensis; assembly: GCF_049634645.1. Lineage (NCBI taxonomy): Eukaryota > Metazoa > Chordata > Testudines > Trionychidae > Pelodiscus > Pelodiscus sinensis. The sequence continues at coordinate 24,972,340 of NC_134717.1, read as the reverse complement.
TCTACAGAATTACACAGTGAAATTAACCTGATTCAAATATTAACTAAACCAATAATTAATATATTTAAACAATACTTAAAAATCCAGCAACAATAACAGCGTAAAGACACACTAGAACTCGGAGCATGCTCAGGACTCATGCACCCCTATCTTTGACTCAAAGAGTGGGGATGCAGCCTCAAGGTGATCAATCCTTCAGCCGGGCAAAAAAGACAAGTGCCCTCAACACTCGGAACCTCACTGAACAAAGGGGTTGAGGGTCTTTTATAACATAACCTGATATCTGGTACCTTGTTAGGGTCTGTTCCCTGGCCGGGCCTGATAGGCTGGTAATGAGGTAATGTGCAATATTGCCCTATAGGATTTTTCATGATGCCCGCCTGATGGCCCCGTGGACAGTGCCGGGTGTGGGCATGATCAGTGTGCATGGCAGTTGTGTCTTATCTCCCTATGCCTACCTCCCTACCTTCAAGGACCAGTCAAGAGAGTCTTATTTATCTCTTGCAGCTGTGCTCTATCTTTTCATGCTCACCTCCCTGTTCTTTGATGCCTACAAGGTTAAATTTCATTCACAGAAAGCTGCATTGTGCGCTTACAAGTTATGCTTTCTCAGAGTGTGTCAGCGGCCTACATTTTCTGTGAGGTGCCTTTGTGTGGCAGAATGGGCAATGCGCATGTGAGGCTGTGGTCAAAAGGACCTGCTCTGCGACGCTGTTATAGTACTTGAACTGAATAAATTATTGTTTTAGTGCTAACTGTGGAAGCCCAACATGGCCTATCCTTCAGTAAAACACAGCTGAGTCAACCTGGATAGAGGGAGAACAGCAAGATTCCCCGTAAGGAGATTTCTTTTGAAGTTGTTTCAGGTTAGGGGCTCTGAGTTAATAGGGGTTCAGCACCCATAACTCACATTCATTGAGCTATGTGGAAGGATAAGCCAAATGTCTATCGCCCTGGAAAATGTCTCTCCTTTTAATGGCTTCCTTAGCATGGAAGTACTTGCAGGAAAGTCAGCATATCCGTGAACCTGTATTAACCTCCCTATGGCTTCCTTGTAGGGTGTATCCCTAGAATCTCTTTCTCATGTGCATGATCCTTGACATATATGGTATCCTTGGTAAGTGCCAGGGTGGCATGATTAGGATCACATTGGGCCAGAATATGATGTGGCCAGACTTCTCCATGTATTGCTCTGGAGGGTACAATGTTAGCCTATTCTATTATTTAGATAACACAACAATGAAAGAACTGTGTGCAAGAAAGATACAGACACCTGTACATGTTTTCATAAACTGGAAGTTCAAATTAAAATGTACATGCAGTAGTTATACATTGAATTACCTAGGTGATAATTAAATGTTGTGATTTATAAATCAGTCATGTGATATAGCTATGCTCAGTGGTGATAAAATTCAGAAAGTTTTGTTTGTTTGCATCAACAATGTGTTACTTGCTTCTGTCTATGACTAATCCGTGTAGTTCTGCAAAAGCTAGGTCCAGCCGTCTTTAGCTTCATGCCTTAGCCAAATGCCATTATCTGTGCTATTTAGAGTTGCTTTGCCAGCTCTTATCTTAGTCACAAATGTTGGTGGCAAGCCCTCTTTTGGGGTGGTTTCTGTAGAAGAAAGAAACTAGGAAAAAATAATGGAAGTCTACATAACCCCCTCAGTAGCTCTCTTCCCTCCTTGGTGTTTAATTCATAAATAACCACTATATCTCTTTCAAAAGAGATGGCAAGTGAGACAATATACATACAACACTGAAAACACCATTTCTCTCTCCACCATTTCATTTTTCATAAGATATAGGTTAATAGTTTTCTCAAGTCTATCTCTCCAGATGCTTTGTTATTTTTTTTCATTGTCTATTTGTAAATATCTTTATAGAATTGACCTGCCTGGCATAGCAGTATATGCAGTACTATAAATGCAGGCCATGCCTTTCGGCTAGTTGCTGTGAATGTGGAAAGATTAGCAATACTCAGCTTATCTACTTTTAGAAAGTTAGTCCATAAGCAGTCAAATGTTTTCAAACATGAAAATATGATTCCAGTATTTAACTCAAATAGATCAGTGATATATGTAGCCTTTCTTAATATTGGCATCTAGAATGTTTGGGAGTTTATAAAGATTCTAAATATTCTCTGTGCATCTAAAATTATATTTCTACAAAGGTAGGGTCCAAAATGGGCTAGACATCCCACAAACCTAGCATAAGACACATCCCTTGCCCTGATCTAGAAAACCTATAAATATCTTTATGCACATTACAATCCTTTTGAAGTCAGTGATGCTATTCAAGTGCTATTTCAAAGATGAGGGCCTAATAAGACAAAAAAGCAGACATCTCATTGTCTTTTTTGATGGGTTATTGTATTAGGGAAGGATTAAAAAAATCTAGGCAAGTTTGTTCCTGAAACACTGCTGTATTATTTTGAAGTCTGATTTAAGCCCTCTCCTCCAAAGAGCATCCGAAAACTCTTGTATGAATGTTACAGACCGACTCGAATGTTACAGACCGACTTACTTAATTTAATTTCATGAGGTAGTTCTCTGTGTGAAGTAATTATAGAACATTATTTGACCTCTTAGAGTGCCTCATGGTAATTTTTCGTTTTGTATTAAATTTATTTTCTCAGTAAGACTCATTTTGTGTCGATCAGTCACTTTACTTTTGATCTTTATTGCTATTTTAATGTGGTGATGCTGTGGTTTGATCTTGAGCCCATGGTTCTTAGTAGATACACATTACTCTGGGCAAAAAATGTCTTTAGGGTTATAATGAACTAGATTATTATTGTTGGGATGACAGGACCTAAATTCATATATATAGTCCTTCTGAGATAAGTGTCATTTGCCTTTGTGCCCATTGGACACCAAATAGAGCATGCCCCAGAGTTTCCTTAAACTTAATCATGATAACATAGAAACCCGTGTCCTTGCTCCTAAGATTTATTTTTGTGTTTTTGTTTGGCTCCTCTTGCCATCTGTTTCTTCTGATGAAAGTCAATAGCTTCCTGAAACAAAAAACAGGACTAACAAGATGGTTTATTAGGTGATGAGCTTTCGTGGGCCAGACCCACTTCCTCAGATGCAGGTAATCAGGTCATTGAGACAATGCCCTTTCTGGTTGAAATGGCAAGAAATTGTTTTTTCGTTGTCTAATATCTGTTTTGTGTTCATTGATTCTTTGGCTAAGTGTCTGAAAGGGCATTGTCTCAATGACCTGATTACCTGAATCCTGCTTCAAAGACCTTTAAACACCAGACTTGAAAGAGAATCCTCTGAACTGTCATTCATGCTTAAATTTGACACTTTACACCTAGGTCTTAACAAGGATGCTAATTACTTTACCCATTACAAAGATAGCTTCCCCAATTATCACCTCTAATATCATTAGCTCACAGACATTTACTTCCCCCTCTCATCCCCCTTCTGTTCTGAAATTTGATTTGCCCTTTTCATATGTGTTGAGTTTTTTGATTGTATCCTTTGGTATATATGGTCATGCCAATTTTCTTCCACAATTTGATCTGAGGAAGTGGGTCTGGCCCATGAAAGCTCATCACCTAATAAACCATCTTGTTAGTCTTTAAAGTGCTGCATTGTCCTGTCTTTTGTTTCAGCTAGACCAGACTAACACAGCTACATATCAATAGCTTCCTGCTGTAACAGCCAGAAAGTGGGTTGTTTTATGTTTCTTTGTAGGCTATCTTCACATTATACTTTTAGATAAATTTAAGGGGGTTTCTTTACAATGAGAAAGAACCAAAGGTTTTCTGTGCCCCTACTCAAACAGAACAGCCATTCAAAAATGTTCCTCCTGTATTAAAAGTCCATAGTTTATAAGTAGCATACCATGTAGCTTTTAATATTCTGCTAATAACTGCTTGAGGTCAGCTGATATAAAAGCTTGAGGGTTATCAGATAGGCTTCTACCTAATTTTTCCTGCTCTGGAAAGGACTTTGTTCTCTCCCCTCTTGGAATATGATGGTCTACAAAGAGATATTGGGCTTTTCCTATTCATAGAAAGCAAAATTTATTTTCAGGTTAGATTACTTTTGTTTCAGACTAAGAAAAAGAAGAACAAATATAAAGTCTGTATGAAAGAGAACACAGTGGTACACCTTAGAACACTTAACAAGTGAACAGAAACACAAAAGCCTTGTTCATATTAGAATCGTAGAATCATATAACATTAGAACTGGAAGAGACCTCAAGAGGTCATCGAGCCCAAATCCCCTGCACTCATGGCAGGACCCAGTACAATCTACCATCCCTGATAGATGTCTATCTAACCTGCTCTTAAATATCTCCAGAGATGGCGATTCCATAACCTCCCTAGGCAACTTATTCCAGTGTTTAACTACCCTGATAGTTAGTAACTTTTTCCTAATGTCCAACCTAAACCTCCCTTGCTTCTTGTCCTATCTTCAGAAGCCAAAGACAACAAATTTTCTCCCTCCTCCTTGTGATACCCTTTTAGATAATTGAAAACAGCTATCATGTCTCTTCTCAGTCTTCTCCTTTCCAAACTAAACAAGCCCAATTCTTTCAGTCTTCCCTTATAGTTCATGTTCCCAAGACTTTTTATCACTCTTGTTGCTCTTCTCTGGACCTTCTCCATTTTCTCCACATCTTTCTTGAAATGTGTTGCTCAGAAATGGACACGATACTCCAGTTGAGGCCTAATCAGTGCAGAGTAGAACAGAAGAATGATTTCTCATGTCTTGCCCACAACACTCCTATCAATGCATCCCAGAGTCAGGTTGGCTTTTTTTGCAACAGTGTCACGCTGTTGGCTCATATTTAGCTTGTGGTTCACTGTAACCTGTAGATCCCTTTCTGCAGTACTCCTTCCTAGACAGTTGCTTCCCATTCTGTATGTGTGAAAATGATCATTCCTTCCTAAGTGGAGTATTCTGAATTTGTTCTTATTAAACTTCATCGTATTTACCTCAGACCATTTCTCTAGTTTCTACAGATTAGTTTGAATTATGGCCCTATCCTCAAAAGCACTTACAACCTCTCCCAGCTTGGCATCATCTGAAAACTTAATAAGCATACTCTCTATGCCTATAGCTAAATCATTGATGAAGATATTGAACAGAACCGGTCCCAAAACCGATCCTTGTGGAACTCCACTTGTTATGCCCTTCCAGCATGATTCTGAACCATTGATAACTACTCTCTGAAAATGGTTATCCAGCCAGTTATGTACCCACCCTATAATAGTCCCGTCTAGGTTGTATTTGTCTAGTTTATTGATCATGTGAGACGGTATCAAATGCCTTACTAAAGTCTAGGTATACCACATCCACCACTTCTCCCTTATTCACAAGACTCGTAATCCTATCAAAGAAAGCTATCCGGTTGGTTTGACATGATTTGTTCTTTACAAATCCATGCTGGATGTTACCTATCACCTTATTATCTTCCAGATGTTTGCAGATAAATTCGTTAATTACTTGCTCCATTATCTTTCCTGAGGTTGTTCTTATTTACCTTTTTTAGAGATGGGCACTATATTTGCCCTTTTTCAGTCTTCAGGAATCTCTCCCAACTTCTATGATTTTTCAAAGATGATCGCTAAAGGATCAGATACCTCCTCTACCAGATTCTTGAGTATTCTAGGATGCAATTCATCAGGCCCTGGTAACTTGAAGACATCTAACTTTTTAAAGTAACTTTAACTTTATTTAAATTTTATCTTCTAAACTTACCCCATTCCACTAGTATTCACTAGGTTAGGCATTCCTTCATCATCAGACTTCTTGGTGAAGACCAAAACAAAGAAGTCGTTAAGCACCTCTGCCTTTTCCAAGTTTCCTGTTATTGTTTCTCCTTCACTGAGCAATGGGCCTACCCTGTCCCTGATCTTCCTCTTGCTTCTAATATATTTATAGATTGTCTTGTTGTTCCTGTTTGTCTCCAGCTAGTTTGAGCTTGTTTTGTACCTTTTGCCTTTCTAATCTTGCCCCTGTATATCTGTATTGTTTAGTTATATTCATACTTTGTAATTTGACATAGTTTTCACTTTTTATAGGACTCCTTTTTTATTTTTAGATTATGCAAAATCTCCTGGTTAAGCCAAGGCAGTCTTTTGCCATATTTTCTGTCTTTCCTATGCAGTAGAATAATTTGCTTCCCATGGGATCTTAACTACCAACTCTCTGGCTGTGTCTAGACTGGCAAGCTTTTCCGCAAAATCATCTGCTTTTGCGGAAAAACTTGCCAGCTCTCTTCACTGGCCGCTTGAATTTCCGCAAAAGCACTGACGATCTCATGTAAGATTGTCAGTGCTTTTGCGGAAATACTATGCTGCTCCTGTTCGGGCAAAAGTCTTTTTCCGAAAAACTTTTGTGCAAAAGGGTCAGTGTAGACAGCAGAGATTTGTTTTCCACAAAAAAGCCCCGATCGCGAAAATGGCTTTTTTGCGGAAAAGCGTGTCTACATTGGCCACGGACGCTTTTCTGCAAAAAGTGCTTTTGAGGAAAAGCATCCTGCCAATCTAGACGTGCTTTTCCGAAAATGCTTTTAACGGAAAACTTTTCCGTTAAAAGCATTTCCGGAAAATCATGCCAGTGTAGATGTATGCTCTGAGTTTACTAAAATCTGCTTTCCTGAAATCCATTGTCTCTATTTTACTGTTCTCCCTTCTACCATTCCTTATGTAAGCAGGGCCTGAAGGACTGCTTGCAATCAGCCAGCTAAAAGGAGAGAGCAGCTCCGGGGGTGGGTATGCGCACTCAAATTGTTTAGCCCTGCAAGATAATTAACTGTTGATATGTAAATACAGCTCAGGCTGGGATGGGGAAGGAATCCGGGGTGTGGTTATGTAAATCCAACTCAGCCAGGGCTGATGGAGGATCAGTTGTTAGAATGGAATGTGGTGTATTGTAACTAATTTGGCTGTTGTGGGGTCACAAACCATGCTACCCCTAAATGTAGAAACTGTAAAATATGATACCAGTGTTTGCAGGAGAGACACCATCATCGTAAGGGGTCTCAGATAAACAAGTTAAGTAAACTGAGTTATGGGGAAAGGGCTTGAGCTAACCTTCTTCATGCCTGCCAGGTGTGAGCTGTAAGACTGGTTCAACCTGTCTCTTTCCCAGGATAGACCTAAAGCAGACTTCATCAAGAGACTTTTTGTTACACCTCAGAACATTTGTCCAGATTATTTTGAATTATGACTCTATCCTCCAAAGTAGTTGCAACCCCTCCCTGCTTGGTATCATTTGCAAACTTAATAAGCATTCTCTCTCTGCCAATATCTAAATCGTTGATGAAGATATTGAGCTGAAGTCAATATCTGGAAGTTTTGTTTGTTTTTAATATTTAGTATGTTCCCTGTCTCATGATGTTAACAAGTTCTGTGTCCAAACACAGAATTCTTTCCTTATGTTTGTTGTGATGTCCTCTTTCAACAATGTTTCTCAAAGTGGGCTGTCAGCCCACTCTGAGGCTACAGGCTAGACTAGGCTTTTTGTGCAAGAAGCTTTTTTCGGAAGAGATCTTCCAAAAAAACTTCTTGCGAAAGAGAGCATCCACACTGCAAAAGCATATCGAAAAAGCAATGCACTTTTTCAAAAGATAGCATCCAGGCAGTCTGGATGCTATATCGCATGTAAGCAGTGATTGCTATGAACAAAATGACCACCAGTGCAGCTGTGCTTTTCCCTCTTTCCTCTCCTTCCCAAAAACCTCCCTCTTCCCCATCCCCACACACCTTTTTGTGAAAGAGCACTTTTGCAAAAAGGCTTCTTCCTTAGAGAATGAGGATTACCAATTGCGCAAAAAGCTCTCTGTTCTTTTGATTTACTGTTGAAAGAATGCATTTGCAGTGTGGACGTAACTCAAGTTTGGTCAGAAAACCAGTCGTTTTTCCATCAAAACCCTGTAGTCTAGATATAGCCAGAGAGTGCTGCTAATGGGCCATGTTTAGTTGTCTGGTATGTTTACATGTCTGGTATGTTTACTTACTGGTTTCACAGCTGTGGAGTGTTAAGGCTCCCATTGGCTCCAGTTTACTGTTTGCAGCCAAGGGAAGCTGTGGGAAGCAGTGGCCCAGCTCATGTCGCATCCAGTAGCTCCTCTTGGCTGCAGAGGGTGAACTGGAGCTAATAGAAGCTGTAAGGCTCTGTAGCTGTGGAATGAGTAAATAAACAAACTGGTCTGGCCCATTAGCAGCCTTTTCAGAGTGGGCGTATGGCCCACCTTGAGAGAGACTGTCTGAATGTTTACCACAGTTGGGGCTAGATTGTTGACTAGACATGTCACTGCCTCTACGGATGGAGGTCAGTGTTGTTACAGTGGCAAATCATCTATACCAACTGTCCCACAGAGCCCCTCTAACTTAAAGAGGGCCTGTCTGGCTCTTAGTCTAGCTTTCACTGCCCACGAATCAACCTGGATGGAGGCCAACTACCTATTTATGTTTTCCCAGTGCAGCCACATGGGCTCCAGTTTCAATCTGCTTCCATGCTGATTAACGTGTATGAGTAAACCACTTCCTGATACAGCTGAACATTAGTCTCCTGCCGCTCTGCGGTGCTGCTGTCAATGCTGCAGGGAGGAGAGGCCTATAATGCTCACTGAAAGATTATTCTGTGATGGTCAAGTAGGGAAACTGAGAGAAACTGTTTTCAGGCGGCATGTCTCTGAACCCCCTAGTAGCAGACTCCTTTTGCAAAATACTGTCCCTTCTACACCCCCTTTCATTGCTTACATACAATACCCCTTTTCTAATATACAGGCAGAGGGTGTTGTATCTCTTTCTCAGAAATGAAAAGATGGGTATCATACTGTTTGGAATTTTATCTTATTGTTTCTATGAAACTTGGTGTTAGCTATTGGCTTCAGAGTTGGTGTTACTTGTGTGATCAATTTTATTATGTACACGAGGCAATGTTTATACAAAAGGTACTATAAAAAGAGCTTATTTCATGGAGTGGTACAAAACGTGTTTTTAGCTGATTTGATGACACTGAATATATCACACTTTTAATTTATACTTCTCCCTTAAGGTTTGTTTGATTAACAAAAGATTTCTGTAAACTTAGAACTTTAGTTCTTTGTACCCACAGAAAACAGCTGCTAAATATTTAATGTAGACTTAAAGCTACTGCATATCTTGGCAAAAATATTCTATTTAGAAATATTTCTTCCTGCAGCTTAAGGGACTGGAGCTCCTAAGGGAATTAGGTGCTCTGAAAATATTATCCCCTATTATTTTTTTATTTCCCTTCATCCTCTGGTTCAATTTCCCAAAAGACATACCTGTGAATAAAATCAGACTGTTCATTACTTAAAATGTAATCAAATCTTGCTACTTCTGCTTCACGGGGAATTAACATTCCTCCCTTGTGATGCTGTCATGCTTATCTGATAAACCTTCAACAGTAAGCGGCTGATCTCCAAAATGTATCTGAGTTTTCATTGTATGAGTAGGGCCCTATCAGTTTCACGGCCATGAAAAATTCATTGCAGACTGTGAAATCTCATCTCCTTAGTCAAATCTAGCTATTGTATGAGTGGGGGGGAGGAAGAGGGGAAACCAAAATATTGCCACCCTTACCGCAGTATTGACACCCTTACTTCTGCACTCTCTTTAGAACTGGGCAGTTGGAGAATGGCAGCTGCTGAAGGCAGTGCTGCCACCAGCAGCAGCTCAGTTTAGCATGGTATGGTGGGGGGCAGGGCATCATGACTTAGAGGGGGCAGGGTTGTGATCACCATCCCTCCCATTCACCCATACCAATCCAGCCCAAGGCCCATTTATCCTCCGAGCAATGGACCTGGGGATGGGAAGCAGTAGGGCTTCAAGGTGCCCTGGCTAGAAGTGGAGGAGAGGGGGTGGTACTCCTACCATGCACCAGGCTCCAGCTGCTAGTCCAGGCCAAGCTGGAGAGAGTTGGAACTTCCTTGTGCCTTACATGGACTACTTCCGGGGCTGGGTCAGACCCACCACTGGGAAGCTCTGAAGGCCTGGTAAGATATTATCACCCTTACTTCTGCACAGCCACGTCTTCAGAGCTAGGTGACCTGAGAACAACATTTGCTAGCTGGTGGCCCAGCTCTGAAGGCAGCAACAAAGAGGTAAATGTGGCATTGATAGGGCATAGCCACACTCACTTCTACTGCTTTCAGACCTATGCTCCTGGCTAGCAGCAGCCATTCTCTGGCTGCCCAGCTCTGAAGGCAGCACTGCTGCCAGCAGGAGTGCAGAAGTAAAGATGGTAATATTAAGATTTACTTACAATATTATACTCACTCTTCCATGACTCCCTTGTGGGAAAGGACACCTACGGTCACAACATGATTAAATTTCAGATTTAAGAATGTGAACCCATGAAATTGGAGTTTTTTTTAAATGTGATTAGCATGACATTTGCCAAAATGTACCATGAATTTGGGAGTGCCTGAATAATACATGGGCAGAGTGGCTTCAGATCACAGTTGTCTCCCTCCACATAGATCTTCACAAACTTGGGAACTCAGCTCCTTTATTGAGATCTGTCCGGCTACATCACACTCCCCAGTTTGGGTGGTTTTAGGAGCACTTCCCAGTGTGATTGATTTCGCTTCCTCCCAGCCCCTGGTATTTTCCCCTCTAAATTAGAGAGAGACTACCAGCTGTAGCTTGAAAGTGGTCATATTGCCTCTGACTGATCACTGCAAGCTATACATTCCTTGCAGATTATAGATATTTTGAGTTCCTATTATGTTTTCCCTCTGGTTTCCCTTTGCATATCATTGGGACAAAGAGGGTTCTAGCATTAATATTAGGTAGAAGAAAACTAGGGATATAAAATAGTGAATTCTGCCTTTAGAGGAGGCCTTGCTAATTTTTGTTGTTTTCTGTAATATTATGTGTCTAGTAAGATTTCACTAAAATGTTTATTTCTAAATCTTAACCCCTTGCCAAACTATAGCAATCAAGCAGAGAAGGGACTTAGGCCAGGTCTGCATTAGACCTGGAAGCTCATCTTAAGGAGTCAGCTTACATTAAGCAGACCTTGGCGCCATCCCCACAGCGAGAGGCTAACAGGCACAATTGCTCCTGTTGGCTTCCCTTATTTCTTGCAAGAGGAGGAATACTAGCCACTAATGGTAGTGCCGTCTGAGTTTGACTTAGCAAATCTTAACTAGACTTGATAAATCGAACTTTGGAAGATCGATCGTGGCAGTATTGATCTTTACAGAGTGAAAACAAAGCCTTAAAGTTGTGTCTCACATCCCAGGAAAGTGCCTTAACCACTAGATTACTGAATATTCTGGGTGTTTTTCATTGTTCTTTAAAATAAAGCACAACAAACCAAAATACTAAAATCTCAAATTCTTTTTGTGAAATTGAATTTTTGTTTCCCATGGTCTTTTTATATTTCTAACTAGAGGGAGGAACTGGTCTGATCTGATAATGATCCATCTAGCTATCCTTTGGATGCTTAGGTAATGTAACTCCTATTGAATCACAAGTGATTGGCATTCACCTGGTTTTTCATGTCCCTTATTTTAATATTTACTTTTAAAAATTTAATACTCAAACAACTTTTGGTTTTATAAAAAAACAAAACATGAGATCCTATGATTGCCCTATATTGTCACTTCCTCATTTTTTGCTTGTTATCCCCTTCACTGTTACTCTTACGTTAGATTGATTTGTCTCTGATATAGAGAGAGGTCAGTTTTACTTGTTAATTTCCTTGCAGGTTCTTTATAAAATTAAAAATATTAGTGTGTGAATAGCTGAAAATGTTCATGACCTCATGAGCATATCTGGATATTTGTTGTCGCTATGGGAATAAATTGCTCAGCACAGTAGTAGTTCATGTATAACTTCTGCAATAAGATTGTTAGCGTATTGTTCATGAATATAAAGGTTACCATTAACCTTAATAATGGGCATCAAATGTCATTTTGGTAAGGAGCTGCCTTCAATGAATATCTGGTAGGCAGGGGAGACAACGAATAGCAGCTGTTATTCCTCAACCAATGACATATCAAAGACTTGACAACATAATAACTTTCCCCCAATTTCAGTCAATTGCTGTCTGACAGTTGAAAAGCTTATCTATTCAGATAGCTCTCCCACTCTTACGCCTGGAATTCAACAGCTATAACAATGCTAAATCTATATGCTTTGGAGTAAGAAAAGTAAACACTCGTGAAACACCAAATGGGGTAGTAAAAACATGAACTGTGCCATATGTTGCACGGTATCATTCAGTATGGAACTCCATGAGATCATGAAATCATTTTCAGATGTAGCCTTTATTGTTTAAATTGAATTTTGTAATTTTGTATTAAACAGAGTTCAGCTCCTATTGCTACAGTTTCAAGTTTAACAGAGTGAAAATAATCTCTGGCATTTTTCTCAGATTTGGCCACAATAGGAATGCATGAAGACCAACAATAGTGACTACGGGCACAATCAGAAATAGCAAGTCTTATCTTTATTACTAGTTTTATTAAAGCCATAAGTTAAATTACAATTACTCATGGATATATAAATTCTATACAAGTGTATATTCAATCACTAAGACTGTAGTCATACTGACATCCTCAAAGCTATGCTAAGATCGGATGGATCTCTCTCCAAACTATCATCAATAAAGCAGTAGGTCCTGCTGGAGTTTCTGGTGGGCCTTCCCTTGGGGACTTCCCACTTCTATTCAACCAGAGAACCTCTTTTTATTTTGCCCTGGCCATACGTCACACTTTCTATATATGCATGTCATACCTTAAGTCTTCATCTGAGTATGGTTTCACTAACATCTCACTAGCCTGTAGACTTGCATTCAAGCCATGCTTTACTTATAGACCAAATGCAATTTATCACTCCTAAACACTTGGCAATCTTATACTTCTATAATCCTACAACTGAAATCTATTTAGCATACATTGATTATATATGAAATAGCATGGGAGTTGACCTAACACAAAGTAACACAATGATAAATGAATGATAAAATGAATCAATTGGCTACATAGCAGAGTCCGCATATCTGGATATTACTAGCTGGACTTACCCAGCGTTGCCCAGGAAACTGGAGGAACATAATTTAGAACAACAGAAAGTGGTCTTGACAGCCTCTAACCATACTGCAGCTGCCAGTGCCTGACATCTGGCCATTATGGCAGACCCCCATGCTTTTCTGCTCCTGCATAAAGCAAAATCTCTGACTCAAAAAAGAGGCATTGCAATGTTGAGAATCAGAGCTATTTGAGTTGACAAACTTATGTACAAAAGTCACAATAGAAACTATGTCTCTGTTTTCTTCCCATGTCATGAGTCTTGGAGCCATTAAAAGCACCGTGGAAGGGAGAGCCCCCAAATCACCATGGCTTGTTTTGCCACCATTGCTGGAAGCATATGGAGGCCCCTCTTCAATAGTGCAATGTTTTGCTTCCTATCAGATGGTATTTTTGCTAATTATCCTTGTAGAAGCTAATGTTTCTTTGATAGGGAAGTAGGGGATAGGCATGCTGGGTCTACATATGCTCATACAAGAGCTGAGTATAGGGATGTGTCAATCAATGGGGCTGGCCCTACTGAATCTGAGAGATTTCAAGGTGACACCTCAAACTCTTCTCCCATCTTTTTTGATGAAACTATGAGTCAACTACCTGAGCCTGCTGGCATCTCTATAGTCCCTCCTTCAACACCACCTCCTTGACCAGCTGCCCCTCCCATAGACTGCATCTCTCACTCCCCTCCTTCCCCAGGATCATCTAGTATCAAACCCAGGACCAGTGCCCATATTTGAGGGATCCCTCCCCCCCCGCCTTGGATTAATTCCTCACCCACCCAGCATCATCCAATGCTGCCTCTTGGACCAGTGCCCCTTAAACGAGACCCCCCACCCCACCATGGGCTTCATTTTTCACTCACTCCCTGAAGGATTGTCCAGCCCCACTTCCTTCATCCCCCTACAATCCTGCCCTCCCCCCATTTGCCCCCAATGATTCAGCCCCAACCAGGGCCAGCCCGAGCCATTGGTGTGTTCCAGGCCCCGGGAGCATGGCACATGCGTGGCCCCACCCCTGCCCGGTCTGGCAGTCCCACGCAGCGCCCCCTACAACAGGGCACCCTGGTCTGGCCCCACCCCCCTACCATCCTGCCCTTCCCCAACTTGTCCCCAACAGTCCAGCACCCCCACCCCACAATCTTGCCCTCCCCCACTCAGAGATCTTTCGAAAAAAATTCTTCCAAAAGAGAGCATCTACACAGTAAAAGCACATCGAAAAAGAGATCTGCTTTTTCGAAAGATAACATCCATTCAGTGTGGACGCTATCTCACATTTAAACTGTGATTACTATGGATGGAGTGGCCACCAGGGCACCTGTGCTTTTCCCTCTGGGTATGTGTACACTAACACCCTAGTTCGAACTAGGGTGGTAATGTAGGCAACCGGAGTTGCAAGTGAAGCCCGGGATTTGAATTTCCCGGGCTTCATTTGCATCTTGCCAGGTGCTGCCATTTTTAAATGTCCGCTAGTGCGGACTCCATGCCGCGCGGCTACACGTGGCACGGACTAGGTAGTTCGGACTAGGCTTCCTATTCCGAACTACCATTATTCCTCGTGAAACATGAAATGTGAAATGAGGAGTAACGGTAGTTCAGAATACGAAGCCTAGTCTGAACTACCTAGTCCGTGCCGCGTGTAGCCGTGCGGCACGGAGTCTGCACTAGCGGACGTTTAAAACTGGCAGTGCATGGCAAGATGCAAATGAAACCCGGGAAATTCAAATCCCGGGCTTCATTTGCAACTTCGGTTGCCTACATTACCACCCTAGTTCATACTAGGGTGGTAGTGTAGACATACCCTCTTTCCTCTTCTTTTGAAAGAACTCCCTTTTCCCTGTCCACACATGCCTTTTCCAAAGAGCCCTTTGTAAAAAGGCTTCTTCCTCGTAAAAGGTTTACCAACGAATTCTAGAGGATTATTATTCTAGGGGATTATTCTAGGAGGGGATGGGTGAGATTCTGTGGCCTGCACTGTGCAGGGGGTCAGACTAGATGATCATAATGGTCCCTTCTGACCTTAAAGTCTATGAGTCTATGAAAGAAAAATCCCTCCATTCTTTCAATTTTTTTTCCGGAAGAACGTGATTGCAGTGTGGATGTAAGTTAAGGATTTTTTTGGAAAAATGGCCATTTTTCAAAAAAAATCTCAGCAGTGTAGACATACCATCAGAGAGGAACTGCCAGGCCCTGATCCAGCAGCATCTTTTATACCCTGACTGGCCACAGCAGAAGCAGCCACGCTAGTTTGCCTGGAGGACCTACTTTTTGCTCTCGTCCCTGGGGCAGGGTACAGCTAGGCCCAGTCCACTCTGCAACAGAAGGCTACAGATAGATGGAGGAATACAATGCGGACAAATGGGTCGCCATGATAGGGAGCATGATAGTCTAATCATTGTCAGGTATTTTGCATCTGAACTCTAACTCAGAATCTCAAGTACTGTTGGACTTCGGGTCAAATCTGGACCTGAGTCTAAAAAATGTGTCATAGCATAAGACAGCCCTTCTTTGTAACCTTCCCATGGCATATGTTGGAACCCAACTTGTTGCTTCAGCTTGTTTCTTTGCCTGGAATGTAAACCAAGAAAAATGTGATCGTTGAGGATGCCTACACAACCAAATATTGTAAAGTACACTGTAGAATGAAGTCCTTACAGTGAACACATTTTAGTAGGCTGACTGTTCTGAATGAAACTCAGCAATCTGTCACTCGGCCTTTCTGTGACATTTGATGTATTGAAATTACCGGGAAAAGATTTGGTTTTTTGACATACTAAATGAATTGAATTAAAAATGTGTGATTCATGGCATCTGTTTTGGGGTTTTGTTTTTTTAGGTTTTAACCACTATATTCTGAGGGGAATTAATTGAATCCATAAAATAAACTTAAATGTTTTAAGCAATCGCCTAGAGGACCAACAGGAAATGGTTGCGTAAGAGAGGTAACTTTTAACTGAAGGTCAAGCAATAATATACTGGAAACCTTGGGGATGCTTTAAGGGATGTTTAAGATAAGAGCTGACTACTGTTAGATAAGTAAATAGTGCCTATTGTGTAAACCATAAACAAAGATCTCAGTCTAGGTTGAGAAGACAGAAAGGGAGACAGAGATGAAGTGACTCATCCAAGGTCATATAGCAGGATAAGAGCAGAACTAGGAATAGAACTCAGGATTCCTGATGCCTTTTCCCTGGTCTTTGGACCACACTGGCTCTATAGGAAAGATGGTCTCCAAATTTCACTGTACTGTGGGATTGAGAACCAATTAATGATTTACTTTCATGTTTTAGGGCTTACTTAGTCACTGGAACCATTTTACCATGCATATTAGTGTTTCCATTTTAAATATTTTTTTTACTGTGCATATTACTGAATCTTCACATTCTCCCTTTCCCTCTCCTACTGCCATATGAAACAAGCTAATATCCAATTTCCTTACATATCTTGCAAAAATAATGCCTTAGAAGGATTTGCATTGGTGTCAACTGATTGTTTATGTTAAGGATTAAGAGCTTTCAACCAAATTCCTTGCTGGTATAAACTGGCAGAGCTTCACTAAAGGCAATAGAGATCTGCCAGTTTACACAAGCAGATAATTTGGCCTCACGCTTTTTTTTCCCCTTGTGTAGTGTCTCAGAAGAACTACAAAGATTTAGAGTGAAATGGAGCTCCCCAAAAAGCAGGCTGAAATATTAACTATATGCAGCAATACCAAGATTTAAGTTTTTTATTAAGAAATAGATATGAAATCACTGGCTGTAATTACATTTCCTTTTGGACAGCAATACATCATATCTTTCAAATTTTGTTACTGTTATTTCTCTAAATATTATTTTGGTTTCTGGTGGACTGATGTTGAATCTGTGTAAATTCTGCTAGCCCATGGAAATAGTAAAACAAGAAAAATGTGTCTGTCTTCAGTACAATCAGAGGAATTTGCACTTTTAATTTTAATTATTATTATGGAAGCACTCGGTTTGATTTATCCCTGCAGTAACAGACAGCGAATGTCAACAATGTCCTTTTGCTGTTGGCACTTAAGTGCTCACACACTTGTTACAACACTGTGGTGTGTCACGCACTTCAAGGAATCAGTATAAAAATTGCCACAATGGCTAAAACAGAGCACCATAAGTACATAAGTTTCCCTATTTAAAATCAGATCAAAGTAATGTTCTGTATTTGGAAATTTCTTTTTCCTGGATGTTCTTTTCCTTCTCTCCATAACAATATGCTTCAATAGAAAATGATCTGAAAACAGGAACAGTAGTGGATCAACCATAAGTCTATCTAGTCAAGTATTCTGACTCTGGATCTCATCCTGTGTCCAATGAAATGCATATTATGACTCCCATTGATTTCAGTCATGATCAGACTTCTCAGAGAGGCCATTACCAGAATGTTCAAGAAACATTTTGACAGTTACTGAATAGCCTGATCATAAGGGAAGTTTCTTAATGGTTGGATTGGGTCCTGAAGCAGGAGTAGCATTGCCAAAGCTTTATTGTTTCTTGTGTTTGTGTAATAATCCTTTAATTCTTGATTTATATTAGCTTGTGAGAATTTCATCATTTTCAGTTAGGGAAAAAAATTAGTCAGACAGAAAGAAGGTTGAAAATGTCTCTCTAGTGTACCCTAATGGTTCAAAAACTGAAAGACAAATAAAAAGAACCTCACACTTATTTATTTTCTTTTTACAACTTCATAATTTTTAAGTCTCTGTTACAATTTTGGAGAGTGTGTGTGTGTGTGTGCGCTTGACTCGTGTGGTTCATTTTGATTTTGGGTTTTTTTGAAAGCTTGGAGTGGCAATAATGCATGAGGACTTTTTGTATATTCCTGGTTTTTGCCTGATCTCTCATAATTATAAATTTTAATTATATTAAGTTATATAAATGTTAGATTGGGATTTTCAAAAATGTGTGTCTAAACTCTGTCTTTTAAATCTATATTTAGGCCCCCAAACATCTGGCCTGAACATCACATGTGCTGAGTTGAATTTCTGTGGGGGCTACTGAGGATTCCATAGGTTCAAAATGAGCACTCAGATATGGGCCTAGGATCCTAATGTTAGGCACATGTTTCTGAAAATTAAGGCCGAAATGACTATGGCCTGGTGGGGTAGAGATATGGTGAGGGTATTACGACAATAACAAAATAAAACTGGGAAAAGATTCCTGACAGAGAATTGTTAGACTAAGACAATTTAAACAAGATGGGACAAAGTACTAAAAAAATAAATTCCAGAGTACAGTCCTGCTCTGACAGGAGCATGGATTAGATTATCCTAATAGGTTACATTTTAATCATTCATTTATATCTTACAGTGAAAGCATTCTAGCATATGTTTTAAAATGCATGCACATAAGTATGATTATTTTGGCACTCTGCAATATTGGGTGAAGAGTGTGTGGGTGAAGCCATAATTGCAATCATGCATGCGTAATTGTTAATAGAAAATTGTGTAGGCAGCTTGATTTATTGCCAAGCAAATGTAGATGAATGGAAGCATCCACAAAGTAATTTTTCATATTACATAAATGTATAACATAGAATAGGGTTTTTTACTCATTCTTATTATGCTCAGGGATTAATTTCTGTGCTCTACAAGGACAAAATAAACAAAAGCAGTATGTGATAGTGACAAGAGTTGAATCTTCATATTGGGTAATGAGTTAGCCTGTTTTCAAAAGGTAGAGCACTGATGTGAAGCATCTAAAATACTATTAAATTAAGTCCACATCAGTGTTCCCTCTAAGGGTACGTCTACACTGCATCCCTAGTTCGAACTAGGGATGCAAATGGAGACAACCGAAGTAGTTAATGAAGCGGGGATTTAAATATCCCGCGCTCCATTAACATGATCTCGCCGGCGCGCTTGTTCGAATCACAGCTGATTCGAACCAGGAAGTGCGCGCCGGGACGCGTTAGTTCGGACTAAAGCCCTTAGTCCGAACTAATGTTACTCATTTTTTTCAGAGACGCATGCTTTAAGGGATCCTCTGGAACAGCCATTGCTCTGCTCCTGCAGCTGGCTTGCCAACCTACTAGAGGGACAACAAAGCTTCTGCAGTGCTTGCTTTGAGTGTCCTGCTTTGTGGGACATCACAACATTTTGCTTCCTGGTTGGTTTTTGTGCTTTCAGTTACTTTTTTGCCATGGAGCCGGAGCTGCCCCTGGGCAGGCAATGCCCCCACACTGTGATGCTGGAAGTTCTGCTACATGTTCATGAGACCATCATCATGTTCATGGCAGAGCTGGATTCAGAACCCAGCTTTGAGCCCTTCACTCGAGCTTCAGCCCCACTGCCCTTGCCACCTAATTTATTCCTGGAGAGGCAAGTTTGGAGGCTGGACACCAGTTGAGACTGGTGGGACCATCTTGTTAGGGAGCAGTGGGACGACGAGGCTTGGCTCCAAAACTTCCGTATACGGAGCTGTTCCAGGAGCTGTGTGCCTGGCTCGCCTCTGCCCTACAATGCCAGGACACCCACTTTTGGCCCACCATCCCCCTGGAGAAGCGGGTTGCTATTGTCCTCTGGAAGCTGGCCACCCCCAACAGCTGTCATTCAGTGGGACACCATTTTGGCGTATAGAGGTCTAATGTTGGGGCCGTCTTGATGGAGGTAAGTCACTTTCTGGGGACAGTCCATGGTGGGGGTGGATAAAGGGCATGGTCAGGACCGTGCAGAGGGGATGGGATGGGAGTGGTAGAAGCCCTCCTGCCCTCACCCTGCTGTGGTGCAGGGGGTGGGAGGGTTGCCTAAGGGGGGTTCTTGGGGTCTGGGAGGAGAAGAATGGGGAAGCACCTCTCTTCAGCTCAGGCAACTCCTCTAATTTCCTGTTATGTGTGTTTCTATTTGTCCCTTTCTGCAGGTGGTGACGGCCATCAATTTGGAGCTGCTTCACAGGACTGTCCACCTCGGAGACCTGGATACATTGTGGCCAGATTTGCAGGGCTAGGATTTCCGAACTGCAGTGGAGCACTTGATGAAACTCACATCCCGATCCGCACACTGCTCCCTCGATCAGCCCAGTATATTAACATTAAGGGCTACTTTTCCATGGTGCTGCAGGCCCTGGTCGACCACCGGGGACAATTCAGACATTTGTGTCGTGTGGTCAGGCTGGGCACACAATGCCTGCGTCTTCTGGAACTCATACCTGTACCTCAGGCTGCAGGCTGGGACATTCTTTCCAGAGTGAAACTTTGCAGTCAGGGATGTGCAGATGCCAATGTGCATCGTGGCTGATGCGGCGTACCCCGTTGTGCCCTGGCTCATGAAGCCATTCCCTGGACACCTGGATGCGAGCAGGGAACTGTTTAACCTCCCACCTGAATCAGGCTCGCTTCCAGGTAGGCTGTGTCCAGACTCAGGATTTTTTTCGAAAAAAGTAGCCTTTTTTCGAAAAAACTTCACCTGCGTCCAGACTCAAGCTGCGTTCTTTCGAAATTAAATCGAAAGAACGCGGCTTTTCTTTTGATGGCGGTAAACCTAATTCTACGAGGAAGAACGCCTTCTTTCGAAAGTTCCTCTTTCGAAAGAAGGCGTCCTTGAATGTAAATAGGGCTTCCTCGAAAGAGAGCATCCAGACTCGCTGGGTGCTTTCTTTCGAAAAAGCAAGCCGCTTTTTCGAAAGTTCCGCATGTAGTCTAGACGTGCTCTTTCGAAAGAGGCTCTTTCGAAAGATATTTTCGAAAGAGCCTCTTTCGAAAGAGGCTTGCAGTCTAGACATAGCCGTAGAGTGCACCTTTGGCTGTCTGAAGGGCAGGTTTAGATGCCTGCTCACTCGGCTGGACATGGGGGAATGCAACATCCCTGAAGTGTGCTGAACAACCTGTTGGAAAGGAAAGGGGAGGCCTTCCTTCCAGGGTGGGGGACATGGGCTGATGTGGAGAGGAGGCAGTTTGAGCAGCCCTGGACAGCTGCCATCCGCCAAGCCCACCAGTCGAGATTATGCATTTGGGAATCCCTGAGGGAGAGTTTCCCCAGGACCTTCCAAATGTGGGTATGCCCCATGCCCACAGTCCCTTCCCCCCAAAAACCCATCTCTGCCCCACATTTTACACATTCACACAGAGAACAAAGACAGGTGTGCTTGACAAGATGCTTACCACACTGTTGTATGTTACAAAACCTATATAACTGTTTTGTAAAGAAAAATAAACTTGTTAACAAAGTAAAGTGCTTCCCTTACTTACTCTCACAGGTGGGATGTAAATCTGGAAGGGGGAAGGGAGGCTCAGGGCTGAGGGTGCTGCCTGGATGAAGAGCTCCTGCCACCTCAGGTGTGGGAGCCTGCTTGGAGACAGCCGTGCATGCGGGCTGGGACAGTAGGGGACTGGGAAGGAGGTGGGGCCGCACTTGGGTCTGGGATGGCAGGAGAGAGGGGGGGCAGAGGGGGAGGGGGAGACAGGCTGAGCAGGAAGAACAGGCATAGGACCGGGGAAGGCCATCTCCTCCCAGATAGCAGCACAAATTGCAGTGTGCTCTGAACAACCTCATCCAGCAAGCAACTGTGCCACTCTGACTCTGCCTGCATCCTCTGTGTGATTCTCTCCTGCATCCCTTGCAGGACTGAGATGTGCTGGTGCGTCAGGTCCAAGTATGTGCACCAGTGCCGATGGGTTCCATGCAGCCGTCTGGGTGGTGGGACAGGTGTGGCACTTGCCTCCTGGACAGCTGGTCCATCTGTGGAGAACAAGAGGGAAAAGTCGTCAGTCACACATCAGTTGGCATGCTCACACTTTCCCTGAGAGGGCATGCCCTCCTTCTCAGCAGTCAGTGCCTGTCTTAGTGTCGGGGATGCTCATGTGGTCTCAGCAAGGCGTGGTGTGGCCTGGCCACTGTCTTTCCTCTCCCTCCCCCCCCCCCACACACCCACCATGGCCAAGCAGCACAGACAAATGTCAGGCCACAGTTGGTATTCCCAGAGGTTGCTGAGAGGCCTGAAGCTATGTGGCAATCCCAGGGCCCCCACCCATGCCTGCACCTGGCATCACTGTCTGCAGGAGCAGGTGGTGCCTCGCACTTATGCGGGTGCAGGGATAGGATGGCCATCCCTGTGGTTGGCCATGTGTGGGGGCCTCCCAGGCTGTGATCAGCATGACACATCACAGTATTGCTCCATGCACTTTGCTCCTGCCTCCCCTGCCCTGTGCATGTTGGACCCTCACAACACTCACCTGATGTTCCCTCTCCAGTGTCCAAAGTTGTCTGGGAGGCCTCCTGCATCTGGGTGCCCAGCTCCAGGGTGAGGGTCACTGTGCTCCTGGTGTCTTCCTCCTCCTCGTCTTGGAGCTGCTGGTCCTTTGGGGTGTCATCCTGGAGCTGCAGCCACTGCTGCACAGGGGTCTCCATCCCAGACTCCACTACCTTCTCTGGAGACAGGGGTTCCCCTGTCCCCAGGATCTGGTCCAGGTCCTCATTGTATGTGCAATAGTGTGCTGCTTCCCCAGAGCAGGAGCTGCACTCATGGGCCTTAACATACTTCTGTTGCAGCTCCTTCACCTTGGTTCTGACCTGGTCTAGTGTGCAGGGGTGGTAACCTTCTTTGGCAAGGCCATCAGCAATTTTGCCATAAATGTCTGCATTCCTCCTCCTGGACTGCGGGGCTTGAAGAGACTCCTCCTTAGACCAGAGCTCCAAGAGGGCTTTGATCTCAGGTGCAGACCAGGAGGGTGCCTGACATTTGGTTCCCCTGGCTTGGTGCAGGGACGTGTCCCTGGAAGGGCCAGGAAGGTTTTGGGGGGCTTGTCCCTGGGACATAGCTCTGAGTGGGCCTTCCAGCAAAAGCCAAGCAGTCATGCTCCAGGTTGGAGCTGGCTTGCTGCCACAATGCTACTCCTAGGTGCCTGTGCCTTTAAAAGATGGCTACTGGCAGGAACAATAGAGGTGAAAGGTCTGGCAGTAGTGTCCACCAGGGCAAATAGCATTATTCCTCCTAAAACGAGGTTTACCGCTGTCAACAAAACCACTTCATTCTTTCAATTTACTGTCGACAGAACGCGGCAGCAGTCTAGATGCAGGTAAAGATTTTTTGAAAAAAGTCTACTTTTTTCAAAAAATCCCTGTAGTCTAGACACACCTCTAGTGATTGGATGAGAAATTGGCAAATGGGCAGGCAAGACTCAGGAAACTGGTATATTGGAGATAATGAGGTAGGGTTGATGTAAAGCTTAACAGAGAAGGAGGCAGAGTTAGGTAGAAAGAGAAGACGCTTAAAGTTGATGCACTTAGCAGATGGGGAGTTAGCGGACAGATTCAGAGGGGAGTATTAAAGGGTAACGCTTTACTTGGGGTAGACAGCAGCTGAATTCCTTTCAGTTGTAACAGTGAGGACGCGTCTACACAGCAGTGTTATTTCGGAATAACTAGCGTTATTCCAAAATAATTTAGTCTGTGTCTACACATCCAGCAGTTATTTAAATATGTCAAAATAGTATTGAGTTGGAGGACTTCTTACTCCGACTCCTGTAACCCTCATTTTACGTGGAGTAAGGGAAGTCAAAGTAAGAGTGCTCTTTCTTGGACTTCCTGCTGTGCAGACAGCGCCAAAAGTGGAAATAAGCTATTTCAACATAAGCTACGCAATTGACGTAACTCAAGTTGTATAGCTTATTTCAGCCTTAGTGCTGCTGTGTAGATGTGCCCTGACTGAGGTCTTTGGCAGTATTGCTATACTACCCTTGTTATACTTATTTGGTATTTTTAATTCTGCCCATATCTTTTGTAAGAGAACTGTCAAAATGTCTAGTGTGTTCTTCAAGTTACCCTTAGAAACCTGCATTGAAATGTTATGCAGACCTGGTGCCTTTCCATTTTTTTTAACAGATTGATTTCTCACTATTTCTACTTTGGTACGAGGTCCTAGTTTGACATTCAGGTCTTCTGCTTTCTCTGTTTCAGGGAGACTGGCCACTTGCTCACTGTTCGGTAGTTGATGTTGTCTGGCTTCCATTTATTTAATTATTCAGATGTCTTTGTTATTAAATTGCTTTTGTTGTTTAATTGGTATTTCTTTTTGACAACTATCTAATGATGTTGTAAAGTGTCTTAATGTCATTTTATGCTACAGCTGTCTATGCATCTGACACTATTTTGTCAAAGTGTTTTCCTCACACTCTTTTTGGCTTCTTTGTTCTTCACAACATATTCCTGCTGCACTTGATGTCTCTATGGTCTTCTTATTCTTCCTTAATCTAATTTCAATTTAATTTGTGTTTTCTATTTTCTGATCTTTCCTCTATCCTGGTACTACGTCAACCATTTTAATGTAAGTTTCCCTTTAATCATTTCCATTAGTTGACGGTATGATCCCCGATCAGCTTCTGAAGGGTATATGTCTTTTGATAAAATATAATCAGATTAAGCATATGTATAGAAATATTAATAGAAGTTACTAAAGCTGTAACAGCAAGTAGGAAGGCACAAACAAGATGGCTACGTCTACACTGGCATGATTTTCTGGAAATGCTTTTAATGGAAAAGTTTTCCGTCAAAAGCATTTTCGGAAAAGTGCATCTAGATTGGCAGGATGCTTTTCCGCAAAAGCACTTTTTTATGATTGGGGCTTTTTTGCGGAAAACAGTACTGTGCTGTTTACACTGGCCCTCTTGCGCAAATGATTTCTGCAAAAGGGCTTTTGCCTGAATGGGAGCAGCACAGTATTTCCACAAGAACACTGACGATCTTACATGAGATTGTCAGTGTCCTTGCAGAAATTCAAGCATCCAGTGTAGACAGCTGGCAAGTTTTTCCGCAAAAGCAGATGATTTTGCAGAAAAACTTGCCAGTCTAGACACAGCCGATCTGTTTTCTTAGTGTGATAAGTTTATTCTGAAGATTTATTTTAGATAAGTCATTGGCCTTTTTTGGTTTAACTTTTGCCTGAGAACTCTGTGCCTTCTCATTCTGTCTTAGTGTTTATAGGTCACACAAGACTATGTGTAGTAATGTATCAAAACTGGTCCTTAAATTAGGAGGAACGTCTTCTTCCTTTGATGTTTCCAGAAGAATCTGGGCAAAATTTGTATTTCATTAACATGCATTTTTCAGAGTATCTTTTCCTTATAACCAACTGTAATGAAGCAAAGAAATTGTGAGCCAGCACATAAGTGGTTAATGTGAGCCTGTGGGCCCTGTCAGCTCTGCCCTGCTAGACCAGCAGAAGGAGGAAGAAAAGAAGAGAATCTGGCTTAGTTCAGGACTGACTTGCAAAGAAGGAGGATGGAGCTAAGCTTCTGTGCATGTGGGGAGCTTTTCTACAAGCTTTATAGCTGGGATGGTCACTAAGGGAGAAATGCTGTCCATGACTGGGAAAGGCTGCTAAAATTCCAGTTCAATTAGATCTTGTCGAGGAAATGTAAACAATTGGTTAAAATTATATGAATAAAAACAGAATAAATATAGAAACTATTGGGCCACTGTGCCATGGATGGGGAGGAGATGAAAGAAAACCAGCAGGGCTGACAGAATTGCTGGGCCCCTGGGAAAAGTGCGGGAGCCTGGCTCTGGCCTCCCAGAAGTGGTGGGGTCTCATTTGAAAGGGTAAGGCTGGGGGAAGCCTGTCCTCAGTGCCACCTGGACCATACCGTGCCTGTGCCCATCCCCAGACAGCTCTGAGCATTTCCCTGAGCATGTCCTTGGGGGCTCCAGCAGTGTCTTAAAGGGTCTAAGGCACTGGCCACTGCTGCTGCCACAGCAGTGGTGGCTGGGAGTCCTGGACTCTTTTGAATTGCTTGGCCCCCACGGCAGTTGCTCCCTTGGAAGTCCCTCTCCCATTGGTGGGCTTGAAGATAACCTAGATATGGCTTAAAATGAATGAGTACTTTGCTTCCATTTCCAGGAAGGATGAGACTACAGGGCATGGTCATGATAGCAAGATGGCTGATAGAAGTTACTGTGTAGGACTGGAAAGGACCACATCTGAAGTGTAAAAAAAATGTAGAGCTAATGTGCTTAAATGAGGGGGACTGGATGATTTGCAACACAGAATACTAAAAGAAATGGCACAAGTTAGCCAGCGTGCTACCAAGGATTTTTAATATATTTCAGGGGTTGCACCATATGCTGGACAATTGCTAACGTTGTGCCTATATGGAAGAAAGGAGGGGGAAAAAAGTGATCCAAGCTATTATATCTGTTAGTGATATCCAGTAAGATGCAAGGCTTTAAAACAAATTGTGAGGAAAAATTATTAAATTCAAGGAGGTAGATGAAAAAGGGGAAGAATGCAGCATGGATATCCACAACTAGATCGAACCTGTTTTTAGATAAGGGGAGATGCAGTTGAGCCACTATACATGGACTTAAATCAAGCTTTTCAAATACTACCAGCTTAAAAGTATTAGCTAAATTATAAAAGACAGAGGGAATGAGTACAAGAATCATAAAACAGGTAAGGAACTGACTAAAAGGGAGAAGGTAACAGTTTGTTTGCTGAAAGAAGATCTATAGATCTGACAGGAATGTTCTAATGGATTTTCTCAGGGTAAATCCTGGGTCCAGTATTACTTAATTTTTATTAATGATCTTGGCACAAAAAATAGGAGAGTGATAATAAAATTAGTTGATGTTACAAAGTTGGAGGGCATCACCAATACAGAGGATTACTGCAAAGTGCAAGATGATGCCCTTATTACAATTGCTTCTATAAACTGAGGGGCTAATCAGCTGGAAGCATACAACTAGCAGGATAGGAGAAGGTGTGTTGGTCCATCATAGGAAAACTGAGCCACTAATGTGATGCACCTCAAATACAGCAAATATGATCACAGAATATATCAGGAAAGTCACTTGCATTAGAGAAAAACATACAAATGCCATTGTATGAGGCATCAGTAAAACCTCAGTTTTGGCAAGAGTTCATCAAACTGATTTATTTGACATAATATTTTCAGTGTTTTTGATGAAAAATAGCTTTTTGGCTGAATTTGTTTTATTTTTTTCCAATGAAAAAGCAGATTTCTCCCAAGATTTTTAATTCTCAAATCAATTTTTGGTAGAAAAAATGTAATTGATTTTTGTTTAAAGTTTTTTTTGCTAAAATATTTTTGATTGTTTTTTTATCAAAAATAGTGTAGCTTTTTGGGTGCCTGTGTACCAGGAAGATGAATTGAACCTAGGTGACAAGGCGCAGAGATGAGCTTTTAGGATACTAAGAGGACTGGAGAGTAGATTAAGAACCTTCATGTGTTTAGCTTAGCAAAATGAAGACTGAGAGGGGATGTAATTGCTCTCTTTAACTATGTATCAGGAGATAAATGCCAGATATGGTGAAGCTAAAGGACAGGCTTAGCACAGAATGGGTAGAAACCAGCCATGAGCTAATTCAGGCTATAAATTTCAAGAATATTTCTGACCATAAAAAAAAGTGAGCTTCTGGAAGAGTCTCCCAGTAGGAACAGAGGGCAAACAAACAGCTTAATTAATTTTAATAGAAAGCTGGACAAATATATG
Source organism: Pelodiscus sinensis (assembly GCF_049634645.1). NCBI lineage: Eukaryota > Metazoa > Chordata > Testudines > Trionychidae > Pelodiscus > Pelodiscus sinensis. The sequence goes on along the minus strand of NC_134717.1, from coordinate 24,944,848 downwards.
AGTGGGATTGTAAGGGTACGTCTAGACTACCGCGTTTTGTCGACGGAAGTTTTGTCGACAGATACTGTCGACAAAACTTCCGTCGACAATTTGCGTCCAGACACATGGAGTTCTGTCGACAAAGCAAGCTGCTTTGTCGACAGAACTCCGTAGTCTGGACGCAGTGTTACAGGCAATAACACCTTCTGTCGACAGAGTTCTGTCGACAGAAAGTGTTATGCCTCGTAAAATGAGGTATACCAGCGTCGACAAAACCGCGGAGTTCTGTCGACGTTATGTCGACAGAACTCCGCGGTAGTGTAGACGCTGGTATTGTTTCGTCGACAAAAGTCCACTTTTGTTGACAAAACTAGGTAGTCTAGACACACCCTAAGAGGGTATTGTTTGTGAATGGGGGTGGGGGAGAAATAGCCTGTCTCCCCCTTTTTGGTTCTTGTCAGATGTTCCTAAAATCACATGTTTCAGGGCTTCAGCCAGTCATGTTCAGGAGTCAGAGGAGAATTTCCCTATTCTAGTGTATTCTAGGTTTCTTTTTGTCTCCTTCCTCTTCATCACTGGAGAAAGTCATAGCAGGAGATGAGACACTGCTATGACACTGCTATGGATGGATGGTGAGGGCTGGTGCTGTGAGATAGTATCAACCAGTCTCTTGAGTGCTTGGTTGGCTGGTAGTTGTTTATTTGTTCAGGGTCTAATGATCATATTATGTGTATTTGAGAAAGAAGCAGAAATACAGCTAAAGTTTAAAATCATCACATTTATTAAAAGCATTAAACAATTCAGTGTTATCATCCAAATGAAACCTGACTTGTTACTACTGGTATGTGGGGTATTACATGGTTGCTACTTATGTCCTTCTAAAGGTAAAGCAAGTCTTTGGGGTATGACAAAGCTGATGGCTTCCTTTCATTCTGGAGATCTCAACAGGCAATAACTGACATTCATCAATATTGTTTTTTTAAAGCATGTTTTCAGCCTCACTGCTTGCAAAGATAAATTTGAAAATCTAAATATATCACTGGCCTTTGTGGTCTGTTGATTGTTTTGGAAGATTGGAGGTCATTTCTCAGTTGTAAGAAGCATTTCTAGCTAAGGAGTCAGGACAGGCAGTCCCCGGGTTACATGGATCCGACTTACATCGGATCCCTACTTACAAACGGGGTGAGGCAACCCTGCACTAGCTGCTTCCCCCAAGCAGACCAGGGAGATGTGAAGCTAGCGCCCCTCCCCAGCAGACCAGGGAGATGCGGAGCGGCTTTTCTCAGCAGACACCTCAGCTTGAGAATAAAGGACTGAGGGAAGTGAGGTGTGGGAGAATAAAACTGAGCTCTGGAGAAATGTTTGGCTAGAGTTTCCCCTACAATATGTACCAGTTCTGACTTACATACAAATTCAACTTAAGAACAAACCTACAGTCCCTATCTTGTATGTAACCCGGGGACTGCCTGTAGCAGATCTAGGGTTTCCACAAGGTGTTAACCAGCCACCTGACTTCAGATTGACCTAGCACTTAGTGGGACACAGTTGGACAAAATATAAATATTGCGTTCTCTCATCTTGGGTTGAGTAAGAAGAAACTGAAACCTGAGATGAAAGACCGAAGCTGAATCATCACTCTGGTAACATCCCTAATTGCCAGGAGATGTTTGAAACAACGTGTTAAGACTATATATTGAGGTTTATTAATCATGATTAGGCTGTATCAATATTCACACAGTGTCCAAAATCCTGTCCCAATAGGTACTCAAGCTTAGCAATAAAACTTGGAAGGATTATATGGGAGAGGCTGAGAATAGGAATTGGGTGGGAATGTTACCAGACATGTGAGTTGGGGTAAGGGGAAGCTGAGTTTACCATTTTTTATTGGACTTTCCTGTAGTGACCCTCATTTTGATCCCACGGTATGGTTTAAACCCAGGATCTTGAGCAGCACAGACATTTACCACAAGAATGAAAGGCCTAAAGCCATTACATACTAGTAGCTATTTTCTGTGAATTAACCACTAAGAGGCCTAACAGAGGGCTTAGTTTATGCTTGGGAGAACATGTTGTTGATGTGAATGAATCTCTTCTCAAAGTGGGATTTCTGCAAAATGAATGTTTGGTTGGATATAGCTCTTGACTTGGACTCTGGACAAATGTCCATCAGTAGTTTTTGTACACATTTTCCACACCTAGATTTAAAAATATTATTACGTCTGCCCAAATTCATTATTTATGAATTATTCTTCTTTTATTTCAGTGTTTCTTAAAGCAGGCCACGGGCCCATTCCGTGTCTACACAGTACCCATAGCTTGAAATAAGCTATGCCATTTGAGCTACACAACTTGCATAGCTTATTTTGAGTTAGTTTCAAAATAGCTTATTTCAAAATTTGGCACTGCCTACACAGAACTTATTCTGAAATAAATCGCTATTCCAAAATGGCTCTTACTCCTCACGGAATGAGGTTTACGAGGAAAGCAAGCCAGTTATATTTCGAAATAATGGGAGCACTCTAAAGACATGGAATTGCTATTTTGGGATACTGGAGGTATCCTGAAATAGTGCCTGCAGTGTAGACGTAGCCTGAGGGAGCTGCTCACAGGCCTATCTGGTTTGTTTACTTACCAGCTCCACAGCCATGGAGCCTCACAGCTCCCACTGACTCCAATTCACCATTTTCAGCCAAAGAGGGCTGGGAGAAGCAGTGTCCTGGGCCATGCTGCTTCCCACAGCTCCCCTTGGCTGCGAATGGCGAACTGAATCCATGGGAGCCATGATGCTCTGTGGCTGCAGAGCCGGTAAGTAAACAAACTGGAACAGCCCGGTAGCAGCTTTCTCAGAGTGGGCCTGTGGACCATTTTGAGAAATGCTGCTGTACTTACTTCCTGTGGCTTTTTTCCTGCATGTGTGATCGCTGCTGCTATTAGCTTTGTGTCATACTCCGTGTTATTGGGCAATGCTTCCTCAGATTGCTCCAGTGCCTAACAGCTGTGATTATGTGTTACCAGTTTTCTCTGAGTTCACTAAGCAAACTTGAGAGTAATACAGCGAATTGCATTTTTTCCATTATATGAATTTCATCCATCTAAAGCCAACCTTGCAGTTCCTACATATGTGTCCGTATATTTCGCAGTTCCTACATATGTGTCCGTATATTTTGTCTGACTATCTGGGGTGGCCTTTGCAGTGTGTGTACAATGCTGGACCAGAAACTGCTGGTTATACCAGATATGATTTTGTCATTTTCAAAGCATATGGATTTTTAAGGAGATAGCACCATCATGTGGTAACAATACATAAGACTTCTCTTGGTTTCCATTTTATATATATAAAGTAATTATTTTTATTATTGCATCATGATAGCAACTAATTTTGTTGAAACAAATTTTAGAGTGTCTATTCCTTCTGCTATTTGGAAGGATGGGAGAAAGAAAGCGAGACACATTGCTGCATATGAAACATTGTGGGTTTTTATTTCTGCTGTTGATTAGAGTGTTTGCAGATTCCAACCATGCCACTACCATCCGTTCTTGACACAGAGAGGAAAACCTGTCCATAAAGTTTCTATTAAAATACAGTGCATGACTTCACTCAGTTAAGCTGCTGGAAGGCTTCACTGGTAGGAGATTCAATGTTCAGCTTCATTATTGGTTCTCAAGGTACATGGGTGTAAGTTAAGCCAGGCAAAAATAAATAAATAAATAAAAATGTGAAAGTACTATACAGTACAAAGGTCTGGGGAATATTAAGGGTAAACAGTGCAAAGCATTTCAACAAAAGCTTTTTAGTCTCATGTAAACTACTCCCAAGGTTCAATATATGTCTTCTGGACCCAAGATAATTTTCAGCTATTAATAAAGTGCTTCAGAAATATCTGTAGTCCTAGTGAAAAGCAATAACCTCAGCACTACACAGAATATTATATTAGAAAGTGTATCTGTTTGTTCAAGAAATCCCCCTAAACAGTAAGAGCTAGAACCACCAAATTTGGTATGCAGCTTCCTCTTACAATAACTTAAAGCAAGATTGTGGTTTGGCTGTGCCAAGAAAGTGGGATGTGCCTAGAATGGCTTTGCTTCTCATAAGATCACACTGAAAAAGAAACAAAGTCATCAGACTGGGGGTGCACCTGAATCATCAGAGAGTGACTGGGAATGTGTCCCAGCACCAAGCCTCCCACCTCCTCCCCAGATCCCTTTAGGAGGATGGGGGGGGGGGGGTAGAGGGGCAGGAAACCTGGAACTTTCCCACCGCTGATTCATACAGGGATGCACAACACCATATAGAAAAGAGACAGAATCACCAAGCAGATGAAAGGGTCTGACTGGGGACATACCCCCGCCATCCGGAGCTGCCCAGACCACAAGCCACTGCCCCAGGTGACCTTTAGGGAACATGGTTGGGGAAGCTGAAGCTTCCCCCCCCCCTTCTTTCAGGAACATTGATGGGTGCTATCCTTCATAAGAGAACAAGGGGAAAGTGCATCATTTGCTGCATTCCTCACTCTGGCTGGGGAGTGCAAGGGGCAGATGAACCAGGATCTGTCCCAGCCAGGAGACATGCATCCCTCTCCCATCTGGACGAGAGTCCAGAGTAGAGCTATAAGTGATAAAAAGTTTAGAAAAATCTGACCTATGAATTAAGGCTAAAAAACTCCCCAAACAAATTAAAAATCAAAACCAAATTTACCAAACAAACGAAAAACATCTGGGTATATTGACTACTGACAAAAGAAAACTTACCGAGGAACCTGATAAGAGTCTTCAAATATGAAACCAGGCTCTCACAAAGAGAACTGTAATCAATTGTTCTCAATATCCACTGTATTTACTGGAAGATGACAAGTGTGCTCTTCAGCAGCATGACACTATATGACAAAACTTTCCACAGAATGAGAGCTATTAGCACTGTAAAAGTATTATCTTGTGGCTAATACCAAGGGTTTCATCATATTCCTTTTTTTTATGTTGTCTACAACGTGCTAAGAAAAGAATTCAAATTAATATGCTAAAACCAAAAATCCCTTTCTTCCCACACACTCATTTCCATGAAATGACAGTAAACTTGGAAGAGCATTCTTGGTATTGACATACAAATACAGATCAAACATCCCACATTCTCTTTCCCTGCTTGCACCAGTCTTGCCATATAACAGTAAACAGTAGTATGTTAATGTATTCCTCTAATACACATTTAAGCTCAAAGTACACTATTGTAAAAGTAATATCAACTCATAGTTATTGTTCCAAGGCACTAAGCAAAGCAGCAGTGTTGATAGGTCTTATTTTCTCAAATACCCTATTCCACCAAATCATTATTAGTCCTTTATTGATCTAATGTAAAAATAGCTTTGACAATTCTGATGGTCAGGTCTCGACAAACTATACAATCTACTCGCCCATGGCGAGTAGATTTCAGCCGTGCGCCCTGTTCATTCACGGCATGTGCATGCACAATGCAGCTCAAGCACATGCACAGTACAGGGCTGGTGAGCAGTTTACGCTGCTGTTTGTCAAGCTCTGCTGATGGTCAATAAAGGATATCTGCTTTAATTTTAATAATTGTGTGGCATAGAAGGAGAAAGACCAAGAGAAACAGAATTTTATGTCATAAGCACTACTAGTATTTGCATGACTTTTTTCTTGATGCCCCACTACTATAATTGATTATTTTCAGGGACTTGCTAACTGAAAGAGCTTTGTATGAGTTCTTCCGACGCCTTAGTACCCAGTTTTTGGTGAACTAAGTTTTTTCATATTTGGAAGTTAGATTTTTCTTGGCCATTAGATCCTCTATGGTGATGGGACTGAGGAGACCCTGGACTCCTTGGGGACGAATCAGTAATCAACTGTGAAACCTGAAGGAATCAGTCTTTAAAAGTACATAATTCATCTCCTCATCAGCAACTCTTAGTGAAACTTCTGTCTCATCTGTTTTACTGAAAGAAAAATACAAGAAAAAAGAAAAGATTGAGGCCTTTGCCCCTGGTTGTGCGTTCATGTAAAGAGAAGCTCTATAAGTTGAACCTTTCTAGTACGGTACTTTCTGGTCTGGCAACATTCGTGGTCCAGCATGAATTTAGTCAGCCAGATGTCCACTTTAGTTAGCTCGTGTGGCCAAGTTTCCTGAAGTCCCATAAAGTTTGTTTACAGCCACCAGTCCTGGCGCTGAGTATCCTGTGTTGTTATTTAGCTCTAATTTACCCTTAAATGTCTTCTAAGAGCCCAGTAAGCAGTGGCAGTACTGATAATGCTGCTAGACAATACTGACCTCTTATGGTTTGGAAAGTTCTGTAATTCAGGTCAGGTACTGGTCCAGTCTTGAGAGTTCCAGACTAGAGAGGTTCAACCTGTATGGTATTTTTTGATCGCTGGGCACTTAAGGTTGGTAATGTGACAATGGGAAATGCTATTTATGAAGTAAACATCTATTTGTCATTTAAAATTAATTTGTTAAAAAAAACCTTAGAATAATTATCTGATTAATTAAAATTGGGTAAGGTGCTACTGGTCAGGAATGACATGCACTGGCAGAGCTGCATAGGGAACCTTGCAGTACATCTGATTGGTTAATATTATAAGTTGTTGACTTTCACAAAAAGTAGCCATTTAGTGATTCTATGACAGCTGTTCTCAACCTTTTTTCATTTGTGGACCCTTAGGGCAGTTGATTAATCGCAGTTAACTCATGCAAGTGACTAAAAAAATAATGATTAAAAATTAATCATGTTTAATCACACTGTTAAAAAATAAAATACCAATTGAAATGTATTAAATATTATGGATGTTTTTCTACATTTTCAAATATAATTTCAATTATAAAACAGAATCAGAAGTGGGTTGTGCCCAGGAAAGCTCATGATACCATCTAGTCTTTAAGGTGCTACTAGACTATTTGTTGTTTTTAAAGTTTTTCCTGTTACAGACTAACTCAGCCACACCTCTGAAGCTTTAGTTACAGAATACAAAGTGTACCAGGCTCACTTTATATTATTTTTAATATAAATATTTGCTCTGTAAAATAAAATTAGAAAAACAAAAGAAATAGCATCTTATTGCACCTCTGTGTGACGTCAGAAAGTGGTTTAGTGGCCTTTACTCTTTAGGGATATGCACAGCTTCTTTGACTCCATTCTGATTTCTAAAATAACTTCCCTTTTAAGAGTCTGAGGTACACTACAATATTTGCTCATCTTCACACTGGCTTCTGCAACAGACATCAGCTAATTACACCGCCCCACTTTATACCTCTTCTTTCTTTATCTCTCTGCATTGTTTAGGATCCTCCTCCTCCATACTTGCCTGTCTGCTGGCAGGGAGACACTGAGAGCATAGGACACACAGGTTCTTTGCTGTCAGTTTGTGCCTGTTACCATCTGCGGGGAGGAACAAATTGCAGGGAAAGCTCTGCTCAGGCCCTGCAGTGCTGTTGGGAGCATGTTTGTTGCAAATAGTATCTCTGAAGAACTTTTTCTGCTGAATCCTAACAAATTTCTTCTTACGATGTGCAAACTGAAGTTTTTCACAAACTTGCTGAGTAATTATCCATGAGTCGTTCTTGTGGGTGAATCTTGTCAGCTGAAACCAGGATATAAGAAAGGGTTAAGTGACTCTTTAGGCAGAGCGGATGAAGGTGTAAGACCTATGATGCACAATAGTTTTGAACTGGTATAGCTATTTTGGGTAATCAGTGTGGTTTTATTTAAATATGCTAGTCATGTTCCTAGTATGAACACAACTATATCACTATAAAAATGTCTTATATGGGTTATACCTGTGTAACACTCTGTGCTGGGGACACCAAGATGGATCAGTATCCCTATATCTACAACAGTTTACTTTAAGTATAAGTTTTATCTGTAAATATTTGGTGGGCCAGAAAGAGAGAGAGATTGCAAAGCTTTGCAGTTCGGAGAGTCACCTGGGAGGAGGAATGCCTGGGTCTCCTCTGATGAAAATTTAATTATTTATGCAAAGTGCTACAGCTTCAATAGGAGAGATTTACACTAGAATAACAATAGCTAGGGAATTCTCCTGCAATGGTGATGAATCTGGAAGAGTGACGATCTTTACCAGGAAAATTCTCTAATGACAAAGGTATAAGCAGAGGTGAAAGTGGGCTGACAGGGCAAGTACAGCATACTGGTAAGAAAGTACTTACCGGTACTGGTGGTGCACAGTTGACGTTAAAGCACTGCTGCGGCAGCACTTTCAGAACTGTACTGGCGGGGCTGTTGATACAAGGGTGGAAGGGGCAGCTGCCCCCGCCCAGCTATTCAAAAGGTCCTGGGGCTCCCAGCCACTGTTGCTGCTAGCGTGGCAGTGGCTGGAGCCCTAAGTCCTTTAAATCATCACCAGAACCCCGGCCAGCATGGGCTGGGCTATGGTGAAGGGCTAGCTGACAGTCCCCAGCCTGCCCTTTCTGCTCAGTGTTCCACTCATCTTGGGACTCACCATACTGGTAAAATATTTAGATTACTTTCACCCCTGGTTAAAAGGTATAAGGGGGAACTACCAGCTTTGCTTGAGTCCCCTTGTGAATCTAGCTTAAAATATATTTTAAAATGTTTGACCAAAATTGTAGAATTTGAGAAGTTTTTGTTGATCAGAGATGGCATTTTTCTCAGCAAATAGACTAGTAATCTGAAAATACTGGTCTAGCTCTACCCATAATGTAATGCACCGAGAAATGAACTGAAATCTATTTTTTGACCTGCATAGGTCACTATTTGTCTGACAGACAATTGACCTTGGATACTGAAGTTTTAGTTCAATATTTTTTTTGTTTCCAGTTTTAAGGGAACCATTTTATACTTTAACATCTATGAGGTGTTTATGTATTCTGATACTGTCTATACATACAGAATTCCTGTTGATGTCTGAGGGCATGTCTATATAAGGAAATTATTTTGAAATAACTTTTTTTGAAAAAAAAATCTCCTGAAATAACTATTTGAAAATAGCATGTCCACACTATAGGGAAGCCTCAAAATTATTCTGAGGCAGATTCCCTTAGCCCTGGTCTACACTAGGGAGTTATTTCAAAATAATTTCCCTTATTTCAAAATAACAAGCGGAGTGTCCACACTACCAAGCCTGTTATTTCTAAATAAGGAGATGATTATTTTCAGATAACTCCTGCTTTCCACAAAGAATAAGTCAAGGTAGCGTGTCCATATGAGGAGCCTGCCTTGGACTAATTTCAAGTCTTCCTGTAGCATGGACATGCTATTTTGAAATTATTTTCTAGTGTAAACATACCCTTAATGTGGACCTGCTATCTCGACTTAGAGTCCCAGGAAGCAATGAGGAGTAATTACTTTGAATGACTCTGGGGAGAAGTTATTTTGAAATAGCTGCAGTGGTGCATCCACACTACTGCTATTTAGAAATAACTATTTCAAAATAAGAGTTATTCTTTGTGGAAAGCAGGTGTTACTAATAATGGGCTTGGTGTTGGTAGTTATTTCACTTGTTATTTCAAAATGAGGGGTTATTTTGAAATAACTCTCTAGTGTAGACCAAGGCTCAGAGATCTGAACATGGAGAGAGAATAGAAACATTCAGCTGGTTATGTGGTTCTGAAAGCTCTCATTTGAAAGAGATGGTTTGGTGATCACTAAAGAGGTGTTATATCTTTAAACTTGGTATGCTCATGTTGTTAGTGATTTGGTTAGGAGAGCTGATTTTAAAAGTTTTCTGATGATTAAATTAATTCATAATAGGGAACTATAACTATACATTTTGCCTTAAAGTACAAAATTGTTCCTGAATTTAACTGCCACATTAAATTTATCTGATTCAATTTTGTCACTGATTGCGACATCAAATTTACTCAATTTACAAGCTTAAAAATATTTTTTCTAATTCCAAGTTCTTCAGGACTGAATTTGGAATCAAAAGTAAACATGAGTCCTTACATTCTCATAAATGATCAGCAATGATAAATACACCAAAGATCAAGATATGCCATAGATACATGTTACAACCAAAATAGTCTTCAGAGGGTCATACAAACACTTCTATAGGCAGAGGAGAAACTTCCTGGTGCTCATAAACTAAGGCTCTGAGTTTGCAATGAGAACTCCGTGTGGAATTATCCTCTATGGGTCACTTATAAATAACCTCATTGTAGTTCCATATGGGGACAGGGGCTTACCCACATGGATCAGCCTTCAGGATCAGAGCCAAAAGTGGTTTTGAGATGAAATCTTTGATAAAAGGTCGAATTGTGCCTGCTTAGTCACTTTTTGCAGTGGGACTGCACTTTCAAGATTTTATACTCTGAATATCAAACTATCAACCAATTACTTTACTGTTCCACTGCGACAACAAGCTCTTTATAGTTCTGCTGTATAGTTTTGTTTTTAGGATCCATATAAATATAGTGCAATCCACAATCCATCCTGAGAGGACAATCCATCAGTATGTAATTTGGTAAGCCTGAAAAGGCATTAAAATAAAACATAATTCAAGAGTCAGATGCACTGTTGGCTTCTGCTATTTCATGTAGGCATATAATATAAATGGCTTTGTGTTTTGTTATTTTAATAATTTTAATTAACTCCTGTAATTGTAGTGGACCTACTGCTAAGTAAACTAGCTATAGATATTACTTAGGGTTGTATTTTCAGTAGACACACAATAAGAGGTGTTTTATGGAAAACTAAACTTAAACACAGAACAACAAGGCTTTCTTTTTGAAAAAATGTCTGTTGGTGAATTTCATCATTATCTATCTGTGTTTTAAGAGCTACTGAGACTTTCAGGAAATCTTTTAGGTAATTACAGAAAACCTATAAAACATTAATTCTTAAGTTGGTTATTGATTATTGTAGTTTGTGGGTAAAAATATAAGCTTTTCCATTTTCAATTAGCCTGTTCCTCTGTTCTGTCATTTTATGATACCATAGTCCAGTTTTTATATCATGGTGGATTTTATAGCAATAAATTGAAATTATGCAAATGCTTAAGATAGGCCTTATGGGATGTACCAGTTTACTCAGAGAGGACTTGATAATGATATCCTTGCTTATACTGTGTTAGCTCAGTCTGTGAAGAGTCCCACTGAGGTACATCAGGTGTCTGTATAGGTAGCTATGGTGAAGGCAGCTTGTGGTCTCAACACCTCTCTGCCAAGTGCTGGAATCATAGAATACTAGAACTGGAAGGGACCTTGAGAGGTCATCAAGTTCAGTCCCCTGCACTCATGGAAACATCAAGAACCATCTAGACCAAGGTTTACCAACCTATGGGTCCTGAACCATATATGGGTCACCATTACATTTCAAAAGGGTCCCCAAGTGTCTCCCCAGGTGCATTCACACGTTTGAAAAGGTCCCCTGCTGGGCAACTCTGCAGCTGGCTTAGTTTTAAGGAGCCATTCACCTGAAGTGGTACTCAATTGGTTTAACAACCTTCAGTCAGTTAAACCAATCAATTGAATTGAATACCATTTCGTGACTCAGAGTAGGGACTGTATTGGAGGGGTGAGGGGTGGTGAGGTGGGGGCTAGGACTGTGTTTGGGAGCCTGGGGGTGAGAGGCTGGGACCGTGCTGGGGGTGGTGCGGTGGGCCTAGGATAGAGGCCTGGGACTATGTTTGGGGTTGCAGCGGGAGGGCTGAAAGGTGCCTGGCTCTGAGGTAAGAGAGGGGCTATTTTAGTAAATTTTGTGATATACATTAATTTAAGTTCAGGAGAAACTGTTTGGTAAAATACTAAATTTTTCTTGTTTTTTTGAATAGTGTGTATTATGTTTCCAATATTTTTGTAACACCTGAGACTCCTAGGCCCAGAGTGTGCCCCCCAGGCCCTGACTCCCAGCCCCTGAGTGTGTGGCTCCCAGCCCCTCCAGTCCCTAAGTGTGACTCCCGGCTCCCCCAGTCCCTGACTCCTGGCTCTTGAGTGTGTGACTCCCAGCCCCTGAGTGTGACTCTCAGGCCCCTGAGTGAGTGTGCCCCCCAGAATCCTGACCGTTAGACTCTCAGCCCCTGAGTATGACTCCTCCAGCCCCTCCAGCCTTTGAGTGTGGGGTTTAAGCTGGGGGGGGAGCAGTTTGAGGTTGAGTGTCTTTCCCCCACCACAACTCAAGTAAAGGTAGTGTTATTATTTTATTATTAATGTATTTTCAATTTTTCTATGAAATAACTACTATGAATATATAAACAGGAGAGGGCACAATTTTATATTCTTGCCTCAGGTGCAAAATTAGCAAGCTAGGGCACTGCCCCTCCCTCCTCCCCCTTCCCTGTCTTTTAATTGCCTTGGGTCACCAAGACTATGTCTACACTTGCTGCTTCTTGCGCAAGAACAGCTTGCGCAAGGGTTCTTGTGCAAGACGTTTTGTGCAAGAAAATGTCCACACTGCCATGTGCGTGCTGTGCTTTTGCGCAAGAGCTCCCATGGCAGTGTGGATGCTCTCTTGTGCAAGGAAGCTTCGATGCCCATTTTAGCCATGGGGCTTTCTTGCACAAGAAATCCCTGCCGAGCGTCCACACTGCCCTCTTGCACAAGAGCTCCTGTGCAAGAGGGATTACACCTGTTAAAAAAGAGCATAGCTCTTGTGCAAGAAACCCTGTCTTACCACGCCGTACTGTAAATTTCCTTGCGCAAGAAAGGCGGGCAGTGTCGACGCTCTGAGGATTCTTGCGCAAGAATGGCCATACTTGTACAAGAAGCCGCGAGTGTAGACATAGCCCTAGTCTTCCTGAATTGTCAGAATAGGTCCCCATCTGGAAAAGGTTGGGAACCGCTGATCTAGATAATGCCTGATAGATGTTTGTCTCACCTTCTCTTAAATCTCTCCAGTGATGGAGATTCCAAAATTCCCTAGGCAATTTATTTCAGTATTTAACCATCCTGACAATTAGGAAGTTTTTCCTAATGTCCAACCTAAACCTTCCTTGCTACAATTTAAGCCCATTGCTTTTTGCCCTGTCATCAGAGGTTGAGGAGAACAATTTTTCTCCCTCCTCCTTGCAACACCTGTTGAGATACCTGAAAGCTGCTGTCATGTCTCCTCTCAGTCTTCCCTTTTCTAAACTAAACAAGTCCAGTTCTTTCAGTCTTCCTCATAGGTCATGTTTTCTAGGACTTTAATTATTTTTGTCTCTCTACTTTGGACCGTCTCAAATTTCTCCAACATCTTTCTTGAATTATGTTGCCCAGAATTGGACACAATACTCCAACTGAGGCCTAATTAACCTCCACTTTTTCTGAAGCCTTTGTAGAGGGTGCTCAGGATAGCGTCTTGCTTTCCACATGCAAAACCATTATCAAAATGAATTTTCACTAATGATGTCATATTGTTAATTGGACATCATTACCCAAAAATGTGTCGAATGAGAGCAAAACTGCTATGAAATGACATCAAGTGCTGTTGAGAGGAGTACCTATAAAAACTGCATACCAAAGATTTTAGAATAACTATTACAGTATACAGAACTTTATAAAAACTAAGATCAGTTCAACAATGAACTGATCTGCTAAGAAAAGTGGTTATCTATAGAAATTGGAAGGCTTTTTTTTTATCTATAGAACTTGGTAGCTATTTTCCTGCAGTAAAAACAATTCTATCAGATACCCAGATTTACATTGGTTATATACGCTTCCTTTCAAAAACTAGATTCATTTTTCTTTTTGCATAGTTGTTCTTTACGGTGGTCCAGACAAAAAGGTGTATAGGCTTCCCCAAGTCCACCGCTCGTCAGTTTCAGCAGTGGCAGCAGCAGACTTGGGGAAGCCGTGGAGCAGAGCAGTTGGGGTGCTGCCGGGTTGGTCCCACAGCGCCGCCCCTCATCCGCCTGCTTGGCGATAACTACTTCAGTCTGGGGGGTGGGGAGCCTGCTCCCCTCCCGGAAACTCTTGGTGGCACTGCGGGGCTGAGCACAGCTGGAACGGGGCAAGTACGGGGATTTTGCTCTCGCTATTGCGCGAGGATTCCCCCATCTTCCTGCAGAACAGCGGAGGGTTCGCCCCTCACCACGCCATTCCCCGCCCACCCCCCACCCCCTGGCCGGACGCAGTGCAGGTCCCAGCAGACCTCTCAGTGGGGTATAATCCCCTTCCCGTCTTCTCCCCTTCCCTTTCCCATGGGGCTCACAGCAGTTCCAATTGTCCGGCTGTCTGGAGCACTTCCGGTTTCCAGTTGGTGCCAGACTATCCAAAGTGCCAGACCACTAGATGCTGGACAATTGGAGTTTTACTGTATAAAGAAAGTTTCAGGCCTGATCCTTGCTATTTCAGATCTGCTTAAACTTTGAAAGGGAAAGTGTAAACTCAGAAGGTTGGGTCTCCAGGTATAGTCCTGCAATTCTCATTGAAGAATTCAAATAACCTATGCACATGGACCGCATATTGGACTAAACTGATTGTAGAAGGATTATCACAAATCAGCAGCCTCACCATCTTTGCTATGAACTAAGAACTTAATGCATATCTATATGTTTGTATACTGCTCTTTTAACCATAGCAACACTTGTTTTCTTTTGATTAATAAATCTTAGATTTAGTCAATAAGCATAGCTTGTAATCCTATAATTGGGTAATATTTGAAATATTTATTGACTTGGTAATGTATCTGATCTTTTGGGATTGGTAGAACTTTATATATAGTGAATGAGGATTTTAGGAACCTTCATTGTATTGCACTTGTGTTTCTGGATGGGAACTAAAGTCTGGTTTGCTGAAAGGGGACTGTGTCTTTTCGGTGATCAATGAGGTATTAGAGAAGCTATTTGGTTCCTGGCTTTGGTGATATCTAATTATAGAATAAGCCATCATTTTGAGGGATCATCTGTCCTATTCCTTGCAGTTTTCCCTGAAACAGAATTCTGAGAAAAGCCCCTCCAGATGCCACAGTCACAGACGGAGTTGGAGGGAGCCACGTCTTATGTTTTTACTTTTGGACAAAAAGTTTTGGAAGACTCAAGTGGATTAGTCTAAAAAAAGATGTTGGAGCATAATTCAAGAGCCTAAGGTAAATTCATTACTACCTTCCTTTTACATGTCAAAAGGTCTCAGAAAACACCAGTTTCACATCTTAAAAAGGGGACTCCTACTAAATAAAACCATTAGTGGAGAGAGTTATTGATATTGAAAATAGTTACCAATTATAGATCAGTTTCTTTTGCCCTTGGAGCTGATTTCTGAAATGATGCTCAATTTTAGAAAAGACTGTACTTCTTTCACAGTTATATATAAGTATTAAAAATGCTTCTTTTTATGATTAAAAAAATCAAGTTTGTGAGGCCAAACGTTTCAAAATTCATTTAAACTCAAAGTTTTATCTCCTTCTCTCGTGAATCAATGATTCAGTTCTTTCATTTGGTTCCTTAATCTTGTGTCACAAATTATAATTTTGCTTCGCTATCATCTGAGCATATGAAAGCAGATTGCAAACATAATAGAATCTGGCCTTTTTTCTAATCATTTACACTGATGGCAGATCTTCCAAAGAAGTATCCCTCTACTCTTCAGATAACTGCTTGCTTTGACTGTCAAAACATCTTCATCTTCCTATGTAAGTAATGGGAAGAGTGGAGGACAGATGTGGAAACTTATCAAGAAAGTTTGACAAATTCCAGCATTTTCCCCATTATCTGTCCAGTTGTAAAAACCAGAGTTTCAGGATAATCGATGGCTCTACAGGAACACTTGATTTATTTGCTCACTGTTGAGGATAGAAAAGAATGGAGCTTGTGTATTGTTTTCTCTATCTAAGAACTTTTTGATTGGAATCTACATTTATTATGTTCCTTAGTCTGGAGAGTTCTTATATCAGAAATATAACTATATTCTAGTACTTACCTTTGAATATACCAGGAAAAATAATTTACTGTGATAGTGTTGCCAACTGCAAGTAGTCAAACTCATGCGTCACGTGTTCAGGAGTCATGGGATAGTTTTAAAAGTTCTAAGGCGATTTTTAAAAAATATTTATGTGAGGATTCTTTTATTTGTTTTTTGAGATTTTAGGTTTTAATTAGGTAACATGTTTCAGCTGTTCTGACACCATGGAACAAACTTGCTTTTTAAGAAATGAAAACAGATTGTCACAACTCCAGGAGTTCGGTGTTTAAGAAAGAGTCTAAACACTGGAAGATTTGGATACAATTGCAAAAGATGAAATCCTTGCTCTTGTTCTTTTAATTGCTCAACCAGATTTTAAATTTTAAGTGATATGTGTTTAATTTTAATTTTAAGTGATGTGCGTTTAAAATGTTTAAGAAAACATTTTCTGTTTAGCATAGATGGATCACATTAGATTATAGAAAATCAATTAAATATAATACTATGAGAACACATTTTGGTTTATAGGAGGGTTTAGGGATTACAGGAAGTGACTGTAGACTTCTATCAAAACTCTATCCTGAATTGATGCAAGGCAAAAACAATAGTCTAAGTGAAGTATTTGACCCCTGATATAAAATAATTGTTCATCTGAGAATGTGTAGCTGGTACTTGCATTGATTTCTATTGTAGCACCAAACATACAACTAATATTCCATTTAACCCCCTGAATCTGAAAATTCTGGTATGTTCTGCTGAAGTATTTGTTTGTAGTCAGGTTGGTGGTATATCATAGATGGAGCTTTAACCAATGAGATTCTGAAACACACAACGGTTCCTATTTGGCAATTTATTTTCTATTTTTATCTATCTGCATCTCAATTACACAGAACGCTGTAGGTTTTTTTAAAAAAATGTTTGTTATTAAGATCTAAATCTACTTATTTTAGTCATGTAGTGCATGCCAGTAGAATGCAATACAAGAAGATTACAAGCTGATGGTTAGATGTTAATAACAGTAACACAAAACATTAAGGCGAGTGACATTTACATAAGTATCTTGATCTTAATACATGTAATTTACATATGAAAATTTAATCACCATAGAGATAAACAGCTGCAGTGTTTAATTAAACTCTCCACACAAAATCAGCCTGCAAGAAGTAGTTTGTCATTGCTAATTTATCACAATTCTCATAAGTATTCTTTAAAATAAAAATGCAAAATAAATGACTCTTATTGATAATTTAACTTCTGGTTACTTTATCGTATTCTCAACAGGCTTTGATGATACAATTAAAATACAAAGATTCTAGGCTCATTTTCTCACAGTTTAGAAGACAAACTATAAATATATAGAGAACAAATGTATTTGTTTACACACTTGCAGGTCAGCAGTATGGCAGCACTAGAGGACAATTTAAGCAAATTTAATGCCACGATAAGTTATGTGTAATGAAGGGATGTGAGAGTCTCTCTCCATGGGGCTGTTTAAGCAGGAAACAATTATAAGTGAAAATCAATGCCGCATTACCATAGACTTGGAGAAACTACTGACTCACAATATCACTGACTAACACTCACATTTTAGACTCTCGTATCTTGAGTTCAATGTGAAATTGGAGATCCACTGGCATCCAGAAGTGTTTGAAGCTTGGACTTTGCTTCTGCTGATAATTTTTTTAAGCACACAACTCCGAGCATAGTTTTCTGACAGAAACAGTTTTGTATGTTTGAATATAATATAAAAAAAATAAAAATTACAGGGTAGATAACATGAAAAATCCTATAAAACTGAGACCAGGATCTTCTACAATTTGAGTATGCAGCAGCAGTTCTTGGAGATAAACTAGGGAAAAACCAGAAATAGGTGAGAAGATAATTTTCAAGTTTTCTACGAGCGTCATCCATTCTATGGGAGTGTAGCCGGTTTGCCTGTCCAGTGGGGTTCCTCTTCCTCCGGCTCAGTGGGCGGCCAGTCCGTCCCACTGCGCTGCCCCTTTAAGGCCGGCCCTGTTAGTTCACCGGGCGCAGTCCAGCCCTTAGTTCAGGGGGTGACACCCACAAACCACCACTGTCAGTTTATAACCAGTGGCCAGGCCCTTAGCTCAGGGCGTGGCAACAAACAAACTGTCAGTCATAAGCAGGAGCCAGGCCCTCAGTTCAGGGCGTGGCAGCAAACACAGGCAGGTAGCTCCTTGTTCAGGAGGGGTGCAGGCGGATCGCCTGTGGCAGTGGTGAAGGGGGAGGCTGCCACCCAATCCGTGAGTGGCAGGGGGGGCGCAGGCCCACCCACTCCACTTCACCCCGGCCCAGGGCCCTAGGGCAGCAGTGCAGGCTGCTTTGGCTCAGCGGGGCTCCAGCCCGAAACGCGCCGGCCTAGGGGCCTTTAACAACCCCCACTATCTCTGGGCCACCTCTGTTCTCCCTCTCGGGCGGTACCTGGGTGTCCAGCGGTGGAGGCAGGGAGTCCAGGAGAGTCTCGTCCCACCGGGTGGTCCGGTCCAGTCTGTGGCTGCTTGCAGGTCACTGGGACTCAGCTGGGCTCCAGGTGCGGCTAGGGTCGGGCAGTTGAGGCAGGCCTCTGGCTCAGAGTCCGTGGAAATCCCCGGCGGTGCCTCCGGTCGAGGTAGCCGAGGCCGTGGCTGGGGCCGCTTCTCCCGGTCCTGGGGCAGGCGCTGGGGCACAGGTTCGGGCAGACCATGCGGCTCCGCCGTTGCGTCCGGGCGAGTCGGCTGGCTGTGCGGGGCCTCCGCTTCCCTGGCAGAGAGCCAGTAGTCTGCCTCTGGGCCCTGGCAGGTAGGAGGCCCAGGCCAGGCCTCAGTCCCCACCTCCTTCCCTGCTATGCCTGGCAGCCCAGCTTCCTGTGTGCCGGATTCCTGGCCCCATGGGACAGCACTACTTCAATGCACCAAGCTCCTGGCCCCGTACTTTAAATGTATGACACAATCTCTCTTCTTGAAAAGTTTCAGGGGGTAGGCATGTTAGTCTGTAGCTGAAAAAACTTAAAACATACCAAATAGTCTAGCAACACCTTAGAGACTAACAAAATTTGTAGATGGTATCATGAGCTTTCATGGGCACAACCCACTTCTTCACATAAATGGAGTTAAGGAGTCCATGTTCCAAATAAATAGCAGAGAAAGAGAGGGGATGGGGGAGGAGAGAAGGAAAAAAGAGAAAAAATTGCCAATTTTGTGACAAAAATAACTTCAGTGTACATGCTATCAGTTTCATTTACTATGGACGCTCTAATTGACAGTTTTCCTCCTCTTCGTCTTCCTTCTTTTCCCCCCATCCATTTAAATTAGGTACGTTTTAGCTCCATGTTGATGACTTGGGCCTTAACTAGCAAGGGCTTTCGAGTCAGGTTTTACTGTAATATTACATAACTATTAGGACGCTACAAAGAAATTACAACATCTGACTTCATAATCATTTCATTATTATATTTTAAATGTTTACACATTATGAGGAACAGTTTCAGAAGAGCTCTTAGGAGCTGTGCTTTCTTTGCGACTTTGGCTTCTAAGTCTCTTTTGAAAATGGGATGTGGACTCTTAAATCATGTAGGTGCTTGGGAAAATCTGACTCCTTTGGAGTACTATTGATTCTGACATTCTGCTAATAAGTATTTGTAGCTCTTGAATTTGACTACCATACTAAATGAATGTGTTATCTATGATGATGAATGGAGAGGACCGGCTTTTCTGAATTTAACACGGTTGTTCTCCCTTTTTCCTAATCTTTTCTAAGTCATAGACATTTAAGAGGATGTTTGCTTATTTTACAGCCAGCTCCATCTAATCCCAAACTCAGCCATAACAAATGCTGTTCTAGATGGTAAATTGAATTTCTCTGAACTGACTCCCCACACACACCATTTTTCCATAGAAAATACTGTGGCTGAAGGCTGCTTCCCTTATCTCTCTATTTAAGATGTAACAATAATATGCTAATTGTGGGTCAATCAAGTTGCTCAGTTCTTTCACCACTGAAAATGGAGAAGCATTGGGTATCAAGGAATTGCTACAATTATTTACAATTAAAATTATTCAAAATGAAAATAGGAACAATATAATATACCTAATTACATCAATTTAAAAATATTCATAGGAAGGCAAAAGAAAAAAAATCAAAATGTGTCTTGCTCTATATTAATGCTTAGTGGTCCCTAACAAAATTTCTACTGTTAGAAGAATTATGGGTTTCAACATTTTAATTAGAGTTTTCCCTGCCATGTTAAGAATTTCCTCCCCTTGTTTAATTCAATGATTTGGGGGCATCCTTAGTGCAACTCCTGCCTCATGGTGGTTGATGTAAACTCATGGTTTTAGCCTCCTTTCCTCAGGCTTACTAGGCCATTTCAGATCTGTCCTCACAAATCTTATATAAATTCTCTGAACCTTTCCTTTTTTCAAAGTAACTAGATAATCTGCTCATTACAAGGTCTAGTTCCAAATGCAGTGGATGAACTTGTTTAGTTCTCAGATAAGCAGAAAAACGGAATTTTGATATTTCCCTCTGATTAAAAATATTAATCTGAAACTAGCCTTTCTACTGCCCAAGAAAGAGATATCTGGGGATGACTTTTCTCAAAGTTTTCCTGCACATAGAGGGTGAATCAGTTTCTATTTTAACAGGCAAAATTGGATATTTTGAAATTCTATGCGGGGGGAGGGTATGTTGTTCAGTAGAGTTCAGTGAATTTTTTTGGTGAAAAGTTCATTCATACAAAAATGCTGAAAAACTATTCATGAATATGGGTCAAATTGATGAATGTTTTGACCAAATAAAAATAGGGATAAAAATTCCTAAATAGTTGAAAAATTTCCTTTTAACATTTTTCTAAACTACAAGTCTTGCCTTTTTTTTCATAATGTTTTGTTTTTTAAAAATTTACCAAGATGTAACTAAAAGTAAGTAAAAACCCATGCCAAAACAAAACACTTTGATCCAAACCAACTTTTTGTTGTTGTTGTTCACTTCAGAAAGAAAAAAACACAAGCAAAAGTTGTTGTTTTGAGGTCAACCAAAAATGTTTTTCTGATTTCTAGCCTGCCCTAGTGTGAAGAGGTGTAGTGTATTCACGGGTTTCCACATTTTGAATGTGGCCATCATATTGATTGTATTTTGTATTAACTGACAAATTCAATAATTTTCAATGTATCAGGAGTATTAAAAATGTCTTCATTGAAATTGCTGATGGTGATAATTTAATGATGCATAATGCAGCTATTTCCTTATTTCTTTATGTGTAACTTTGTGATTTCCAAAGCATTAAAAAGAACTGGACATGTTTTATGTCATTTATGATAGCATCTTTGATAAAGAATTTGAAAGTGAAAGGTAGCTTGGGTGAAAGTGATCATGAAATCATAGAGTTAATGATTCTAAGTGTAACCCTTCTGCCAGGTAGTGCTGGCAGCAGCCAGGGCTAGGTTCAATATCTAGGGGTCCCTTTTCAATCATCTAACATACAGTCGGCTTGAGCCCCCACCCAGTAGCCTGGGAAATTCTTACACTCCTGGGCGTTTCTGAGGGGCAATGCTTCCCCACTCACAAGCACAGAGTCTGAGCATAGAAAAGACATTTTCTTTTCTAATTAAACTCTCCACACAAAATCAGTCTGCAAGAAGGGAGAGAGAAGTCACATGGAATTAGCTTGGAAAAATACCATAACCAGAGTTCGCAACCATCCCAGCTCAAATGAATTGAGCAATGTCCTTTGCCTCTCAGGCTCACTAGTCCAACAATGTAGGGGTCCCATTCACCTACCCAAACTTTCTCCATATCCCATCTCAAATGCCCCACTTACAGC
This sequence comes from Pelodiscus sinensis, assembly GCF_049634645.1. Classification (NCBI taxonomy): domain Eukaryota; kingdom Metazoa; phylum Chordata; order Testudines; family Trionychidae; genus Pelodiscus; species Pelodiscus sinensis. The sequence continues at coordinate 24,923,252 of NC_134717.1, read as the reverse complement.
TCTGTCCAGTCAGTGTGGATCCAGACTCATCATCCTGAGGACTCCACTCATTGAGCCTGAGGCCATGCCATCTTTGTGATGCTTCTGTGTTCTGCTTGCTCCGCCAGCCACCCTGCTGGCTGCCTGCTGTTCTTCTCCCTCCACCTGCTGATCACTCCCACCAGCTGCCCTGCTGGCCCCCTGCAGCTGCTCCTACCAGCTGCCCACCAGTCGCTCTCAGCAGCTGTTCTGCTGGCCGCAATGCGTCTGGCTCCAGACCAAACCAGTGACTTCAGCTCTTAGTGATTTCAACTCTTTAGCCACCAAATAGCATGGCAAAAAGATTCCAGCTTTCACTGGAATAACAAAAAGACTCCTGATGGAGTCTGCTTTAGGTCTATCCTTAGGACGGGGAGGGGGAGAAGGGACAGGTTGAACCAGTCTTACAGCTCACACCTGGCAGGCATGGAGCAGGCTGGCTCAAGCCCTTTCCCCTCAACTCAATTCACTCAACTTGTTTAACTGAGACCCCTTACGATGATGGTGTCTCTCCTGCAAGCACTGGTGTTATATTTTACAGTTCCTACATTTAGGGGTAGCATGGTTTGTGACCCCACAACAGCCAAATTAGTTACAATACCCCACAGTCCATTCTAACAACCAATCCTCCGTCAGCCCTGGCTGAATTGGATTTACATAACCACACCCCGGATTCCTTCCCCATCCCAGCCTGAGCTGTATTTACATATCAACAGTTAATTATCTTGCAGGGCTAAACAATTTGAGTGAGCATACCCACCCCCAGAGCTGCTCTCTCCTTTTAGCTGGCTGATTGCAAGCAGTCCTTCAGGCCCTGCTTACATAAGGAATGGTAGAAGGGAGAACAGTAAAATAGAGACAATGGATTTCAGGAAAGCAGATTTTAGTAAACTCAGAGAGTTGGTAGTTAAGATCCCACAGGAAGCAAGACTAGTAGGAAAAACAACTGAAGAGAGTTGACAATTTTTCAAAGGGACATTCTTAAGGACTCAAAAGCAAATTACTCTACTGCATAGGAAAGACAGAAAATATGGCAAAAGACTGCCTTGGCTTAACCAGGAGATTTTGCATGATCTAAAAATCAAAAAGGAGTCCTATAAAAAGTGAAAACTATGTCAAATTACAAAGTATGAATATAACTAACCAATACAGATATACAGGGGCAAGATTAGAAAGGCAAAAGGTACAAAACAAGCTCAAACTAGCTGGAGACATAAATGGGAACAAGAAGACAATCTATAAATATATTAGAAGTAAGAGGAAGATCAGGGACAGGGTAGGCCCATTGCTCAGTGAAGGAGAAGCAATAACAGGAAACTTGGAAAAGGCAGAGATGCTTAATGACTTCTTTGTTTTGGTCTTCACCAAGAAGTCTGATGATGAAGGAATGCCTAACCTAGCGAATGCTAGTGGAAATGGGGTAGGTTTAGAAGATAAAATTTTTTAAAAAGGTAAAGTTACTTAGAAAAGTTAGATGTCTTCATGTTACCAGGCCTGATGAATTGCATCCTAGAATACTCAAGAATCTGGTAGAGGAGGTATTTGATCCATTAGCGATCATCTTTGAAATATCATGAAAGTTGGGAGAGATTCCTGAAGACTGAAAAAGGGCAAATAGAGTGCCCATCTATAAAAAGGGAAATAAGAACAACCCAGGAAACTACAAACCTGTCAGTTCAACTTCTGTGCCAGGAAAGATAATGGAGCAAGTAATTAAGGAATTTATCTACAAACATCTGGAAGATAATCAGGTGATAGGTAACAGCCAGCATGGATTTGCAAAGAACAAATCATGTCAAACAATCCGGATAGCTTTCTGTGATAGGATTACGAGTCTTGTGAATGAGGGAGAAGTAGTCATTGTGGTATATCTGGACTTTAGTAAGGCATTTGATACTGTCTCACATGATCTTCTCAACAAACTAGGCAAATACAACTTAGATGGGGCTATTATAAGGTGGGTACATAACTGGCTGGATAACCATTTTCAGAGAGTAGTTATCAAAGGTTCAGAATCATGCTGGAAAGGCATAACAAGTGGAGTTTCGCAAGGATCAGTTTTGGGACCGGTTCTGTTCAATATCTTCATCAATGATTTAGCTATTGGCATAGAGAGTACGCTTATTAAGTTTGCAGATGATGCCAAGCTGGGAAGGGTTGCAAGTACTTTGGAAGATAGTCATAATTCAAAATAATCTGTACAAACTGAAGAAATGATATCCAGTAAATAGGATGAAGTTTAATATGGACAAATTCAAAGTACTCCACTTAGGAAAGAATGATCAGTTTCACATATACAGAATGGGAAACGACTGTCTAGGAAGGAGTACTGCAGAAAGAGATCTACAGGTTACAGTGGACCACAAGCTAAATATGAGCCAACAGCATGACACTGTTGCAAAAAAAGCCAACCTGATTCTGGGATGCATTGATAGTAGTGTTGTGAGCAAAACATGAGAAGTCATTCTTTTGTTCTACTCTGCACTGATTAGGCCTCAATTAGAATATTCTGGGCAACACATTTCAAGAAAGATGTGGAGAAATTGGAGAAGGTCCAGAGAAGAGCAACAAGAATGATTAAAGGTCTAGCGAACATGAGCTATAAGGGAAGACTGAAAGAATTGGGCTTGTTTAGTTTGGAAAGAAAAAGTGTGGGAGGAGACATGATAGCAGTTTTCAAGTATCTAAAAGGGTGTCACAAGGAAGAGGAAGAAATAAGGACAAGAAACCTAAAATGTAGCAAGGCAGGTTTAGGTTGAACATTAGGAAAAACGTCCTTCCTGTTAATTTCCTAGGGAGATTGTGGAATCTCCATCTCTAGAGATATTTCAGAGCAGGTTAGATAGATATCTATGAGGGATGGGCCTGCCGTGAGGACAGGGGACTGGACTCGAGGTCCCTTCTAGTCCTAGTATTCTCTTAAAGGAGTTTCACATTATTTCTCTCTGCTTTTGTGTACATATGCATAAAGCATCACATAGCTTAAATATATATGCAAAATTCATAAGACGTGGGAAGATACATTCTGCAAAATCCAGCCCATACAGAGATAATACATCAGCTCTTTGGATAATGATACAGTACTTTTTATTTCTCTTTGTTAGCATGATTGCTTCATGAATGAGTAACAGTCCCGAATCAGTTTTGAGGACACTATAACAAGTGAAAATAAAATGTTTATAGTATCACAAAAAGGTGTTATATATAATTAGCACAGTTGGAGAGGTTATTTCATTTTGTCTTTCCAAATAAGCAGAGTTGTTGTTAAATGAATACAGTTACCATATACTTCAGAAAGAGTGCAAAAATAAGTTGACTAATAAAATATATTTCTATTAGAAATTTATATAAAATATCTCACTTTACTTTCCATTATAGGCTGTAAAAAGGTATGGTAACCCTCATCCATGGCGTTCTTTCCCTGTGCCTTCTATCACTAATGAGGAGTCCCATAGCTAACTCCTTACACACCATATGCTGGAAATATCCCTGCAGCTATAACACTCTGGGCTGTGATCTCTTTACATTACATGTCAGACTGGGTTCAGGATAGTACAGGTATTAGTGGTATTAATTCAGCAGGTGGCAGTCTTCCTTCCAAACGGAAACCCCAGCAAGGTGTTGAGAGCACAGTGCTTGGAAGTGATTATCTCATTCTTGAATCACAAATCCCACATCTGAACACTTCTTGCCCCTAAATAGCTTTTTCAAAATGAGGCATGTGTACCTGACTATCCTGGCCAAATTCTTGCCTCTGGAATTATGCTCTGCTTATATGTAATTTTACATGGATAGTGTATTCTTCATCCTATCCCATTTGACATAATGGTGCATTGTTAAAGCAGCTGCTATATTCCTCCCAGGAATACATCATTTCTGGCTAATAAGACTGATATTGTTTGTAAAACATTCTGGGATCTTTGGGGAAAAAGGTGCTAAAGGAAATGTAATGCTGCAGTACCAATATTTAAATGCCCATTTTCTCTTGTGATTGGAACTAGTGAGAGTTAGAAATAACCCTGTAATTAAAATTAGCTGGAAGAAGATTGTAACTTTGTTTTTCTGAGTTAGTGACCAAACCTCATAGCTGGTCAAGTTCAGAAAATTCTACATGAGGGGACTAATAAGGACTGACTGTCCTTTTGACTAATAATACAGTCATATATCTGTCATTTAAAAACATTTTTACTGGTAAAATAAATCATTCACTTCAACAGTAAAAACATGTATTTCAAGACTATTTTTTTTTCAAAAAGGCAACAATTCGTCACTTATTTGCAGAATAGAAGTAACCTCCTGGTGGTATAAATATATATTTCATCCTGTAAGCAAAGATTAGTCCCACAGGAGATCTCTTCTCCTCATCCATTGATGATGTCAGTGAGTCCTTGATTAGCTTCTGACATTTGAAATTATGGTGGGTCAGCAAGGTTAATGAAAGGCTTCTTTATATAGCTGTACCCATCCATTGTCTCCCCTCTATCCTTTTCCGTTTTGGGCTGCACAGTGACCTCAGAGACAAAGTCAAGAGAGAAAATATATGGTATGATATTAGTACGTTCTAATCAGCAGCTCTCTGTTAATATCTAATTAGTTAATAAAAAGGGGTAATGAATTATTTACAACACAGAATTTTGTATCAACCTGGAATGATCTCTGTGGAAGTGCCTGTTCAACAATCTCAACAGCAGTGTCATTGATTGATTAGTTCATTCATGTTCCTTACACCTTTGGGGAGTGTGTCTTGCATAAGAAATTCTGTATTCAGCCAAAAAAGTACCTGGAGCCTATTACGGCTCTGAAGGAGAACACGGCTTTATTTGTAGGGGACAAAGGTAGTTATAAAACTGATACAGGTTGAGTCTTCCAAATGATGTTGGCTGGAACCTCACACTCAGAAAATGTATCTCTGAAACTGTATTACCAATCTGAAATCAGGATATTGTATTGTATGATGAAAACTTTCTTTCTGTAATTAGCCCCCTTGTGTTCCTGCCATGTACACTGATACAAGAGTCATATTTTTAGAGAATTTGATGGTTTCTCAGTTGATTGTTTTTTCAATCTGCCTTAGCCCCTTTCTTGCTCTCCTGCCATAGTTCTTATGCCTCTAAATCACTTCAATGCCTTGGAAAATTCCATCTAGTTACCCTTTTCAATAATATGGAATCCACATAGCTAAAAGTTCTTTGGATCTTTTATTTTACATTATCAATCTTTAGCCCAAGGTTGCTGACGGGCAGGGGGTGTGGGGGAAGGGCAAAGGGGACAGCTGCCCCAGGGCCCAGAGATTTAAAAGTGCTTTGGGCTCCTGGCCACTACCACTACTTCTCTAGCATCAGTTGCTGGAGCACAGGGCCCTTTAAATTGCCATTTGAACCGGGGTTAGAGTGTGCTGAAGGGCCCCATCTTTCCCAGGGGCCCAACAAAGTCTGTGGCAGCCTTGCTTTAGCCACTCAGTTTAGAAAAGTCATGCACAACTGGAATGGCATACAGCTTATCACTGCTTTCTCAAGTTAAATATCAGTAAGATGAACCTTCTTCCCCATATGAATTGCTTTTACAAAATCCTTCCTGCCCCACATCACTTGCCACCCAAGAGTAGATAAAAATTCATCAGTATCCTTTTTCCCCATCTTCATTATCTGAAAAGGGAAACAAACTCTGTTTTGAGATATCTATTTCAATGGCAAACATGCAATCAAACTAGTTGGGAATTCTGGTTTTACTAGATTTACCTTCCCTATTGTTTAAAATAGATTATGTTCCTTCAGTAACTAGATGACAAAATATCATTACAAATCAATACAGGCTGAGCCTTTTAAATCCAGGACTTTCTGGTCCAGCAACATCCATGGTCTGGCAGTATCACAGATGTTGCTGGACCATAGAGCCCTGGCACCCAGGAATGCAAGCCGTCAGTCACAAAGCCTAGTCCCCAGGAAGCTGCAGGCAGGACAGAAGCAGGGCAGTTGCAGAGCCCTGTCCGAAAAGCCTCAGCCAGGTGGGGCAGAAGCAAGGTTGCAATGGCTGATGACCTCCATCCCTGGAGAGCCCCAGCTGGCTGGCGTCAGTGTGCTGAGCCCACGCCCTATAGCTGCAGGACTGGAGTGGAGCCAGCCAGATGGAGAGGTGGGCAGTATTCTGGTGGCAGGGGACCTCCCTTGATCCAGGAAATTTCCTCATTCTGGAATGGTCAGGTCCCAAGGGTGCTGGGTCAGTGAGGTCCAACCAGTACTGTTATTTTAATGGGTCCAAACTCTTGCATTTCATAGAATAATATAGTAAGCATTGACTTTAATTGAAGCCCATATGTAGTCCCACTGAAGTCCATGAAGGGAATGACTATGCAGCTAATTCACAATGTCTCTTGAGGAGGAGAAGAAGAATGAATTGGCTGCAGCATTAATGTCAGGTGACTTGCCAGTTACTGGGTATAAAGGGTCTGAAAGTCATTGCATGTTAGTGAAGGAAAATGGAGAGAAGTTAGTTCTGAAAAGGTAAGCATCAAAAGAGAACAGGAAAACAGATAATTTGGGGAGATAACGTACAATCTTTTGAAACTTTTGGGAGTGTTTGCCAAATATCTATCAGTGAATGAAATAGGAAAAAACACAAAGAAGAAATGTGAAGATGCCAAAAATGAGAGCTGGGGTTTCAGAGGAGTCTAAATAAGAGTCAGGCACCCAACCCTATTGAAGGTCCATAGGAGTTAGCTGCTAAAATCCTTTTGGCCAGGGATGGGGAATCTTTTTTGGGTTGTGAGCTGCTGACTCACAGAAAAAGCAATTGTGGATGGCACAAAAGTTAGAAGCCTGTCCCCCCCAAAAAACCAGAAAAAAACCCACCACCTGCTTCACTGACATGGCCCCTGACCAAGGAGCAGAAAGACACTCCCCACATTCTCCTTGCACAGCAGAGTCTAGCAGGGCACTGAGCGAATAGATTTTGTGTGGGAAAAGCCTCTAGGCAGCACTTTACCACACCAGCCAAGGGGAGGGGAAGTGGCAGTGCATGGAGCCACTTTCTCCCCCACTAGGTAGAACCCAAGGTTTGGATCCTATCCTGGCTTGCCTTACTCCAGCACTCAAGACTTGGGGTTCCTCTCCTCACAGCAGGGAGCAGGCACTGCACTCCAGCCCTGCAGGAAGGGTGTTGGACTGGAGTGCCAGCGTGGGCTTCCCAAGCCTGGGGGGTGAACCTTGAAGGCCAGATTCAGGCAAGCTGGGTTTCCTAAATTTGGTTCTCAATGTGACTTTTCTCAGGATTGAGGGTGCTTAGATCAAAGGGTTTGCTTTGGTTTCTTTAAAATGTTTAAAGAACAAGGCAAGGAATGTGCAGGTGGAGGTGTGTGTGTGTGTGTGTGTAGAATAGATACATTTCCCAGAATGTTTACGTGTCTTTCTGCTTTATATTTTGGAGAATGAGATTGAATGGGCAGCCAATTAAGTTCTGACATTTGCATAGTTGATCAATAAATTGCATGTCTTCTTTCCTTCTGAATAACATATATAAGTCCTATGGTGGCAAGCAAACTGGTATTCAGCCTTCTGAGTCAGTATCAGCATGGGAAGGGACACTTCCCTTCTGGAAGTGTTGAGACAGCTGGTACTTTGAAAATGTGAATAACATTAATAGGTGCATTGACTGCCCTCCACTTTTCTATTCCAGTGATCTGCTGATATAACAACCTTTTTGTATGGCTTCCCAACAGACTAATGTGCTTTCTCTTCCACAGCTTGGGATGTGCTGTTGTCACAAGTTTTATGTTACAGATACAGATATGGAATAAGAATACCAACAGAACAGAATAGAATGATAGAATGCAATTTCTAAATCCTGATTCAGGACATAAGTTTTTATGGTTCTAAGTCTCCTCAGTGCTTATTTATGTGGAACAGCATGATACGGCCCTGTGTTAATACTGCATTTTCAGTAGCTTGAATTAAATACATAAGGTGACTTACGCTAGAAGCTAATAGAAATGATATAATTGTTCTTTTATGATAATAATAATTTCAACATAACATTAACTTCTGCTTCTGTAAATGAGTTTTTTTAATCATAAAAGATATGCAATAACTCTCTTACAACACTGGCAAATGGCATAATAAAAAGCACAAAGCATCTCATTCTATAGACTGCTAACTGTTCATGTCCTTTTGAATAAATATATATCTGAATTTCAATACAGAATGTTATTTGTAATATCTCTAAAATTAGATGGGGAAAATATCTACTGGTTATTTATTCAACCAAATAGGAGACCCCATTTGTGTGTGCAAAAATACACATGTAATTTCATGTTTGCCTTTACCCAAGCAGTTAACCACAATTGTGGTCCAAAACAAATGTTAAGGCATGCTCAAGGCAGTCAAGCATCTGCATGGCCATTTGTGCATATAGATACCCAAATAATGCTACAGAAAAATCTTAACAACTATCATGTATTTAGTACCTGTGATTTCTGGTGTGCATTGAAGTAATTGCACATGAGGGCTAGTTACGAAATTCATGTTTTTATAAAAATTATCTCCGAGTAGAACATAATGATTAAAATCCCTAACATCTAAAGTTAGTAATAATATTTCAAATTTTGTAATGAAATGCTGTATTGCAGTTCTCCCTCCACCTGTTATTTAGCTCTTTTTGATACTTAACAAAAATGCAGCTAAAGTGGCAGTCCACAGGATCCTAAAGAGATTCTTATACAGGCTCAGTTACATGATTAGATATACAGGAAACCCTCACTATTCACGGTTTTGGTATCTGTGCTTTCACATATTCATGGTGCTCTGCACCACACCAGCCCAAGCACAGGATGCAGTGTGATGATGCTTTTTCAGTGTGCTCTAGTAATAAAATGCCACGGGGACTATGACACTGTGACACATAATCATAGATATAAATATGAGAATCACAATTCATCGCTATTGTATGGGGTCAATGCCAGAAACTAGAAGTAGGTAGAAAAAAGGGGTTGTTTTGTGTTGGGAACACCTCCTGTCCCCAATATTCACAGATTTCTCCATTCATGGTGATCTTAAGAACATATCCCCTGCGAATGGTAAGGGCTTCTTGTACCAGAAAAAAATGATCGTATAATCTAAAGATTTCTCCAGAGAATACCCTGGTAGGTATCATATCACTGAGAACAATGAAATATTTTTCTTCCTCTAAGTAGCACAGCTGGTAGTAACTTCGGGTGGCTCTGACAGGATTTAAAAAATGAAGTACAGAATCTCAAATTGCCCAAATATGTGATGCAAGTAAAGTACAATTCTAGTTTTAATCATGTAGGTTTTAATTCATAAGTTTAACAAAACAATACAAAATACTATTTAGCATTTAAATGTTTTATGCCATTTAAAGACCACTTCTGTGTGTTTATAAGTAGTGGAAGAAAAGGACTTGAACATGTATTCAAAAAATAAAAATCCTCCTTTGGTTGATTGGTTACTTGCTATGTCCTGAACTCTGGCTGATTTTTAAAAAAATAGGGCCCAATATTGCACAGATTTTGTGCCCCAATTAGCACTGCTAATTGGGGCACACAAGTAAATTGCTCTTCACCCTGTGGAAATTTTCAGTCAGTCAACCAAATCAGTGAGTCCCCAAGAGCATGACTCTAACCCTTGGTTACTATTTAATCAGGTGCAAAATCAAAGGTCCCTCCAGGAAGGACACAGTACATTCTACTGGGTATCAATGAGAGAAGCTGCTCGGGGCTCTTCCTCTGCCTTTTTGTCCCCTAAAAAGAGACCAGAGTTTCAAATAAAACCATTAATATTAACAAAAGACACTTTGCTAGTAACTCAGAAACCCGTGCTAGGAAAGGTTCTGTATTTGAGAGTGTGGAGTTTCAATGATGTAGCCGTAGATGATATTTCCCCCCAAACAATTGATGAGGAGGGTGGGAATAGTGAGAAGATTGCTATATCTCAGTATTGCTTTTTAGTCACTAGTGGAACTAGCTTTACTGCTTAAAGAAATGGTATTTGTGAAGTTTTGTTAGTTACCGTAAATTTACTGAGAGATTGACAAAGGTGAAAGTAGGAGCTAGAGATTGCTGGTACACAGCCTGGGATGGTCAGACTTCTGGGCAAGGCATGGGGTTGCCTCTGGGTCTTCAGAAGGAGCAGAGTCACTATCAGAAGCGGTGGGGCTGTGGACCAGACCCCCAGGCAGATCTCCATGGCTGCCATGGTTAGGAGCTCTGGATCTGGGGTGGCTGCAGCTGGAAACTCCAGGGCTTCGGTGATTATTTGAAGCTGCCCCCTTTGCTCCTTTTGTATTGGAGGACATGCTGGTCGGCTCTAGCAGGGCTGCCAACTGGGGGCAGCAAAAGCCAGTCGCTGTGCTGGCCAACTTTTGCCTCTGAGCTCATATGTCTAAAAAGAAATCGCCACTATCTTGGTGCACACATAAGTTCTTTCATTTGAGTGTATCAAAATGCTTTTACATCAGTTGGTCATTAGTTGGTGTACATTGGGATATATTTTAATCATTGCAGTTATACCAATTTATACCAGCAAATAATCTGACACATTGATTATACACTTCATACATTGTGGATAAATACTATACCTGTTTCATGGATGAGAAATAGAAGCACAGAGAGATTGTGACTTCTCAAGGTTGCAGAGTAAGTTAATAACTGAGTATTACAACCCAGGAACTGTATGCCAGTCCCACGCCACTCTCTATGTTTGTCCATTTGGAAGAGAGAGGAATACAAAATGAGGATCAAAATATTGTTGATGTAACTTGGGCATAGTTTATGAAAATGAACTTAAGTTCCATAAGATTATTTAGGAACATCCTTAAACTACCTCCCCTCCCCAAATTGTATAATACAATTTAAAGCCATTAGAATCTTTCTGAAGGCAAGTGAATGGACACACATGATCCCTTAGGACTCTACTCAGCAGAAATGGCTGACAGCTGACCATGATGCATAGTGGTAGTAGAAGATATAGACAAATGTTGCTTCCACAACAAATTCAAATTGTTCCCCAAAAAATTGGTTGGGGCAAGAAACAGTTGTAGAAAAAAATAAAACCAGGACTTTGGTGGGCCACAGAGTGTGCTTCCATAGCAAAATCCAACATGCAAGAAGTGAAGATATTGAAAAATGTTGAGTGGCTTGCTCTTTAAATCTGCAAATCTAAGGATTACAAATGATATTCTGAAAGACATTTGCACACAAGACCTAGGCCTGCCTACCTGACTCTTCTGGGAGCAAGACTCCCATCCAACGTCAGTCACTTATTTACTGCTGCTGTGTGGTTCAAGTGGTAGACAAGAGTTTGCAGAAATTACTGCTATTTTTAAACTGTTTCCAATCAGAAATCTATGGAGAGAGACCTCCCAAATAGAGAAGTTGGCCTATGGTTGGGTCCTCTTCCCTCCACATGACTTTGCAGGTAGTATGCAAAGATTTCTTGAGTGTTTGGGGAAAAAAGGAATGTGCCATATTGGTTTGACTGCTAATGATGATTGAGGACACTTCTCTCCAAATTCCCTGCTTATTTGCTCTCTCTGTGGTAACAATTGGAAGAATGCATAGAGCCTACAGGGAACATTTGAGTATCATAGAAGATTTCATGTTAATTTATTCCTATCTCTGCCAGGTTCAGAAAAGAAAAAAAATGGCCTTCTGTAGTTGCAGAACATGGTTTCATATTTTAAAAATCTGATCAAATTAATCTAGCTTTCTCTACAACTGGAAGCTCTGCACTTTCTCTATCCCTGTGATAGATACTTATCCTCCCAGAGCTATAAATTAGATTCATTAATGAATCAAGCCTCACAGCAACCCTATGAGGTAAGGAGGTATCTCCCCATTCTTTGTTTCTGTTCTTTGATATAATTTCACCTTGCTTTAACTACTGAGATCCACTAGATGGTACTAAAGACCATAGACTACACTTTGTTATATTACCCCCCCCCCCACCTAAAGTTAATTCTACAAAAAGTAATCTTTACTTTAACCAAGATAAATATAAAACACAAAACTAGGTATGTTTACATTAAAACCAAATATAAGAATAAAAAGACGAGCGATGCCTTTAGCACAGCATTATTTTACTCTGAACAGCTCTCAAAATTAAGTTGTTTTGTCAGGATAAATATCAAGTAAAATGATTATGAATCATTGTGGCAAGTTTTAATACAGATCTGAAAGTAAATTAATCCAGCTCTCTGACTCATCGTGCCTCTTTTTCTTCAGATACAAATGAATAGTAAACAACATTTTGGCAATTTTTAGGTTAATCATGTAGAACTGATTACTCAAGAGGAATGCTATTAACATTTAGTCAATTTATACCCTACAATGTGACAAATTAAAATTAATGTTGCTGTTTTTAAGATATCAAATGGGTCATGATTTTAAGAAAAATGATTACCCTTATAGATAACTGATAATGATAGCTGTAGGCTGGGAGCATTAGGCAAATTTGTAGCAATGAGCATAGTTCTGCAAACAAATAATGAAGCAGAGTAAATAGGACTCAGTGTACGTTTGAATATGTTGGGTCCTTTATTTAGAGAGGCACTGCTCTTTTTTTTTTTTTTTTTTTTTTTTGTAACAGTCCCAGTTTATGTTAATAATTTGTCATCCTTTCCTCTGGAAAAGCCATGGTTAAAGCTAACCAACAGCTTAATAACAACAAAAGGCAGATTTCCTATGTAGATTCGGTATATACTCCTGATACAAGTCTATTCGATATTTTTAATTTTCAGAGTCAGTTTGGTAATGAGTTAATTACTTTTTCATTTCATTGCTTGATGATGTGCTTTGATAAAAAAAAAACCAGTTAAACTATGTCCAGTGCAACTGATGCAATTGTAACATGCTACCAGCATTTGCAACAGGTGAAGGACAAGAGAGACGTTCTAAACAAACAACCTTTTAAGGAATATAAACTTTTGTTCACTGTTGGCTCTGGGGTGATCATTTTATTTGTTATCAAATTTCCATGAAATGAGTATGTATACAACAGGGACTTCAAACAGACTGCATATGATATTTCTAAACTACACATAACTAAATTAAGAAGGCATTATTACTATTTAATCTCTGTGCAATAGCTGAGGCACTGCAGAACTTCAGGAAATGTGACTTAGTATGTGCATGTATTGGGGAATTGCTGCTGTTCTCTCTTTGGAAAGCAATGCCAAAGATTTTTGTAAAAGCAAATTAAAGGACTAATATCCCTTTATAGAAATATGTATATGTATAGAGTTTAATATATGGTACTCTTACACTACATGGATATGCATTTTAGGGTGCCTTTTTATACAGATGAGAAACAGAGGAATAGGGACTCAGGAGACGATGTCTGTGGTTAAGTCATGGCACTGATATATGCATAAATGATTATTATATGTGTTACAAAAAGATCCCCCAGGTGAGACTGGGAGCTCATATACTAGACATGATACAAACTCACAGTAACATAGTTCCTGCACCAAAGAGCTTAGTCTCAGTAGAAAATATAGACGAAGGATAGCAGGAGAAACAGAGCCAAAGAAATGTGCAGTGACTCTGGTAAATGGTATAAACAGTGATGTATCAATATTTGAAATATATTTCAAATATAATTTACCCAAAATTTAAATGTATCTTGTTGCAAAACACAGCAAATGCAGTATTATGTGACTTTGAAATATGTTCTGGGCGTTTAAGTATTATAAGGAAAACATATGTTTTCAAGCGTATTTGGCATCTCTAGAAAATGTAATGAAATTTCCCTTTGCAAAGTATCCCCACTGACAGCCAATCAAAGTTACCAGTTTGCCAAAAGCAAAATGTGGAAATGTTTATTTATATCCATGAAACTTCCTTTAGAGAAGAAAAAAAGGAGAAAAAATTAATAGGGTGAAAGAGTCTTTTTTTACAGCAGAGTACTGTACGTTGACATTGTTTAGCTATTACTTTTCATTTCTATTTTTCAAAATAAAAGAAAAAAACATAAAGCTCAAAATCTGAATCAACATTTCAATTTTATCAAAGCAGAATATTTTCCAATCAATCTGATATACATTTTTGTTCAGACTTTTGATTTTGGGATTTTTTTTTGTTTTCATTCTGTTCTGAAATAGAAAGTAAGTTGATACTACAGAACTTCTCATGAAACAAAATGACTTCACACTCATGTGCAGGGTGAAGCCTTCCCTTAATTATATAATGTTTCACCCTGAACCATCCCAAAGAGTTCCACAAACTCCATAGACATCATTTTACTAAATATCTCTGGAATATAGCAACAGTACTACAAAAGGACAGTTTTTTGAGGCCTTAACAAGTCTGTGGTTGTTGAAGGCCTTTGAAATCTGGTAATTTAAATATCCCATGACTAATTATACCTTTATATTAATCATTACCCTCCCCTCAACCCCAAGCAAACTATAATACTCTGACCTTTTCCTTACAGCGATAGCACTGAAAAACCATACATGTTGTTTGACAGCTCCTGAAACTCTGGATTGAACCTTACACTATGGATGACAATAACAATAATTGTTACCAGAGACACGACATATGGAACACGGGTATGGATATTGATAGGTCTGCTGTTGTTACCTGCGCAGCATGTGCCATGTTTGTTTTCCTCCTGGAAGAAAGAAGAGATTTCATGTGCACTAAGAGCAAATTGGTCACCATTTTGGAAGAAAAAATGAGAGGACTTGAGGCTCAAGTATCGACCCTACATTCCATCAGAGAAGATGAAGTCTTCCTTGATAGAAGGCAGCGTTTAATCCTGCAAGCACAGCAGGCTGAAGAGCCAGTCAGGTAGTACCAGACAAGGAAGAAAAATGGCAGCATGTAACCTCTAGAAGAAGAAGGCGGCCAACTCAGGTATTCCCCATTCATGTAGAGGTAAGTAACTGTTTTCAGGCTCTCTCCACAGGCACTGTGGTAGAGAATGCTTTGTCAGGGACCTCTCAGGGAAGATATCAGAAGGGAACACCATCTTCCAGAAGGCATGGGATGCGTAGTCCTAGAGATGGGAGTTCCACGATCACCACCACCACCAAAAGAAGATAATGGGTGGTGGTGTTTTGGGACTCCCTCCTAAGAGGGACTGAGTCATCCTTCTGCCATCCATACCTGCAATCTCGACAAGTGTGCTGCTTTGGTTTCTTCGACTGTGGGACTCCGCTCCAGGCACAAGGATTGTTAGGAAGAGATGGAATACACCTAACCAAGAGAGGGAAGAGCATCTTCGCGGGCAGGCTTGCAAACCTAGTGAGGAGGGCTTTAAACCAGGTTCACTGGTGGATGGTGACCAAAGCCCTGAGGTAAGTGAGGAAGTCAGATACCGGGAAGGAACACAAGGAGGAACAAGCAACAAAGGAGGACCTCTGACTCGAATGGAGAAGGCAGGGCAATCAAGTGGCTAGCTAAGGTGTTTGTACACAAATGCAAGAAGCCTGGGGACAAACAGGAAGAATTAGGAGCCCTGGCCAGGTCAAAGAACTATGATTTGATTGGAATAATGGAGACTTGGTAGGATGACTCGCATGACTGGTGCACTGTCATGGAAGGGTATAAACTGTTCAGGAAGAACAGGCCGGGGAGAAAAGGAGGAGGAGTTGCATTGTATGTCAGAGAGCAGTATGATTGCTTGGAGCTCCAGTATTTAGAGGAAGAAAAGACTGTTGGGGGTCTATGGGTTAAATTTAGAGGTGGAAGCAACAGGGATGATGTTGTGGTTGGTGTCTGCTATAGACCGCTGGATCAGGTGGATGAGGTAGATGAGGCTTTCTTCGGACAACTGAGAGATGCTTCCAGAACGCAGGCTCTGGTTGTCATGGGTGACTTTAATCACCCTGGGTATGTCTACACTACCCCGCTAGTTCGAACTAGCGGGGTAATGTATGCATACCGCACTTGCTAATGAAGCCCGGGATTTGAATTTCCCGGGCTTCATTAGCATAAGCGGGGAGCCGCCATTTTTAAATCCCCGCTGCTTCGAACCCCGTGTAGCGCGGCTACACGGGGCTCGAACTAGGTAGTTCGGACTAGGGTCCTATTCCGAACTACCGTTACTCCTCGTGAAACGAGGAGTACCGGTAGTTCGGAATAGGCACCCTAGTCCGAACTACCTAGTTCGAGCCCCGTGTAGCCGCGCTACACGGGGTTCGAAGCAGCGGGGATTTAAAAATGGCGGCTCCCCGCTTATGCTAATGAAGCCCGGGAAATTCAAATCCCGGGCTTCATTAGCAAGTGCGGTATGCATACATACCTAGTTCGAACTAGGAGGGTAGTGTAGACATACCCCCTGATATCTGTTGGGAGACCAATACAGCAGTACAGAGACAATCCAGGAAGTCTTTGGAGAATGTTGGGGATAACTTCTTGATGCAAGTGCTGAGGAACTGAGCAGGGGCCATGCACTGCTTGACCTGCTGCTCATAAATAGGAAGGAACTAGTAGGGGAAATAAAGATGGGTGACAACCTGGAAAGCAGTGATCATGAGATGGTAAATTTCAGGATCCTGACTAAAGGAAGAAAGGAGAATAGCAAAATACACACCCTGGACTTCAGGAAAGCAGACTTTGACTCCCTCAGAGCACTGATGGTCAGGGTTCCCTGGGATGCTTACATGAAGGGAAAAGGAGTCCAGGAGAGCTGGCAGTATTTTAAAGAAGCCTTATTAAAGGCACAGGAAGAAACCATTCTGATGAGCAGCAAGAAAAGTAAATATGGTAGGCGACCAGATTGGCTTACAGGAGACATCCTTGGTGAGCTTAAACACAAAAAGGAAGCCTACAAGAAGTGGAAACATTGACAGATGACTAGGGAGGAGTATAAATACATTGCTTGAGAATTCAGAGGAATTATCTAGAAGGCAAAAGCACAATTGGAATTGCAGCTAGCAAGGATGTGAAGGATAAAAAGAAAGGTTTTTACAGGCATCTTAGCAATAAGAGGGTGAACAGAGACAGTGTGGGGCCCTTATTGGATGAGGGAGGTAACCTAGTGACAGATGGTGTGAGAAAAGCTGAAGTACTCAATGTTTTCTTTGCCTCTGTCTTCACAGATAAGGTCCCAGACAAATGCACTAAGCAACGCAGTATGGGAAGGAGGTGGACAGATCTTGAGGTATGTCTAGACTACATCCCTCTGTCGACAGAGGGTTGTAAATTAGATATACCGAAATTGCTAATGAAGCGGGGATTTAAATAGCCCATGCTTTATTAGAATAAAAATGTCCGCTGCTTTTTACCACCGTGGCAATTTGCTGGCAAAAAGTGGCAGTCTAGATGGGGATCAGTCAACAAGGAAATCCTTTTCCTACTGATCCTGTAAACCTCGTTGCACGAGGCATAAGGGATCGGTTGGAAAAGGCTTTCCTTGTTGACAGATCCCCGTCTAGATTGCCACTTTTTGCAGGCAAATTGCCACGTCGGCAAAAGGCGGTAGCCATTTTTATTCTAATGAAGCGCTGGATATTTAAATCCCAGCTTCATTAGTAATTTCGGTATGTCTAATTTACATCCCCCTGGCGACAGAGGGATGTAGTCTAGACATACCCTTGGTGGGGAAAGAACAAGTTAGGAGCTATTTAGAAACGCTAAACATACACAAATCCATTGGCCCGGATTTAATGCATCCGAGGGTACTGAAGGAGTTGGCAAATATCATTGCAGAGCCTTTGGCCATTATCTTGAAAACTCCTGGAGATTGGAAGAGATCCCGGATGACTGGAAAAAGGCAAATGTAGTGCCCATCTTTAAAAAAGGGAAGAAGGACAATCCAGGGAATTATAGACTAGTCAGCCTTACCTCTGTCCCCGGAAAAATCATAGAGGGGATCCTCAAGGAATCCATTCTGAAGCACTTGGAAGAGGGGAAAGTGATCAGGAATAGTCAATATGGATTCACGAAGAGCAAGTCGTGTCCGACCAATCTGATTAGCTTCTATGATGAGGTAACTGGCTCTGTGGATATGAGAGAGTCAGTCGATGTGATGTACCTTGACTTTAGCAAAGCTTTTGATACGGTCTCCCATAATATTCTTGCCAGCAAGTTAAGGGAATATGGATTGGATAAATGGACTGTAAGATGGATAGAAAGCTGGCTAGACTGTCGGGTCCAATGGCTTGATGTCAGGTTGGCAGTTGGTTTCTAGCAGCGTGCCCCAAGGATCTGTTCTAGGACCGGTTTTGTTCGACATCTTTATTAATGACCTGGATGAGGGAATGGATTGCACCTTCCGCAAGTTCGCAGATGACACTAAGGTAGGGGGAGAGATAAATACGCTGGAGGGCAGGAATAGGGTCCAGCATGACCTGGACAGATTAGATGATTGGGCCAAAATAAATCTGATGAGGTTCAACAAGGACAAGTGTAGAGTCCTGCACTTGAGATGGATGTATCCCAAGCATTGTTATAGGCTGGGGACCAAATGGCTAAGTAGCAGTTCTGCAGTAAAGGACCTGGGGATTACAGTGGACGAGAAGCTTGATATGAGTCAAGAGTGTGCACTTGTAGTCAAGATGGTGAATTGCGTAGTAGGGTGCATTAGGAGGAGCATTGCCAGTAGATCCAGAGAGGTGATTACTCCCCTTTATTTGGCTCTGGTGAGGCCACATCTGGAGTACTGTGTCCATTTCTGGGCCCCACACTATAGAAAGGATGTGGATGCATTGGGGAGGATCCAGCAGAGGGCGACCAAAATGATTACGGGGATGAAGCGCATGACCTATGAGGAGAGACTGAGGGATTTGGGTTTATTTAGTCTACCGAAGAGAAGAGTGAGGGGGGATTTGATAGCAGCCTTCAACTTCCTGAAGGGAGGTTCCAAAGAGAATGGAGAAAGGCTGTTCACAATAGTGACAGATGGCAGAACAAGGAGCAATGGTCTGAAGTTACAGTGGGAAAGGTCTAGGTTGGATATTAGGAAAAACTATTTCACTAGGGGGGTGGTGAAGCACTGGAATGGATTATCAAGGGAGGTGGTGGAATCTCCATTCCTACAGGTGTTTAAGTATTGGCTTGACAAAGCTCTGGCTGGGTTGATTTAGTTAGGATTGGTCCTGCTTTGGGCAGAGGGCTGGACTTGATGACCTTCTAAGGTCTCTCCCAGCTCTATGATTCTATGACATCCTTTTCCAGCGTACTTGGAGTGAGGTTTGTGGATAGAATGGTCTAGAAGTTCTTATTAAGACCAAAAGGAAGTCTTCGGCATGACATGATGAAGATAAGCATGAATAGCATGAGTGGTGAGCTAGGGCTTGTGGCAGTTGGCAGTCAGAAATCACCAGAGTGGTATCCTTACAGTAACTATTTGGCTGCATGCATGTGCTCCTTCTATATGTTGCCGTGGCTTTGCATGAGTAGCCAGCACAGCAGATTCCAAGACAGTCTCCAAAAATATAGTCAGATAAGGTCTGAAGTCAGGTTTATTGTCAAACGATGTACAGTGATAATTGTCAGCAGATTTTCCTGAACCACTATGAACTCCTGTGCTTCCTGACAGTGGACCAGTCAGTGGGATGTCCCATTTTCCCCTAGTCTGGAGAAAGAGTTAAATTGAGTTGCCCCAACATTCCTAGACTGAGACAAACAATCTGTGATATGTACGTTATGTGTTATCTTACGCATTTCCTGACCTGTTTCTTACCTCTCCTTGTACTTTCCTCCAAAGCACCTGTTACTGTGATTTCACTCACTTTTGTTAAAGTATTTTATCCTGTGCTAGATAGTGGTGTCCTTGTGTTGACTTAGTGGAATGCATTTTCATGTTCTATGTATTGTAGCAGTTCTAGTGCCAAGTTCATCTCCTGGACAATGTCTTGCAGGCAAACATCTGCTTTTGAGAGGAGTGCCTGTTATTCATAGTATAACTCTTGCTCACATTGGTTCAGGCCTTAGGCATTACATCAGGCCTTTGCTTCAGGCTCTCTTTTTTGCTACAGAGCTGTTCAATCCTCCTGTGGCAGGGAAAAGCATGATTCAAAGACAAATTTTTAATTTAAGTTTTGAGCTTGAGTATGAGAGTGGAGACAGAAGCAGAATAGTGCTGGGTCTCTGATTCACTACCATACCCCACAAATTGAGTCTTTGTACTGCTGTTGAATCCTGGTGAGATCCTGGTGAACTCAATATTAAGTGAGATTTTGGTGGCTGTTTACAGAAACTCTATTATCCCATGCAGTGATATGAAATTGAATGATTTTAAAGTTCTATCGAAGAGCTATGATTCAATAGAAAAACTCTGGCAAATGGAGTCACGGTGGCATGAAGATTCCAGTTTCATTGGAGAGTTGTCCCCTGTAACCTTTACAAAATACATTAGTTCATTAGTCTAGCACTGTCAACTGGTCCGTGGTTGTCCTGCAGTGGTTCAGTCATTTCCAGCCTTGCAGAAAACCGTATCCAGAATAGCATAGCTCTGACCCAGTGCCAACTACCAAGAACCAGCTGAGACCCTACAGCACTCTAGACCCGGAAGCTAGGAGGTCACAAATGAAGATACAGAACGGGGACCCCTTTTTTTTGTTTTTGTTTAAACCAGCCACTGAGCACAGATTGCATACTAAGGATGAATACTATGAAAGTGCAAATGAAACGGGCATTTAAATATCCCATGCTTCATTTGCATAATCATGTAATGGAGCTCCTTTGAAAAAGCACTATTTCAAAATTGAAACCGCCGTCTAGACTAAAATGATGTTTACAGGATCTTTTGAAAAAGCACCCCATTTTCGAAAGAACCGCGTCTAGACGGCAGTTTCAATTTTGAAATAGTGCTTTTTTGAAAGAGTGCCATTACGTGATTATGAAAATGAAGCGCAGGATATTTAAATCCCCACTTCATTTGCACTTTCGAAGTGCTTCATTTACATCCCTCTGCCGACAGAGGGATGTAGTCTAGATATAGGCTGATTGTCCTGCAGTGTGAAGCTGTTGGTGACATAAAGGATCTCTGCAACTCCACACACAAACACCTCATCCTACATCAATATTTTACGTTTATAAAAATCTCCATAAAATCTCCAGATTAGCTTGGTATGCATCACAGTGGCATTGTTTGAGTGGCTGTGCTCTTTTCAGGTAAAGAGGATCCAACTGGCAATTACACACAATTGTTCCTCATGAGTAAGGGCTCTCTTGTGTCAAGTGTCACTGATTCCTTCTTGTCCCCTCCCCACCCCCTGTTTCACATGTATGTGAGGGTTTAGGGTGATTGACCAGGGCGAAATGTTATCAGTATGTGGATCATATTCAGTACCTCTCTCTGCTAGAAACTGAAGCATAAATTAGGATGATCTGACTGAATTTCAACACAGAGACAGTATCATTAAATGGGAGAAGTGGGAGTTGGCAAGTGTTTCATATTAGCACCTATTCACCTTTCACTGAAGGAGCACATCTGTATTTGCAACTGAAGAGTTGGTTAGACCCAAGCCCTCCTACTGGATACTCAAATAAGGAACCTAGCCAGAAAGTCATTTTTTAAAATTTGGAGTAATGTGGTTAGTTTCAAATACTTTTTTTCAGTGTGACCTTTGCTACAAGTATCTTTGACTTAAAACTGAGCTATTGTTGTATTTGCCTTGCTATGACAGAGTGCAGTAGCCCACTTGCACTTGAACTAAGAGTTATACGGCCCATATCACAGTCCTCTGGAAGTTATGCTATTCACAGGAAACATTTTGAGTGAAATTCAAGATACTGAATTTATCTTTCAAAGCTCTGAGTAATTTGGAACCAAGTGATAGAAGGACCCATTTTTCTCCTGATGTCGCTCTGCCCTAGTTGTGATCAGAAGAAGCAAGCAAATTAAAACTCACTTGCAATGAATGGAAAGAAGGTTGTTGATGGAATTTTTCAAGAAGACTCCTTGCCTACGGACCTCACTTGTTTCTTTGTTCTGCGAGAGCCCATGCATGCTGGCCATGTTGCTAGGGGTGATTTTTATTTACTGTTGAAACACTGAGCAATTAGCATTTACTTTTATGGAGCAGTAATTTTGAAATTGTTGATCTTAAATTTTTGTCAGGGTGCCAGATCATGGGATGAATGCCTGTTAATTGTAATAATATTTATAAATTTAAATAATAAATACAAATGATTAATTGAATGTCTATGACTCTTAGTTATCACTGCTGTATAAATGGCAATACAAAGACTGGATGCATCCCTCAACATATTGCCAACGGCTCAAGAACATGGTCTCACAAATTTTATGGCAAATTTGGTATTTATTAGGGGAGAGAAGGGACTGATTGTAGCTTTGCATGCAGCTCCATTTATGGATGCCTTTAAGTGTTTGTTTTTCATGCCATTTTTTTAAACTGCGACATACATAGGGCTTGATTCACAGCCAAACCTGGATGATAATCCAATCTGAACATGTAGCCCCAGTTGTCTATATTATTAACATGAAGGGACTGATTATCAGCTCTTCCATTTCTGCACTTCGGACAGGAATTGCAGAGCAGGGAATAAAGATGGCTTTCAACCACCTTTTATGCTCTCTGTAGTCTAAAGCAGCCAGGAATCTAATTTGTATTCTGAGTGTCATGTGGTACAGAAACCAAGTATCGCATAGAGTACTCTGGGCATAGTTCCTTGATCCTGCTCCTTTACTTGCCACCCTGTGATGCCCCTGTCTACCTCTTTCCTTTATGAAAATTAACCGTTTATGCTTGCCCTTTGTTTCCTGTTGTTTACCATGTTTTTGATACATAGAATCATAGAATACTAGGACTGGAAGGGACCTCGAGAGGTCATTGAGTCCAGTCCACTGCCCTCACGGCAGGACCAAATACTGTCTAGACATCCCTGATAGACATTTACCTAACCTACTCTTAAATATCTTCAGAGACGGAGATTTCACAACCTCCCTGGGCAATTTATTCCAGTGTTTGACTACCCTGACAGTTAAGAACTTTTTCCTAATGTTCAACCTAAACCTCCCTTGCTGCACTTTAAGCCCATTGCTTCTTGTTCTATCCCCAGAGGCCAAGATGAACAAGTTTTCTCCCTCCTCCTTTTAGATATCTGAAAACTACTATCATGTCCCCTCTCAATCTTCTCTTTTCTAAACTAAACAAACCTAATTCCTTCAGCCTTCCCTCATAGGTCATGTTCTCTAGACCTTTAATCATTCTCGTTGCTCTTCTCTGGACCCTCTCCAATTTCTCCAAATCCTTCTTGAAATGTGATGCCCAGAACTGTACGTAATACTCCAATTGAGGCCTAACCAGCGCAGAGTAGAGCGGAAGAATGACTTCTTGTGTCTTGCTCACAACACACCTGTTAATGTATCCCAGAATCATGTTTGCTTTCTTTGCAACGGCATCACACTGCTGACTCATATTCAACTTATGGTCCACTATTACCCCTAGATCCCTTTCTGCTGTACTCCTTCCCAGATAGTCACTTCCCATTCTGTATGTATGAAACTGATTATTCCTTCCTAAGTGGAGCACTTTGTATTTGTCTTTATTAAACTTCATCCTATTTACCTCTGACCATTTCTCCAATTTGTCCAGGTAATTTTGAATTATGACCCTATCTGCAGATTAGTCGCAACCCCTCCCAGATTGGTATCATCTGCAAACTTAATAAGCGTACTTTCTATACCAATATCTAAATCGTTGATGAAGATATTGAACAGAGCCGGTCCCAAAACAGACCCCTGAGGAACCCCACTTATTATGCCTTTCCAACATAATAATAACTTCCCTCTTATTCCGTGACTATCAACTTTGCTTAAGAACCTTTCATGAGGAACCAGGTCAAAGGCTTTTTGGAAGTCCAAGTGATATGCTTGTTGACTTCATGAAAGACTTCTCTGTTTGGTA
Source organism: Pelodiscus sinensis (assembly GCF_049634645.1). Classification (NCBI taxonomy): domain Eukaryota; kingdom Metazoa; phylum Chordata; order Testudines; family Trionychidae; genus Pelodiscus; species Pelodiscus sinensis. The sequence goes on along the minus strand of NC_134717.1, from coordinate 24,899,402 downwards.
AGGCCATGATTTCTCTTTACAAAAGCTCTGTTGTCTCTTCCCCAACATATTGAGTTTATTTGTGTTTCTCCTTATGCTGATTTTTCCTATAGGTCCAATCAATTTGCCTGGTATGGAAATTAGTTGGGTCAAAAAAATTGACAGGGAACTAGGGGGTCACCAGCAAACAGAAGCAAGTATAAGAGTAAAAATCATCAAAGACAGTTTGAAAAACTGCCAAGAGATGATATTAAGGATGCAAGAGCAAACAATTTAACTATATAGGAAAGATAGGGTAAACTATGTTAATATGCACTGTGCACCATGGCTTAACCAGGAGAATGATATGAAAATCAGAAAAGAGTCTTACGAAAAGTGGAAACTAGGTCAAGTTACAAAGGAAGAATGCAAACAAATAACACAAGCATGTAGGGGGAAAAATTAGAAAGGCCAAGGCACAAAATGAGATCAAACTAACTAGAGACATAAAGGGTAACAAGAAAACATTCTACAAATATATTAGAAGCAAGAGGAATTGCAAGGACAGGATAAACCCATCAACGAAAGGGGAAAAATAAGATCAGAAAATGTGGAAAATGGCAGAGGTGCTTAATGACTTCTTCATTTTGGTATTGACCTAGAAGGTTGATGGTGATTGGATGCCTAATATATGAATGCCAGTGAAAATAAAGTAGGTTCAGAAGTTAAAATAGGAAAATAACAAGTTAAAAATTACTTAGGTAAGTTAGATGTCTTCACTAGGGGCTGATGAAATGCATCCTAGAATATTCAACGAGCTGATTGGGGAGGTATTTGAGCTATTAGCTATTATCTTTGAAATGTCATGGAAGACGGAAGAGATTTCAGAAGCCTGGAAAAGGGCAAACATAATGCCCATCTATAAAATGGGTAATAGGGACAACCAAGGAATTACAAACCAGTCAGCTTAACTTCTGTACCAGGAAAGGTAATGAAGCAAATAATTATGGAATCTATTTGCAAACATTCAGAAGACAATAAGCTGATATGTAACAATATAGATTTGTACAGAACAAATCATGTCAAACCAACCTGATAGGATAACGAAGCGGACAGGGGACTGCAGACAGGGGCGTTGAAGAGGGAGAGCAAAGCGACCCCACCGCCGAAGAGGCTACCCGATGAGAGTACAAGCTGTGGTGTGAGTGTGCGCCTGTGCCTGACTGTTTGAATTTTACAGTTTGAAGTGTGAATTGAGAGTCTGATTCCAGGTGAGTGCTAGCAGTTTCAGTTTCAGCTTCTGTGGCAGTTGGGACAGAGAGCCTGCCATTGTTCCCTTGATTGACTCTGATTAGCCTCAGGCTCAGCCTTCCCCTGTGTGAATCAGAAGGGGGCAGGCCTGACCTAGGCAAGCAGGCTTTAAAAAGCCAGAGCAGTGCGACCAGGGGAGCGAAGCGGACAGGGGACTGCAGACAGGGGAGTTGAAGAGGGAGTGACTGATGGTGATGAAGACCCGTAGCGCTTGTGCCAGAACTTCTCCTGTCTCCTCCACCTGTGCCTGTATCCAGACAGAGAACCTGATCATGGATGCCTCTACCCAGATCCTGGTGTGGTGTTGCAGTATTTGTGGCTTGCAATTCCCACTGAGTGATTTCCAGGCTGGGGGAGACAACCATTGTGAAAGGTGCCTGCTGGTGGAATCTCTCAGGCAGCAAGTGGGAGAGCTACAGGAGGAGGTGGCCAGGCTGAGGTGCATTCGAGGCCATGAGGAATTCCTGGACAGTTTCTGTGGAGTCCACTGAGGTCACTGTCCTAGGATGTGGGACTGTTGACCAGCCACTTATGAAGGAGGCGGTGGTGCAGGGTGAGCACTGGCAGCTGGTTACTTCCGGCAGCAGGCAGTGTTCCACCCCTGCTCCTAACCCTCCCACTGTGTTGTTACATAACCGTTACACTTTACTTTCTGCAGGAGACAAGGAGTCACCCCCCACAGTGGAGGAGACCAGGTCTTACACCACCAAGGTTGAGCCGTCTCCTGCCACCACTGTGAGGAAGAAACGTAGGGTAGTGGTGGTTGGAGACTCTCTTCTGAGGGGAACGGAGGCACCCATCTGTCGCCCTGACAGTTCATCTCGAGAGGTATGCTGTCTGCCAGGGGCCCGTATCCGAGATGTTACGGAGGCATTGTCGAGGATTATCCGGCCCTCTGACTACTACCCCATGCTACTCATCCACGTGGGCACAAATGATACTGCCAGGTGTGACACTGAGCGGATCAAGTGTGACTACAGGTCTTTGGGAGTACGGGTGAAGGAGTTTGGCGCGCAGGTGGTATTCTCTTCGATCCTTCCTGTCAAAGGTAGGGGCCCGGGCAGAGAGAGGTGCATCCTGGAGGTGAATGCCTGGCTGCGAAGATGGTGTCGCCAGGAGGGATTCGGCTTCCTTGATCACGGGGTGCTCTTCCAGGAAGGACTGCTTGGCGGAGATGGAGTTCACCTTTCCAGAAGCGGGAAGGCCTTGTTTGAACACAGACTGGATAACCTTGTGAGGAGGGCTTTAAACTAGGTTCGACGGGGACAGGTGAGCAAAGCCCACAGGTAAGTGCTGAATGTGCGGGACTGGGAGATGGGTTGGAAATGGGGGGGACTACAGCCTATAATGGCAAGGAGAAAGGAGGGTCAGGGCACAACAGGGAGGCAAGATCAAATCAGTATCTTAGATGCCTATATACAAATGCAAGAAGTATGGGTAATAAGCAGGAAGAACTGGAATTGCTAACCAATAAATACAACTATGATATCATTGGTATTACAGAAACCTGGTGGGATGGGACGCACGATTGGAATGTTGGTATGGAAGGGTACAGCTTGCTCAGGAAGGACAGACAGGGAAAAAAGGGAGAAGGGGTTGCCTTGTATATTAAAAATGTACACACTTGGAGTGAAGTGGAGATGTACGTAGGAGATAGCTGTGTAGAGAGTCTCTGGGTTAAGCTAAAAGGGGTAAAAAACGAGGGTGATGTCATGCTAGGAGTCTACTACAGGCCACCTAGTCAGGTAGAAGAGGTGGATGAGGCCTTTTTTAAACAATTAACAAAACTATCCAAAGCCCAAGGTTTGGTGGTGATGGGGGACTTCAACTATCCAGACATATGTTGGGAAACTAACACAGCGGGGCACAGGCTATCCAATAAGTTTCTGGACTGCATTGGAGACAACTTTCTGTTTCAGAAGGTTGAAAAAGCTACCAGAGGAGAAGCTGTTCTGGATTTGGTTTTAACAAATAGGGAGGAACTAGTTGAGAACTTGAAAATGGAAGACAGTATAGGGGACAGTGATCATGAAATAATAGAGTTCATGCTCTTAAGGAAAGGTAGAAGGGAGACCAGCACAATTGAGGTAATGGATTTCAGGAAGGCAGATTTTGATAAGCTCAGAGAACTTGTAGGTAAGGTCCCATGGGAAGCAAGACTGAAGGGAAAAACAACTGAGGAGAGTTGGAAGTATTTCAAAGGGACGTTGTTAAGGGCCCAAAAGCAAACAATTCCGCTGTGTAGGAAAGATAGAAAATATGGCAAAAGACCAGCTTGGCTTAACAAGGAGATCTTGCATGATCTCAAAATAAAAAAAGAGTTGTATAAAAAATGGAAACTAGGACAACTAACAAAGGATGAATATATGCAAGCAACACGGGAATGCAGGGGCAAGATTAGAAAGGCAAAGGCACAAAATGAGATCAAACTAGCTACAGGCATAAAGGGAAACAAGAAGACCTTTTATAAATACATTAAAAGCAAGAGGAAGACCAAGGACAGGCTAGGCCCACTGCTTAGTGAGGAGGGAGAAGCAGTAACAGGAAACTTGGAAATGGCAGAGATGCTCAATGACTTCTTTGTTTCGGTCTTCACCGAGAAGTCTGGAGGTGTGCCTAACGTAGTGAATACAAGCAGAGAGAGGGTAAGTTTAGAAGATAGGATACACAACGAACAAGTTAAAAATCACTTAGGAAAGTTAGATGTCAGGAAGTCACCAGGTCCTGATGAAATGCATCCCAGGATACTCAAGGAGCTGATAGAGGAGGTATCTGAGCCTTTAGCTTTGATTTTTGAAAAATCATGGCAGACAGGGGAGATTCCAGAAGACTGGAAAAGGGCAAATATTGCCCCTATAAAAAGGGGAATAAGAACAACCCAGGAAACTACAGACCGGTCAGTTTAACGTCTGTCCCAGGGAAGATAATGGAGCAGGTAATTAAGGAAATAATATGCAAACACTTGGAAGGTAATAAAGTGATAGGAAATAGCCAGCATGGGTTTGTGAAGAACAAGTCATGCCAAACTAATCTGATAGCTTTCTTTGATAGGATAACGAGCCTTGTGGATAAGGGAGAAGCGGTGGATGTCATATACCTAGACTTTAGTAAGGCATTTGATACGGTCTCGCATGATATTCTTATTGATAAACTAGGCAAATATAACTTAGATAGGGCCACGATAAGGTATAGTCAGAGAGTTGTTGTTAACGGTTCTAAATCCTGCTAACAAGTGGAGTTCCTCAAGGGTCTGTTTTGGGACCCGTACTGTTCAATATCTTCATCAATGATGTAGATATTGGGATAGAGAGTACGCTTATTAAGTTTGCACATGATACCAAACTGGGTGGGGTTGCAACTTCTTTGGAGGATAGGGACATAATTCAAAATGACCTTAGCAAGTTAGAGAAATGGTCAGAGGTAAACAGGATGAGGTTTAATAAAGAGAAATGCAAAGTGCTCCACTTAGGAAGGAACAATCAGTTCCATACATACAAGATGGGAAGCGACTGTCTAGGAAGGAGCATGGCGGAAAGGGATCTAGGGGTCATAGTGGACCACAAGTTGAATATGAGTCAACAGTGTGATGCTGTTGCAAAAAAAGCAAATATGATTCTAGGTTGTATCAACAGGTGTGTTGTAAGCAAAACTTGTGAAGTCATTCTGCCGCTCTACTCTGCACTAGTTAGGCCTCAGCTGGAGTACTGGGTGCCACATTTCAAGAAAGATGTGGAGAAATTGGAAAGGGTACAGAGAAGAGCGAGAAAAATGATTAAAGGTTTAGAGAACATGACCTATGAAGCCACGCTTCATGAACTGGGCTTGTTTAGTTTGGAAAAAAGAAGATTAAGGGGGGACATGATAGCGGTTTTCAAATATCTAAAAGGGTGTCACAAGGAGGAAGGAGAAAATTTGTTCCTCTTGGTTTCTGAGGACAGGACAAGGAGTAATGGGCTTAAAGTGCAGCAGGGGAGGTTTAGATTGGACATTAGGAAAAAATTCCTAACTGTCAGGGTGGTCAAATATTGGAATAAATTGCCAACGGAGGTGGTGGAATCTCCCTCTCTGGAGATATTTAAGAACAGGTTAGATAGACATCTGTCAGGGATGGTATAGACGGAGCTTGGTCCTGCCTTGAGGGCGGGGGGCTGGACTCGATGACCTCTCGAGGTCCCTTCCAGTCCTATTATTCTATGATTCTATGATAACAAGCCTTGTGGAGAAGGGGATGTGGTAAACATTGTAAGGCATTTGACATAATCTTGCATGACCTTCTCATTAATGAACTAGGGAAATACAATCTGGATGGAGGTATTATATGGTGAGTGATTGCATAACCATTCCCTGAAAGTAGTTATCAATGGTTCACAATCATGCTGGAAGGCATAATAAGTGGGAAGCAACAGGGATCAGTTTGGGGACCAATTCTGTATAATATCTTAATGAATGATTTAGATAATAGCATATAGAGTATGCTTATAAAGTTTGCAGATGATACCAAACTGGGAGGGGTTGCAAGTACTTTGCAGGAAAGGATTATAATTCAAAATGATCTGGACAAACTGGAGAAATGGTCTGAGATAAAGAGGATGAAATTCAACAAAAACAAATGCAAAGTACTCCACTTAGGAAGGAACAATCAGTTGTACTTATACAAAATGGGAAATTACTGTCTAGGAAGCAGCACTGCAGAAAGGGATCAAGAGGTCATAATGGACCACAAGCTACATATGAGTCAACAGTGTGATGCTGTTGCAAAAAAAAGTAAATATCATTCTGGGATGTAATAAGACATGGGAAGTAATTCTTCCACTCTATTCTGCATTCGTTAGGCCTCAACTAGCGTACAGTGTCTACTTCTGGGCACTACATTTCAGGGAAAATGTGAACAAGCTGGAGAGGGTCCAGAGAAGAGCAATAAAAAAAATGAAAGGTTCAGAAAATAAGACCTATGAGGGAAGATTGAAAGAACTGGGTTTGTTTAGTATGCAAAAGAGGAATCTGAGAGGTGTACGTAACATCTTTCAAGTATCAAATAGGGTGTTACAAGGAAAAGGGAGAAAATTATTCTCCTTAAGCTTTGAACATAGGACAAGAAGCTATGTGGTTAAATTTCAGCAAGGAAGGTTTAGGTTCCTTCCAATGAAGGCCAAGATTATAATAGGGTTAAAAAAAGAACAAGATAAGAATTAGACGGAGGATAGGTCCATCAATCACTGTTAGCCAGGATAGGCAGGGATGGTGTTCCTAGCTGCTGATTGTAAGTGCCAGAAATGGGCAACAGGGGATGGATCACTTGCTGATTATGTGCTCTGTTCATTCCCTTTAAGGCAAGTGGTACTGGCTGTTGTGAGAAGATAGGATATTGATAGATGGACTTTTGGTCTGACCCAGGATGTCCGTTCTTACATTCTTAAGTGAAAGGTGGAAATAGTTAAAGGTATTTAGTTTTCAAAGACTACAAAAACGGAGTCCTTACTGTTGGGGTACCCTCGCTGAGACACCATAAATCTGACAGATTTCCAAAAGAATGGCTACTCCAGAGCTTTCTGAAAATAAAGCTTCTTGAAGGTGTCTCACATTGGGAATTTAAAACATTAGAAATAATTGCTGAAAGTTTAGGTTGAACAAATCATCTAATAAAGTTTTGGTTGCACTAGAAAATGATTTGGGCAGTGTTTATGATCTGAATAAAATTTCAGCAGTTGAAGAATCAAGGTTGATTCAGAAGGATAAATCCTTAAAATATTTTAGGGATGGGGTAAGGCAGGCAGTACAGGGGGATAAGTTGTCTTAGTCAAGGGATATTTTGTAGGAAACACTAGGTCAAGGTTGATTTCCAAATTTTCTGATTTGGAGGATGAAACTGAGGTTTGAATTAACCATTACTTTGGAAGGTAGTAACTTCTTCTCCACTTGAAGTTTTAAGAAGAAGATTAATTTTTTAAGAAAAACTGTGCTCCAGCTCAACCAGAAGTTGTGTGCTTGATGATAGAATCACTTGTTGAAATTCCATGGTTTATGTAATATGGGAGGTTAGATTAGATGATCATAATAGTCACTTCTGACCTTTAAATTCTGTGACTCTTTTAGGGTAGTCAAATATGGAAAGAGTTTATAAAGATAAATTGGATGTCAGTCTCTGAACATTATTCAGAAATGGATATTGTTTACCCAGAAGCTGACAGTCAAGGGAGGCAGATAGATGCAAGACAGGAAACAGAGACCGCGTTGAAGGGAGATAGAATTGAGTATCATTCACAAAGAGGGAAGATTGACGGTAGCAATTAGATATCTCAGATATAAAATAAAAGAAGATGAGAGATGAAAGTTTGTAAGGATAAGGGTAAATATTGTCTCATAACATCTCAAGAGAAGCAACCAGGGAGTCAATTCTGATTTGGAACATGTGAATGCTAATGACAACAGCATCTTGTGGTGTGGCACTTCTGACAGAATAAATCACACTAAAGGTAAGCAAGATAAGGACAAGAATGGATTCACAATCAAAAGGAAAGTATAGGTCAGTTGTCACCTATAAAAGGTCAATTGCACTGTTTTGAGGAACCAAAAGTCAGACTGAAAATGGTCAGTTAACTCAGTAGCAAGATAACCCCTAGAAAGTAGAACTTGGGTGACCCATCTTCTAAAAGCATTTACAAATGAATTAGATGCAACCCCAGGTTGTCATCTAAGCCATATTTTTCAACTTTTTATTAACTGAAAACTATGAGTAAGTAAATCCCAATAGCAAACTCACAATATGTTAAATCTTTCAAGTTTCTTAGGGTAAAATATGTTACTATATAATCTACAAAGTCCCATTTTCAAAACAGAAAAGCCATAGGCTCTTAGGAGCCTAAATCCCAAGTCACTTTTGTAAATGGGATTTAAGCATTTAAACCACTGAGGAGTTCTTGAAGATTTCACCATGACCAGCCTGTCAAGTCTAACTATTGAGGTACCCATCAGGTGTTGTTTTTCCTATCAGAGGCATTTCTTGTTCTTTTTTCAGCACGAAGCACACTAGTATAGATTTTAGTTAGCAGTGAACTAGTTAAAAGAAAAACAAAGTATTTTTTTACCAACTCTAACTCCACTCAGGCCTAAATTATTTTTTTCTTCAGAGCAGGCATTTTAATATGTCACTTTTCAGTTCCAGCTCAATAAACAACCATTTATTTACAATTTTAAAGCAATCTTCAGCCTAGTCAGGTAAGAATTATTTCAAAAGAATAAAAACATTTTCATTTCCCATCACTGCCAAAAATGAAAAGAACATGAGTTATGAGTCTTGCTATGTTGTCTTAAGTTGATTACTATGGAATGATTAAAAAACTAGCTGTGCTGTCATTGCAGAAGAGTACATTATAAGTGTAATAACAGCTTAGGGATACAATCCATCAATGCCGTAGTTGGAAGAAGAAAAAAAGTTGATCTATTTCTTTGGTCATCATTTTCAGCATATTAGATGACAAATAATTGTACATTCATCAATAACAATAGATTAAAGTTGAAATGATTTATTGCTATTACACTGCTGTTATGATGGAGCACTAGGTCACTCAAGCATTGACGGGGTCTGTATTTAATTTTCATGGGTCTTTTAGCAGAAATAATAGACAGAGAGGAAACCACCTGAAACAAGGTAGATCAAAGTTGCTGACAAGTGATTTGTAGATTTTTTTTTTCTTCAAGTGATAAAGTAGAGGTAGAAGCAACTCTTCTGTTTGGCTCTGAGAAACTCTAAATGAAGCATATCCTTACACATTCTTGTTCAACTAGCCAGGCATCAAATGAAAAAGATGAATGCCATTCCAACTGTTAAGTCAGTTAATATTAGTAAATTTCTTTTTCTATATGCACTAAGTCATCTAAAAGTATATAATTTCAGAAACCCACTTTTATTTTTTCTGAAAAATCTCTCACATGGAGAAAAATGTGAATAGAGTTGTTAGCAGATGTTCAGATACAGCAACTACACTGTGAATTGGGTTGATCTTATCATTCTGCACAAAATTAACTGTTTCGTCAGTAAGTAAAGGAGATTGCTAATGCAAACTTTCAGAAACTTTGTGTAAAATATTCCTCATTTTCCCATTCTCTACATTTTTGAAGGAAACATACCCAGACCCTTAATTGTCTATGTATCTATGGCATTGCTACGTATAATAGAGGAGACAAAATTGAGAATGATGATCTTCTCTCTTGACTGACTACTGCCAATAAATAATTTTTCTACTGGAATATGTAACTGGAGGGTTTCAGAGTACTTGAAAACATTAATTAATTTACCCTTACAATACCTCAATTGAGATAGGAAAGGAATAGAAAAGATTACATAACCCAATATTGAAATAATCACTTCTGAGAGAGAACATAGCAATGGCACAACATTGTATGCTAACACTACATAGCAATTTAGGAAATAAGGTATACTGACCAGCTGAAATTATATGCATGATACAGTAATTACTCGTTTAATACGTGCCTGCTTAACATATTTTTGCAATAGCATGATTTTTTTTTAATGAATGTTTTTCGAATAACACGACAGTCCTCAAAATAACACAAAAATAATCAAGTGGCGGACTACTTTGCATGGCAGTATAAGTTGGTGAAAACAGTGGTAATACGCATGAGCGGATGAATACACATGGTCACAGCACTCCTCTGCTCACTCAAATGTTTATCTTTGTGTTTTAACAAACCGTGGCGACTTGTGTTGCTAGATATCTAATGTTGATGTTGATGACCCAGCACCAAGAAAAAATTGACTTTGCCACCACCAACTGAAACGCAACCCCCACCTTTTCTATTAGTTTTTATAGGAAAATTGACCCTGCATAGCACATTTTCGCTTAGCATGAACATTTTCAGAAATGCATCTATAGTGTTAAATGAGGAATTACTGTATATGAAGTACAACGTACACTACTAACCCCCACTTGGAATTTTGGCAAAATATGAAAGTTGAAATATTTTATATAAATGATAGAATGTTTGACAAACTTTAAAAGTATGTATTTTAGCATATTTTGTATTGTCTTATATTCCACAATAAAGTTGTTAAGCAAAATACAGCATTGACTGGCTCAGAAACTGTTGTTTACTCTTAAGATAATATCATTATTTCCAAATTCTGGATTATTTTCCTCTTAGCTCTGAAAAATACATGTCTTCTGATGCTTATAATTTATAAAGTAACTGTAATACATGACCGCTTACTAGAAATCAGAGATTGTTAACCCTTTCACTTAAACTAGAAAATAAAGGCCTTAATCATTTGCAAGTTTGTTAAAAGCTAAAATTCTGTAGATATTAACATCAACTCTATATGGAAGATGTAAGTACTATATAATCAAAGTGCAAGGTAAGTCAGATATATTGTTGGTAAAGTATGACACTTAAATTAGAGGAATGGCTGAATATATTCTGCTTCCAAACACCGTACCTGTCAATAAGATACCAAAAATAAGTAACATGCATAGTAAAGAAGATTTAATTTTCTGTCCAGTCAAATCTTAGTGTATCACATTCAATTTTTCTCCCTCAGGAATCAAAATAATTTCCCACCTTGCTCATGATGAATGTCTTGCCAGTTCCCACTCAGTCCTTCCATTTTATACGACCTAATTAAAGAAAACATTCCATGATTGCCTATTTTTCCTCATGCATGACAACCTATTATTTTTTCTACCACCTGATTAGGGCTTTATTATCCTTGGATTTAGATTGATTTGCTAGGCACTTTAATAAAACACTACTTAGTTTGATTTAAAGGGCTACAGGTTTCAGTCATTCATACAATTACTCTTATAACCAACTCACATACTAAGTATTATATGGTCTCTATGGAAAGAGATTTTAGACTTCCACAGTATAAAGTTAAAAAAAATGAGAATCACAGGTGATATTCCTGTTGAATATGTTGTTGTTGTTTGTTGTTTCTATTGTGGGCAGCCATGAGAGGACATTTTGTAATATAATTTGTCAAGAATGATAAATCTGTTTCATCATTTCTGTCAAGAATGGCTCCTGTGTATTAAAAGTACTATAAATATTTGCTCATGATAAACCAAAACTTTCATATGATTAAACAATATACATTCGTGGTGACAAATTACATTTACTACATGTTATCTTCATTGTGAGACAAAATTGGATAGTTAAAATTCAAATGGATGATGATCAGTTGTGATTTCAAATGGAAGGAATTTTTATTAAATGAGGATTACAATATTTTGCTCCATAAAATTCTCTTGTAAACTTTTATATTTTGGTTAAAGTTGGATTGTTTCAGTACCACAGAATAAAGTGAACAAGTTGAGAATATGGCTCAATGTCATTATTTTAACATTAATGAATCAGGGTTACCTTGTGACCCAGAGTAGGCTTTTATCTTCCAATTAAGTGTTCTTGGGCAGACCTTTGTACCTGTGCAGTGTGCCAGGTATAGTGACGACAGGGGTTTTTGCATACTGTCCTTCATTTAGAAGACTGATGACCATTTATCATTTTACATGAAGTACCTTTCTTGGTTATAAGTGAAAATTTCATGCTTAGTTAATTTTCTGTAGCTTTTACCTGAGCATACACGTTAAGAGGTATGCAAAATTAGCACAGCAATTCAGATGGTAATAAATTGGATTAATCTATCATGGTTTCTTTACTGAAATGCAACCACTTCAGCGTCCTCTTTTTTTATAGGTGCCCCAACATAGATCTCAGGCATGGGCCGCAATGACCAAACAAAGAATATCAGTTTATATCTGTTAGCCACATGGGCCCAAATTCTGCCCTCAGCTGCTCATGTGCAGTTTTCATTTTACATTAGTAGGACTTGTATGAGTCTATATCAGTGTGTAATATTGTTCAGATCTTGGTACAACAAATCACTGGTGTGCCTAAAGTTAAGCATGTGCCTTAGCATATTAGAAGCTGAACCTGAAAAGTGCTGAGTACTCTGATCTAATCCAGCACAGCTCTTAAGTACAAGCTAAACTTGAAGCATGTGAATAATCCTGTTACCTCACCTCATGGCCTCATTATTGGTGGATTAGCCATGGCACAGCCATGCAGCGTTCCTAGAATAATGACTCTGGCACAAGCTGAGTTTAACAGTACATCTATTTATAACTGGATGAGGGTACAAAGAAAGCTCCACTCCTGCTGCTGCTACAGTTTCACTCTTTCCCTGAGAGAGGAAATATACACACTTCAATTTTCTCTGAGGTCTTTCCCGTCTGGGAGGAGCAGTCTACAGAAATACCTTGCTCACAGAGCCAGCCAGCATAGTAACTCTGTTAACAGTCCTATTAAAACCAATAGGACTAGTCACATACTTAAAGTTAATCATGTGTTTTGAGTGCTTTCCTGGGTTGAGGCCACCATGCTCATTCTTGCAGGAAAGAGCCCTAGGGTAGGTGGTAGGTGTCCTTCTCCCTTAATATGTTACATGAGGCAGGATTAAACAGCTCCGTTCAGAGATGATCTTTATTGGCAACCCACTTATATCAACACATTTCAGGAAAGCAGGACTGACCTTTGTAACCATTCCCGGAGTGGTTCCTGTCTAAATTGCCAGCTGGCAAATCTCTCACTTTGTGGCCAATCTGGGAAAATGGAAAGGGGTAAGCTAAGAATCTGATGAAATATGCTAAAAATAACATTTTTGAAAAGCATGTGAAAAGTCTGAAAGCATTTGTAGCTAGAGGAGAAGCAGGAGATTTCTTAAAGAAGCAGCAAAGAATTTGTTTCTGATTTAATCACTTTGTATATTTGGGGACATACTTGAGAATTGGAGAGAAAAGGAGAGATTGGCCTTCATGATGGGATGCACCAAGGACAATTACAGTGTCAGAGTGCTTGCCACATGCTCCAGCCAATGCTAAAGTGTGGAAGGGTAGGGGAGCATGCTATGCTTTGGGCAGCCTTGAGGGCTGCCCAGGGACCAGCATGGGGTGCATTCGGGACAATGGCTGGCTGCCCTGGGTCCTGCCCCTTTTGTCCTCATCACTGCCCCTTCCAGGAGTGTGGCGCCTGTTCCCCCATATGCCTTCCCCATGGAAGCTGTTGCCTCACCTTCCACCCCCACATGCATACTATACACAAGTCTAATATCTTAGACAAGAAATCAACAATGAAGTAAGCCAAGCATCATCAGGCCAAACATAGACTACAAACCTGATAAAGGCTAATAAAAAATCACTGACGGACGCAGAAGACTGCATAACTGCAGGAAATAATGACAAGGAGTCTTGTGGCACCTTATAGACTAACAGATGTATTGGAGCATAAGCTTTCGTGGGCAAAGACCCACTTTGTCAGATGCATATAGTGTAAATTTCCAGAGGTAGGTATAAATATGCAGGTCAGAATAAGGCTAGAGATAATGAGTTTAGTTCAGTCAGGGAGGATGAGGCCAACTTCTAGCACCTGATGTGGAGGTGTGAACACCAAGAGAGGAGAAACTGCTTTTGTAGTTGGCTATCCATTCATAGTCTTTGTTTAATTCTAAAATGATGGTGTCAAATTTGCAGATGAAGTGTAGCTCAGCAGTTTCTCTTTGAAGTCTGGTCTTGAAGTTTTTTTGCTCCAGGATGGCTACCTTTAAATCTTCTACTATGTGTCCAGAGAGATTGTTCTCCTACAGGTTTTTGTATATTGCCCTTCCTAATATCTGATTTGTGTCCATTTACTCTTTTACGTAGGGACTGTCCAGTTTGGCCGATGTATATAGCAGAGGGGAATTGCTGGCACATGATGGTGTATATTACATTGGTAGATGTGCAGGTGAATGAACCAGTGATGGTGTGGCTGATCAGGTTAGGTCCTGTGATGGTGTCACTGGTGTAGAAACAGTGAGCAAGCATGACACAAAAGCCTTCTCCATGAAGGAGAAGAGATTACATTGTAAGCCCAATGACTCAAACTCTCCGTTCAATTACAATACAAGTGCTTGGATTTTAAGAACAAATTACCTCAGCAAGACAAGGTTCAATTTCAGGCTCTCATTGATGAAGGCCAGAATTTTGCTACAGGCTGAGGCTGATGTAGCAGCCAGCGCATTAACATCAGTGGCAACCACCATTTTGATGCAGCAAGAATCATGGTACCACACTTTGGGTTATCCAAAGGAAGTCCACAACACTATGAAGCATGAGCCCTACAATGAAACCAGCCTTTGTAACAAAAAGATCGCTGAATCACTCCCTTAAAGACTCCATGGCAACCCTCTAGATGTTGGGTATATATATGTAAGCAGGGGCGATGTAAGCAGGGGCTGAACTGCTGCTTGCTGTCAGCCAGCTGAAAGGAGGGGTGGGTGTGCCCACTACAGTTGTTTAGCTCTACAAGGTAATTAACTGTTAACTGTTGACATGTAAATACTGCTCAGGAGAGAATCCAAGGTGTGGCTATGTAAATCCCATTCAGCCAGGGCTGATGGAGGGTCAGTGTTGGAATGGAATGTGGAGAATTGTATATAATTTGGGACTGTTGTGGGGGTCACTAATCATACTACCCCTAAATGTGGGAACTGTCAAACATGCCACCAGTGCTTGCAGGAGAGACACCACCATCATGGTAAGAGGTCTCGGAAGAACAAGCCTCCCCCCTTCCAGAGTTGAGTGAACAGAGCTGGGGGAAAGGGTTAAAGGACCTTATCAGGTGTGAGCTATAAGACTGGGCCAGCCTGCACCTTTCCCCCTTTGTTTTAAGGACAGACCTAAAGCAGACTCCCTGAGGAGTCTTTTTGTTTGCTAGTCCAGTGAAAGCTGGATTCATTTGAGAGCTGAAATCACTGGTTTGGCTGAGAGCTGAAATCACTAAGCTGAAATCACTGGTTTGGCTGAGAGCCAGACCTACTGCAGCCAGTAGAGTGGCAGCAGGTGAGGAGCGGCGACTAGCGGCATGGCATGGCGCGGCGGCAGGCGAAGAGCAGCCATCAGCGGCGTGGCGTGGAGCGGCGGCAGGCGAGGAGCGGCCATTAGCGGCGTGGCATGGAGCGGTGGCAGGCGAGGAGCGGCGACCAGTGGCGTGGCGTGGAGCGGCAGCAGGCGAGAAGCGGCGACAGGTGCCCAGCGGAGCGTCCAGAGGTGTGGGACGAGACAGCTGGTGAAGCGTAGCGGAGTTTCGTATAAGATGCCCCCTATCTTCCCACCCCCATTTCTACCCAGGTTGGGAGGTGAAACCCTGCGGGTGAACTTTGGGACTCTGGGTGGCACAGAGACTTGTGGGGACAGAGACTTTTGGGGAGTCGGTGGACTTCGGGAGAATCTTGGCCGGGGTGGGGACTCATGTTTGGGTTATGAACTCTGTTTGTGGTGTTTTCCCCAAGCTAATGCCGTATGAATTCTTCCTCTGTTTCATTAAATGTTCTTTTCCTACACTCAGACTCAGTGCTTGCGAGTGGGGAAGCATTGCCTCTCAGAGGCGCCCAGGGGTGCGTGAATTTCCCAGATCACTGGGTGGGGGCTCGAGCCGGTTCTTTGTGAGATTGACCCCAAGATATTGAACCCAGCCCTGGTTCCTGCCAGGCCTACCCGGCAGAAGGGCTACATATACACCATCTACCAAGAGGAAATACCACAAACATCCTTACAGGCAGTGGAAAAGCCATGGTACCCAGCGCCATTCAACCCAATCTCACTCCTGCCAAAAGCTACTTTTGATGGGATGCTTTAGAGGTTTGAACCATCGTTGATACCATCTCCATGCAATTCTCACATACCCTTTGATGGCCGTCTAGCATTCTTTTTCTACACACTCATTGTCCCCAAACGTCTCAGACAATTCTGGTTTCTATATATCATCCCATTCATCAATTAGCCACCCTAACCATAAAGTGCCTCATTGCGTGGCTTTGTACTCAGATAGGCCTCAAGCCTAGAACATTCCTACTCTGAAGATGTACAACCATCCTTACAAATGGCAAAAAAAAAAAAACAAAAAAACAAAAAAAAAAACCTCCAGAAACTGTGATTTGGGGCAATGGAAATGTTTCTCCATCTGATCCAGAAAATCATGCCTCCAGAGGCAGCAGAGATTTCCATTATTTTAGATTATCATCTGACTTTCCTGATAATGAGTCTTTATCTTAGCTTATTGTGGGTTTACATGGTGACAGTCAGCACATCTTGCCATTGGTCAGTTACTCAGTTTTTACTCAACCAGTAAAAACCAGATTCTCAAAAGGTGTAATCAGAACCTTTGTACCAGTAAAGAAACCACTCTCTTACTGGGACCTTAACTTTTAGTATACACTAACTTGCTACTTGAATTTCTAGCTATACATTCCATGACTTCACTGTTGATGAAGATTGCCTTTCCTAGTTGCTCTTACCTTGGCCAGAAGAGTTTTTAGAATTTGATGTAAATCAGCAAATTCACATAGCTAAGTTTTTTTCCCAAAGCACTATGTCTTTGGTAATGAGAGGAGACTTCATTCTCTTGACGTAACGCTAGTATTGGCATTTTCCTTTTACAGAAGAGAAGAGAACAAAACAAATCAGAAAGGTACTTGGGCAGTTTGTTGCCATACCAGAATGAGTCCAACATCAAATTATATTCTCTTGAGTATCTCTAAGTGGATCTCTAATTCTATCCTACTCTGACATCAATTGGCATTTCTCCCCACAGGTCAGACAGAATGAGCCTCAGGGGCATCACTTTGAGAGATACCCCTGCATGCTCCATTTCAGGTGAGTCTGAGTCTTTGGCAATTTTTGATAGCAGTGTCAATTTGGTCCAGATGTGCTCCCCACAAATGCTTGTGCCCCATGTGGAAACTACATGGGTCTATACTTCCAAAAAGCTCTTATTCTCAGTAAGTGCAGGATCTGAATTTCCTTCATGAGTACATCCTCTGAAATAGAGAAATTAAATTTAAACTCTTACAGTTACTCAATCTTTACATCCAACTTTGGATTCAGGAGCAGAGGGACACCTCTGTACTTAGGCTTCATAATATAGCTAATGCCCTGTCCACATTGAAATCTCATTCACTGGACACTGATCGATAGGCAATACTGCTGTACTGAATACCTCTATGAGACCAAAGTCCCAGATATATCTGCCCCAAAGAAGAACAGAGGTACCTTAATGAGTTTATCTCTTCAAAGTCAGAGTCACCTATGTTAATGAGTGTTAATGAGCTTTGTCATTGTCAACATTCTCTATAACCAACCTCCTCTATGTCATTCTGAGCACAACACTCACCCTCGTCTACTCTACAAGCCAAACTGTTATCTCCTCCATAGACTATGGGGAGGGGACACAGATTTTCAAAGTTTTATTTAGGTTCTCTTACTTGTTCTAGGACACGTTATTCTCCCTCCTATACTATTGTATTACAAGAGAATAGACCTCACATGACATCTACATGGTAAGAATGCAGATAACTATCTTCACTACTTAGGCCCCCTCAGTGGACTTGATGGGATCCATGGACGTTCTGTTGCCAACAATTTACATTGAGGTCCTCCGAATTCCCTAGTAGTGGTGGCCATTAATGAAAGAGGAAGGCAATACAATTCAATGTCCAACAACTATTGTAAGGACCACAAGACACTCAATCCTTTTGGTTATAAATCCTGCACTTCAGCTACATTTTGGTTCAGGAAAGCAAGCCATCAGGTGCTCACGATCAAATTCAACTATTTGAAGTTGCAACAAATCAATTATTTTATTGAGCATCTGCCAGAAGAACATTAGGGCTTGTGTGTCTCTAATACAAGAAGGTCAGCTCCTAGAAAAAAGATCATCCCAGGCCTCCTTAGATGTGGTCGATATTACAACACTGTCCATGTAGTGATTTATAAGAACAACAACTTGGCTATGATAGTTTTGTTTTTCAGGAGAATTTGAACATTGTGAAAACCTCCCTTTGAAAGTCACAAGCTTTTTGTGGACTTGATGAATATATCTGTCTACACTTAAAAGGTCTCAAGAGCCATGCTGTAATGCTTAAAGATCCTGTAAATAAAAGGAGTTTTAATAGGCCTCAGACAGCACAGAACACACTTACACAATACTAACTGGCTACGTCTACACTGGCATGATTTTCCAGAAATGCTTAAAATGGAATACTATTCCGTTTTCAGATTTTCCGGAAAAAGAGTGTCTACACTGGCCCCGGAGTTATAGTCGTAACGAAGCGCTTTTCCGGAAAAGCGCGTCTACATTGGCGGCACGCTTTTCAGGAAAAGCAGAAGCCTGGAGCCATTTTGAAGAGGGCAAAGGCCACCAGACCTTTCTGGGGGCGGGGCCAGAGCGCCGTTCAGACACGTGGTTAAAGGGATCTCGCCGGGCAGCCGTTGGTCTCCTGCTCCCGTGCCTTGGGGCCTCTGCCAGGGACTGACACCCTTCGCAGGGTCTGTGGTTGCCCTCTGACTTTTGGGGACATCACTCTTTGGCCCCCAACTGCTTTTGCCTGCAGTTTTTTTTTCTGCCCTGCTCTGTCTGCTATGGAGCCACGGGTGGCCATGTGCCTGGTCGGGCCCCTGTTGAAGCTGTTCAGGTGGCTGCAGCTCGTGCTGCAGGCCGGTACCATGCTGTTCATGGACCAGGAGGCAGAGATCGCCATGGACTCCCTCACCAGGGAGGCCGTGGCAACCGTGTGGCATCAGCACCTGACCGTAGACCGGCCCGTCTGGAGTTTGGACATCAGCACCGACTGGTGGGACCGGGTGGTCCTCGGACGATGGGACGACCACCAGTGGATCCGGAATTTCCACATGAGAAAGCGGACCTTCCTGCAGCTGTGCACCTGGCTCACCCCCCCACTGCAGAGAGCCACCACCCGGCTGCGGGCACCCATCCCCGTGAAGAAGAGGGTCACCATTGCACTCTGGAAGCTGGCCACACCGGACAGCTACCGCTTGGTGGCCCAGCAGTTCGGGGTGGGAAGATCAACCGTTGGAGTGATCGTCGTGGAGGTAAGTCCCAGGGGGAGTGGGATGGGGGGAGGGTGCTGCACTACAGGCCCAGGGACAGCCAAGACTCCCAGCTGGGTTGCCCAGGGGTTTGGGCCGCCCCTCCCTTGCACAGGCCCGGTGGGGGGGGGCGTGCGGTGAGGGGGGCCCTGGGGTGTGTGTGTGTGTGTGTGTGTGTGTGAGGACAGAGGGAATCAAGGGGGGGCCCAAGGGAGTGCACACTCACCCCTGCCATATGTGATGTGTTCCCTTGTGTTTCTCTGCACCCTTCTGCAGATTGTCCACGCTATCAATGACGTCCTGCTCCCGCGAATCATCCACCTGCGCGACGTGGATGATACTATTGCTGGCTTCGCTGCCCTCAGGTTCCCCAACTGCGGGGGAGCCCTGGACGCCACCCACATCCCCATCCGGGCTCCGGAGCATCGAGCGGGCCATTTCAGGAACCGCAAGGGGTACTGCTCCATCGTTCTGCAGGCCCTCGTGGACCACCGGGGCCGCTTCGTGGACATTTACGGGTGCTGGTCCTGCCGGGCACACAACGCCTGCTTACTCCGAAACTCTGGACTGTATCACAGGTTGGAGGCAGGCACCTACTTCCCCCGGCAGGACTTGACTGTCGGGGATGTGCCTATGCCCATCTGCGTCGTCGGGGACGCGGCCTATCCCCTGATGCCCTGGCTAATGCGGCCCTACACGGGGCAGCCGGACCAGAACTGGGCCTGGTTTAACGACCGCCTCAACCGGGCCCGAAACCCAGTGGAGCTGGCCTTTGGACGTTTAAAGGCCCGCTTCCGTTGCTTGCTCACCCGTCTCGAGATGGGTGAGCAGAATGCAACGGAGGTCCTGGCCGCGTGCTGCGTGCTCCACAACATTGTGGAGCGCAGTAGGGAGGCCTTCCTCCCTGCATGGATGGCAGCCGAGGCACAGACCTTGGAACAGCCCGACACAGCTGCCGTCCGCCAGGTGCGCCAGGATGCGGTGCGCATCAGAGAGGCCCTGGTGGACATGTTTGCCCAAGCCCCATAGTAGGGTTGCCTGGGTCTCCCCAGACTACTCACTCCCATCCCCTCCTCTTTCCCACCCCCTCTCTTTACCTCCCCCCCAATTGTAAAGCGTCGGGTCAAAGCACGTCGGCTGTCATCGAGTCTGTTCGTCGGGTGCGTCGGGCTTAGTTAGGGTTTTTCTTTTTAGCTTAGGCTAGGGTTTAGGCCACCATTGCCGGTCCCGAAGAACAGCCACGAGGATGCGGGGTTCGTGCGGAAGGCTGAAGTCAGTGTACCTGATTCCAGTCATCTTCCGTCGAGGGATCTCCTGGCTGTTCCTCTCCTGAGGCTCGGAAGGACCAAAGGATTGAGGTGGCCAGCAACACCACAATCATCCTCCCTGCGCCTAGACTATGTTTAATTATCTGTTGTGTGCATCTTGTAACTGTTCTTGCTAGTTTGTTATCTATGTAAATATAGTTTGTGGTTTACATGTTACTGAAAAGTGTCAGCATTTCTTTCTGCGCCACAAACCACTGACCATTTACGAAGGGCCCCCCCCAGTGATAGAGTACAGATTTCGTTCTCCACAGTTTGCCACCATGTTAAATTTAAGTGGCTACTTGGCATCTCACATCATTTCGTACACTACCTAGAGTTACACGATACCCAACACAGGAATGAACAGCAAAATAGAGAACTGTTTATTTACAAGGCGCGGGAGACCTTCAACTGGGACAGAAGAGTGGGGGGAGACCTTCAACTGGGACAGGAAAGGGGGGGGAGACCTTCACCTGGGACAGGAGGGGGGGAGCACCTTCAACTGGGACAGGAAGGGGGGGCAGTTACTGGGACAGGCGGCCCCTGCGAGCGCTCCTCTGGGGTCCAGCCTGCCCACACTGGGCAGACCGCGTCGGGGCAGGCTGCACGCGGAGGTGGCCAGGGGCAGGGGCAGGAACAGGGGCAGGAGCTGGGATGGGAGGGGGCATGAGCTGTGCTACGGGAGGGTTGGTGGGGGCCTGGGCTCCGCCCATGCCATAGTGAATGGCATGCACAATATGTGCCGTCAGCGTGTCCATTGTGGTGCGCATCCCTCGGCATTAGTCCAGGAAGGCAGCCCAGCCGTCCTGCTGCCACTGCAGGTCCCCCTGCACCCGCTCCGTGATGGAGGCCTGGATTGCCTCCACAGCGTTGACATGCTGGCGAAGCAGCTGGTCCCTCTGGCGGAGCCTGTGCCTCCGGGGTTGGCCTGCTGGGGGTGCCGCTGCTGCCGCAGTGGAGGGTCTGGTGCTGGGTCCCGCTGCAGGGAACAGAAGAAAGGATGGGTCAGTCAGGCAGGCCGTCCACTGTCCCCACACCGCATGTCCTCCACCCCTGAGCCCAGGTGACCCCACAGTTGTGTGGCTTGGGCCCACTTGGTTCCCCTCCTGCCCCCGTGTTGTATGTTTGCAAGGAGGACTGCCCTTGGAGCAGGGTCCCCCCTCCAGTACTGTAAGCACCAGTCTGTATCCTGGCCCCATCGAGGGCGGGAGGGTGCTTGTGCTGCATTCACTTGTGGAACTCCCTGCCGGTGGAGACTGTGAAAAGCTTTGGGCTAATCACTGGTGTTAGACAGGGAGTGGGATGCATCCCCACGCAGTGCCTGGGAGCACATCTGGCAGAGGCAGTCTGGGCTCTCAGATCCCCTCGCGTGGGATATCTCCTGGACGGAACCAGAAGAGTGACTGGGTGGGGGGATGTTCCATCCTTGCAGCAACACTCAGGGGCCCTTCTCCCTCCCACTATCCCTCCCGCAAGCCCGGTAGCCCAGGGACATGTGTGGCCACAGTGGGGACTTCCCTTGGGGAGGCAGCCAAGGCACCGGGAGCAAGCGAGGGGCTCGGTGGGGGTACACGGTCACAGGACCGTGATGCTGCGGTGTACCCAATAGCAGCTGGCTGTGCCTCACAGCGAGGCATGGGACAGTGTGCCGTTCTCCGTGCTGCACCCTTGGTGGAGCTGCGGGCTCTGGGCTGAGTTCCTGGGGCCCTGGCCGGTTCCAGCCGGCATCCACCCTTCCCCCTGGTCCTGCCGAATGTGTGCGAGGCGCACGGTCCTAGGCGTGCCCTGCAGCTGCCTGCCGTGGCCATGTGCCGCTCAGTCACCAGGCTGCACGTGGTTGCACGTGCTGCTTGCTGACTCATGCTACGCTGAGTGCTGCTCATGTGGCCTGAGTGACATGCTCTCCCCCTCCTCCCTCCGGGCACCTGGCCCCCCCCCCCGCCCTCCGCCCCCGCCTGTTGGGAGTGCAAACTGCACAAACTCACCAGTGGGTTCCTCCCCGGCCTCGGCCTCGGAGGAGCTGCTGGAGGGGGCCTGCTGGGCAGTGGCAACGCTGGCCTCCTCACGGCCAGATGTGCTGGTGCTGTCTTCTCCCTCCCCTGGCTCGGTGGGACGGTTGATGGGGGGGCGCTGGCAGGTGTCCACAGGGACAGCTGGGGCTTCCGGGGCTGACTGGCCCAGAAATGCATGGAGCCGGTCATAATAGGGGCAGGCATCGGGTCCTGCCCCCCTTCCGTCGGTGGCCCGCACATACCCCAGCCACAACTCTTTTACTTAGGACCGCACCTGCTCGCAGTTGCGGCCGGGGTGTCCCTGCTGCGCCAGGTTCTGCGCCAGCCGCTTGTACAAGTCTGCATTGCGGCGGTGGGACTGAAGGTCATGGAGACCCTCCTCCTCCTGCCAGAGCTCCAGGAGGGTCTCCAGCTCCCTGGGGGTCCAGGATGGGGCCCGGCGTTTCCAGCCCCTAGGGGCTTCCTTCCCTGCGGGTGCAGGTGGCTCACCACCCGGAGCTGCCATGCTGGGCTCAGAGGTGGCTGTTGGGCAGCACAGCGCCACGTGGCAGACCTCAAGCTGCACGCTCTCCGGCAGGCTCCTGCCACGGGCACCCAGCAGCCTCCGAGCTCTTTAAGAACTCGGGTTAGCAGGAAGTCCAGGGCTCCTACGGGGTCTCACGGCGTCCAAAGCGCTTTTTTCCGTGTCTTCTGCTTTTCCGGAAAAGCTGTCTATACTGGCCCTTTTCCAGAAAAGCTTTTCCAGAATAAGGACTTATGCCCGAGCGGGAACAGCGTAGGGTTTCCGGAATAGCGGCTGATTTTGTACAGTACAGCGTCGTTGCTTTTGCGGAAATTCAAGGGGCCAGTGTAGACAGCTCACAGCTTATTCCGGAAAAGCAGCTGACTTTCCGGAATAAGTGGCCCAGTGTAGACACAGCCACTATGTATTCAGCATATTGTAGGTCCTCTGAAACCCTGTCCAAGAGAACAAAATATTCAAAAAGGAAACTTCTACAGCTACAGTTATGTCTTCTCAACCATCTATGTCCTCCAAGAAACAGCTTAGAAGGCTCGGTTAACAGTCTCAACCATCCAACCAAGGAGATCTTACAGCTGCAGTATCTAGCCTCCTTCCCTCCTTTCAGTTGCCACCTTTCCTATTTTCAAGATACATGGGGACATATAATAGTGGACAAATGAGTTTGAAAACTATAAATATTAGATTACATTTTCCATTCCAAATCTCTTCCTTTTTATCCATTCCCTCTCCCCATCCCTTTTCAGAATGCTCTCTCGATGATCAATAACTGGAGCAAGAAGTGACATCTGTTGTATTTGTAGGAGCAATAGGACCAGTTTGGGTGTGTCTAGACTATAGGGTTGTTTTATTTAAAGTGTCCTTTCTTTGAAAAAAACTTCCCCTGCATCTAGACGGCTGCCGCATTCTTTCTAAAGGAATAATGCCTTTTTTCGAAAGTGCTCTTTTGAAAAAAGGCACTATGTAATGCAAACTGTGCTTTTTCGAAAGAAAGCATCCGGACTGCCTGGGTGCTCTCTTTTGAAAAAGCGGCTTGCTTTTTTGAAAGTACTGGTCGTAGTCTAGATGGTCTTTTGAAAGAGGCTTGCAGTCTAGACATAGCCTTCCTGTTAACCAAAAGGCGAGCTGGTGTATTCAGAGTACTTCCTAACTCCTTTCCCCCCCCCCCCCCCCGCCCCGCCCATGGAGAATGGATCTCAGTTTTAGACAATAGGTCTCCAAGCAAATATGTAAAGCAACATAAATTCAGGATGGTGACCCTTGCAATAATAATCATTTCATTAGAAATAGGAGATTGGGTTATGACTCTCAACCTACAAGATGCATATTTTCATGTCACTATTCATCCTTCCCACAATATTTCTTCATTTTCTAATAAACAATGAATGCTACCCATACCGGATGCTCCCTTTTGGCCTGTCTTCACACCAAGAGTATTTTAAAATATTCTGGCAGTAGTTGTCGCTCACCTACATTGTTTGGGAATAATGATTTTCTAGTACCTAGACAATGGGTTCATTGGGGCAGAGCATATCAGGAAGTGTTGTTGACATCGGTAATGTGTTGCCTATTTCACAGCCTGGGCCTTCAAATCAACCATGAAAACGTGTTTTGATTTCATTATAATGTCTAGATTTCACAGGAGCTTCCTTGGCTGTAGTGACAGGCAGAGCATATCTAATATGCGGCAGACATCTTACACTAGCAAATATCATCTCAAAGATTCAGGACAGCCCTCAATTAACAATAGGAGATTGTATTCCATTGCTAGGATATGTCAGCTGTCATCTTTGGAAAGTGCAGCTTCCCAAATTACACCTCTGAGGTCTATGGGATAACTTTGAACCGTTTACAAGTGAAGCATTTTAGGCGACTTACTGTCTATTCCCCAGTGAGTTCTACAGTCACTCAGTTGATGGAAGGACCTAGTCAAATCCTTCAGACCTTTTCCAATTTTGCAGGGTATTACTACCCTAATGATAACACCAGACAACTCTCTTCTGGATTGAGGGGCACAAAATGTGAGGATCTGAGAGGGTTCAGGGGAAATAGTCACTATACGAACAGCTTCATTATAACAGTCTTTTGGAATTGAGAGCCATCAGAAATGCTATCCTAACTTTTTTTGTACCACTAATCAAATCGAAGTCAATAAAGATGACAGACAATGTGTCATGCACATATTATATCAATCTCCAGGGAGGCCTTTGTGATCCCCATCCCTCTGTGCCAAAGAAATACAACTCTGGAACTGGTATATGGTCAACCAGATAGTCAGCTTCACTTCTGACCTCTCAGGTATTCAGAACGCCCAAGCAAATGACTTCAGCAGACATTTCTTTCTAAATTACAAATGGCAACTGATCTCCAGAACTCTCCACAAAAATTTGTCTAACTGAAACTACCAGTCATTGGATCATGTTATATCAGTCTGTCATTGACTGAGGAGCCCATTATTAAATGTGTGCCTTATATAGATATTTGTAGACTGCAGTCAAGTCAGCCCTTAGCCATCTCTTTGCTAAGCTAAATAGACTGAGAAATTTGAGTTGATCACTATAAAGCATGCGTTCTAGTCTTTCAGTGATCCACATGAATTTTCTCCGAAACTTCTTCAGTTTATCAACATTCTTCTAGAACTGTAGGCACCAGAAACAGATGTATTATTTCAGTATTGAGACTCCTACTTGAGTAATGATACTTTATGTATCCAAGTATGTCTGAGTGCTTTTGGCCAGTGTCACACATGGAGCTCTTGTTCAATTAATTACCCCCTATGATACTCAAATCCTTATCAGAGTCTCTGAGGCTATGTCTACACTGCTCCTTCTTGCCCAAACATTATGCGAATGAGGTGAAGCATGGAATATTGCCATGCCTCATTTGATTAATTAATGTGGCTTTGTTTTTGCACAAGAGGCTTTTGCGCAAAAAGGAGCTGACTACACGGGAAAAAAGGAAGAACATCTGGAAAAAAAGGAAGAACGGCTCTTGTGCAAGAGGAGGTTTTTGCACAAAAAGGAGCTGTATAAATGGCTCCTTTTTGTGCAAAAGCCTCTTGCACAAAAATGAAGCCTCATTAACCATGCAAATGAAGTGCAGTGATATTCCATGCTTCGCCTCATTTGCATTTTTTTTGAGCAAGAGGGAGCAGTGTAGACATATCCCCTGAGTCTCCCATCTTGTAAGGATGACCTATATTCCTTATTCCTAAATGAATACATTTATTTTTAGCCTATAAAATGTATATTGTTTATTGCCACTAGTTTACTAAGTGATCCAAATCAGTGAGCCTATTATTTATTGCTCCCCCAAATTTTGTCATCTGCAAACTCTTTTTTCTTTAGGACATTAATAAAAATGCTAAGTTGTGTAGGGCAAAGAACTGATCCCTGTGGGGGACACCTTTTAATCCACTTACTGTGTGCTGTGTTGTTCTAGCCTTTTTGTTTAGAATGTCATGTAACAAATGAAATGCCTACACTCAGGCTATGTCTACACTGTAGAGATTTTCCAGAACACTGGAGGTATCCTGGAAAAGCTCTGCCGTGTCCAAGAAACGCATCCACTTTTCTGAAAAAAAAAAAAAAGTCAGAAAAGCGGATGTGTTTTTTTAGCATCCCTGTAAACCTCATTTTACAAGGAACAAGAGATGTTCTGAAAGAGGATTTTTTTCCAAAATTTGACCCCGTGTAGATGGGCCAATTTTGGAAAAGCCTCTTTCAGAAGTGAATTGGAAAAATATATGTTTCTTTTTCTGATTTATCTTCGTAATATAGACATAGCCTCACAGACCTACCCACAAGCACAGAGTCTGTGTATACTACAAGGAAAACTTGATTAAAGGGGGAAGGATTTAAGAAACACAGCAACCATAAAGCATCAATATATTTATAGAAAAGATATAATTCCCATATTGTCTTTTAGCAGCAGTCTTTCACCTCATTTCTCCCTACTTGCTGGTGTGGTGAATGTGTGTGTCTTTAATACATCACTTTCCCCTCTGTTGAACTTAATTCAAGCTTTGTCAGAGCTTAGTGAAATCCCAGAGTCTGGGACTGCACATAGTCAAGTCTATTTCTTACTCTTGTGAGGATATAATCTCCTTCTGTGAAGACAGACAACATTTTGTTTGATCCAAAATATTTTTTTGCTTTTTCAGTTTGGTCACCAACTTCAGATTTTTAAAGGATGCCTTTTCCTATCTAGCTTTTGTTATTTAGCCACTCCAGACATTTTTGGTTCTCTGATGTTTGGTTGTTTGGTTTTTTGTTTTAAAATTTGGGACATACATTTACTGGGTTGGTCTGCTAGATAGCCCTCAGAACTAGTGCACTCACTGCTGAGCTTGTCTTGCAAACCATCTCTGTGTTTGTGCTGTGGGGCACCAGCTCCTTCATTAGCTTACACCAGGTCTGGGCAAAATGTGGCCTGTTGCCTGGATCCAGTCCGCCAAGCCACAGGATCCGGCCTGCAGAGGCAGCAGGGGGTCCCAGGCAAACTCCCCTGCTTGCCTGGCACGCTGTGCAGAAACCCAGCTTCCGGGCTTCCTTTGTTTCAAAACTGGAGGGGAGGGGGAAGTTTCAGAAGCTGCCCTGTCCCCAGCACAATCCCTTTGGTTGGTTTCTGGCCAGAAACCAGCCAATGGCAGCTGCTTGTTTGAATAACAGGCAGCCAAGAAGAACCACGCTCCCTCTCCTTGGCTCAGTTATTCAGTGAAGCACATGGCCAGCCAAGTAGGCAGGCTGGCTGTCTGGGAAATGTTTTAAGCTCTGCAAGCCTTAGCTCTGCAGGCAGGCAAGCTGGTAAGTCTCCTTGCCACAGCCTGCCTCTGGTACCCCAGTCCCTCCCTGCCCCAACCCTCTGCCCCCCCCCCACCATACCCAAACCCTCTGTCTCCCTCTTGCACCTATACCCCTGCAATATATGGCACCCCATTCCTTTGACCCAGATCACAATTCCCCATAAAAATTATTGCCCACCCCTGGCTTCCACCATTGCCTTTGGAGCCTCTGTGAGACAACCTCACAACTGCGTGTTTTGTCATTTCTATTCTGCAAAAAAATTCCAAATGTTTCCGTTTTGTCTTGATGTGGAATGGAAATAAAGGTTGAAATGTTCAAGCTTCCTGAAGGACAGAAATTCTAAATTTCACTTTGCATTAGCATCTAAACACAATATGAAAGCCTGAAATAGATTATGAGCATATAAATGAAGTGCATGTGCAAAACTTGGGAATGTTACTTGGTCTCTGCAGTAGTAGTAGCTACATACATAGCTTTTTCCTTCAGTATATTGTGATCACTGTATTGTTCTCCATTCTCATTCTGAAGAGAAAGGGTTGAATCTGTTTTGATATATTTGTTGTGCAAGTGTGGAATGGAGTGGATGAAACAGGATGAAGTGTGGTAGTTTTATTGTATTAATAGAATAGAGAGGGACAGTCTAGGAATGATTTTTCTCCTTCAGCTGTCATCTGAACCCTGGTTCTCCCAGCTCATTGTAATGCACTAAATGCACAAGCTTCAAGCTCATGCCTTCACTCTCTATACTGTATTTGAATTTGATTTCTTCCCTAAGGGTAGCATATTTTGGTTTACTTTAAGTTTGGATCCATGAACAAAACTTTTCTTTGCTGATCTTAGCTCAGTTTTGAGGGTTGCTGGATAATTGTGCACACAAATCAGGTACACAGGCATCCTTTGCCTATTTACTCTCCATGTGTGCACAAATTCTGGATACTAGTCGCAATGAAAGTATGCCCACTTTTGTGTGTGTGTGGAGGGAGGGGAAGGCTAATGATTGTTGTCGCTTTTCCAAATGTAGCCCTTTATTCCTCTAGCATACATTAATCTTGCTTTCTTTCATTTTGCTGGAGAGAGAGAATGGATAACTTTTTGCTTTTATACTTGTAATAATGAAAGTTTCCTGATGTGGACAATTAACGACTTTTTGTTCTTTGGAAATTATCTAGGTGCGTCACTCAGCAATACCCACAGCTGCAGCACCAGCAAGCTGTGTGCCAAAGGCACACTGGCTAATTTGCTGAAAGAACCAGCAAGGCCTGTACTTAGTGGTGTTTTATTTAATTTCACATTTCATTCTTTTTCTATCATTTCAACTTCCTCACAAATGTGTGTGCAGAGCAACAGAAAAAGAGAGAGACATAAAGGAAGAGCAAGAGGACAATCACAACTTGTGACCATGAGATGAGAATCCTTATTTCTGACTGAGCCTTGACTCCTGTCGCTATTCCATTTAATATTCTGGAAATTGTCATAGAATTCAGCTTTTACACATACTTTTTTGTCATTGTACTTTTCTGAGAAGTCATGTGGCATACAAATTCTGGCCTCAAGCTTTTTTCAAAGGTGGAAGAAAATAAAACCTATACCAAAGGTTTATCATGCATATACATTGTGTACTCATAATCCAATATTACCCTCCTTTGACACAGAATAAATATACCATTTCAGTTTCTAGTGTTTTTTTTTAATTCATAGTCAGAGATAATCCCCCAAATACCCAACAATATAAAAGTACAAGAAAATATGGTTGAAATTTTCTTCTTATTTTAACATCCAAAATCCCAAACTGAATTGCTTTTCAGTAGATTAGCATTAAAAAAACACATTTCCTGCTTTCGGTGAAGGTGCAATAAGGTGCTATATCAGTGTAATAGTACAGAATGATATGCTCTAGTAGTATTTTGATGAATTACATGATTATATTAAAATGAACAATTTCATCATGCTTGAATTAATAATGGTGGTATGATTTGGCAAGTACTCCTGCAGTGTTCTTTAACTCATCACTTCAGAAGACAGATTTTATAGACTATCTTTTGTCTCCGGGAAACATAGGAATCCTTTACAGTTTAAAAACACAAGAGGCAGGCGAAATGTGTCAGTTTTAAAAGAGAAGAAGAAAGTAATGCATGCATAGCTTCTTATGCTCATCATGACTTGATTACTTTTTTCTCACTACCTCATTTTGATGTCTAGAGCACCTAAAACAGTGTCACAAAATAAAAGGATCAGTATCTTGTGTGAGATTAGGTTTGCTATTTATTTCAAATATGGTACATTCCCAAAATAATTCTAAAGCTCTGCAGCACTATTATTCTTCCAGGGGACCAACAAATTCACAGCAAACCTTACATAATCAATATAATATTCTTTTCGGTGTCTGTCATGTTAGGGACACGTATGGTCAAACAATTCATAACGTAATCTGAGTAACAATGAGTGGAATTGTAAATTGATGTAATGTTTTGTTACTGTATATTTCTTTAGTGTAACTAAATTATCCTTCAATTCTTTTCTTAAAATTAAAACTTTTTGGCTAGAGTTACTAACAAATATCCTTAAATCACCCTATCTGTCTTTTCTGGATTGGGTTCTGACCAACTGCAGTGTCTATCATATCATAGATGAATGTATGTGTAAAATGAAGCACTTTTCTCATTTTCAGATCACATAAACCAATTGCTTTATATGGGATAAAGTTGTATGCTCCAACACTAATCACATTAAAAACAGCTGTGTTTGATAGCTGATGTATAAATTGTATCATCATATCTCTGATTTGGAAATCTCACAGATTCATCTTCTCAACTTTTATGATAAAGCACTCTCAAAATATGAATAAGCAGTAGAGTTTTGGAGAGAGAGATTTTAAAATTTGGATTGAGATACAGGATTCAAATGATGCCTGCTTTATGTCATAAAAGGAACTGAGGGCATAGAAAGCCCTTAAACCTATTTTCATTCATGCGTACATTCAGGGACATCCGTCATCTAAACCCCTAACATTTCTGTTGTGCCAAGGGACAAGGCTGGTTACCCTCAGAGGAAATTACGTATAGTTGGGGTTATAGACTCATTCCTTTCATCTGATGACTGGTAGCATTGGAAGAGGAGGGGTAAATGCTGTACTTTAAAGTTATGCACTATGATCTGCTGTGAATTATGTACCTTCCTCTTCCCAGACCCCTGCTCAGGGGTGGGCAATAAAAAAATGGCAGCCTGCAGGGTTAGTCCCTGGTGGGCTGCTGCTGCTATGTTGATCTGCACCTCTGCAGATATTGGAGGATCGCATCTCTGGTTTGCTGCAAATGACCTAAGGCTTGCATGGATCCAGCCCCTAAGATTCAGGGCCCTCCCCCTCAGCAATGGGGAGCCCTCACTGGTACTCCAGACCCGCCCCCCTCATTTCTTCTTATAATGAAGCAATTGTAATTCTGATTGATTTCTTATACGGAAATACTATGAATGTAAATTACAGTGCCACTGGCATAAAAGGGAAAAAGTTATTTTACGAGCCTCAGGATGATAATTTATAAATAAACTAAAGCTAAGAAGTCTTAAAAAATCTCTGTGGAATCCAGCATTAATGACCTTTACTTCTAATCTGATGACATCAATCTTTACACCTTCATATGTGCCCCAGAGATCATGTTCAGATCATGCTGGCTGGAGTAAATATGGTGTACATCAGAGGGAAGATGTATGCTGATCTGCCAAGTGTTCTAGAGTCAACAAATCATAACAGATCAAGTCACTCCAAGAAAAGGGAATTGTTGATAAAATTGAATTCATGTTGGCAAACTAATGCTGCCTCACTTCAAATTCCCCCCTCATCTTCTGTAGTTATGTAAATTATGCTGGAGTTTTGGTGTTTGGTTTGTATTTTTCTTAGTGTCAATATGAAAAATGGAATGTGGGACAAATCTAATTAATAAAAAGATGCAAATGGAGTAGAGAGCAGGCTCAGTGGAAAAATAAATATGGAGGTGCACTGAAGAGCCAAGTTTTTTTAAAAAGGGGGACGGGAAAAGGAAAATATTTTCAAACGTACAGACACAGCACAGTATTCCACTTCACGGGGGCCAGAGATGTGTCTCTTCTCTTACCCCTCCCCCCCAGTTTCAATTATTACCACACATTTTGTGATACTTGCTACTTTTCTTAAAATCTCCACCTTACATGAAAATGTTGCCTTTTTTATTTTGAGTAATTTTCTAGTCCTCTCACTTGTGGAAAACGGAGATGCCAATATCAAGACCAAATATATATATTTTTAAATCTTATTTTGGTGGGGGGGGGGGGGGGGAGACCATTCACAGTATCTCCATGCAGCAGACAGAATAATAAGCTAATTTTTCCTTTCTGTGTGAGGAGAATGAGCTAATGCATATCATGACACTTATTGATCCCAAGGGGGAATAGGATCCCACCAAGCCTTTAACTGCTTACATATCTGCTGATATCTGGAAATGATAGCATCTAGTGCCTACTGTCCAGACATGCCCTCTATGAGGCTGAATGAAACTTTTTGGAGGGATGCACACTGTTTACAACCCAAAAGACTTTGAATAAAAAATAACAAGATATTCCAAAAAATGAGGTATTTAATGATAATACATTGAGATGTTTATTTGCACACTTCAAGGAAAACCCTGAATATCACAAGAGTCACAATATAATGGCTAGATTACATCATCTATTTCTGTGTGGGTTATTTACTATTCAGTCTAACCATAGTTACATGCTTTTGTCTCCTAACAAATACTTTATATAAATGGAATGCTAAGTAAGCCTGTCGCCTAAATATTTTATTATAATTATTATAATTTCTGCTTGCTATGGGGGTTGCAATGCAAAATTATTTTAATTGACAATATAAATTAAATTGAATGCTTCTCATTTAACTGTATATTTTCTTTTGAGTATTGGCTTCCTATAGATAATAGTATTGTGTATTATTCTGTGAATTATCTTTCACTAAAGTATTGCAATTTTATACAAATATTATTTAAAAAATATTGAAAATGTAAAACACAGTACATCCTGTATTTTATAGCATAGTCTGCTGTTCTTAATGGAGACACTGACAAGCTACTGTCCCAAGAGGTCCTATATTTGCCTGCCAGAAAGGACATGAATCTGAATGCATAGATTGTATGGTGAAGTTTTCAAACCCATTCAGTACTTCAAGGAAGTGACATTGGTAGGAACTTTACAAGAGAATTCCTTGCTGTTGTCCTTTCAGGAGTTGTCTTTAGTAACATGGACTGCAATAGCTGAGGCCAAATCTGAATGACTTTCTCCACAAAATTATAACTGGTCCCAACTAAGCACTGTCTGATTGTCAGTGCTTAGACTGCTGAGAAGAAGCCAGCTACTTTGTCCCAGGGTGTTATAAATCTCCAGAATGAAAAGGCAACCACTGTCCTGGTTTTGGGTCGATAGGCTCATTGTTGAGGCACTGGATACTGGTCTAGCACTCCCTCTGCAGACCTGAATCCTGCTCCCCAACTCCTACAGTCAATGCTGACCCAAGCAGACTCTCTGTAGTTTAAACATGCCCTCTCAGAGAACTCCACCCAAATGTTTGCACTTTTGGTTTCTTTCTGCAGGGGAACATGTGGTACACTTTGCATACAAGTGTAACTTTTTTTTTGTAAATAAAAGATCTAAAGACCAGTCGGCCTCACTTCAGTCATTGGAAAAATCATGGAGCAGGTCCTCAGTGAATCCATTTGGAAACACTTGGCGGTCAGCATGGTGATCAGGAACAGTCAGCATGGATTCACCAAGAGCAAATCATGCCTGACCAACCTACTTGCCTACTATGAGGAGATAATAAGCACTGTGGATATGGGGATAGCCGGACATGATAGATCTTGACTATAACAAAACTTTTGATTCAGTTTCCCACAGTATTTTTGCCAGCAAGTTAAATAAGTATGGTTTGGAACATGGGTTCCCAAAATGGGGGGGGGGTGAAGAAATTCCAGAGGGGGGGGCGCAAGGCAACCCAGTCTCCCCCCTCCCCCAATCAAGTTTTGCTGCCCTGTTTGACTCTTTGTTTTTTCCTCAAGTTTTGCTGCTATATGGGGGGGGGGGTAAGGGGTGTAAGTGTTTTTCAAAAATCGAAAAGGGGGGCGTGATGCCAAAAAGTTTGGGAACCACTGGTTTAGATGAATACAGGGCCGGATTAAGGCTTTTGTAAGATCTAGGCACTCTTATAATTGTAGGCCTTTAAATTAGATTATATATTTATATATAAAGGAAATGCCCTATCTCCTAAACACCTAGTATCACCCACTATAATTTTTGCTCTTGAAAGTGATACACCTTGTGAGCAATTCATGACATTTCAGTCTAAAATAAGAAGGTGAGACCAAAGACAAAGAAAGGCACATTTCCATGCAAGATGAACAAAGCCATCAGGAAAGCCAGTGGGGACAGGTGATCACTTAATCTTAACAAGGATGGAAACTGCACCTGGAAACCTTCCTGCCTCTAGAGGCAGGAGAGCTGAATTTTGGCAGGATAGCAGGGCATCTTCATCCCAGCAAGAGAGATGCTTTGTTTGGGCTCGCTTCTCAAATAATACATTTCAAAGGTTTATGGGAGTATAAAGAGAAAGGGGAGAGAACCCAAACTATATCTGTACTTTGGTGCAATAAGAGTGGCTCCTGGCTGGAGCAGCCAGATACGCTGGATAAATTGTTGTAAGTATGGAAACCATGTTGAACAGGAATTTTAGCTGAAAGTTAAATATTAATCTTAGAAGCATTTTTTACGTAATTGGTTTTTAACCTAAGTTTCCTCCAGAGAATTTGAATCCCATGCACCTCCTCAGCAGAGCTGTGCCAGAGCTGGTGGGCTTGGAGAGAGAGTGGTGGCGCAAGTCTGCATGGTGGCTGCCCAGCTGCTCCCCAAGTGGGGCAACATGGAGCACACCTGCCCCATCTGCCAGAGCTGGAGCCTGGCACATGGGGCAGCAGATCTCCATGTGGCCCCACACCAGGAGCAGTTGGGCAGCCACCATGTGGCCCTGGCCTCAGCTTCAGCCCTTCCCCAGGGCTGTAGCTGCAGCCTTGGCGGCTGCCCGGCTGCTCCAGGGGTGGGTTGTGTGGCAGGCAGCTGCCAAAGCTGAAGCCAGGCTATGGTGTAGCTGCTCCTGGGGCTGGGACCCCTGCATCCCTGTTCCATCTCTCCCACATATCTCTTGCCCTCTGGCACTTAGAGCCCCCTGCTCCCTTCCAGCTCCCCCTTTCTGGCTCCCCATGTGTTGCTTCCCCACCCCCACCACACCCTGCAAACCCTGGGCACTGGCATCAGCTTCCCTCTGCCTCAGGCAGGTACTTGCAGCCAGCCCCATGGATTGCAGCCTGGGGGAACTGTGCCCTGCCCTTTGCAGCCCACCCCCTGTGTGTAAATAGGGAAAGTAATGGAAATCACCTAATGTGTCCTCCCCAGCCTCATCTGAGCCCTGGGAGACATTTTGGGAGGGGCAGGTAGCTGCTCCATGCTGAGGATGACCTCCTGGCTAGCAGGAGTGGTGTCACTGCTGGCCTCCTCTTCCTCCTCCACCTCCTTCTGCTCCTCCTCCGTATCCTGGTCCAAAGTCCTGCCCTCCTGGAAGCCAATAGATATGGACAGGCTGGAGTCCACAATGATGGGGGGAGGGACCGCTCCCCTGCCAGGATGCCATCCAGCTGGATGTAAAAGCAGCACGTGTGAAGTACCTCTCCTGATTGGGAACTTTGTTTCCTGGCCTTGGCATAGGCCTGGTGGAGTTCTTTCACTTTCATCTTGGCTGTGCCCCTCCTGGGCCAGGCTTGGGACTTCCAGCTGTAGATATCTGTGTTCCTGTGCCTGGTGTGGAGATCCTAGATATTCGAATTCTTACCCCCGACCTCTATGAGAACCAGGATCTCTGCACCAGTGCAGGATGGGGCCCTCCCCTTCTTCCCTGCCAGGGTTTTCCAAGGTGTTTGCAGGCTCGTTTGCAGCCATAAGGTGCTTAGAGGAAGCATTGGGGTCTGCCTAGCAGCAGGGAAGAATAGTGAAGGCTGCTGGTGAGTGGCATGAGGATGGCAGGGCCAGAATGGTGCCACAAGCCTTTCCCTTCTGCCTGCAACTTTAAAGCCTGCAGGAGAAGGGAAACTGTAGAGTTTGGAGGGGTGTGGACAGAGTGGCCACCAGGGCACCTGTGAGAAGCCCTGCAGGCCAATTATTTCAAAATAAGCACAATTGTGCTCTTCACACTCACCCTATTTTGAAATAGCTAGTTCAAAATAGGCATTTGTCAGCCGAAATGATCAGGGCAGTGTGTGCGTGTGTGTTACACCCAAGTCTTCAACTGCTGAGACACAAAGTCTCATTGCAGTGGGCAGTCTAGGAGGCTAGAGGGCGCCCCGAAAAATAGTTTAACGTCCGTGACTTTACTGCTAGGACCGGGGTCCTATCGCAGAGGGCAGCCAACAGGCTCTCAGACGCCCCGGTGTGTGTGTGCGCTATACACCTGAGACTTCAACTGCTGAGACCGGGGTCCCTTGCAGCGGGCAACCTGGAGGAGGTTGACGGGCGCCCCAATGAGTTTATAGGGAGAGCTTATAACACCTCAGATTTTAGCTGCTAGGATACAGAAATCCCTTCGCAGCGGGCAGCCTGGGGAGGCTGAGAGGTGCCCCAATGGATCTGTCCCCTGGAAGCGACACGATCCAAAACGCCCAAGCTCTTCCTATATCTGTCCCTTTGACCAGCTGAAGTTCTTTTGTTTGTGTTCGGTTCAGGTACAGCAGCACGGGTTCAAGTCAGAAGCTTGACACGCACTGGCTCATTTATAGGAGAAAGAAAGAGAAAAGAAATAAAGAAACTTGGTTCACTGTATATATATATTTTACAAGTGAATGAGGACACCCCACTTATTCC
Source organism: Pelodiscus sinensis (assembly GCF_049634645.1). Lineage (NCBI taxonomy): Eukaryota > Metazoa > Chordata > Testudines > Trionychidae > Pelodiscus > Pelodiscus sinensis. The sequence continues at coordinate 24,862,628 of NC_134717.1, read as the reverse complement.
CAAAGTTTATAGCTAAATCACCTTACCAAAGGCAGTTTACAATAGAAATGAAGCAGTTTGACTTAAGAAAACTATAATAAAGTAACTAAACTTACAACAGAGAGACAATTAGAGTGTACACATAAAGAAAACACATTGCAGGTACAATTCTCACCCCTGTGTTCCAGACTTGGCGTGGCCAGCGTCTTTCTCTCAATCCCTCGGGAAGAAGTAGGGCGAGGTTGGGCATCCCACGGACCTTGGGAGACAATCAATACCTGCCAGCAGGAGTAGGTGATTGGGGCTCAAATGGGGTGGGCAACTAAACCCTCTTTATACCCCTTGGGTCACATGGGCTTCTTCCTGGTCTCAAGTGGCCAATTAGGAAAAATGGCTTTGAACGCCAAGTTTCCCACGAAGGGTGCAAAGCATAATTCACACCTGGGAAGATGCAGACAATGGGCACCTCTGGTATGTGATGGGCAAAGATTACTCTCCTGAGACAGTGCAGGCGTGTCAATTACTGATACTAGCCATCACGGCGACGGGAGGCCTCCCAGTCGTCAGCTAGCCCATTTACTGTCTGGTTTCTGTTTATGGTAGAGTCAGGGACAGGCACCACACCTGCGTTCCCAGGGCATCAAAGGCTGACTGCCTTTCTCTTGCTCTCTGGGGAGGGGGGGAACAAGATGGGGTTCGTGGAAAAACAAGATGGGGTTTGTGTCTGGCTACAGCATTATTCCTCATGAAATGAGGGTTTATTATTTCAGAATAAGAAGCCCATTATTTCCAAATAATTTTGAAATAACAGGCTTTCTCTGTGCATGCTCACCTTGTTATTTCAAAATAACTCACATTATTTCAAGATAACGCTGTAGTGTAGAAGTGCCCTTAAAAACAAACAGATTTATTAGGGAATAGGTTGTTGTGTGTAAAACCTACCTCCCATGAACTGGAGTGGAAATTACAGAGGCAGTTGTGTGTGCGTGTGTGTATGTGTGTGTATACTAGTAGGTTACGTCTAGACTGGCATGATTTTCCAGAAATGCTTTTAATGGAAAAGTTTTCCGTTAAAAGAATTTTCGGAAAAGAGCGTCAAGATTGGCACGGACGCTTTTCCGCAAAAGCACTTTTTGCGGAAAAGCGTCCGTGCCAATCTAGACGCACTTTTGCGCAAAAAAGCCCCGATCGCCATTTTCGCGATCGGGGCTTTTTTGCGCTAAACAAATCTCAGCTGTTTACACTGGCCCTTTTGCGCAAAACTTTTGCACAAAAGGGACTTTTGCCCAAACGGGAGCAGCATTGTATTTCCGCAAAAAGCACTGATTTCTTACAGTAGGAAGTCAGTGCTTTTGCGGAAATTCAAGCGGCCAGTGTAGACAGCTGGCAAGTTTTTCCAGAAAAGCAGCTGATTTTCCGGAAAAACTGTCCAGTCTAGACATAGCCGTATAACAAAAGAAGGAAGTTATTTATCAAGTGTTTAATGAGGCCAATTCAGTCAGTGTAGATGTGGCAGGGCAGATGTGGCCAATTCAGTCAGGGTAGGTGTGGCTCATAGCAGCTTGAGAGGTGTGAATATGAAGAAAGGAGAAATTGTCCTGAGAGAACTATTGAGAGAACTATTCTTAATCCTTTTTCAGTCCTATTCCTGCCTCCAATGGATCTGACAAAGTGCTTTTTACCAACAAAACCTTATGGCCAAATAAATCTGTTAGTTTTTAAGATGCCCCAGGACTCTTAAATGCTTCTTGAATATGTATGGAGTGAGAAGCAGTTTTTCAATTTAAGTTTTAGAATTTTTGAACTTTAAAGTTATTTACCAGGTATATTGTTCTTAAAAAAAAAAAAGTAACGTGATAAACACAAGAAACTAAGAGTAAAGCTTAGATCACAGAATCAGTGGTTGTGTGGAATTGTTTTCCTATTTCAGGTTGTTTGTATAACATCGCATTAACTGAATCTTCAGCGGATAGTGACATTTCACCCTTTCCCAGAATGGAACTCTGCCAGAAGTGACCATTATTCTATTGCTTCAGAGGGTAGCCGAGTTAGTCTGTATAGAAAAAACAACAAATGGTCTGGTAGCACTTTATAAACTAACAAAACATGTAGATGGTATCATGAGCTTTTGTGGGCACAGTCCACTTCTTCAGGTGACCCGAGTGGGCTGTGCCCACGAAAGCTCATGATACCATCTGCATGTTTTGTTAGTCTATAAAGTGCTACCAGCCCATTTGTTGTTTTTTCATTATTCTGTTGTTATTCATTCTGTTGTAATTGCCAAAGTGGTAGGCAGTCTTGAGATAGAAATTCTAGTTTTTAAACCATAAGCTACATATGCCAGATCACTTAGCCAAAAGCCATGAAGGTATATGTTATTAATTGTCTGATTTTTAGATCACACAGAAGCAGGTTATCCTGAATATTGCTGTGGACAAATGCTAATAGCTACCTTGTTCAAAATCTATTGCCTGTATGCTGCATGTAATTGTGTGTGTGTGTGTTTTTAAAGATACAAGCAATAATATAAAGCTCACTTACCAGACCTTTATAAAATGGTGTATAAAACAATCAAGTAGAGTAAATTAAATATGATATTACCTAAACACAATTATATTTATCAGCCTCCTATAACCACACAAACCATTTACCAGAAAGAGTTATTCTGGAGTAGATAATTTCCAATTAACTTTTACTACTTTATTTTTGCTAATTTAGTTACATTTAAATTTTCAAATAAAAACAATTGTACCAAATGGCATTTCTAAGTATTACACTGAGGATGAGATATAATTTTATGTATATAAAATTGCAACTGATGGAAGTCATAGCGTAAATCACTGTTTTGTCTTCCATTTGATTGCTGCCTGCATCGTGTAGATAACTTGATTGAATTTAAAGATGGCTACATGTTTACATCCCATTTAGTGACAACAGCAAGAGAAAGGCAGAAGGAGGTTTGTAAGAAAAGTTACTTGGGAAGCAAATCTTGTATCCCCATTAGGAGAGTGGTGGACCTGCTGAAATCTGCAGTGAGAAATTGTGCTCTCACAAAGCTTGTAAAGTCAGAGACAGGGACTTAGAAGGTTTTCAGAGCATGGAGTGAGCACTTCAGTTGGTCAAGTCAGAAAGCAAGTTGTGAAGGAAGACCACTTGATGTACAGGTGCCTTATGAGCTGAAACCTTCAAGCAGCTCATGCAAACACTGATAAGTGCTAAGCAGTTGCATGCCAAATAGGAAGTGTTAAAGGTTTTATTGTCTACAGAACTTGCATAGCTCTTTACACACTTTCTGACCTGATGCACCTCATTGAGTCACTGGTTTTGCTCCAGCTTTCCTCCTTGTCCATCTTATCTCAATGCTCAGCTTGCTAAACACCATTCCTAAGCCACCTGCACCAACAGGCCTAATTAAACTCCTCAATATCCTGTGACCTCTGCTAACACTGTCTACATACACAAGAAGAAATAATCAAGGACAGCTGATGAGGAACAGGCATTTCCAAACCTTTCTCCCCCCATAAAATAAGTCACCCTAATTGCTACCAAAGTCTTTTAACTTTTCTTCCCATTCATTTTCATTCTGATGGAATCTTTTCCTTTGTGGTTTCAGCCATGATTGGTGTGCCTGTGTGCTGTGAGAGATGCAGTTTTGGGAAACAGTAGAAACAGGATGGATTAGAATGTCATGAATAGGCCAATTCTTCTTTGAGATTTTTTTTTAATCTAATTTTTGAAAACAAAGGCTGGATAGTTTTGAAATGACTCCAACAACCCTATGAGTACTTAGGGAATTACCTTTCTCCTGTGACTTTCTGGGTAAAATACAGGCATGTGAGTCAGAGAATTTTATTACAATTCCCAGTTCTGATATAAGCTGCTGTATGACCATGGGAAAACCACTTAACTTGTTCTGTGTCTCAATTTCCCCATCTGTAGAACTGGAATAATACTGTTTGCCATCCTTGCATGGAACTGGGTTGAATGAATTCATTAACGCTTGGAAAGAATCTCAGATGGGAGAAGCTTTAGAAATGCAAAGCATTATTAAAACAACTCTTTTTTGAATGTCACCTGTCACTAATAATTAAAATGTAAATACTTCACTGATGCTAATTAGATTATAAATAATGCACTTTTAAAATAAAATAAATATTAACTTGGTAGAATGTTGAACATTTGGGTTCAGACAAGAGGAGGGGATTTCAGTAGAGGAGGAGGAGGGGTTCTATAATGTTCACAGTAAATATCAGCATAATTCACTACAGTATTCTCCAAAAACCGTTACATCCAAAGTAACAAACAGCGAGTCTGTATCACATTTGTTACCATGACAAAATGTATTATGGACAAGGAATTTTACAGATGGGAAAGAAATAACTATATAAGTTGTTTATTTGATTTTTTTCTCCTCTCTGTTCTATACGGGCCAACTTTGGGATAATGGAATTATTTTATGCCTTTTGCACTATCATCAGACTTTGGATGACTGCAAAAAGGCCACTGGCAACAAAAATAAGATGGCTGTAAAAAAATGCAAAAAATTGCACTAGAAAAAAAGGTACAATCAATAACTTGCCCTTAAATTTAAAAAGGAACTAAATGAGGAACTTCTGGACAATTTATCTTACTGTTTACAGATAACAAGTCACTTTGTTTTTATGTGTTCAGTCTAGTATTCCATAATTTATTTGAAAGAAGATGAGAAATAATGTAGATAAATGATGAAGTGTCAGGGTCTGACGCTCTTAAATGAAGCTATTATGGTCAAAGAGAAAACGTAAAACCTGCGGCTCATTATGAGAGTGTTCTACTTGTCAGTTAAGTGAAAAGGCCTGGAATGATTTCCAGTTTATTTGTCATTGCAGTTATTAAAGCTGTCTTTTTGGTGCCATGAAAATGAATTGAAGACTTTATTCGAAGTAAATTTGTACTAAAGCTTTCAGATGTATCTTATGTGAGCTCAGTGAGGCAAGAAAACAGCTTAAAAGCTGAAATATTACAAGAAGGCAACTGCTGAAGTCCTGAAACATAGAATAATACAAAGTCTGAAGAAGTTACACAAATAGGTGAAGTATTTTGTCTCATAGGGAATAAAGCTTAGGTTTACTGTATAGTAGATGTACATACAGAAAGAATGCAACCCTTACTCATTTCCATAAAGTGTTATCTTCCAAGGAACTGTGAATGGTGGTTGCATTTATATAAAATATCAGTGCTGTGATAATTTTATCAAGAATAAAAGAGGGACCTGTTTACTCTGTGTTGCACACATTTAGAAGTAACATCTGTGAGTCACAAGAGTAGAAGATATATCAGTGGCAAGTATTAGTCTCTTTACAGTCAGGATGACTAATAATGTGGTACAACAATACTAAACAAAGAGTGGAAGATAAGGAGTTCAGTAAGACCAGAACAGTATAATCCATTTCCCTAATTGAATTATTGGACTACAAAATATTGCATCTGACTACAGGGAATGGGAGACATTATTGACATTTTTATCTCCTATGAACTGATCTTAAAATACTTCATGATCCTTAGAGGTCATAGTAAAAATTTAGATAATAGTAGATTGAAATGAAGTCTAAATAAATATTGACATGGTCATTGACACTATCTGTGTTGCAAGAGCCTATCAATTTTTTTTTTTTTTAGAATGCTGTATGTTTGAGACTTATGTAAAGGTCTTTGATATTTTTATTTTGGCCCATCTTTTTATCCCCTGGATTTCTTTTCCAGCAACTTACAACTACTTTGTATTTGCCAAGATAAATTGGGACTATAATAGGTCTGGGCTGTCCAAAAGAAAATTAGAATCTTTTTTTATTTTAAATTGGAAGCTGTAGAAGCACTAAACTGAATATTTACCTCTGAGCTCCAGCAATCTTATAGTGGTATAGTTGACATTTTATTACAGATATTACAAATGTTATGACATGTCTTCCAGGTCAGGTTAAAACCAAAATGCTTTCCACGTTCTCATCAGAAGTAATCTGTCAATTTTGTCATCAGATATTCGAGCAACCCTCCGTACTAGTGTGATAGTTAAGGGTTTATCAGGCGCTGTGCAGAATAGGGGTGTGCGTGTTTATATTACCCTCTCTCTTTGATTGTCATGGATTAATAAGTGCAATATAAATTCTCTCTGGGCCAAAACTTCACAGCTCAAAGGATTTTTTTAATTAAAAAAAATCAGTGAAAGTTTTCTTGAGTGACAAGAGCTCAAAAACATCTATTCTCCATTTTAAAAATATTTAATTGTTTTAAACTGGTAGACTTAAAATATGTACACATTCAACCATTTTTACATAAGAAACCCTAAAAAAGAAGGCCGCGGCCATGTGGCAAGGGGAGACCACTGCTTTGTGCTCATCCTAAGTGTTTAGCCTTTAATGAGTCATATAATAGGCAATACATTTAAAAACTCTTGGTCCCTTTGTTGAAATCAGGTGTGGGAGAATAGAATGTCTGATGCACAAATATAAATCCCAGAACCTCAGTCATTTCTCCTTATAAGGATCATGCCCCAAGGCTTTGGTAAACATGGCTGAAACATATACGCTATCTGGGAAAGTCTGAACTGCTGGCATCTACTTTATATTTGCTAGGTGTATAAAAGAGCGTACTTCATTTTCCAAGGTAGAATGTCTGGAACATTGTTGTTGTTTATATTATGGTAGCACCCAAAATGCACAAGGCACTGTACATATGTAATAGAGAGATGCAGAACCCGTAATCTAAGAAGAGGGGGAAAACATATGAAAGAAGGGGAAAGAATGTAAAGCACATGGAGCACATGGTGAGGACAAGTAAAATACTTGTTAAGTCTTATATTCTGGCTGCTTATTTTTTGTAGGTGATATTGTGGGAGTGGGTGTTTTGAATGATTTAAATGGGAAAACCATTTTAGTAGCTCATTCCATATATAAGGAACAACACATCATGTGTTGACATATCTGAATGTAAACTTAAGGAAAGAAGTATTTAAGATAAGCCACATCTACCTCAAATATTGATTCTTAAAGCTCTAATTTTGATTGCGTAGGCATGACCTTGCAAAAATACTAAAAAATGCATTACTTAGAATAATGTGTGACAATACTCAGCTTATATGTGCCAACTATTCCTATTTAGGAAGGACAAACCCTGGTATACTCTGAGACCCCAGAAAACTTCATTGAGTCCAAATGTTCAAATGATTTTTCTCTTCATAATATCTTTATCTGTAACATTTAACTGTTGGCAAATTTGTGCAGGCCCTGTACCCTGTACCCATGGTTTACTTTAAAAGAAAAGACGCCCTTTCATTTTGATCTTATAATCTAAACTCTTGAACCTGTGTTTGGTGTCTGGGTGAATTTTTGAAGCCAATTAAACCAATGTATAAAGAAACAGACCCTTTAACCACAACCCCCTCCTGAGAATTAAGTCCATCCATGCATTCTGCATCTTCATAGCATCCTAGGGCTCTGTGAATTGACTGGGTATCTTTAGGTACATTACTTATTTGTCACTGACTGCTGTGGTCTATTTCATACCTGCCTTGTGGCACAAATTCACCTAGTTTCAGATGACAGCTACATACTGTCTGCCATCAGACCTCTGGAAAAGTTTCATAATTCCAGTGCTCTTATTGCCCCCGGTTAGTTCAGGGTACAGAAACGTATTGAGGGCAATGGGCTATTTGAATCACAGACACGGTCCTGCATTTATAACCCTTATTGCTTTTTCCTACCAGAGAAACAGATAAATGTCATTCTGTGAGTTTATAGCAAACAGTAGTCTCTCCATCAAGCAAAGACTAAAACTGATCATGAGTAGGATATGACAGTGTTGAAATCCAAGAAGAATAAACTGTCTTGATGGCAGGATAGGGAAAGCGAAAAGACTGTACATAGAAGTCTAAGTACTTTCCTAGGGTATGTCTACACTACCACCCTAGTTCGAACTAGGGTGGTTAATGTAGGCAACCGGAGTTGCAAATGAAGCCCGGGATTTGAATTTCCCGGGCTTCATTTGCATATTGCCGGGCGCCGCCATTTTTAAATGTCCGCTAGTTCGGACTCTGTGCCCGCGGCTACACGCGGCACAAACTAGGTAGTTCGGATTAGGCTTCCTATTCCGAACTACCGTTACTCCTCATGGAACGAGGTATACCGGTAGTTCGGAATAGGAAGCCTAATCCGAACTAGCTAGTCCGTGCCGCGTGTAGCTGCGGGCACGGAGTCCGAACTAGCGGATATTTAAAAATGGCGGCTCCCGGCAATATGCAAATGAAGCCCGGGAAATTCAAATTGCGGGCTTCATTTGTAACTCCGGTTGCCTACATTAACCACCCTAGTTCGAACTAGGGTGGTAGTGTAGACATACCCCTATAGAACTATAGTACCTTATCCTATAACCTTTTTCAGGGAGTTAATTTGATGAATAATTAAGCACCTAATCTTGAAGTTGCTATACATAGCATGACTTCCAATGGTAGAGTGTCCCACTGGGCATCTAAAGCACAGGAGACCACCTGAGTTCTATTCTTGGTTCTGCATAGAGTTGCCAGTTTTGTAATTGCAGAAAACTGAACACCTTTGCCCTACACTATCCCTGCCCTCTTTTCCCTAGGCTCTGCCCCCTGCTTACTCCATTCACCCTCTCTCCCTTGTTCACTCTCCCCCACACTCCCTCCCTTATTTTCACCAAGATGGGGTGGTGTGGTGCAGGAGGAGGTGAGCGCTCCATTTGGACGAGCGAGATCTTGGGTGGCTTCAGGAATGAGGGATTTGGAGCACAAGAGGAGGTTTGAGCTGGGGCAATGGGACTGAGGGTTCAATGTGCAGAAGGGGGCTCAGGACTGGAGCAGAGGATTGGAGTGTGGGAAGAGGTTTGGGGTGCAAGCTCCAGGCAGTATTGACTTCAAGTGGCTCTCAGGAAATAATGGCAAGCCCCTCTGGCTCCTAGGTGGAGGGGCTTCCTGCCTCCTCTCACCTGCAGACACCTCTACCTTGGTACCTGCATGTGGGAGCAGCATGTGGGAGCCTCCCTGAGCACCCCTTGGTCTAGGAGCCAGATGAACATGCTGCTTCCCAGGAGCTATGCAGAGTGGGCAGGTAGCCTGCTAGCCCAGCTGTGCCAGCAACTGGACTTTAAATGGCCCAGACAGTGGCATTGACTGTAGCTGATGGGGTCCCTTTTTGATCAGGATTGTGGTTGTAATCCAGACATCTGGCAAACAAATTTCTGCATTTGATCCCCTGTGACGTTGGGCAAATTTTTTAGCCTCTTTGGGCCTCAGATCCCCATCTGTAAAATTGCTGTGATAGTGTTCTGGAGTTTTATGAGATTTAGTTAGATAATGTCTGGAAAGTACTTTGGGCTCCTTGAGTGGAAGAGTCAATGGAAATGCAAAGTATTCTTCATGTTTACCCCCAAACATGTTGCATATTCACGGAATGCTTTAATCAATACAGTGGCTAAGAACTGGCCCCATCATGTACCCTCCTCATGTGCCCATTTTTCTTTTTGTATATTCCCCTTCTGTCCCATTTCTTTCTCCTACAAGTTACTGTTTTGTTTTGCTTTGTTGGCTAATTCAGGTTTCTTTTTAATTAATTTATATGACTTGATTCAAAACCTCTTTTGGCAGTTTATTCCATATTGTGGTAAATGTCTATATACCAGTTTTGCCTAAAATCTCTTTATTTGCTATGTTTTATAAACAATCTTTTTAAGGATGCAGAGAATGGCGTGGGAGAGAGAAAGAGAGAAAGAAAGAAGCTGTTTGCAAGGCTTGCTGGCTGCTAGCCTTTAAGTTAAATAATATGCAAATGTACAACTTCTCCACAGAAAGCTGTTCCTATACCCATAGATGGGTATTTTTCTTAAAATAGATTCTCCCTATATTTTTATTAAGAAGAGTATTACAAAATGTTTTATTTCCTGAGATTGTTAGTCTTTGATGCTATGATATGGATGGACTATTATATTAAACAGCTTCTGTTTGGTGGAGATAGAAAGGAAAAGGTAAGCTGGCACCCATAACTGCTGTGTTGTGTGTGTATGTATTGGATGCTGAGAACAAGTAGCTAGGGTGTATTTTTGATTTGGTGTGGTGTTATCAGAAATGGGACATTCCATGATGTGTCTGTGAAAATGAATGCCAAACTAATGTAAACAGACCTGTGATATTGTAGAAGAGGGACAATAGTGAAATAGCCCAGAGTAAAGGAATAAATAATGAGTGTAGCCTGTGGAAAATGGCATGCTAGGTAATAGGGTAAAAAATTAAAGTTTCTGATTATCAAGCTTGGATGACACTACACCCTGGTCTGTACTAAGGAGTTATTTCAAAATAACCCCCCTCCCCCATTTTGAAATTAGAAGTAGAGCATCCACACTACCAAGCCTGTTATTTCGAAATAACAGGCTGATTATTTCAAAATCTGTACTCCTGGTTTCCTTGGGGAATAAGCTTATTTCAAAATAGTTATTTCATGAGTTATTATTTTCAATTTAGTTATTTCAAAATAATTTTCTAGTATTGATGTGCCTTACTTTATAACTATTCTAGAAGAAAAATAATTTGAAATTGTATTTATTTCAAGATGGTCAGCTCACTAGATGGAATTCAGTTATGACATTGAGTGGTAAAGGAACTGAGAAATCTTTATCAAGTTGTTAAGGGAAAATAATGGAAGTTATAACATTTTGGTTGCCTTCTGAAGCATAATTCCAAATTAATTTTTCTTAAAATTCTCCTTCTTGTTCTGATAAATACATTTGTATTGTGTATACTCAGAGTGTGGGCTTCTAACAGTGTAAGAGCTCATTGCTCTTAATGGAGTTTCAACGATTTGCACCAGCTGAGGATCTGACACTGAATATTTACAATTTCATTGTTACAAAGCTACTCATCCCTATGGTTATCTCCACTGCCTCTGCCGTTTTCTTGCTTTCTTTCACCCACCTTTCCTTTCCTTTCCTCTTAGTTCTTCTGAGCCATTGAAACTAGTAATTCTGAATAGTGCATATATACAATGTTATAAAATGGAACTAAAATACTATTTTAGTCTTTCTTTAGTGGTCAAAAGTTTTTTCTTATGAAGAATACTTTTAGTAATATGGAAATATATTAATTAGTAGACTGTGAAAGAAATGTCTGTCACATATTTCATCCTTGCTAATGATTTGTGTCTTATAGATATGTAACAATATTTTTTTAAACAGGCAATAAAATGCTAACACCTCATAAATTTAAAATCAAAGCAAGAGCCAAAGTAAAAGACAGAATATATCTAAAAATGTATTTTTCATTTAATAATATTAGCACTTATATAGGGATTTGCATCTTCAAATGTGTAGACAGCACTTCATATGCTGTGGAATATGTTAAGTATTGTTATTAGTCATTTTTGTGTCAAACTTCAGCACTATTTAAAAATATCTTGCAGACCTAGAGTAGAGAGCGGTGCCTAAGAAAAAATATGCAAAATGAATAGTGCGATCATCAGTAAAAGCTACTTTAGCAAAATCAAACCTGTAAAGATAGATATGGTTTAAAGATAAAGTCAGTGACATGTGACTATTTTTTCCTGTCTGATCTATCTATAATTCAAACTGCTTAACTTAACTTAAATATAGATACCATAGTTAGAGTATTTGTTAAAGCACTAAGCTGACAAGTACAGAGTACTGGCCATTATTTCTGCTTGAGAGTCAGAGGTTTGAGCTATTCATTTTGTAGTCTGACACTCAGCACCACAATTCCTTGAATTCCCAAAGCTTTTCATATGGCTTCCTCAAGGACAGCTATCATGTCTTAGCTGCTGCAATGACAGATGGGATACAATGTGTCATGTGATGGATAACACTGGATCCACAGTACTTAATCCTTCTAATACTAATAGCTGAATTATCATAGAGATTTATGAGAATGTCAGTTTCAAGTTCCCAGTTCCATTCATGGGTTTTTAAAACTTCAGCTGCAAAAACATGCATCCATCCCATTAATTCTAATTATCATGGTTCATCTTCTCAGCAGTTTTGCACTCCGGAACCTTTCAGTGCAAATTAACGTACCAAAAAAGTGTATTAATTAATATTTGTAGCTTTTAATTTCTGCAAGAGTGTTGTCTGGAAGCAGCTGGCAGTACAGGGCCGCTGCTATTGAATCTTTGCCAAACAAGTGCAGATGTAATTTTGTTATCTCTTGCTTAGTCATTTACGCAAATTAATTTGAACAATTAGCCTTTTACTGGTCCTTCATGAATCATGCAAAAGGGATCTGCCAAAAAATTGCTAGTTGACAGAAAATAATTGGTTAACATTGTAAATCTTGCAACAAGGTAGCATACTTGCTGTGAAGTAAAATCTCACTCTAAATCTTAGTGATTACTTTAAATGCTTATATTGTAATTTTTTATATAGCCCATTTACACTTTGTGAGAAAATGTCTGGGGATGTGCAAATCTCAAACTTGGAAAGCTTGTTTTGGATAAACATAAAAAAGTAAAGGTGTGAGTCTAAATTTTATCCAAGCTTTGAGATCTCCAAAACCAGCACGAATTTTTGAGTATGAGCTTTCTCATGAGTATCACAGTATGTCCTCCTCTTGGTAAAATAAGAACACCAACAGAGACAGAGCCCCTTTGTGGCATATGCTGTTTATTGTCCTTGGCCTGTAAATATGAACATGGGAAGTGCAGCTAGGGTACGGAACTTATTCACATGTTTTCATATTTTAAAAATAGTTTTGAAAAGTGTATGTCACAAAATGTCAAGTGGATGTTTATTTGAACTGAATCTAGTTAAACTGTCCTAAGATTTTCTTTGAGCTAGGGCAGCTCAGAAAAATCTGCCCAGAGAGCAAGTTCTTTTATTTCATAAGAACTCTCCATATTTACTAGCCTAAGTGGACTTAATTTACTGAAACAACACTTCTGTTGTTTCCATGATACTGTCTCATCAAGGAGTAACACACTTCACAAAATATAACCTTACTATGTCCATTCCTACCATACAGGTATTCTGAAATAAAAACCTTTTAAAAGCGCTCTAAATGTATCCCACTGGGTGGGAGTGGGGGCTGGCAGGGAGTAGAAATCAGAATATGGATTGAAATCTCAAAAATGTGTCCTATCTCTGTAATGAACTTAACCAAAACATCAGATTCAAATTTCCCTGAATTTGGAGAATTGGTAATCTGGATGTAAATGTTTAATATGAGTCCATATTTGGCAGAAGACCACTCCTAATATGTGTCCTTTATGCCTGTCCTTATTAGCACATAATTAGAAAGGCTATGTCTAGAACGTGGCACTATTTTAGAATACCAGAAGTATCCCAAAATAGCTATTCTGCGTCATTTGAATACATGTTATTTCAAAATAGATTTCGAATGAATGGGCACTATATTCTGACATCCCAGTAGCCTTTGTCCCACGAGGGATAAGGGATGTTTCAGAATAGCACTTTATTTCAAAATTACTTTGAAATAAGATATGCAATTTGTGTAACGCAAATTACATAGCTTATTGTGAGGTAAGGGTCCAGTACAGACAGATCTTAAATGAAAAACTGGGAGGGAAGGAGGAGGAATACGTCATACTACTATGTAGTAACCAGGCCAAATGCCTTTCCTCATTGTGGCAGAGGTGCTGCAGAACTGGCTTACATGATACCATCTACATGTTTTGTTAGTCTATAAGTGCTATCAGACCATTTGTTGTTTTGTTCTGTAACAGACTAACTCAGTTCCCCCTGAATTTCCTCAATGTGATACAAACAATCTTTGCAGAAGCCAAATAGGAGGTACAACTATATAGCCTTTACTAATATATATACTATTTATATAAATTATATAGCCTTTACTCAAGAAGTGATCCAATAGGAAAATACATTTGAGCACAACAGTTCTTAAGCTTGGAATGCCTTGTTTGTCAATGTGAGAACTTAATCTACACAACATGTTTTTGACCCATTTTTGGCAAAAGGCTTCAGTGTCTTAGCCAACTGTGTCAATAAAACATGCTTGAATGTCCAAAGCTGTATGAGTGTGTCAAGGCTGTTCCCCACACTGTCACGACAAATGCTGGAGTGGGGCCTTGCAAAAGCACCCCAAAACCTTGTCTCTACAGGCTTTCGTACAAAAACTCCCCCCCCCCCCAAATCCTAATACCCGGATTTTGGAGAATATCTGCTGTTACCACCCAAGTAATTCCATGAAAAAAATCAGGGAAGAGATCACTTGGGAAATCTCATCCCTAAGGTAAAACTAGGACACCAAAATGAACCAATACCAGATAATTAGAAAAAAGAAAACAAACTTTTATTATCAAAACAAAACTACAGTTGCAAGCATAATAAAGTGGCTGGATGGAAAGGTCCACTATTGATTGAAATACTCAGGGAAAAAGTCTCTGGGCTAGAAAGCTTTCATTACAAAAGAAAGAAAACCCAACTACTAGCTCAGACATTAATTCCAAATTCCCAAACCAGAAAATGACAAAATCCTGCTGGACTATGTAAACTTTGCCCTACTTACACATTATAAAAAATATTTTCCTCCCTGTTACTTGGAAGGAACCGTTCCAACTTAAACAAAAGAGGGAAAAGATAAAAATTCCTTTGTCCTAGTTTGAAATCTCTACCTGCATTGCTATTGGCTGACCACCTGATAGGTCAGAGTTGGCCAACCCATTTAACAAAGAGAACCAAAACAGCAGCGAAAAAAATGCAAAGAGCCACACCAGAATTGTCAAGGAAAAAAAGCCCCCCAGAACAGAATTGTCGAGCAAAAAAAAAAATTTTTTTAAAGGAGGTTGCCCCTTTAAGATGGCCTCCATCTTGGGTGCCATTTTTAAAACCCCGGTAAGCACAGGAAAGCTGGGGGCAAAAGGGGAGCTGGTGGGGGTTGGGGGCCATTGGGAGGGGGCACAGGAGCAGTTTCACAAGCTGTTAAAAGGGTATGTCTTTGCTTCTATCTTCTTGCTTAGTAGAAATTGCAGAATCTCCACTCGTTGTGCATTCACAGTGCCATTTATTTGAGCTCTCTCCACCAACACCATGATAGTCCATATGCAACCGTCTATTTACAATATTCATTGTGCTTTCAGACGTCTCCTCAGGACCTGAAGGGGCAAAGGTCTCCCTTTTCTGGGATCTCTGTGAGACTGAGCTCATCTCTCTGCCTACACTTTTTTCTGTCTCTCTGTATCCTTCTGGGCTGATGAGTTAATTGGCTCTTTCTCACCCAGCTGCCAGCTTTATTATCTAATTACTTAAATCAGGTTTCTCTAGGAGTCTATTAATTGGCATCTGAGTGATCAGAGTGCATGCTCACTTGTTTGCTCCCTACACTCTATCACAGAGACCTGGTTTTGAGCAAATAGTGTGAAGTGTTCTGGCACCATGCAATAGATGGTGGTATGTATGGGTAAAGTATGTAGATGATTACACCTAAAAATGGGGACTGGCCAGTCAGATTTAGTTAAAATATGCTTAACCAGCAGTATGCTCAGGTTTTAAAATGAAATGCTCCATGTTGATAGATCTTGACGAAAATCCTTATTAACTCCTGCACATTCAGATAAGTCAAACTAGCATGATCACCTACAAGTGGTGCTGTCAGGTAACTCCCAATTATGTTACAAACCCTCATTTACAGAAGAAAAATAAAACATATTGAATTTGTTTTAAAACAGAGGATACTTGTCCTAAATAACTGTTTCAGAATTGGTTTTAAATATTTGACTCCAAAGATGTTTTATTCAGATATTCATTTCATAATGTTCAGCTTGTTTTACAGCCAGCACAAATAATTGTTTCTGTGCCCTAGGTTTCTCACTGGCCCTTTGGTGTTAAAATACTATATATAAAACGGAAGGTGGTGTAAAATTCTGCAGTTGAAAAATAACTCATTGTCAAGTGGCCTAAAAATATAATTTCTTGAGTTACATTGAGAACCAGTTGTATGAAAATTATCTTACAGCTATTTGACTTAATTTGGACAATTCTGCCTACATATTTCTCCAATATCTTTAAGTAAGATAGGATACACTCCCATGGACATAGTCTTGTTTTGACAATATCAGACTGTTACTGATCCTTAGGATGTTGTATGCAGCCAGTCTCTGTTTGCTGGGGAAAGGAAAGGCATTAGAGTCCCTCTGTAATATCATGACTAGCAAACTTATTTGGCTTTATGTTTCTCCTAAGCAGTGGCTGTTGTTGGATAAATAACTTTTGACTTCAACTACTGATAGTGGAAAGAAAATTCAGATGCCAAATAATGACTCTCTATTAGCTGGGCTGAAGAACCAGGCTTGATTTCTTTAGTTTAGCATAGCTAAGTACAGGTGTCTTCCACTCGGGGGCTTCGTCTATACTGAACCTCTCTTCTGCAAAAGTGTATGCAAATGAAGTGTGGATTAGCAGATCTCCACACTTCATTTGCATAATTAATTAGGGGCAATTTTTGTGCAAGAAGCTTTTGCGCAAAAAGGAGCTATATAGACGGCTCCTGTTTGCGCAAAAAAACCCTCTTGCACAAGAGCCGATCTTCCTCATGGGTATAGACGTAGTCTTATAATTTTTTTTTCAAGCAGCCATTTCATAGCTTCCCCCCCCCATTTGTCCATTTGATTGCAGAAAGAGGAGACCAGATGTTGTGTAACAAATCATGACTATTTGCAGTCCGTTGGCATTCTTTTAGTAGGGATCATTTTATCATAACTGATCCTGCACTCTATGCACATTGATTGTGAGCGGGCCCACTAACATAGTTAGGACTATTCACATGCTTAAAATTAAGCAAATGTGTTTTGTGGGATCATGGAAACATTGAAGAATACAGTCTATTTTTATTAGAAATGCTGTACAATAGTCATGAAATAAAGTTGGGCATTGCTGAACTGAAATGAAATCATTCACTGTCTTTAGTAGAGGGCTAATCGTAAAAGCAGTATTTCTCCCTGATTGTTATAATTAATACACACACTTATCTGTGTGTGTGCATATGTTTGTGTATATGTATGCATATGCACATATGTTCATTTTTACAAGTCATTTGTTAATTCATAGTTGCATTAATTTACATTTAATTATTTAAATGCAATATTAACATTACATTTATACACTTAAAAACATATTTTTTTGTGATATAGCATTTTATATGGCTCATAATCAGATTAACCATTCATATTACACAATGGAAATACCTACTTTTGTTTACTCCTCTCAACAAATAATTCACAACAAATAGTCCCTTCTGTAAAATGTCTCCAACCACGTCTGTTATCCATCTGTTTTTAGGGTGAATGGCTAATCAAGGAAGTGGTCTCTCATTGACACACTGAGAACAATGAAGTTAGATCCTATGTAAGTGGAAGTATCAGTAGTAAACGTGGCTGGAGCTTGATTAATAGTATATTAAAATCAGTGTCTTCATGGTGAGTGCTAGATAAGGAGTTTGGGGCAAATTACTTGGTTACTGGGAAGCCTTTAAATTTTAATCATGAAGACACTTCAGCATCATTAGGAATTGAAAAGACAATGGGTACTGGTAGGAAGTTATGCGAATTGATGTGCTTTTCAATCTCTTCTGCGGTGATATTGAGAGTGATGCATGGGCAGCAATTGAGAATCCTCTTGCTCCCCATGACTTTGATTGCTGTTGTTATAATTTAATATTACAGTTTCTTATGATCATAGAAATGAGATAAGTTAGTTGAAAAAAAACCCTGAAGGGTTTAGTCATACAAAAATAGTTAAAGTTATAGTTTTTCCTTTTTTGCCAATGGAAAAGTCCATTTTTTGTCACATAGTTACACGAAATATCAGTCTATAATTTTATTATTATTGTTGTTTGATATTGGTCTAGAAAGATACTACTGTCCCAGCTTATGGGAATTGCTATATTTGGAGAGAGGAGGAAACATTTCCTTGGCAGGCTTGGTTTTTATATAGGTGGCTAGCTGAAGTAGCTCAGTAATGATGTGGATCATTAGACTAAGTCCCAGGTGAGCTGGATTTAATTTGATGAAGTTATGCTTATGGAAACTATAATTTAATATTTTTATATTAATTTCATATATTTTATGTGTAATTTATGGTGATTTCTAATTTATCATATGCTACTTTCTAATTCAAGCAATAGTAATTTTTTCCCTTTGGGTGATATATAGAAAAACCACAAGCGAATTCAGAGTTTAAAAAAAACACGTACGTTTTTAAGGCCAGAAGAAACCATTCTGTTCATCTAGTCTAACCTCCTCTGTAATACTGGCTGTAGAATTTCACCCACTAATTCCTGCACTTAAGCCACATATATGCCATCCCAATGAGCACTGATATATTTATTATAGTATATTTATATTACACTATTGCATTTTCTGTATGAGAGATATATTTACAAAAATACTATTGGATGGTTGGTTTGGAGATTTTGAAAAAGAAATATTTTCATATGTGTTTTTGTGTTCATGTGGCCCAATCAGAAAATTAGGTGCTTAATTTTATGAACTGTTTCAAGGTATAACTGTGGGCATAAAATTCTGTCTATTAAATTGGAAATAAGATAGTGTTGTAAGCTGTTGAATACTCATATTGGATATAGTCCAAACTTACCTCTTGCCTGTGGTTTGTTTTTATAACGATCTGAAAAACCACAAAACAAAAATCTTAGCCCAACCTTTCATCTGTGCTAAGCTATTCATATTTGTTGTTCTTGTTGCAGGTCACCTTTGTTGCAGGTTCCCTCTGTCTTTTATCCAAGTTTCCTCTACTGGGTTCAGGGAGACTCAAAACCTTTCCAAACACTGGTTTGGAGTTAAAATCATTTTCCTGGCCTGAGATAAAAGTGAATCAGTAAAAACAGCTCTGCATGTGTATAGTATTTTAGTCACCTCCTATTAAAATGACTGAACAGAAGAAGCTTTGCATTCCTAGGTAGGGTCTTGGAACTGCAAACCTGTTTTCTCATTATTTAAACTGTTTTCTCATTATTTAAACTGAAAACATACAAATATGTGTGTTAATTAAAAGCTAACAAAACCCTAGAAAATAAACCCACCGGTATATTTACAAGGCCCACTTCTTCCACTACTTGGGGTTCTAAAATCCATGGCATGGATTGAAGATGTGCGTACTTCAAGAAGCTCAGCTTGCAAACCCATTCTGGCAATGAGTAAAGCTGTAGAGCATCCAGCTCTTCTTTGTTTTTCAAATGGGTTCACTTAATGCTAGTTTGCAGTCCATCCATTCTGAAGTGTTAACTGGAGTTTGGATTTGGTCTGAGTGCCACCAGCTTGCTGCTGAGCTCCCTCAGTCCCCTCTGAAGTCTATGGGTATGTCTACACTACAAAGTTAATTCGAACTAATGGATGTTAGTTCGAATTAACTTTGATAGGCGCTACACTAGCGCTCCACTAGTTCGAACTTAATTCGAACTAGCGGAGCGCTTAGCTCGAACTAGATAAACCTCATTCCACGAGGACTAAGCCTAGTTCGAACTTACTAGTTCAAATTAAGGGCTGTGTAGCCCCTTAATTCGAACTAGTGGGAGGCTAGCCCTCCCCAGCTTTCCCTGGTGGCCACTCTGGACAACACCAGGAAAACTCTACTGCCCCCCTCCCGGCCCCAGACCCCTTAAAGGGGCACGGGCTGGCTACGGTGCCCGTGCCAGGTGCAAGCCTGCCAGCACCCAGCCAGCAGACTGTCCACCTGGCATGGCTCGAGCCAGCCACCCGATGCCCCCCAGCCCTCCCCCTCTTCCCGGGACCAGGCTGGCGGCTCCCGGGAGCCTGCCCTGGTCCATAAGAGGCGGGCACCCGCCTGGTCTAGTGCAGACATCGTGGACCTCGTCCACGACCTCTGCACTAGGCACAGGAAAGTGGCCATCTAGGGCAGGAGAGCTGCCAGCTCGGCCACCCAGGAGCAGGTTTGCATGAAAATCAAGGTGGTCCAGTGAGACCCCCGACCCTGAGCTTACAATGGCCATACTGGGTCAGACCAAAGGTCCAGCTAGCCCAGTAGCCTGTCTGCTGACAGCGGCCAACACTAGGGACCCTGGAGGGGATGGACCAAAGACAGTGACTAAGCCATTTGTCTCATGCCATCCCTCTCCAGCCTTCCACAAACTTTGGCCAGGGGGCACCATTCCTACCCCCTGGCTAATAGCACTCCATGGACCCAACCTCCATGACTTTCTCTAAGTTCCCTTTAAACTCTGTTCTAGTTCTAGCCTTCACAGCCTCCTGCAGCAAGGAGTTCCACAGGTTGACTCTTTGCTTTGTGAAGAACAACTTTCTGTTACTAGTTTGAAGCCTGCAACCCATTCCTTTCCTTTGGTGTCCTCTAGTCCTTTTATTATGGGAACTAATGAAGAACTTTTCTGTATGCACCCTCTCCACACCACTCATACTTTTAGAGACCTCTATCATATCCCCCCTCAGTCTCCTCTTTTCTAAGCTGAAAAGTCCCAGTCTCTTTAGCCTCTCTTCATATGGGACCTGTTCCAAACCCCTGATCATTGTAGTTGCTCTCCCCTCTCCCACCCTCTCTCTTCCCCTCTCCCACCTCCTTTTCCCAGTTTCCCCCAGTTTTGTTCAATAAAGAGAGATTCTATTTTTGACCACACGTTTTCTTTATTTTGTACATCAGGAAGGGGGGCTAGGGAAGGGTAAGTGGAAGGAGGTGAGGGAGGAATGGGGTACGAGCCCCCTATGGGGAGGACTGGGCTGGCTCTGTGGGCTTCTGGGGGTGGAAGCTCTCCTGCAGCCCCCCAATTGCCCCCTCTCCCCAGATGGCAGCCTGCGGCAAGTGCAGCCGGTCTGATGGCTGAGTGCTGTGATGTGCCAAGTGTGGGTACTCCAGGCACTCCAAGCCAGGACTGCTTTGCAAGTGGGGCACCCCTGAGAACTGTCTGTCCGGGGTGGGGGTTGGGTCCCTTTAAGCACAGCCCTCGGCTAGCCTGAGACAGCAGCTCCATGCTCTAAGTCCTCATCTGATGCCCTGCCGGCACTGCTTCTGGCCATCCTTAACCTCTGTTCAGGGTCCACTCTGTGTGGACATGCTAGTTCGAATTAGCAAAACGCTAATTCAAACTAGTTTTTAAGTCTAGCTGCGCTAATTCGGATTAGCTTAGTTCGAATTAAGTAAATTAATTTAGTTCGAATTAGCGCTGTAGTGTAGACATACCCTATATGAGTTAAGGGCAGTCAGCACCTCTCAGAGGGCATTCAGCAACCTGCTAGGATCAGGCTGTTTACTTAATGTGGAAATAGTTATAAAAATATTTGAGTTGAGAGTCTGAGCTGCCTCTCTAAGGTGCAGCTGGATCAAGAGCTGAGGACACCTTTGAGGCCCCTTGAGTAACTTAGGCTGCTCTGTGGGCCTCTTTAAATTATTGAAGCTTCCAGGAGCTTCCCCGTGAGCTACAGCATCATCTTTAATCTCTGTCACTCTGTGCTAGTGGCTTATCTTGAAACACCTTTAATGCCTTTGGCTCCAGATCTCATAAATCCTATTCCAGAGCTTGTGAGGCATATGGCTGTCTTCCTCAGTGCCTATGCTCCCATGGCCAGATAGAAGACTTTTAGTGCTCTTTCATATTTATTCTAGCCCTTTTTCCTCATGCGAAGGAGCTGGAGTGGAGATGAAGACCTGACTTTCAAGGATTTCTGAAGTTGTGCTTTACTTTGAACAGTATGTCTTTGTTTATAATGATGAAAGTCTACAGATCTTAACATTCTTACTTGCCTATAGCCTTCTTCCTTTCAGCTAGGAGCTAAATCATGGAGCCCAAGTTTGGAGCAGAAATGGAAGCAAAATCAGGCAAAGATTTTGATTGACTAAAGATATATCACAAATTAAGGAAGAAAAATGTAATCTTAACACTTCATTGTAGAACAGAACATTTTAAAAAATCATGAAGTGAAACATAAGAACACTAGACAAATTTGGATTGGGGTATAAAATAATATGGAAGACACTGCTAATCTACAGTAAGTGTAAGAATCAATTTGGCTGATAGGCAGTGAATGACTTGTATTTTTTATATTGGAGTATTTCAATCAGCATTTTCTGAACATGCTTTTTCATTATGATAATGACGATGAGATTAATTATCACCATGAGAACAAGTGATAATAGTCCTTTGAACTGTACTTGTCACCATATGACACAAAATATCACTTGTTTTTACATACTCATGTGTGCGTGCATGCGTTTGGAATCAGTTGACTTTCTCATTGAATGATAGACTAACCAGCAAAGAGATGTTGATGGAGAGCTCGTGGATTTTTGTGTCTGTGTGTGGACCACTCTGGCTAGAAGTTTTGCATAACAATCAGTTGATGAAAATAAAAAACCATTAACAAGTAATAGGAATTAATCATTGGGTTTAGTGTTCATCTTCATTAAATAGTTTCAGCATGTGACAATTTTGTTGGGTATTGTTGCATATCTTGCTGTAATAGTTTTGGATTGTGTTTACAACAGCTACATCATTGGGGAAAGCAGACCACGCAGTTAAGAAAGAAGATGCAAGGAATGTGGGTTAATTAGACCATAACTTTATTCTCCTAATGTACCTGTCAATACCTGGCAAAGAATTGTACCATTCTTTCCTTATTTGTTTTTACCTATTTGGGAGGGTGCAATCAACCCCTCTGCCCCTCCCCCATCCAGTGCCCTCCCCTAATATAAGGAGTAGAGAGAGGGGGTGGGAAAAAAGGGGTGGGGATTGTTTACTCACTGTGTCAGATATTAGGGGACCTAATTACCTTTTTTCCCCCAAATTTTCTAAGGGGATACCTTTCCCTAAATCAGCTTTTGACTCAGTTAATCAGGAAACAGCATCTCCTCTGTAACCAGAGACTGCTCTGGAGATTGTAGCAAGGAGGTGCCAGCAGTTATCTTAGCTGCTTTCTGCCTCCACTTCTAGCTAGTTTCCTAGGTAGTTTATAGTCTTCTCTAACGTATGCCAAAAAACATGCATATTCCCCAGTCAGATGGGTATAGTTTGTTTGCTCTGGATAAGTCAGGTACCAAATACGATACACAGTTCAATTGTATTCTCCATAATACCTGTTACCAAGAGACTTTATTTTTCCTGATTTTTATTGCCAAATATTATTAACACCAAGTATGAAGAATCATGAAGCTAAAAGGAATGAATCCTACATTTTAAATTTCTCCATGAATAGTTTCTCATTTTGGATCGTTGCACATCACATGTAGGCCTTCACAAATTGAGAGGAATGGATGAAGATGAACTTCAAAGCAAAAATCCTCTTTCACAAAGCAAATGCTAAATTAGGAGTGGAAAATTAGCCAGTGAGAGTTGGGCAGGTGGCACATGAAAGTGATCTGATCAGTTTGGGGAAGAAACTATAGCGTGGGAGAGAGCTTCAAATTATGTAGCCTACTTGTGCTGTTTGGCGTAATGTGGCTTGCCATTATATAGGAATTCCAGCTAAAATAATAGTTTATTTAAAATTAAGTGGTTTGTATATCACCGTAACACTCAATGGAGTAAGGATAATTTCAGTGATGCTAAGAAAGATATAATTCGAGACTACCTTTAACATACATTAAAGACATTAATGAAATAAGAATTGTATTAAATGTATCAAATACCTTTGTATGAGCAAATAATTCCAGCTACTTGCTAAACCAATGAAATGTATTGTGTATATATATCTATATATGCATGCACAGAGGTCATGTAATTGGCCTTATTACAAACACTGTTTTTTTATAGGCTGCTTTTATAATTTAGTGGAGGAAAAAAAGTGCAGAACATCTGTCTTTGTAATCGGATGCATAGATTGTGTGCCGTTATCAGCTAATGAGAGTGTTATTAATGGATTTCTTAGCCATAATTATTATAACTTATATCTTGAATACACCTAATAACAGTATCCAATTAAGATGCAATAACTACCTTAGTAAATCAATTAAATGTTTACTTATGACATTAAGTTTAGAACACTGCTGTCCCAAGCTTTTTGTGATGTATTCATTTTTTATGATATTGTCATGCCTAGCATTACTGTGTAAGTCCTTGACCTCTGAGAAATGTTGCCTTTAAAAAAAATCAGATTTGTTACTGAGAGTAGCAAAGTAGGTGGCAAATAAAACACAGGATAAAGAAGTGAAGCACATGTAGAATTTGTTGGAAAAGTACAGATGGGGAAGTATAGTGGAAAGAATTATTATTTAGTCAGTTTAATAATTAGATTGTTGACAGAGTATCAGTTTAAAGGCAAAGTTCACCTAATATTTTGCAGACAGCAGTGCAGACTTCCTCAACGTTACTCATTCTTATCAGTTAGAAGCCACCTCTATGAATGAAAAAATACTTTAACTCTCTGTCCCTAATGGATCCTTGATATTTTTCATTAAATCACTAGCAAAAGTTTTAGTTGTGGTGGTGGATTTTGCAAAGTGAGCATCATTTGTTCATAGGAAATACTGAGTTCACTAAACATAGGATAGGTGTCAAATGGCTTTTCTTCTCTTATGCATCTAACTGTATTAAAATTATTTATTCGTATTACAGTAGCATGTATATTCATCAGTTGAGTTTGGGCCACACTGCGCTAGGTATAAATATAGTATTGTTAGAAGAAGAAGGGGGAAAAAATCATGATTTGTCTTTAGAGAAAGATATTATTCTTTTCTTCTAGAAAAGGAAGACTTTTTCATGAAATATTTGCATGAGGAGAAAAATCTTTGTGTGGCTTGAAAATGATTTTCTTAGCATGATTAATTTTTAATTCTAGAATACCTGACACACAAAACTATTCTATGAATGAGAGTAACTTTATGGATTTTATGCAAAACCTGCAATTTCAGTTTAAAAAATTATGTAGTTTAATTTATATGACAGCTAAATAATGATGCATGAGCAAAGTACGAATCAGCTTCATGCTACGTAGTTGCATTCATTTTGCAATAGTAAAGATGGTGCTGATTACGCAGCATCAATTTCCTGACGATAGTAAGAATTTTTAAAACAATGAATAATGATAAGGCACAAAAACAGACAAGTATTTGTGTGAAGGTTTTGTGCTATCTTAGTGTACAGTCCAGAATGCCACTTATTTGTTGTCTATTGCAGTGGAATACACTTTATGTACTATATAACTTAATCCTCATTTGATTTGAAATGCAAATAACTATTCTCCAAAAAACACATTTGCCCATCTTTCTCTCACATGCCTATTCCCTTTGACGTGTCTTTTGCTCCCCCCCCCCCCCCCCACACACACTTTTTCTCCCTAGGGAAAAAACCTAAAAAGCAAATAAAAGCTTATTTTTTAAAAAGAGTGAATGAGAGAGAAACATATTTTATTACTGTGCATCTTGAACACGAAACCTGGATGGAACCATGACAAATTCAGCACTTTTCCTGGAGACTCACTTTCAAAGAGCTAATTCTAAAATGCCATTTTAAAGGAAAAGAATCTGGTTTTACCAGTATCAGATTTTTGTCAAGTCAGACTGGTCAACTGAAATTAGATGTCTACTCATTGTTCAAATAAGGGTAGATCTCTGAAGCTTTCCATTTTAGAATAAGATGAAGATTTGAGAGAAGCAGCACTTCAGATCATTCCTTTAGTGTGAATCTTTCTACTACAATACCGGTAATACCACCTTTTTTTGGCTATTTGTCCTTCTGTGAATACAATTTTGCTGTTATTTACATACCTTTTACATATCTGTAGTTTTCTATTGCAATAAAATAGATCCCTGGAGAGAAATCCATATTCAGAATCATATTATTTGTTAGGAATACATTTCTTCAAAACTTATGGACATATGGCCAGCTCTGCAGCATATGCATTAAATTTATGTCAGCTGCTCCTCAGCTCCAGCATTTATCATCTGTTCCAATTCCGTTTTACACTAATTACTTTGTGACAGAAGTAACCAAGAGTACACTAAGATACCCTCTGCAATGTGAATGTGAGTTGCAAGTAGGGACAAATTTGTATGTGATCTAAATAGTGCAATGTGTAAAGGTAAAGAGAAGGAATAAGAGGAGTTGGATGTTTGGCAGAATCACTAACTGAAGTGAAAGAAGCAGATCTGCAGACCAAATGCAGAGCTAAAATTCAGCTTGTTTTTCAGGCCCCAACCTCAAATTCACTAACTTTTTGAATGGATTTTTACACATACAGGTACTAATGATGCTTTAACTTACTTGGAATTTAGATTATGAATAAATATTTTACTCAGGTATGGATAGAGTCTGTGCTTAATATGAAAAAGAGTGAAGTCCTGAATTACTGCATTTCTAGTGGTAGCAAACTTACGACTAACTTCTGCCTGGGTGCTTGTGCACACACAAAGAGAAAGAACTGGCACTGCACTGTGATCCACAAAGGAATGTTCTAGTGTAAGAGAAGCTATTCTATGGACTAGAATTTAATACAATGATTATCTTTTACTTTATGTGAAACTCTATTTTATTTTTGTCACTGTCTTGACCTAAAAGAGATAGCGAAGATGTAGGTTAACTTTCCTTTTACCTTTTCCAATCTTTCCTTTTTAGCTCATTCTTATAAAAGTCTGTTTTAAGCAACTCCTCTGACAGAAAAACTTATGAGGTGTTTCAAATTCAATAACACTGATTGGATAGAAAGCATCCCTCATCCCAACTTCAGCTGAGTAGCTGCTGATCCTTAATACTACTCTACACTGGAGGTCTTCACAGTCATCAGTCTGCTGAAAATATGCTGACAGTTCAGGGTGCTTTTGTATTGTCTAAAATGTGCTGTTCTGCTATCATGGTTAAGTATTCTTGAAAAGGCTTTGAAATAGATTTCTGATGTGCAAAATTGCTTTAGTTTTCTGTTTCCTCGGTACCTTAAGTATATGTTCAGTAATATTCTTCATGTTTACAATGTACACATATTGAATATAAAAATGCATTAAAATTTAATTTCCAAAGCCAAGAATCTGAAAGCTAGGAAATGTCAGAATGAAGGTATAACATGCAAGGTTATTTTTGCCCAGATGAAAGATGGGAATCATTTTTTAAAAAAAATTAAAATGTGCAACTTGCAGAATGTAATCAAAATTCAAGAGTTTGTAAATGTTGGCTCTATTTTGTGTCTGGTTTATTTTGTGGCTTGTGGGTTTCTCCTTACTCTGTTGTAAATGCAGCGTTGCTGACAGTTGTATGTAGCTGTCTATGCTATATGAGCTTATTATGGGTCTGGTGCTAGCAAGAAATGAGTACTCTTTACTCCTGATAGCTGGATGCTCAGCACTTCACAGGAGTACTATTTCACTATATACACATTAACATTTCCTGACTCAATTAGTATTCTATGTTCCCTATGTTTTAGACATATGTGGTACTCTTTGGAAAGCAGAATACTTCAGTTGCTTGTGTGGAATATTGTCTTGGTAAAATAGGATAAAACACTCAATATTGGTAGTACTTTCAAAAATACACTATTTCAAACAGCTTCCTCATATATAACTGTTCCATCTAGTCTTACAAGTGTGGACATTGGGTGAGAATGTCTACCTTAGAGAAGTAACTTGGAAATAATCATGATCATTGTTCTTGATATGCTATTAGATTAACAAAGAGAATGGATTCATTCTGTAATACTTTGTGTCCTTTCTTGATTTACAGCTATGAAACATTTTTCATTCTTTTAAAAAATATTAGAAAAAAACCTCACATTTCATGTGCTAAAGTATTGGTGCTATTTCACGTGTAAAAGTATCAGATGGTTTTGATTAGTCCTCCCAGATCAATCTACTAATATTTCTTAACTGTATTCCCTGGTACAAAGCAATAAATATTACATTAATTCAGTTATTATTTCCATTTATATACTCACTTCACTACATTTCACTGTAAGATGCTTCAAAACAAGATGATTGCTTATTTCACTTTCATGGAGCAAAACTACAGCTAGTGCCAGTCTTGTGGACAGTGATTAGCTACATTTTTCCCCACTTTAAAGGTCAACTCTTCCCCATTCTCCCTAAAGTACAAACCAACACATTACAATGATTCACTAGGAAACTGAACTCCCTCAATTATCCAATAAGAATATAACATTTATTTTGTAGTTAAGCTCTGTGGCCTATTTTTGTGCTTATCTTTTGGTGAACAATGGGGAAGAATATCTGGTGAACTGTTTCATTTACATCAGCTATTTATCCTGTAATCCAGTTATCCCTCTGAAGCTCCAGAAGGACTTATGTTCTACAGAGGAAGAAACTATTTGCTTCCATCTGCTATTGAACAGTGGGGACACAGCTACAGAAAGAACTTTATTTTCATAAGCTTTCTACCCAGAATATTTTCAGTGATGTTTTGGGAGCCATCATAACTATGCACAAAATCAGAATTGCTTATCTGAAATGAATTGATTGAGGAGTAAGAGGGGAGAAGAGCTTCTCTCTAGTGCCAAGGAGTTAATTTTGGGTTGCAAGGACTTCTCTGAAGGGTCCTACATGCTGCTGGTTTCTCTACCTTCAAGATATTTCTCTATTGAAAGGATTTTGTGGTGAAAACACATATAGGCTACGTCTACACTGGCCCCTTCTTTGGAAGGGGCATGCTAATTTTGAAAGTGGGAATAAGGAAATCCACGGGGGATTTAAATATCCCCCGCGGGATTTAAATAAACATGGCCGCCGCTTTTTTTCCGGCTTGGGGAAAAGCCGGAAAAAAGCGTCTAGACTGGCCCGATCCTCCGGAATAAAGCCCTATTCCGGAGGTTCTCTTATTCCTACTTTGAATAATTCCTACTTTGAAGTAGGAATAAGAGATCCTCCGGAATAGGGCTTTATTCCGGAGGATCGGGCCAGTCTAGATGCTTTTTTCCGGCTTTTCCCCAAGCCGGAAAAAAAGTGGCGGCCATGTTTATTTAAATCCCGCGGGGGATATTTAAATCCCTCGCGGATTTCCCTATTCCCACTTTCAAAATTAGCATGCCCCTTCCGAAGAAGGGGCCAGTGTAGACGTAGCCATAGGGTGTGGAAGGGCATTGCAAGTCATTTTGCAATCTCTAAATAATTGTAATCACTATACCTGGGTTAGGTGGCAAAGTTTCAGGACTGGATTTCACTTCTCAAAGGAATAGAGACAGGCTGAGAATATTTCCAAGCTTTGGGACCACATAACCCCCTGATATGAAACCATGAACGACGTTTGGAGAAGGAAGGAAAGAAGGCAGGGTTAAGGGACTATGTGATTCTCATAACACTGAGTAGGGAGCTAAGTGAACAGAAGACTGCAGAAGTTACTGTGGAAAGTTTACTTATTTAGATATACTTGTCTTCTGCTTTCCCCAGCTTATGCTCGGTTCCTTTTCCTCCAGTAAAATTTACATTATTTATCTTGCAAGTATAGCCCATTAAGTGTGTGTAGAAAAATTATTTAGTGATCTTAGAAATGTTGAATGCAGAGTTGATCTGGTGACGTGTTAGTTTTGAGAAGGGCTTCCTAGTAATTTGAATATTCTCTTGCTGCCTACAACGACAGAAGATTTCACATATTTTGAGACTGATCTCCCTTAGATTCAATTTTCACACTCATTACATTTTTATTGGACCTTTCTAGACCAAAAAGAGTTGCAGTATTCAACAGCTAAGTCTCTTTCAAAGCAATATGTATGCTATGGGGTGGAAATTAAAGTAAATAGGTTGTTTCCATTTCAAATTAAAATGGAAAAGGCAGTGAGATTAATAATGTAAATGTCCATAAACCAGGATATATGAACTGGGATTGAACAGGTCTCTTAAGGTTATTCACTTGTCTTATACTGCATTCTTTATGATAGTATTTACAACTGTGTATGATCACCTTATACTTCTCCATCAACACAATTCAATCACATTCCTTGATTTGATATGCAGATTTTGTGTGCCCTTTGTGCCTGCTGTGCTTAGCTGCAGCAGAAATTGTCCTTTCTCTTAATTAGTTAAGAGATTCAAATTAGATTTTTAGAGAGACATAGGACTGTACCTTAATCAGTCTGGTCAAAAGTGTACTGGTTAGGCTAAAGTATTAATTGGTTCATTTGGACATTAGTGGGAATCACTCTTTACCCAGACAAATCTCTCATTAAATCTAGGAAGTCTGGAAATTTCCAAGCTAGGTAAGGCTCCTTCTGAAAATTCCAACTGAAAAGTTGTGTCCACCTAAGAACCTTGGGCCCATTATTATATATTTTTCTTTTCACTGTGCTTTTCTTTCTTTAATTTGTCATGAAATGAAAATTACATCTCAAGCCTTCATATTTGCATGCTTCCTCATAGCATGTCCATACATTCTGGGCCAAATTCTGATTGCCTTAGGTTTCAAGTCAATGAGATAACTCATGAGTAAGACAAGAATGCCTTTTTCCTCCTCCCCATGTGAAGTCACGTGGATGATGAATGGTTCTAACATATTAATATTATTCTCTAGATCAGTGGATCTTCAGTGTCAGAAGCTATAGTGTATAAATGACACACTTGTACTACAAGAAACACTGTTTTTGATCTTAAGTCTCCAATGTATTAGTTGTTTTGCTGCAACATCTTTGGGCAAAGCAGTTCAAATATATTGTAAACAACTTGTCTTAATATTGAAGCATATTCAATTTTCAGTATATTCCTTTCTAATGATTTATTTTTTCCTTTAAAAAAAAGATTAAAGAACAGAATTATATTGGAACTGGTGGAGGCATAATAATTCCCCCCCACCCCCGATTATACTGAAACATTAAAATATCATCAGCATGTTAATTTTATCATCTGAACTGTATGAGATTTATTCAGCATCTCTATCTATTACATTAGTCTCTAGATATAATTTATTCTGATTGTGGGAATGTCATATAAAGAGACCAAAAACATCTGGACTTCTTAATATGAAACAAATTTTCTAGAATGTATATCACCATATTAACATTAATTTGTTTGAGAAGGCAGAAGTAGCTCATTCAGACCTCAGCCCCAAAACTCTCTGCTGGGTTAGTGTAACAGATTCTTATAGACTTTCACTGAGGGCCTAAACTCCATTCAACCTCAATTTCATAATACAGTCCCAAGCACAATTCATTTCTCTTCCCAATCTAAAATGAATACACTACAGCAGATACACTAAAATAAAACCTAGCTGTTGCAAACAATTAATTCTCAATAAAGTATTAAACTAGAAAAACAAACCTCTTACAAATTTCTGAGTTACATTTTTCTGGATTTTCTTTAGAAGCACACAATGAATAACTAAGAAACACTTCAATTGGAAGATGTTTTCCTGTTGACACACATGCTTAGTTTCATAGGGC
Organism: Pelodiscus sinensis; assembly: GCF_049634645.1. Lineage (NCBI taxonomy): Eukaryota > Metazoa > Chordata > Testudines > Trionychidae > Pelodiscus > Pelodiscus sinensis. Next base: position 24,831,342 of record NC_134717.1, on the reverse strand, counting down.
TAGATTATTACATCTACTTGGCCATACAAGGGAGTAAGGAATCCCTCTACTGAGATCACAACTCTGGTTGTATCAGCTATTTTCGTCAGCTATTGATATCCTCCTTTGCAAGCAACTGGGTGAGGAGCAAATAGAGGGGAATGGGAACAGGTGGAAATCTGGATCTACTCCCTCCTGCCCACTTGCAGGTTGGGGAAAAATGGAGGGTAGTTTGCTCCTCCCTCAGAATAAGGTAGGATTAGTAGAAAAATTGTTATTGAATTCAAAATTTGTCCTATATTTTGCATTGTTGAAGCTATGTTTCTCTCTTCTGAAAGTTATAATCTAACCCAAAGGAATAACTTGATATCCCCAAGTTTCTGCTAATGCAAAGATCGGTCTGTGCTTTCTTTGTTGAAGGAGAGGGACAGAAGATAAAATGTATACTCTAGTGATATAGCTCTATAATGGTAGATTTTTATGGAGATTCTTTATGGAGTGTTACCATAAGGATGTGTGAGAGATCTAGGGCAGCAAGGTCAACACTTTTACAGGTATGTGACAGTGCCATTAGATCACAGGTGTAATACAAAACAATTCATTCTACAGGCAGAATAAAAAACAACAAACAAACGAAGTACTTTTCTAACGCCAATCCAGAGCAATTTTAGAGCCATGTTTTTTGGCCATTTGTCTCTTTAGTTTCCAACTAATTCATTATAACTTTTACTTACTTAAATTAATTTTACGAACATTTTTAAAACAAAATGCTCCTATCTTTCTTGCTCCAAGGGTTACCTTTTTGCATGACACTTAGCATTATCAAAGAAAAAAATGTGTTCTGTTTTATCACGTATTAGGAACTTAGTCCCCTATTAGTGGGGGATATTCTTCACACGATGGGTATAAAATATTTTGCCCTGTTCTGGCAAGAATCTGGCCATATTTCTTGATAACAAATCAGGCATGAGTGAATAGGCATTCATAAGAATATGTTTACCAATGAATTATATGCCAAGGTTTTGACACAACCATCAGTTATGCCAGATGCAAATAATTTACTCTCTGTCAGTTCGAATTCACAGTCTTGTTTGGATGGCTAAAATCTTTATTGGCACAAAAATACAGCAAGCACTTTTGCTGTAGAATTGAAAAAATAGACATATGTGTAAAGTGCCAGAAATGGAAATAAAATTCAAACTGAATTTGCTGAGTATTTCTTGATGGCAATATCTCATGGTTTGTCAGATGAAAGCAATATGATGTCATATGCTGGGAAATCTAACATAATACTGCATTGATAGATATAGTACCTGGACATCTTTGGGCTCCATTCCTATTACTCTGGTCTGTGTTCTGACCAGCTAAGCAGGACTGGGCATAATCACACTTTAATTATTCTTCCAGAAAATGTCTTAAGTTCTGTTGGAAGTGTTAGTACTCTAGAAGTGTACTTTTAGTACTCTAGAACGATGTTTAGTGGTACTGATATGCAAAATTGAAGACTTGTCCATACGTAGCATTAAAGGCTACTAGGATCATTTAGCAAGTATGGGGTGTGTGTGTTGCTAGTCAGTTTTTTACTTACATTCTGTCTACTCAAAATATTTCTTCATTTTCAGTACGCTAAAAGATTTGTAAATGATCAAATTTGTAACAGAGTTCATAAGTGTGTCTTCATTGTACTTTAATTCCATATTATAGTTGGAAGTAAAACAAATCTTACTTGAGAAGTGTTTTTTAATGAAAGGATCGACTAGTCTAGCATCCTGCACACCACAGGCCATAGATTTCAGCCAGGTAAGTTTAGAATTTAGTCCAGCTGGATTCAGTCTGCAGGGTTAGTCCCAGGCACACTGTTCATGGCCAATGTGAGTGGCAGGAAGCAGCTCCCTGGTCTGTGACCGTAAACAGCGATTTGTGGCCAACCAGAGCTGCGATCCTCCAATACCAGCGGAGGCTCAGGTAAACATAGCAGTGGCAGCCTGCCAGGGACTAACCCTGTAGGCTGCCATTTTTTTATTGCATGCCCTTAGTTTAGAAAGACACCCAATTTTGATTTAAAGACTTCAACTGAGAATTTTTTACATCCAATAGAAAAATTTACTTGAAGAAACATACAAGACAATTTAATCAAAATGGATATAATGGGCCTCATATTTGAATGAGATGTTTAATATCCATATGTTTCATGATATTTAAAAAGGAAAGGTACCTTTTTCCACTCAGGCCAGAGGTATATTTCAGAATATTTATATTTTTTATTTTAAAAATTCTTGCAAGTCAGAGTAAAATTACACTATTTTTTATTTAGGTTTAATGTGCAATTTTTTGAAATGTTTGTTTAAATTGTATCATCTTTTAAACTAACAAATCTAGATTTCCACACAATCCCCAGAAAACATTGATGCAATAAGAATGTGTATTTAGCACTTGGTCAACTTCCATTTTGCTGTCACCATAGTATCTGTGTCTTACAGGCTTTTAATATATTTACACAATTCCCATAGGGTAGGGAAGTATTATTATCCTCAGTTTATAGAGAGACATCATATAAGGCATAATGGGGAAATTTCTCGATTATCTATTTAGATCAATCCATAATGAAAAGCCATAATTCCTATCACACACACTTCCATCCCACCATTGTAAAAGTAGTTCTCTCTCACACCTGCCAATTCTTTACAAGGTCCCCCTCACTCTTGGCATACAGCAAGTACTTCATTTACTATAGAAAGTTCTTTAAAAATACATTCACAGATGCACTATTTTCCCTCTTCCATTGTCTACACAGGTCTGTAATATGGAGGTATAAAGCACTTTGATTTATGGTATCTGTATATATTCTACTCCAGCTGTAACAGGTGTACTTTCTGGCTGAATGTACTGATTCAGCAATCCATTACTGTCATAGCTCCATTCATGGTCAAATGGCTCACTCTTGGATTCATGAAAAGTGTGAAGAACATATCAAGCCACAAAAATGAGCATAGCAGTGGTGAAACTGGACCCCTATTAGTCTGTAGGCATTGTTGGTGACATTTTAATCTGCCAAACACCCAGTTAACCAATATTCAACACCAGAGCTAGGCAAGATAGGTCCCATGGACCAGATTCAGCCAGCCAATTCTTTCTTTCCAGCCTGTGGCTGTCCTGCCAAGACCCTCAGGCAGGGTTCAGAACACTTGCTCCAAGAGCCTCTCTGTGCAGTTCTCATTGCCTGCAACCACCCCCAGCACAATCACTGGTCAATGGCAGCTGAGGGATTGTGCTGGAGGAGGGGGCAGCCAATGAAAATGAGCTAATGGAGACAGAGAGATGGGGGTGGAGGCAGCCAAAGGGAACTTCCCAATGGAAGCTGAGAGGTTGTTCCAGGGGTGGGGGCAGTGAGTGAAGCCTCCTCCCAACCCACATGGTGTAGAGCGGCAGATGGAGCAGCCAGCTGCTCTGAGCTGTGCAGCTGCGGACAGTCAGGGAGCTGCCCAAGGTTTCTACTGGGCTGCTCTCAGGGAGCCGCTTAGGTAAGTGCCTTCTGGCTAGAGCTTGCCTCTGGCACCCCATCCTCTTGTACACCCCAACTTCCTGTCCCAGGTCACCACCTGCTCTTAACCCAGGTTATAATTCCCTCCCAGACTCTGCAGTCCCTCTTATACCCCTCCATTAAATAATCCTCTCATTGCCTATACTCCTATTATCTCCCAGTCTCTTGTCCCAAGTCACAACCCTCTCCTTCACCCAAACCTCCTCTCAGCCCCCACACCTTCTTCTGCACCCACTTACCCTACCTAGAACTCCCTTCCTGATCCGAACTCTGGCCCAGACTTCCCTCCATAGAAAAGTCTTGGCGTGGTCTCCATCAAAAATTATTTCCTAGCCTAGTTCTATACCCACCAAGAGTTTAAATGAACCTGCATTTGATAGATCATTGTATGGTTTCATAAACCAAAGCAAAAGGGAATCCACGGGGTCTCCTAGAATAACAGTGGGGATAAATACCCCATTATGAACTCATTCGGTGGGAATGTGAGCCTGTGCATGACGGTAGACAGTGGAATACTCAGGCATCATGAACTTTTCCAGTGCAGCACATGATGGCATCCATAAATCAGCCTCTGTGGTCTACAAGGATATGCAGGGCAAACTGTGGGCACAGCAGTCCTATCAATAGCCCCAGTGCAATTAAGTCCCATTAACTTGAACCTACTAATTACATTTGGGATATTATTTATGCTCATCACCTTTGGTTAAATTGCATGCGTGATTGCCTCAGAAATCTCCACCAGTATTTTATCAACAATTGTCTTTCCAACACCGAACTTGTTATCAATAGACATTAGCAGTTTGGGATAGCCAGCTTCCAGAAGGTAATACCTGCCAACTTCAGCCATTGTCATGTTTTGACCCTGGAAGATTGGGTTAAATTGTGCATAAAGCTCCAGAAATGTAGCTTGCTTCTGAAAAAGTTCTGAAGCTACTTCTGATTGTCCAAGAACTGCATGATGATGTAATCACACTAGTCTAGGTTTGTGGCCCTTTTCTAGAACCTCTGAAGTACATCACAGGGCATCAGTGGCTATGCTGAGTTGTGAGCAGCATCAGGCAGCTTTAGTCTGCCATGTCTGTATCCTTCTCCTCCTCTGACAGGTGCCTTTGGTAGGTAAGAAGACACCACCAAAATATTCACCAGAGTTTCTTGGATGCTCTGTCCATTTTCTGAAAAAGGAATTTATTCTGCTTGAGCTTTAACTCTTCAAATGGTGACTCCTCTGGGTTTCTAGAAACATGCAGGCTCAAAAGGCAACTTGACAAGATATGTTGGTGGGTTGTGACAACTTCCTGTAAAATGCTGTGGGATGGACAGTTTTTCTATAATGCACCACAAACAATAGGCTAGGGCAGCTATTACTGGGGAGGACCTTAGGAAGCCTGGAAGAGGTTAATTTTACTGGGATCTGTGTAGTACAGACGGCACCACCAAGTGCAAAATGTGCGAGGGGGTGGCGCCATGCCCTCAGAAGGGGTGGACCCTTAAGAGGAAGGGGTGGACCAGGACAGCCAGCTCTCAGCACTGCCTGGATTGTGTGTGCCCTTTCCCCCAGCCCTCAGAGGCATGCAGAATGGTGAACTCAAGTCCCACAGACCCAGGGTTTATATCTCCTAAGTGACTTGTCCAAGGTCTTAGAGGAAGTCTATCATGGACAAGGGAATTGTGAATCTGTTTTTTTTTTCAAGTCCTAGGCTAGAGTCCTAAACATTAGACCAGGGCTACTCAACACATGGCCCGTGGCGTCCACGGCGCATTTGTTTGTGGCCCATGGTACGGTTTGGGTTTACAGTGGGCTTAATATGCAGCCGTAGGTGGGAGCCAAAACAAAAAAAGGAGTAAACAGCTCTTCTGTTGATATTCATTTTAATATTTAAATTCCTGGACTGTCATTGCTCATTAAAAGTGCTGTCATATGGGTGGAAATCAGATAACTATTGCATTTTATTAATATCAGCAGAACTGACTTAGATGGGGCCTGCATGTTGTGGACTCTTGCCTTAATCTTTGTATTCATGACTGTCAGTGTGAAAGAAGCTATTTGCATATATTTGCAAATATATTTGCATGTATATGCAACTACACTAAGTTGCGGCCCTCGGCATGTGCTGTAAGTATCATTGCGGCCCTCGGGGCTTCCAAAGTTCAGTAGCCCTGTGTGACAGGGTGGCGGGGGTGGAAGAGCCAAACCTCGTGCCCCGCACTCAAACAGCTGGCGGCCTCGGAGTCGTGGGGCGCAAGTGCCTCTGCCGAGCCTGCTCAGAGGTGGCCTCCCCCGCAGGCACAGGAGTCACCCCGGCTGGAGGGCTGGGGAAGGGGAGGAGGAGCCATGGAGTGCATGCACTGGCGTCCCAGAAAACAGGCGCCGGCTTTGAAAAGGGAAGGCTCTCACCCCAAAATGGGGGGGGAGCAGGAACCAGGTCCAACAAGGCGCCGGGAACTGCCAACCCAGCTGGGCCTACAGCCATACCAGATGGACCAGCAGGCTCAGGGGCTACGAGGGGGCCAGGACGCCCAGCGGACCAGAGCGCCAGGAGCGCCCGGAGGAGAGATGGCACTGGCTTGCCCAGACCGGGTAGAAGCAACCGCAGGGACCAGAGACTGGATGAACCAAACAGTGGACACTCCGAGGGAAGGAAGGAGCCCAGGACAGGACCAAGGCTGGCCCGAGGACCAGTGAATCGCGACATTGACCCCCCCGGTCGAGCAAGGCATCATTGATGCCTATTCTTAGGGTCCTGGGCTGGGACCTGGAGAGAGGGAGGGCCCAGGTCTCCCTTCCCTCACAACCGGTGCTGAGGCGTCTAGGGTGACTAAATGGGCTGGAAAGGACTGAAAGGCACAAAGAAAGAGGTCTGAGGTGGAGGGCCGGCTACCGGATGGGGAAGGACCTTTAACAGGTGGTGGAGGAAGTGGGTACCATCCCAGGGACCCTAGACTCAAAGGAAACCCCCCCCCCAAGAAAAAAAAAACAAAAAACCACAACACCTCCCCCCGTAACAACCCCGAAAGGGGGCGATCAGCCCCTCCCCGGGGTAGGGGGAAAAGGCAGGGCTCCGAAGGCAGGCCACAGGAAAGAGGAAAACCATGGATCCCGCCCAGATATTTGAGTGGCTAACCGAACAGCAAAAACAGCAGCAACAACAACAAGTACAGCTGTTGCAGCAGTTAGCTGCCCAGAGCCAGGAACAGCAACGGCAACTGTTTAGAGAGTTGTCCGAACAATAGGAAAGATGGGTGCAGCATGGGGCCAATTTAGGAAGGGCCAGTGCCGTGCCTCTAGTAGAGGGGCATGAGGGGCCGGTAGGATGACCCAGTTGCCCATAAGGTTGATGAAAATGGGGCCATTAGATGACCTGGTGGCCTACCTCATGACTTTCAAAAGAGTAGCTCAGGCGGCCTGCTGGCCCGAGGAACACTGGGCCATGCTCTTGGCCCTATACCTTACAGGGCTGGTGCAATTGGCTTACAGAAGCCTGGCGGTCCAGGATGCTTTAAAATATTTTAAGGTGAAGGGGGCTATACTCGACAGATAGGAGTCACTCCAGAGACCTATAGGCAAAGGTTCCATCATGAGAGATACCCTAGTGGAGCGCGGCCAAGGGCCGTGGCACAGAAGTTGAGAGAACTAGCCTGGCGCTGGTTGGAACCAGACAAGAGAAACAGCAGCCAGTTAGCAGATGTGGTGGTGCTAGAGCAGTTCCTCCCCTCGGGGATGCAGCAATGGGTACGAAGGCACTGCCCCCAGGGCTTGGTGGACACGGTCGCCCTAATGGAAAATTATATGGCCACCGAGACCCCAGGAGTGTCAGGAAAAGGGGAAAAGGACACCCAGGGAGAGAGGGTAGCCAGCGGGGAGAGGACGACCTGTAACGGGGGGGGGGGGGAAGGAGTAGAGACCCGATGGGGCCTAGGTCGGGGGATAATGAGGCAACCCCCTTACGAACTGAAAGAGGGGCCCGACGAGAGCCCGGGAATGAGTGGGCCGAGGGCTGAGGAAACGGGGGAGGGGGGCGCCGCGGGAGGAGGGTAACCCCTGGAACCACTGCTATGAATGCAGTCAGGAGGGGCACTTCAGACAGGAATTCCCCTTCATGGATTGCTTCTTTGAGCAAGGGGTACCTGTGTGGGTACCTTTGCCCCCGACCAAGGAGCTATAGTAACCACTCCCATACTGGTGGAGGGGGTGCCGGTGCAGGCCTTGGTGGACTCAGAGTGCGGACAAACTATGGTCCGAACTGACTTGATGCCAAGCCCAAAACCCGCTGGTTCTACAGTTTGTGTGTGGTGCATTCATGGAGACGTCCGGCCCTACCCCACAGCCTGGGTACGGATATGCTGCAAAGGAGAAGAAGGCATCTGCCAGGTGGCCTTAGCCCCGAAGCTGGTGTACCCCGTGGTCCTCAGAAGGGACTGGTCAGGGTTCCGAAAGATCTTACAGGCCTGGAACCAACAGACCTGCCCAGAGAACTGTGAGGTGTTGGTGTCGGCAGGATCAGACCAGAGGGTCGGGACCAGCAAAGAGAGGAAACCGAACCAGACTGGGTCACAGATCGCGACTTCCTCCAGGAGCAAAGGGACGATCTGTCCCTCATCGAGCCTGGGAACAGGCCAGGGGGAGTGAGGAAGACGGAACCCAGGGTCAGCAAGGGCCATATTTTGAGGTATAAGGGGACCGCCTATATCGCGTGACGCGGGAAACGGAGCGGTAGGGGGTGATATGGCAACTACTAGTACTGGTCCACTACCGGAATAAGGTTTTAGAGCTAGCCCACACAAACCCCTGGGCGGGGCACCTAGGGAGGGAAAAGACCTTACAATGACTCACGCGACTTTTTTTTGGCCAGGGATATATAAAGCCGTTCAAGACTTTTGCGAATCCTGCCCCACTTGCCAACGTACCCACTTACAGCTAAGCCCTAAGGCCCCTCTGGTTCCTCTCCCTGTCGTAGGTGTTCCCTTTGATCGGGTTGGCTTGGACCTGGTAGGACCGATGAAAAAATCTAAAGCCAGGTTCCAGTATATTATGGTCCTGGTAGATTATGCCACCCGGTACCCCGAGGCAGTCCCACTGAGGAACACCACAGTGGCTACATTAGCAGGGGAGCTGGTTAAGATATTTGCCTGGGTAGAGATCCCCAAAGAGATCTTAACGGATCAAGGGATTAATGTATCCTCCAAATTAATTTGAGAATTGTGTAAATTGTTACGAGTGAAGACCCTGCGATCTTCAGTCTACCACCCACAAACGGATGTCCTAGTAGAAAGATTCAACCCAACTTTGAAGGATATGTTAAGGCAGTTCTCAGAAGAGGACCCCCAAGACTGGGATAAAGCCCTACCCGCCCTGCTCTTCGCTTTAAGGGAGGTGCCACAGGCCTCAACGGGATTCTCTCCCTTCGAGTTGTTGTACAGGAGACAAACCCGCGGCATCCTAGATCTTATCAAAGAAACCTGGAGGGAACAGGAGACCCACGTACAGGGTACCATAAGTTATGTCCTAAAGTTGAGGGAATGGTTACAACGGCTGGGTGACTTTGCAAAGAAGAATCTACAACAAGCCCAAGACCGGCAAGCCTTCTATTATAACCAGGGCACGAAGCCAAGGGAATTTGAGGCTGGAATAGGGTGCTCCTCTTATTACCGATAAGAGAATCAAAGTTGCTAGCGAGGTGGCAAGGCCCATTTGAAGTAATATGGAGGGTGGATCCAGTAGATTACGATGTGTGGCTAGAAGGGAAGAAAGCGGGCTCTCAAATATACCATGTGAACCTGCTAAAAAAGTGGAAACTCTGCAAGGCCCTCATGATAGTGCCAGAGCTGGAAGAACCTGAAGTGGGACCGTGGTCCGAGGACATGGGGGGACCCGCTCCACTGGCCATGGGGGGCGAACTAATGACCGCACAACGAGAGGAAGTAGGAACAATCGCTCAAGACTACACCGCCACCCTCTCCAAGTCACCTGGCAGGACCCAAATGACCTACCACCACATCGCCACAACCCCTAGACATGAGGTATGCAACGTGGTAGGACCCTTACCCCGAAAGATGTGGGAAACCGTACAGAGGGAGGTACAGGAGATGTTGCACGGGGTGATTGAGGAATCCTGTAGTGGATTGAGGAGCTCGATTGTGCTGGTGCCAAAACCAGATGAATCACTCCAGTTTTGTGTGGATTTCCAAAAGGTATACGCGATCTCCCAGTTTGACGCTTACCCCAGGCCCCGGGTGGACGAGCTCTTAGAGAGGCTGGGACAAGCCCAATACATATCGACCCATAACAAAAGGCTATTGGCAAATTCCCCTCACGCCAACTTCCAAGGAAAAGACCACCTTCTCTACTCCATTTGGTTTGTTTCACTTCAAAACGATGCCATTTGGCTTACACGGAGCTGCTGCAGCTTTCCAGAGGTTGATGGACCGAGTCTTGCGAGACCACCAAGAATACGCCGCGGCTTATATTGATGACATCGTCATCTACAGTCAAAACTGGGAGGAGCACATGCGACACCTACGGGCCGTGCTGGAGTCCTTGAGGGATGCGGGCTTAATGGCCAACCCCACTAAATGACACATAGGGCAATGAGAGGTACTTGGGGTATACCATGGGGAGGTGGAAGCTGAGACCTGTGACAGATAAAGTAAAAGTCCTGGACGATTACAGTTTTCCAATAACCAAAAAATAAATACGGCAGTTTTTAGGCTTAGCAGGCTACTACCAGAGATTTATCCCCCATTTCGTGACCATAGCAGCACCCCTCACCGACCTAACATGGGCCTCACAACCTAAGAAGGTTGTAAAGTCAGAACAGGGCGAGAAGGCCTTCAACAAGCTAAGGATTGCGTTGATGGGGGCTCCAGTGCGAAGGCAACTAGATTTCTCAAAGGAATTCATAATACAGACCGACGCTTCTGCAGTAGGGCTAGGGGCAGTACTGGCCCAGGAAATAGACGGCGAAGAACATCCAATACTATACTTAATCTGAAAGTTGTTCCCCCGAGAGAAGGCATAAGCCACTATAGAAAAGGAGGCCCTAGCAGTAAAATGGGCAGTAGAATCCCTATGGTAACACTTGCGCAGGAACCCTTTTAAACTCCTAATGGACCACGCCCCCCTAAAGTGGTTGCAGTCTATGAAAGAGGCAAACCTCAGAATAACGAAGTGGTATCTGTCCTTACAACCCTACAGGTTTGAAGTGGCGCACCGTCCGGGATGTAAGCATAGCAACGCAGACTTTTTCTTAAGAGTGGAGGAACTGGGAGAAGAAGGAGAAGGTGAAGAGGCAAAAGACCCAAGAGGAGGGGAGGTGTGATGGGGCGGTGGGGGCGGAAGAGCCAAACCCCGTGCCCCGCACTCAAGTGGCTGGCGGCCCTGGAGCCGCAGGGTGCAAGCAGCTCTGCCAAACCTGCTCAGTGGTGGCTGCCTGCGCAGGTGCAGGAATTGCCCCACCTGGAGGGCTGTGGGAGGGGAGGAGGGAGCTCATGCGCCGGTGTCCTGGAAAACGGGTGCCGGCTTTGAAAAGGGAGTGCTCTCGCCCCGAAGGAGGGGTGGGGGTGGAGCAGGGACCAGGGCCAACAAGGCGCCGGGAACCAGTGGCACAGAACCGGCGGCACCAACCTGGCTGGGCCTACGGCCATACCGGACGGACCAACAGGCTCGGGGCTACGAGGGGGCCAGGACGCCCGGCGGACCAGAGCGCCAGGAGTGCCCAGAGGAGAGGTGGCACCGGCTCACCCAAACTGGGCAGAAGCAACCGCAGGGCCCGGAGACTGGATAAACCAGACGGCGGATGCCCCGAGGGAAGGAAGGAGCTCAGCATGGGACCAAGGCTGGCCTGAGGACCGGTGAGTTGCGGCATTGACCCCTCTCTCCCCCCAGTCGAGCAAGGCATCATTGACTCCTGTTCTTAGGGTCCTGGGCTGGGACCTGGAGAGAGGGAGGGCCCAGGTCCCCCTTCCCTCACAGCCAGTGCCGAGGCGTCTAGGGTGACTTAATGGGCCATAAAGGACTGAAAGGCACAAAGAAAGAGGACTGAGGTGGAGGGCCAGCCCCCAGATGGGGAAGGACCCTTAACACCCTGCATTAGACCATTTGCCCTGTACACTTTGTGTGTTGTGAACTATTAACTATCTAATCTGACTACAACACAACACTATTTTGGCAGGCAGGTAAATAAGTGTTTGTATTGCCAAAAGGCAGTGGTTCTTCCCTTAGGGAATTCAGAGGCAATAAGCACACACATTGGGTGAAGGCTTACAGATTTTACTAAGCAAATATTAAGGTAAAATGCAATGCTTAATATCAGAGTAAAATACAGTGAAGCAAATCTTAGAATAAAATGCAATACTTACTAAGCCTAAGCAAACCTCATAATAACATGCAATATCTATGCCCCTGCTGCTGCTCGGAACCCCCTGAAGAAGGACAGCGGATGGACCCCAGTGGCCACCTCCTGCGGCTTTGGTCTACACTGAGGTTCCAATGTTAGGAATATTCTTGGCCTTTATATACTATTGGATCTACAGTAATCACACCCGTTGTTTTGAGAACCTAATAAGATCATTGATACATTGCATATTTTCCCAGATCCAATAATTAGCTTGTTGATACTTTGCATAGTTTCCCAGGCCAAATAATTAGCATTATCAGGTGGGAAAAATTCAGCATAAATAGCTATGTGATCTTCCCAAGCACTCCTACACTTCCATGCCAGGTGGCTAGCCTTGGGACCTGTCCCAGAACTTGTTGAAAGTCAACAGTGTATTCCTACATTGTACCATCTTGAGCAAACAGCTAACTGTTTGAGAATAACAAAAGAATAATAAGAAGCAAAAAGCACAAATGGCTGCTTAAAGCATCTAGGCCTGTAAACAAATGTAGGCACAAAAGGAACAATTGTGGTACACCACCTAATTTCCTTGACCTCACAATCGTCTTCCTCATTTCTACTACAGTGTTACACACATTTTGTAAATGAGAAAACAAAGAGGTGGGTTATGAATTGGCCTGGGCAACACAGGAAGTTGAAATGTCAGAGATGGGAATTGATCTGTCTGTGTATTCTTAGTCCCAGATTTAATCTTTTAAACCACAAAACCTAAAAGCTAAGGATATATTACAACTTTAGCCCTGCATCTGAAGCTATTGATTGGTGGGACAAAAACACAGAGCTGGTCAAATTTATTTGATTTTTTTTTTAACTAAGAAATTAAAAACAGAATTTAATTTCAAATCAACATATTTAAATGAACCAAAACTTTTTATTTCATTTTCACTTAAAATGAATTGAGATTATAGCACTATTCAACATTTTGGAAGCCAAAAATCTTGGTTTCTCATTTTCAGTCTCTGGATTTTAGGGACTCAAATGACATTGTAAGTCAAAATTAAATTGAAATGTTCATTCTGAAAATTCCCGGCAAAGGGATGGTGTGCTCTGAAAATTTTTGGTTTTCCTACCACCTCTGACTTTTGTATGGAAGGAAGTGAGAATCTTCCCAGGACCTTCCTCCTCCCCCAATAGTTAGAATCATAGAAACATAAGACTGGAAGAGACCTCAGCAGGTCATAGGGTTGGTCCTGATTTGGACAGGGGGCTGGATTCTAACTAAATCATGCCATGTTCAAAAGCTTCAGGGGGTAGCTGAGTTAGTATGTTCTTAAAAATAAGAAATAGTTTTGCAGCATCTTAAAGACTAACAAAACATGTAGATAGTATTTTGAGCTTCAGTGGGCACAACCCACTTCTTCAGATGAATGGAGTTATTAAAGATCCAGTTTCAAAATAAATGGGGGGGAGGGTGAGAAGAAGGGGAAAAAAGGGAAAGAAATAGTCAGTTAGAGCGTCCATGCTACATGAAGCTGATAGAAAAGTTGCAAATTGATCTTAAGTACCCATTGGCTGGATGGCCCTCTACAGTCCACATCCTAATGACATAAAAAACAAATGAACAATGGGTACTTAACAATTTGCAACTTCTCTATCAGCTTCATGTACCATGGAGACTCTAATTGACTATTTCTTTCCCTTTTTTGCCTTCTCTCCCCACCCATTCCGTATTTATTTTGAAACTGACCCTTTAGTAACTCCATTCATCTGAAGAAGTGGGTTGTGCCCATGAAAGCTCATGTTACCATCTATATGTTTTGTTAGCCTTTAAGGTGCGGCAAGACTATTTTGTTGTTTTTTAAATCATCCAAGTCAGGGCTTTGTCAAGCCTAGACTTAAAAACCTCTAGGGATGGAGATTCCACATCTCCTTAGGTAAGTCATTCCAATGCTTCACTATCCTAGTGAAGTAGTTTTTCCTAATAGCTATTTCAGATCTTCATTTCTGAAAAGTGCCAATGTGGCTCGCTCTGGTTTTACTTTTGCTCACACCAGTCTACAATAAGACAGAATTTAGGACTCTGATCAGCAAAGACATATTCAAACAGTAAGTATATGTACTATGAGTAGTCCCAGTGGCAGTGTGTAAAGTTAAGCATGTACATCAGTCTTTGCAAGACTAGGGCCTCGGTCCTTAATCAATATCCTTAAACATTTCATTCATGTTTTGTTAGACTGTCAAATAATTTTTTCCTCTGTCATCAACTGAAAATTATTTCCATTATATAGTTGTTCAGCTTACATGGATTCACTGGACTACAGAAAAGTGAAATTTTAGACACACTTCTTAAACTGAGTTCATAAAGGCCCACATTTCCAATAACAAAACTAGTAGTGACAGTGATGTATGGTTTTTTTTATGAGACCCGATAACTGATGGATATGTGATCTTATAAATGCTTAGACAAACTAATGCACATAATTATATTTTCCATTTGAAGTCTATTGCTAGGCATTCTAATACAATATCATTAGTTGAAATGGCCACAATGATACAGCTTGGGCAGTTTGTCACAGTAATTACAGGGTGATTATTTTTGACTGGAATAAAGATTTCAGTTTTAGTATGGTGGAAAGCACAATCACAAATTAGAAACAGTCTCAGAATAAAAAAAAGTGGTATTTAAATATGGATTATAGAATAATTCTAAAACAATTTCTTTAAAAAGTAAAGTGCATATATTTGGCTGAATATGTGATTTTTATTATCGTTGTTATTGTTTAGATTTAAACTGAGGTTCTGCTAAGAGGTTGACATTTACATAATTAATAGTTCCAATGTTTAAATATTTTAATGTAAGAGAAAATTTGGGCGTGCTAACTAAGGTTTGTGTTACAATTTACATAACTGCTCAAATAGGCTTTTTTATAATCGACACAAAAATAGATAATTTTTCTTCACTGTTTTCAGAATGGTTGATTAAAGTAGACAGTGTCCTAACATCTGTATTGAAAACTATATTAATCAATTGATTAATCACAAGGCATTAATCAAAATCTTCCTTAAGTGTTTTAGTTTTGGAGTGGCTCTTAATATTTTCTATCAGATTCCTTTTAAGGTGTCCATTATAGAGATTAAATTTGGGTGGTAAATATTGAGGGGTTGAGGCACATGTGGCTTTCCACTTGAAGGTCACAGCCATTGCTCATTAGTGTTACTTTTAATGGGATAAGAAGCAAAAGTTTTTAATATATGACTAAATCAATTCATCAAATGCACAGTTGATTCCCTTTCCAGTAAGCAGTCTGTATTTTCAGAATATGCAAAGGGAACCCTAGCCTTTGGACATCGATGAAATAGTTAGGCTGAATTAAAGAATATCTTCATTTAAAGGATTTAAGAGGAACATACAATATAATGAATGAATGCATTGACTGCAATAGACTAAATTATTCTCAGCTACTTTTAAATATGCTGTTTTGTAAAAAACCCAATTAAAGAAACCCTGAGTCAACCTTCATATGCTTTCCCTATACAATGAGTGTAAAGCTTCTGATTACTGGAGTGAAATGTTTTAGAATTAAATAAGTTATTTCAAGCATTTAGTTTGATTCAAGTGAACCATAGATGAGCTATGCAACTGAGCTGATCAGCTGAGAATTTAAAGATTTGTGTGTTTGCTGTGTTTGTTTTTACTTGTTCCTATTTGTTTTTCCAGTCTGAAACATTAAATACTTGTACTCAAGTAAATGTATTTAGTGAAACATCAATTATAGTGCAAAATAAAAGCACTGATTACATATCTTTTCATGTGAGATGAAGAAACATTTTGTATCCACAATTCCTCCTGGATTAAGAAAAAATATTGTATTACTGTGACTATTTGTACTTTTGATAGGAAATATGTGTTTTTAACTCAGTTTCTTTACAGTGCAATATTTCTATGTTCAGACTTCAATTTTGGTAAAAAACCCCGCCATATTGGGGATGATGGGATGCAGAGATAGCATTCATCTGAAATTCCATTCAACTTCCAGCATAAGTTTAAAGAACCAAGGCATCAACACTTAACAAATAGAAAACCTCTTCAGGGGAAAAAATAAATCTTTATCTATCTGTATATTTTCAGTTAGGGGCACAGAGTATTTATTCACAGTTTTATTGCATGTGTCACAATAATATTCGGAAAGACATAGCAAATGGTTATTAATGACTTATGGCAGCAGCTAGAGACCAACCCAGCTCAGGACCCTTTTGTGCTAGGCACTGTACAAACACAGAGTAAGAGAAAAGCCCTGTCCCAAAAATATCATCCCTTGTGAGGCCCCTTTGCCAAGTCAATCGTACAACAAAGCAAAGTAGGTTCATCTGTTCAGATTTTTTGAGACATATGATGTAGCCTAGGGTAGCTATAATTTAAAAGAGGGGAGAAACTTCCACTGACTAAAATGGGTTTAGGTGCAGACTTTAATGTTTTAATTACAGGGAAAACATTTAATGCAGCACTACTAATCTAATTGTGGGAACCAATTGCTACTGGTTTGCACTATATACTTGTTATGTTAAAATTCTTAAAAGTTCCTTTGATGTATGTTAACTGCATGCCACTTACAGCAATAGGGTTGCTACATATTTCAAGCTATTAAAATGCACAGGACATTTTGTAAGCTTTTAAAAATGTTACTTGGACTACTTGTCACACAATTACTTGGAAAAGAAACATGTGTCTTAAAGTCTTGAAATAATGAGCAATACATATTTGAAAATAAAATAAAATCTACTCCTATGTTATTGTTCCACAGCTGAGCTCTATTTTCATTTTGCTCTTGGTGGTGAAGGTTGGTTGCCTTCAGCAGGGAAGGAAATGTAATCTGCATAATTCCCATTAGTTCTTCATTGCACAAATATATACTGATAATAATTCTATAGTGGGTTAGTTTGTGGCTAATCATCTTTATGCTTAGCAGCAGGTGCTGTGGCAGCACTGAAAAAAGTAGCATGCATTTTAGAAATTATGGCTGTATAATTCATCTATAAAACACCTTTCTTGTTAATAAAATTATGTTCAACAGCTCATCAGTTCATATCTTGGAAAATACAACAGTGAGGCCGGCATGGAAGGTTTATCACTATTTTGTTATCAAGAGCTACTGATAGAGACAGTGATAGAGAAGCTAGGCCTTGAGATGATATGTGGATATACTCAGTTAAAACACAGGGGCTGTTCTCCATTTCCAGATGATCAGGAGAGTATTGGAAAAGTGCTTTCTGACCACTCTACATCATAGGAAATATATTTGTTTGAAAATAATAGGTATGCATTGGAAATAGAGGGGTGAATAGTTATAGGGCATCCAGGGGAAAGGTATATGTTGTGTTCATTAGAAAGAAGAATTTCTTGGGCCAGTGTCCAAGAAATAGAACTTTCCCAAACTCTTGGTTTTATCCATAATCAGCAGGGCTGTCAGGCATTGTGGGACCCAGGGCAAGGTGTATGTGGACTGGCACCATGCCCCCAGAAGGGATGGGGCCTTGGACATGCAGCACTTAGTGCTGCCCAGACCAGGGGTGCCCCTGACACTGTTTGGTCACAGAGCTGCATGGAGTGCCTACCAGCAATTCAGAGGGGTTCCCAGTTCCAACAGCTACAGCTGCTGCTACCACAGTAACAGCAGTGGCAGGTAAGAGTTCTAAGCCGCTTTGAAGCACTGTCTCCCCCAGACAACTGCCCCCATAGCCTCCCTCTCCAAGGGTAGGCCTGTCTATAAGTACTTTTCCAGCTCCAGCCACCAAATCATTTGTCTCCCTCTGACTTCTCCCCCCTTACTTCCTCTGGGAAAAGGAGAGGAGGAGGATAAAATAGTTTTGTATGTGAACCTGAAGACCAACAAATCACGGGAGGAAGCAGAAATAGAAAGAAACATGTAGGATGATAGGAGAAGAAATGAAGCTGAAGAGAACAGTCAGAAAATGCACCTGGAAAAGATGAGTTAAAAGACTAATCAGAGTAAATTGAAAGATTAAGTAATCAATGTCTTAGGAAGTTGTGTTGGAAGGAAAGCAAACAGAAAAGAAAGCACACATCAATGGGTCAGAAAGAGAGGAAAAGTAGAGTAAGACAAGGAAAAACAAAGTAAGAGAGATAGTAGGAGATTAACATGATTTTTAAGGAAAGGCACATACAAATATATTATAATTAATGCACAAATAGCAATATTATTGGGCATACTGAGCTAATGATCCAGGCAGGGTACAGCTGAGGAGAAATAGGTGGTGTAAGTAATCTCCTGACTGACTGAGGGAGCCCAGTTGAGGAGGAACAAGCTGAGCTGGGTTTGCTAAGGCAAGAAGCTAACATCAGAGGTAATTACAAGGAAATAGTGTGCAGTCACTTTGAGTGAGAAGAGATTTGTGTTTGGGATTACAGAGGCAAGTAATTTACAGCTCCTCCCTAAGAGTGGGGAAATTGAGGTTGGCAAACCCAGGGAAGTGGTAATAGCCAGATGGTAAGGAAAGGCTGAGGGAAAAGATAGTAAGGTTTAGGAAGGTGCAGACCTTGCCTGATAATTAGAGGGTCCTTGAGCAGAAACCCTGAGTAGAAGTCAGGCCTGATTTTCCCTGCCAGCTGCTGGGGAAATGGCACAGTTCAGGCATGGAGATAGATTGCCTGAGACAGTTTGCCATTAAGGACTTTAATATCCTGGAAAAGGAAACGTGCATAATAACTTTGCCAGAGGGTAAAATCATGAAGGCGGCACATCCAGACTCACAGAGGCACTGAGAGAGTGACAGTATGGTGTTCAGTGAGCAGCAGAGGGGATCTTGGACTTAGGAGGAGCTAGTCCCTAGAGCACTGAGGACAAGGTGCCCACCTACAGTAAGTGAATCACATGTCAGTCTGTTTTACCTTGGTGTGGCTTGTCAGAAAAAATCAATTTTTTTCCATAGAAATTTCAGTAAAAAGGTAATATTTAATTAAAAAGTGGATATTTTTGCCTTTTTTCTCTGATGAAAACTTTTTGGTTCAAAACAATAAACATTTTGACTGAAAGCAAAAATATTTGAATTTGTGTTTTTCTGAAAAAGATAAAGTAGAGAAAAGCAGACATTTCCCATTAACACTTTCACTTTGTCCTTCAACCAGTCTATTGACAAGAAACTGATTAGAAGTAATCGATAGGCACATAAAAATGTCTTGCTTTTCTAAGGTCTTGAGCACTTGCATGGCTCACTGATGTAAAAAAAAAAAAAGTTGTGGCTGCTCTGCAGCTCTGAAAATTGTTACTTTGTTAGGTATCTAAATATAGATTCAAAGGTTTACATATAGTTTGCAAACACATACTTTTGATGCCCTCTCTTCCTAGTTAAAGTAAAAACTAGTATGGCACTTTCCATACTTACTTTGAAGGTAAAAGAGAATGTTTTTGCAGTTTGAAGTTTGTTTACACTTTGTTTAAAAATTTGCTTTGACTTGAAATAGTCCTTTAAACCTAATATTTTGTGTCTCCCTTGAAATCAAAATGGCTTTAAACTTCCTAGATAATTAAATCCCCTTGAAAATATGCATTTTCTATATTAATGGAAAACAAGTTGTAATTAAGTATCAATGACTTTTGGTTAGATAATTTGGGGTCTATTAAGTATCATTAAAGTTTTTTGCCATGGATCTTCATGGGAGCAAGATTATGCGTGTGTGTGTGTGTGTGTGTGTGTGAGAGAGAGAGTATACCCCTCATTGGTTAGTTATAGCTTGGAATATATGTCTGATGCTATGCACCACTGAGATCCTTAGCTCATGTGGTAAGATAGGTGTCTTTGGAGTAGATTTGTAGTCTTGGTTTTTGGTATGTGTTCTTGTGTGAGGATGGAGTCTTGAATGTTATGGTTGCAACCACACTCTCTTCATCAATAATTTTGATCTCCACTATTACTCAAAAAATGAAAGCTATTGGTCATTTGTCTCCCTGACAATTAGAACATTTTTCTAAAATTCAGTTAATTTTTTCAGATTTACACAATAGTAATAAAAAACATTTGGACAATAGATTTAGATAATGTAGAGATATTAGAAATTGTTATTTGAACACTAGAGAAGACTCTTCTGTCAATTTTAGACAATGGCGGGGTGGGGAGGGATGGGGAAATGTCAGTATAGAAAATTTCTGCCATCTATCTGTAAACTGTTACTTCTGCTGCTATATTCTCCCCAGCATACTATCTGCACTGACGACTAAGAGGGAGTATTCAGTGGTCAAATAAAAAAAAAACTACAGCATCTGCTCTGTAGGCTAAATATCTTGCCCATGTTAAAAACTGTGGTACACAAACACCAAATGGTACAAGTCCCTAAGTTAGATATTGTAAAAACATAGTTACAAAAATCCATTCAGTAGAGGTAGTTGGAAATTTTTTGTTGAAACTTTCCTTAAAAATTACCATTTTTGTGATCTAAAATGTTTAGAAATTTTAATTCAATTTCATTTAGGAAATAACTCACAAACTGAAGCATTTTGATGATACAGAAATAGTCAAATTTAAAATTTTCAGACCGGAATGTATCAATTTTTCATTTTAAAATGTATTGGTATTATAAACTTTTTGTTCTAATTTTGACCTTTTAGATTTCTTTTAAAAAATTGTTTTGGTAGTTTTCAAGCCACTCTTCTTAATTTCTTTTCAAGGGACACTTTGATTTTGCTTTTTAGAGCAAACTTATTTAGAAATTGAAGAATTTTTCAGAAAAAAGGGAAAATCTGATTGCTCTCCAGTTCTCGTTAGTAGCCCAAATATACTTTAAATAGATACTTTTTAATATTTGTGTATATATTGATGTGCACATGTATGCATTGTAATAGGTTTGCCCTCCATCCACTAGGCTGCAGGGTAGTGAGAGGCCAATTAATTGAAAGGAAGAATTGTTCTTTGGAATGGTGTCTCCTGCAGCCAGTCTTAGGGAATGCAGGCAATTCAGTGTTGAGGGCTCAGTCTTCGCTGAAGAATTATTATATTTGAAGATACAAGGGCAGATCCTTAGATGCTGTAAAACTGTCATAGTACCATTCAAGTCACTAGAGATGTGACAATTCAAACTAGCCGAGGCTCTGCCTCAAAGTGGTCTGACTTTACCAGATACCTTTTACACACTATGGGTACGTCTAGACTACATGCCTCTGGCGACAGAGGCATGTAGATTAGGGTACCGGACATAGTAAAATGAAGCGGCAATTTAAATAATCGCCGCTTCATTTAAATTTACATGGCTGCCACGCTGAGCCGACAAACAGCTGATCAGCTCCTGGGATGAGGCATACCTGGGTGGTCGACAAATACCTTTGATGTCGGCAGGGGAGCGTCCAGACTATGGCGCTGAGCTGACAAACAGCTGATCAGCTCCTGGGATGAGGCATACCTGGGTGGTCGACAAATACCTTTGATGTCGGCAGGGGAGCGTCCAGACTATGGCGCTGAGCTGACAAACAGCTGATCAGCTGTTTGTCGGCTCAGCGCGGCAGCCATGTAAATGTAAATGAAGCAGTGATTATTTAAATCGCTGCTTCATTTTACTATGTCCGGTACCCTAATCTACATGCCTCTGTCGCCAGAGGCATGTAGTCTAGACGTACCCTCGGTCTACTGTGAGTAAAAAGAAATACTGAGCTTAACTATTTAAAAGTGAATGTATTTCTGAGTTCATGATGTTTCAATTTGGAGGAGTGTCTTTTTAAAGTCCAACTGTGAGTTGCTAATGATGGAGACTGCAAATGGAATAATTAATACCATTTTAATAATGGCACTGCACATATCATGACTGACATAACTGCTGCTTTTGTTATCATTGCTCTCTGACTCCCGTTCTTATTAGTATGTGACTGAATTGTTCAAACACAATGGTTAAACACAAATGTTGTATTTTTGTTGTGGCAAGAAGCCTACTTTTGACCTTTCTTTCTGAGTGTGATACTAGTTGAATCCTGCTTCAGTTCCTGGCAATTGACTAAACCCTTTGAGAGTTTGCTAGTTAATTACTGCTAAGTGAATTTTTAATTCGCTCCTAAGATTACATAGTGAATACGGTCATTACTGTTAAGCTTATCTTGGAAATTGGCACTAGAGGGAGCTAAGTAATTGTATCATTTATGTGTCTGAGGAAAAACCCATGCATTTAAAAACTAGCAATTTTTCCGAACCTGCTGATTTTACAAATATGGCAGCTATGCCTCAGCAAGTTATAAGCAATAATGAATTAGTTAATTTTCTTCAGTGAGAACTGCTATGTTAAGATTATTAAATGACTCCCTTTCAACTAGGGGGAAGTAGTGACCAGTCACTAAATTAGGATTTCTAGGACTCTTTTGGGGGAGAGATTGTGTACAATTATCCTTGTTTATAATTATTTTTGTTTTACAAAAATGTTAGTGCTCCTTGTTACCGTCTCAAAATGTTTATTCCCAAATGTTACTGAATGAACACCCTATTGGAGCTCTATGCAAAGCAAAAGGAGTTATCTGTGGTATAAATTATGGAGCCTTTAGGAGATGGTCTGACTATAGGAGAGCTAGCTTGAAAACAGTAATTTAGTTTCTGAGAAATTGAGGCTGCACAATGTTTTGCTTGTGGTGTACAATGAAAACAAGACCTTCTGAAAATGATCAGGGAGAAAAAGGGTAGAGACCAATCCACTCCCCGCCCCCCCCCCCCCCATGACAATGGCACATACCTAGGATGTAGATGATCTAGATAAAAATCCCTCCTCTGCCTGATTTGATGTAGGAGACCCAGGTTCTAGTGACCTAGGTGCCAGCTGTAGAGTCAGTCTTTCTCATTAAAGTGCTTCTGTTGGAGCTGTTCCACTTCAATTAAATCTATAAATAATACGCTACTGACTGAATAACCTAGTATGAAGGCATTCAGTTGAAATGTCGAAGACACATGTGCATCCCTATTCACAGCCTTGCGTGTGAGCTCCTACCCTGATCATCCCTGCTTCTTCTCCCGTTAGTTTTTTAGCAGAACTTCTGCTGAAAAGGACATGGAATTACAGTGGATGAGAAGCTGGATATGAATTAACTGTGTGTCCTTGTAGGCAAGAAAGCTTAACAGTATACTGGGGCACATTAGTAGGAGCATTGCCAGCAGATCGAGGGAAATGATTATCTTCTTTTTATTCAGCACTGTTGAGACCATATCTGGACTATTGCATCTGGTTTTAGCTCTCCCCTCCCCACCACTACAGGAAGACTATGGACAAACTGGCAAGAGTCAGCTGTTCTCAGTGGCAGCAAATGACAGAACAAGAAGCAATGGTCTCAAGATGGAATAGGGAAGGTCTAGGCTGGATATTAGGGGGGGGAAACCCCTATTTTACTAGGAGGGTGGTGGTGGGGAAAAAAAGCCCTGGCTAGAATGATTTAGCTGAGGTTGATCTTGCTATGAGCAGGTGGTTGAGTTAGATCAGAGGTGAGTAACCTATTTTGGGTTGGGAAGTGGGAAGCAACCTCCCCCCCCCCCCCCAACAAGAACAAAAAAATCTTCCCTGACATGGTGGCCCTCCCGCATCAGTCTGGTGGGGCCCACAAGTAGATTTTGTATTCTCCAGCCCTGTGGGGAGGCAGTGGGCAGCTGGAGTGCAAGCATGGACACCCCAATTAAGGGGGGACACTGAGCCTCAGGTGCCAGATCCAGGCAATCTAGGGACTACATCTGGCACCCGGGCTTTAAATTCCCCATCCCTTGAGTAGATGATCTTTAGAGATCTTTTCCAACCATAATCTTCTATGATTCCTGGACAAAAGGACCTGAGAACTTTTCAGTCAGTACTAGTGTCTATACAAATGCCTTTTTTTTTTTTTTTTTTTTTTTAAACAAATGAAGGCTACATCTAGACTACATGGCTCTGTCAATGGAGCCATGTAAAATAGTTTATTCGGCATAGTCAAAGAAGTGGGGATTTAAATAACTGCGGCAGTCTAGATGCGGCGCGGTCGACAAAGGAAGCCTTTGTCGACCACTCCAGTAACCTTGTTTCACTTCCTTTGTCGACCACGCCGCGTCTAGACTGCCGTGCTGTGCCGGATCAGCTGATCGTTGGCACAGCACGATGGCCATTTTTATTTTAATAAAGCGGGGATTATTTAAATTGCTGCTTCTTTGACTATGCAGAATAAACTATTTTACATGGCTCCATTGTTGGAGCCATGTGTCTAGATATAACTTAAAGGTCCAAGCCACCTCCCACTGAATAGGTATCTTCCTTTGTTTTAGCTGTTTTGGGATGTTAATCTGCATAGCTCCTAGCTCAGACTTTCAGTGGAGCTCTGTCTTCAGAACTGCATATATTTATTTCTGAAACATGGACTAACATGATGATTCTAACATGGTTTTGCTGTAATCCAGAAAAGCTTTTCAGGTACTTGCAATTTTTCTCGCTGTTGCAGCTTTCTATAAAGACAAACAGCTCCATTCTAGAACTTCATGACATTTTTTTCTACTGCCATTTAATTACTTTACTGAAGTATATTTAGTGAACTCTTAGCATAGTTGGTGACCTAAAAAACTTTCTGTTACCAAATAAATCATGGATCTGAGAGGCACTAAGAGGAGAGTACTCTTATAAGGGTTCAGTGGAGTAGCTGTGTTAGTCTGTTTCAGCAAAAACAAGGAGTCCAATGTCACTTTACAGACTACCAGATTTATTAGGGAATAAACTTTCATGAGATACAACTCACTTCTTTAGATGCTTGGAGAGAAAAGAGAAGAATAAAGGAAGGTATGTAGAGATGGGAGTGTGACATCAGTGCTAATTAAAGCAGAGTAGATGTGGCACACCTCCAACAGTGATGAGAAGGTGAGAGTACCTAAAGGAGAAATTACCAATTGTAATGTGAGAGCCATTACATGTTTCTATTTAAACCACTTTGACAGTGTCAAATTTGCATATAAATTCCAGATCAGCAGTTTCTCATTGTAGTCTGTTTTTGAAAGGTTTTTTTGCCTGGGAATGGCGACTTGCAAGTCCAAATCTGTGTCTGGAGAGGTTAAAGTGCTTTGCATGTTGTCATTTTTTATGTCTGATTTGTGTCCATTTATTATTTTGCATTTCAACAGTCCAGTTTGTCCAATTTACATGGCAGAGAGCTGGCATTGCTAGATCTGGACGTGCATGGGATTTGCATGGTATAGCTTATGTTGTTAGGCCCTATCACGGTATCACTAGGGTAGGTACATGGATAGAGATGGCAACATGGTTTGTTGCAGGGATTGGTTCTTGGATTAGTGTTTCTGTTGTGGATGTGAAGTTAGGTACTAGTGAGTATTTGTCTCAGGTTGGGGGGCTGTGTATAAGTTAGGTCTGGCCTGCCTCAGAAGATCTGTGAGAGAAAGGGATCATTATTTATGATAGGTTGTAGATCCTTGATCATGTGTAAGAGATTTTTAGTGGGGGGCTGTAAATAATGGCTAGTGACATTCTGTTGCTTTCTTTATGTCTGTCCTGTAATACATGACTTCTGGGTACCTGCCTGGCTTTGTCTATCTGTTTATTCACTTCTCCAGTTGGGTAATGTAGTTTTAATAATGTTTGATAGAGATCCTCTAGGCTAGGTGTTTGTCTCTGAGAGAGTGGAGTAAATATCCATAGAAGGAGAAGCAAAAATGATTTAAAGTGTATAAAACATGACTTATGAGGGAAGGTTAAAAAGACTGGTTTGTTTAATCTGGAGAAGAGAAGACCGAGAGGGGGGACAACTGTTTTCACATAAGTAAAGGATTGTTAACAATGAGGAGAGAGAATAAATTGTGTTTAACATCTGAGGATACGCCAAGAAGCAATGGATTTAAATTACGACAAGGGTGGCTTAGGTTGGACATTAGGAAAAAATTGCTAACTGTTGGGGTGGCTAAGTATTTACTCAGCTGTCTAGAGAATCTCTATCATTGGAGGTTTTTAAGAGCAGACAAACTCCTCCTGTCAGGGATAATCTAGAAAAGATGTACTCCTGCCATGAGTACAGGGCATGGGACTAGATGAACTCTTGAGGCCACTTCAAGTCCTATGAGTCTATGATGGCATGGACTTTCTTAAAAATTGTTGGTAAATTTTAAACACAAATTTAAATCAGGGTCACCAAAAAGTTTGTCATCTAGCTATGGATTACATGCAGAAATTTGTGTAACTTTCAGATGCCTCATAGAAATTCCATAATCCTCCATCACCACAGACTTTTAATATACAAACATTTTCTGTCTTTGGATATCTTAAGTGGATTACCCCTCATGTTTTTTTTCAGTGTAACTCCCCTTATAAGCTTCAGGGATAGCCACGTTATTCAGTACAGGATAAACTTAAAAATCAACAAATGGAATGGTAGAACATTATAGACTAACAACATGTAGCTGGTATCATGAGCTTTCATGGACACAGTCCACTTCTTCAGATGACCAGAGTTTTGAGTTTAAGATGTGCAGACCCAAAATAAAAACCCCCTTATGAGGTGGTTCTAGATAGAAGCCTGCCTTGCAATATTTTACACAACTTTGTGAGATTGTGTCTGAGGCTGCTTTGTGTATCAGTGCATGTTCACCTTTGACCAAACCCATTCAGACAACTTGCCAGGAACAGGACTTATTCCTAAAGAACATAGAACAGGATTATAGTTCAGCAGTCTCCTCTCTGCTTGTCTGCTACCTTCTCCCAGTTTAGTCAATTCTAAAGGCATATCCTGTCAGGAACCAGGAAGTTCTCCCAACACGCACAGTTTGTAGTTCCCATTCAGATTTCAAGAATTTAGTAGAGAGGAGAACTAGGGAGTGTGACAGAAGTGACAGATATGAATGACCCTTCCTCTCCTGATGGTGACTCCTTAACATTTTGATATTATATGTTTGATCCTGAGTTGAAAATGTTGATCTTCACTTCCCTAGAGCATCCCCAGATGAAGCTGTAAATAGTGTCCGTGCCAACTAGTATTCTTTCCCATGAGTTATAGAGCTCTCTCAAATGTGTGAAGTGGTTATGGAGACTAAAATCAAGAAGAAGCAGCACCTAGCACAGTGAGGTCCTGTTTTGTGACAGTGGCTCCTAGATGCTATAATATAAATTAATAATAATGAAATTAATATTTAAAAGGTAGAGTTCTGGGATGAATTCATTCGGTAGCATTTTATTTCCTATTTTTAGAAAAGGAGGTGAGGTGGTAGTAGTAGTAGAATGGAATCAGTTTATTCCATATATAAGGCTGCAGTACTCCCGGTTACAAAAGGGAATGTCTAGAATTGTGAGTCTGAAAACCAAATATGAAAGTTGCAAAAGATTCATTTACATGAATTGAACATCTTTTGGGAACTGTATGGCATAGTGAAAGGTCCAGCTGTAAGAGGTTGTATAAGAGCAGTGCTCTCCTAAACTCTTCAATAGTTCTGCTGACTTCAAATGATATGCTAAACTGTTCTTCACAATGTAATCGATCCGTATTCTTGCACTCTTTGATCAGCTGTAAAATATTTAATAACACTGCCAATTATACTTTCATCATCATATGTCAGAGTCAACACCCCACTGATATCAATAACGTTGATATCAATAAGGTTGATATCAATGGGTGCTTGAATAGAGTGGTTGGAACATGAATTATTTATATGTCTTAGCTGTTATTTCAAGCTGTCTATAGAATCAGACATCTTTTCATTGTGTGTTAACTCTTGTCACACTTTTAAGGATATCTTTAAAATAATGAGGACTAAAGACAAAAGCTTTTTTGTTTGGCTATTTAAATGTTAACTTAAGTTGCAGGGCACAAGATAATGTAATCCACACACTTAAGCTATGTCTACACTGCGCTGGTTTTGTGCAATAAATATGCAAATGAGGCTGTGTGGAATATTGCTGAGCCTAATTTGCATAATTAATGAGCGGCCGCCCTGGTGGCTGCTCTGGCCAAAACAGGAAAACTCTTTTCCTCCCTCCCACACCCCCTGGAGCTCTTAAAGATGTAGAATCTGTCCAGAGCCTTTGTGGCTAGCACCAGGCCTGACAGCCCGGAGCTACTGTATTGCTACTGTGGCGCACAATGAGCCAGCCAGCCCTCCAGCAGTCCTCAGGAGCAGTCCTCCAGTTCCCAAGAGCCCTCCAGGGTCTGGAAGAGATGGTCTCGTGCGGAAGTCATGGACCGTATTGAGGTTTGGGGGGATGCCACCAATCTCCATGATCTCTGCACAAGATGCAGGAACACAGCCATCTTTGGCTGGATGGCTGCCAGCATGGCTGACAGAGGCCACATCCGCAGCCAGGAACAGGTGAGGATGAAGATCAAAGAGCTGGCAGAAGACCTATGCCAAGGCCAGAGAGGGTAGCTCCCGACCAGGGGCAGACACAGGCAGTTGCCCCTACTTCAATGTCCTAGACCACATCCTGGGGGGCGGGACAGTTCATTCCCCAAAGGTAGTCATTGACTCCGGGGAAGAGCCAGCCAATGTCATCCTCGCTAAGGGCCCTGATGATGGTACGGAGGAGGAGAAGGAGGCCAGGAGCCATAGGAGGCCAGGGTCACCATCTAGCTGAGCCAGGACCCCCAAGCCATCCCTGTGGTCATGTCCCAGGCATCGTCTGAGGCTGGGGATGGCATATCATGTGAGTGCCAGCACTGTCCCCTTATGTAGGGCGGTGGGGTGGCGGACCAAGGACTGTGTGCCTAGGCTTTGCTGGCTACAGATCACACAGCAACCTGTGCACATGTGAGCACGTGCTGTGCCACTCCTGGGCACATGGCCGCAGCTGGCTGCCATACAGGGGCCTTGACCTGTTAGCTACAAGGGTGTGTGGAGAGATATGACATGCTCCTGACCTCAGGGTGGGACACGGTAGGATGACCTCGCTCCACAAGCCCTGTGTACAAGGAGGCAGGGGACACCTTCCCCCCCCCACCGAAATACAGCACAGGGGCATGGGTGCAGTCTTGGGGCAGTTCCACTCCCGGGGATAGCAGGACCTGTGTTCAAGCACATTGGCTCTGATGGCAAAGAGAACTGTCGTCCTTGCCTTGCAGAGCGGGGCTGGGTTTCAGGCACTCAGTCCTCATGGATCATCCCAGCACCTTGTTCTTCACAGCTGGACCTGCTGCGAGTGGAGGGTGCACCACACCATCTGGGACATCCTCCCACACCCGAGGGCTCCACAGGCCCACCCATCCAATCAATGAATACCAGTGGCAACACCTGGGTGCACTGCGAGCCCTGCACTGCACCCTTGACCACTGGGTTGAAGAAGACCTACAGGAGAGGTGGCAGGAGCACCTTGGTCAGGGTCATGACATCTGTGCCCATCTCTAGACCCTGGTGCAGAGTATGCTGCTTCCTGCTGCTCCAGCCTCTGCTGCCTCCCCAGCGATCGCTCCTCCTCCCACTCCTGCTTCACCCTTCACACCCTCCTGGGGATGCCGAGGCCCCTGCACCCATGGTGCTGGGAGCCAGAGGCCTCAGCACCACTCTGACCCTGAGCCCTGAGCTTCTCTTCCGCCTTCTTCCCCTTTCCTACCCTTTTCTCCCCCTTCTAGCTCTCTCCTCCCTTCTCCCACCCTCTCTCCTTCCCTCTTCTGCCTTCTTTCCCCAGTCTCACCCAAGTCCCATTTCCCACCCAGTTTGGTTAAATAAACAGAGTTCAGTTTGTTCAAAAAACCCCTGTCTTTATTTTCAATAAGGAATGGGGGGAAGGGAGGGGTAAATGGAGGGATGTGAGGGAGGAGTGAGATACAAACCCCCAGTGGGGTGGATCAGGGAGCACTGTTACTGGTCCTCCTGGTAGAAGCTCTCCCATGGGGCCTCCCAGATGCGGACAGCCCCCTAATGGGCCTCCTGGAGGGCAACCATGTGGGGCTGCATTTACAGGCTGGCAGCCTCTGCCACCCAGCTTGGCAGGAAGGCCTTCCCCTTCCGCTCACACACATTGTGCAGCACACAGACACCACATGTGGAATATTCTGTTCTGGGAAGTCCAGGTGAGTGAGGAGGCATCTAAAATGAGCCTTCAGGTGCCCAAAGGCACTCTCGACCATGATGTGGGCCCTGCTGAGCCTGGCATTAAATGCCTGTTGGGAAGAGTTCAGGTGTCCAGTGTACGGCTTCATCAGCTAGGGCTGTAAGGGATAGGCCGCATCCCCCACCATGCAGACAAGCATGTCCACATCTCTGACCGTGATGTGGCAGTCGGGGAAGAAAGTCCCAGCATGCAGCCTCTGGCACATGGAAGAGTTGCGGTAGACCTGCGCATCGTGTGCTTTTCCTGACCAGCTAACATCAATGCCCACAAAGTGGCCCCAGTAGTCAGTCACAGCCTGCAGGATCACTGAAAGGTATCCCTTCTGGTTGATGTACATGGAAGACTGGTGATCCGGGGTACAGATAGGAATGTGTGTCCTGGTGATAGCCTCCCACCCCCAGCAGTTGGGGAAGCCCAGGGTGCCAAACCCATCGATGATGGCATCGACATCTGCCAGGTGGATGATTCAGCGCAGCAAAACGGTGTTAATTACCCTGACCACCTGCAGAAGGACACACAAAAATCTGACAATCACAGGTGCCTGAGAGTTTCTCCCCTCTAATCCCTTGCTCCCCCATGCACCAGGAGCAGCCCCCAGCAATCCTGGCCATTGCAGGCAGGCCTTTGTATGGCTGAGACAGAACAAACCAGGGAGGGGAATTACACCACCTCCACCCTTCCCTTTCTGTAGGTCAGCCATTCCCTCCTTCCCCTGCCCTTCGTGGGAGAGTCATCTGAGATTGCCATACCTGCATGAGCACAGCCCCGACAGTGGATCTCCTCTTGACAAACTAGTTCCCCATGGATCAGTAGTTATCCAGCGTGGAGAGTTTCCAGAGGGCGATGGCAATACACTTTTGGAGGGGAATGATGGGCCTCATATGTGTGTCCCGTCACCTCAGAGCAGGGGGGAGCCACTTGCAGAGCTCCAGGAAGGTGTCCTCCTTCATCCTGAAGTTCTGGATCCATTTTTGGTACCTCCAGCATTCCAGGACTATGTGGTCCCACCAGTTGGTGAGAACCCTTTGAAGCTCTTCTTTGGACTTAACTATCTTCAGCAGTTTTGAATCAGCTCAAAATTTTGCCACCTCACTGTTTACCTCTTTCTCTGGATCATTTATGAATGTTGAATAGGACTGGTCCCAATACAGACCCTACTAGTTATCTTTCTCTGTTCTGAGAACTGAACATTTATTTCTATCTCTGTTTCCTATTTTTTAGCCAGTTATCATTGCATTAGTGGGTTTTCCCTCTTATCCTATGTCAGATTATTTTGTGAAAGTGCCTTTGGACCATGTCAAAGGCTTTCTGGAAATCTAAGTGCACTATATCCACTGGATCCCCCTTGTCCACATGCTTGTTGATCCTCTTAAAAGAATTCTCATAGGGGAAATCATGCCTCAGAATTTTTTCCCCAACAAATTATATTCATCTATGTGTCCAAAATTCTGTTCTTTACTGTAGTTTCAACTAATTTGCCTGGTATTAAAGCTAGACTTATCAACCTGTAATCACCAGAATCATCTCTAGAGCCCCTTTTTTTAAAAATGGGGTCATGTTAGCTATCCACCAGTCATTGGTACAGAAGATGGTTTAAAGGATAGGTTATAAACCTGCATTAGTAGTTCTGCAATTTCACATTGAAATTTCATGTTTGAGAACTCTTGGGTGAATGCTATCTGGTCCTGGAGATTTGTTGTTGTTTTATCAATTTGTTCCAATACCTCCTCTAATGACGCTTAAATCTGTGAGAGTTCTTTGGGTTTTTATTCTGAAAAAGAATGGCTCAGGTTTGGGAATCTCCCTGTTGGCCTCCGCCATGAAGACTGATTAAAATAATTTTCATTTTGTTTCTCTACAATGAGTTTATCATCCTTGAGTGCTCGTATAGCATCTTGATCATTCAGTGGCTGGACTGGTAGTTTAGCAAGCTTCCTGCTTCTCATGTACTTAAAAAAATTGCTATTACTTTTTGAGTTTTTGGCTAACTGTTCTTCAAATTCTTTGTGGCCTCCCTAATTATATTTTTACACTTCATTTGAAATACCAAGTTTATGCTCTTTTCTAGTTTCCTCACTCGGATTTAATTTCCACTTTTGTAATGATGCCTTTTTATCTCTCATTGCTTCTTTTACTTGGTTGTTAAACTTTGATGGCACTTTGGTTCTCTTAGAATGTTTTTTTTTTTTTAAATTTGGGATATATATTTAAGTTGAGCCTCTATTATGATGTCTTTGAAAAGTGTCCATGCAACTTGCAGGGTTTATACTTTTGACACTGTGCCATTTAATTTGTCTAACCACCTCATTTTTTGTAGTTCCCCTTTCTAAAATTAGATGCCACAGTGTTGGGCTGCTGTGATATTTTCCCCACCACAGGGATGTTAAATTTAATAATATTATGGTTATTATTTCCAAGCAGTCCAGCTTTATTTGCTTTTGGACTCCACTTTGGACTGAATCAAGAATTGTCTTTCCTTTTATGAGTTCCAGAGAAAACTGCTCCAAGAAGCAATCATTTTAAGGTGTCAAGAAACTTTATTTCTGCATCCCATCCTGAAGTGATGTGTAACAAGTTATAATGGAAATCCCCCATTATTGTTGAGTTTTTCTTATTTTTATAGCCTCTGTAATCTCTGTAAGCATCTCACAGTCACTATTACCATCCTGGTCAGGTATTCAGTAATATATCCCTATTGCTATATTCATATTTATTATCCATAAAGAGTCTGTGGAACAACTGGGTTCATTTAAGATTTTTACTACAGTTGATTTCTATGCTTTTTTGATATATAGTGCCACTCCCCCAACAGCATGACCTGTTCTGTCCTTCCAATATATTTTGTATCCTGTTGTTACTGTGTCCCATTGATTATCCCCATTTCACCAAGTTTCTGTGATGTCTTTTAATCAATATCCTCATTCAGCATGAGGCACTCTAGTTCACCATCTTATTTAGACTTCTAGCATTTGTATATAAGTACTTGCCACTGTTTAACTTTCTGCCATCACATGACATGATTGAATGGAACTCTTGTTACTCATCAGATCTTACCCATATTTTATTATCTTCCATCTTCTCCTCTTTACTAAGAAAAGAGAATCTCTTTTAATAGACCCTCTCTTAAGGAATGTCTCTGCTTTTACATCCTTGCCAAGAGTAGTTATGACCAGGGAGTAATGATAGTCTATCTCTGTACCTCTGCTCCTCACTACGTGGACCCTGCATATGGTTACCACTTAATGAAGAACCAGTCCACAAATCTCCTGGATATCCTCCAACCTACAGCTCCTGGCATTCTTGATTGACAGGGTCCATGGTAGCTTGTTGGAGTGGTCTGACACACTTCTGCCATTTGTGCCAAGACTAAAGAGTGTTAAGAAATACTACTTCATTTGTTCCCAAAGATGTGGAATTTGTTTTACCATTCTAAATGCCAACTCCGTGGTGGTCCAGATGATTACAGAAAAGAAACTGGCTACGTAATCCTAAGTACGTTCTACTAGATAAAAATGATGGGAAGGAAACTGTTAATCTTTAGATTAAAAATTCAAATATAAAATTACCAGTGTTTGAAGTCAAACTGTGAATTCTTGAATTCAGCAGCTTGTTGCAATGTCATGAACAAATAAAGGATCTGAGGTCTGCATTTCTGAGGGAATCCCAGATGAGGAAATGCTACTTGCAAAAATTTCCTTCCAAGTGTCCTTGGCTGCAGCAGACTCAGCTCCACACTCCTTGTCTACCTCTAGTCAAAAGGAGGCTTTGTGGCAGTAGATATAAGGGTTCCACAAAGAGGTGCAAACCACCAGTAAAGGACCTTTTTTGAGAATAGCAACCTCTTTATGATAAAGCCTATGAGTTATTGCATACCCTCACTCTTGTGAGACCCTTTACTCCCTGGGTATTCCTATTCTAGCACCAAGTAGAAAATACTTCAGGCTCCTTCTCTCTCAACATTGATCCTTGCCTCCTTCCAACAGAAGATATAGGTATTCCCCATGAAATAGTAGAGGAATCGGTGGGGTAAGCAACCTGAACCACTGTCCTCTACCTTTCAGTCTCAACACCTTTCAGAAAGCTATTTTGACATACTTGAGAGTCAACAGCTGGTCTCCACAATAACTGTTTGTTACCGCCTTCCCTGGGGACACCCCGAGTTCGGATGCCCACGTCCCACTAGGCACGTATTCGTCTTGCGACCGACCGCCTGACCGCGGTCTGAGGCTTATAGCTCCGGCGCCCTCCGGACCCACACGGGCCTGAGGGGGTCGGGAAGGGGGCTCGGGCCCTCCCACACTCCGAGCCCCGACCCAGGGCCCTAAGACAGGGACATCTGTCCCTTGACAGTGGAGGGGGTCAGGTTCCCCAAACCCTCCACTCTCGGGGTCCGCGGCCCCGCCCTGGGTCTCTTCTTCCTGGCTCAATCCCCGTGAATTCCCCAGCTGGGGGATAGACTCACCCTGAGTCCCTTCCTCTGGCGGGGGTCTGAGCACAGGGGTCCTCTCGCGCTCCGCTCTCCTGGCAGGGGTCTGGCCTCCTTCCGCCTCCCGGAGCCCCCCCTTGCCGTGGGCTCTCGCTCTTTTGAACCTCCCGCCCCACCACCTCCTGGGCCCCGCCCTTCTGTGCATCCCGCTCGGCGCTTTTCGTGACATCATCCGGTCACGCCAGACCGTCCTCTCGGCCACTGGCTGCCCCTAATCTTACTCCGGGTTCCCCATGGCCGGACCTCTCCCGTCCACCCGCCTTCCCGGGGGCCCGCTCTCTGCCCCGGTGCCCGGTTCAGTGCGGGGGAGCGCGGGCAAGGCGCCTGCCCCGTCACACTGTTCCTTTTATAAGCTTTTATAAAGCCTTATAAGCCTGTTGGCCATTTCCCCCAATGCATGTAGACAAATGGATCCTGGAAATAATATCACATGTCTACACACTATGGAATTCCAAAACTTCTACCATGCATTTTCATGCATCAGACAAATCCTCAGAGAGTACATCAGGTATGGGATTAGTTAGCATATGGATACCCCAGAAACGAACTTTTAGCTCAGCTATGAGGAGCTCTGAAATACATATCCATGCCTACTGCACTCATCTTAATGGAAGCCATACCAAAACTAACCTGAGTCTTGGACTAGGCTTGAGCATGCATGCTGTATTTCAGTGTCCAATTCTGGTTTACAAAACAATACAAAACAGGGTTCTAAAGAAAATGGCCAAATCATATTAGATAGGTTTTAAGGAGTTAGTTGTATGTATCCTGGATATAAATAGTGTAGCTAAATGTACATATATATAGGCCTCTATACTTCATTGTGATTTCTTAACACACATCACAGTCTTTCATCTGGGTGGAGGGGAGCAATATAAATTATAACCTGACTGCTGCATTATTGTCCTCTAGTGCAGATGCTATGCACCCAACATACCATACTTGACAGAGTTGGTAGCAGAGTCCACGTTCCAACAAACTCCCTTTCCAGCTAGAAGATCTAATATGATTTGGCCAGTTTCTTTAGAAGCCTGTTCTAGCCAGTCTGAGATCACTTTTAATATAATGTCTTAAAGCACTAGTCTATAGTCCACTCATGTGAATGAATGAGAATCTTATGTTTCATTTAAATTCAAAACATGTACATCTCTAGTCCTCATGCCTGTAGAAAGAAGTTTGGAAATGTGACTTGAGTGTACCTTAAAGATCCAAAACCCAGAAGGAAAATAAAATTAACCTGAGCTAAATGTCATGATATTGAGACTGGCTTTTTTGTAATTCCTCAGAATGTACCCTTTCAGGAGACAGGCCTTCCATCTTCATTTCTGAATGGATTCATGTGATTCTTCCACTCCTAGGCTGAATCCCCAAGCAGAATCACCATGTGTAACCACTGTTTGCTTAGCAGGTACAACTACATTTGACTAACTCTGGGTCTTCCCTTCAAGAGCTGTATATAGTAACTAAAATAGCCTTCTCAAAACCAAGTATTGTTTAATCTTAACTGTAGGAACCAAACATAACACAATAAATGTTTTTTAATACAAAGAATGAATACACACACCTATCTTTCTTATAGGGCTAGGTAAGCTAAGTTTATCCCAAACATCACAATGACTGTTGGCAGAGGTTCAGTCTTCTCCCCAGCAGACTCTACCTTCCCTGTTCTTTAGGTTTTGTCTTTATCTTCCAAAGTTCCTTGTGTCCCTTCTACCTGCTTAGATTCCCCCCTGTGGTTACAAACACAGATTCCCCCATCTTCCAAAATTCAACTGACCTCAGCATGGTTGAAGGAACGATGTCATAAGCAAATGACTCCCTCATGGTTCTTCAAATACTGACAAATAGGGCAATTTGGAGTTATTGCCCCCTTTCCTGTAAATATCCCACTAATATGTACTTGAATTTACTACTTTTAATCCAATAGCAAATCACATAAGGACAGCCACATAGAGGGAACACTAATATTTATACATTATAGGTATCCCTACATCATTCATAGCATACGTATATAGTCATGTATGCAAAGAAATATGATTGCAGCCTGACTTACGGTTTTTGAACAGTTGGGTTTGCAGTGCAGGGAACAGTCTCCCTGTGTTGGTGAATGCTTTCTCGCACATTGTTAGGTACTGCCAGCATATAAATAAAAATATGACTGAGCTGCTTTACTTCACCTTCAGAGGTAAGAATAAATTAATGTCAGCCTGGGTTCACAGTTTATAGATTTAATGTGTTGTTGTTGTATTTTGCTTTATAGATCATATATTTCCTCATTTAAAAGCTATAGTGAAAGAAGATGGCACCTACTGAATTTTATGATTGGAGTTTCTTAGAAAGATGAGACAAGAATAATAAATGCGTTGTATTTGATACAGCCACCAACTAAAGTTTAAAAGGGATGAGCAAACAAATTTGTCAATTAAATTCTGCTGTATGGTAAACATTTCACCCAAGCTAGAAGATAAATTGAACTAATTCTGTAATGAACTTTGTTTTAGATAACTTTTTTAAAAAAAACAGTCATTTTTACATTCTTCCATATTTCCTGGTTCTGTGAAAGCAAGTTCAGTCATATACCTATCATAGAATCCTAGGGCTGGAAGAGACTTCAGGAGGTCATCAAGTCCAGCCCTCTGCCCAAAGCAGGACTAATCCTAACTAAATCAACCCAGCCAGAGCTTAGTCAAGCCAAACTTAAAAACCTCAAGGGATGAAAATTTCACCACCGTCCTACGTAACCCATTCCAGTGCTTCACCACCCTCCTAGTGAAATAGTTTTTCCTAATATCCAACCTAGACCTTTGCCACTGTAACTTGAGACCATTGCTCCTTGTTCTACCATGTGTCACTACTATGAACAGCCTCTTTCCATCCTCTTTGTAACCTCCCTTCAGGAAGACGAAGGTTGCTATCAAATCCCCCCCTCACTCTTCTCTTCTGCAGAACCCAAACAAACAAACCCAAATCCTTCTGTCTCTTGTCATAGGTCTTGCGTTCCAGCCCCCTAATAATTTTGGTCACCTCCGCTGGACCCTCTCCAATGCGGCCGCATCCTTCTATAGTGGGGGGCCCAGAACCGGACACAATATTCTAGATGTGGCCTCACCAGAGCTGAATAAAGGGGAATAATCACTTCTCTGGATCTCCAGGCAATGCTCCTCCTAATGCACCCCAATATGTCATTAGTCTTCTTGGCTACAAGGGCACACTGACGCAAATCCAGCTTCTCATCCACTGTAATCCCCAGGTCCTTTGCTGCAGAACTGCTACTTAGCCATTCGGTCCCCAGCCTGTAACAGTGCTTGTGATTCTTCCATCTCAAGTGCAGGACTCTTCCCTTCTCCTTGTTGAAGCTCATCAGATTTCCTTTGGCCCAATTCTCTAATCTATCCAGGTCACTCTGGACCCTATCCCTGCCCTCCAGCATATCTACCTCTCTCCCCAGCTTAGTGTCATCTGCAAACTTGCTGAGGGTGCAATCCATCCGTTCATCCAGGTCATTAATAAAGATGTTGAATAAAACCGGCCTTAGAACAGATCCTTGGGGCACTGCGCTAGAAACAGACTGCCAACCTGACATTGAGCCGTTGATTACTACCCGTTGGATCTGACATTCTAGCCAGCTTTCTATCCATCCACAGTCCATTTATCCAATCCATATTCCCTTAACTTGCTGGCAAGAATATTGTGGGAGACCATATCAGAAGCTTTGCTCAAGTCAAGGTATATCACATCGACTGACTTTCCCGTAACTACAGAGCCAGTTACCTCATCATAGAAGCTAATCAGATTGGTCAGGCACAACTTGCCCTTTGTGAATCCATGTTGACTATTCCTGATCCGTTTCTCTCTTCCAAGTGCTTCAAAATTGATTCCTTGAGGATCCCCTCCATGATTTTTCTAGGGACTGAGGTAAGGCTTACTGGTCTGTAGTTCCCTGGATTGTCCTCCATCCCTTTTTTTTTTTTTTTTTTTTTAAAGGATGGACACCACATTTGCCTTTTTCCAATCATCCAGGATCTCTCCTGATTGCCACGACACTTCAAAGATAATAACCAAAGGCTCTGCATTAAATCCAGGCCCATGGATTTGTGTATGTTTAGCTTTTCTAAACAGTTCCTAACTTGTTCTTTCCCCTCCAAGGGCTGTCCACCTCCTTCCCATGCTGCGTTGCCTAGTGCATTTGTACGGGAGCTGACCTTGTCTGTTAAAACAGAGGCAAAGAAAGCATTGAGTACTCCAGCTTTCCCCACGTCCTCTGTCACTAGGTTACCTCTCTCATCCAATAAGGGCCCCACACCCTCTTTGATCACCCTCCTATTGCTAACATGCCTGTAGAAACCTTTCTTGTTATCCTTCAAATCCCTTGCTAGCCGCAATTCCAATTGCTTTTTTGCCTTCCCAATAACTCCCCTGCATTCTTGAGCAATATATTTATACTCCTTCCTAGTCATCTGTCCAAGCTTGCACTTCTTGTAAGCTTCCTTTTTGTGGTTAAGCTCACCTAGGATGTTTCTGGTAAGCCAGCCTAGTTGCCTACCATATTTGCTTTTCTTGCAGCGCATTCTTTAAAATACTGCCAGCTCTCCTGGACTCCTTTTCCCTTTATGTAAGCATCCCAGGGAATCCTGCCCATCAGTTCACTGAGGGAGTCAAAGTCTGTTTTTCTGAAGTCCAGGGTGTGTGTTTTGCTACTCTCCTTTCTTCCTTTGGTCAGGATCCTGAAATCTACTATCTCATGATCACTGCTTCCCAGGTTGTCACCCACCTCTACTTCCCCTGTTAGTTCCTCCGTGTTTGTGAGCAGCAGGTCAAGCTGTGCATAGCCCTTGGTTGGTTCCTTCAGCACTTGTACCAAGAAGTTATCCCCAATATTCTCTAAAAACTTCCTGGATTGCCTGTGTACTGCTGTCTTGGTCTCTCGGTTGTCCAAAAAAAGCCTCATCTACCTCATCCACCTGATCCGGTGGTGTATAGCAGACCCCAACCAAAACATCACCCCTGTTCCTTCCACCTCTAAATTTAACCCATAGACTCCCAACAGTCTTTTCTTCCTCTAAATACTGGAGCTCCAAGCAATCATACTGCTCTCTTACGTACAATGCAACTCCTCCTCCTTTTCTCCCCGGCCTGTTCTTCCTGAACAGTTTATACCCTTCCATGACAGTGCTTCAGTCATGCAAGTCATCCCACAAAGTCTCCATTATTCCAATCAAATCATAGTTCAACTAGGCCAGGGCTTCTAATTCTTCCTGTTTGTTTCCCAGGCTTCTCGCATTTGTGTACCAACACCTTAGATAACCAGTTGATCACCCTACCTTCCCCATCTGAATCGGGGTTCTTCTTTTGTTGCTTGTTCCTCCTTGTGATTCTTCCCAGTGTCCAACTACCTCAGTTACCTCAAGGCTTTGGTCAGCGTCCCCCAATGAACCTAGTTTAAAGCCCTCCACACTAGATTTGCAAGCCTGCCCGTGAAGATGCTCTTTCCTCTCTTGGTTAGGTGGATCCCATCTCTTCCTTACAATCCTTGTGACCGGAACAGAGTCCCGTGGTCGAAGAAACCAAAGCCCTCTTTCCAACACCACCTGAGCAACCATACGTTTACTTCCTCAGTTCGATGATCCCTACCCAGACCATGTCCTTCAACCAGAAGGATGGATGAGAACACCACTTGTGCTTCAAATTCCTTGATGCTTCTTCCCAGCACTACATAATCTGCTGTGGCCCACTCAAGATCATTCTTGGCTGTATTGTTAGCTCCTACATGGAGAAGCAGGAAGGGGTAGCGATCTGAAGGCTTAATGACCTTTGGAAGACTCTGTCACATCCTGAATGCGAGCTCCCTGTGAGCAGCACACTTGTCGAGATTGCAGGTCTGGATGGCAGATGGATGACTCAGTCCCTCTTAGGAGGGAGTTGCCGACCACCACCACCCGTCTTCTTTTGGGGGTGGTGGTTGTGAAACCCCCATCCCTAGGACTACGCATCCCATGCCTCCGGAAGATGGTGTTCCCTTCTGATTTCTTCCATGAGAGGTCCCTGCCAAAGCATTCAACACCTTAGTGTCTGTGGAGAGAGCCTGAGTAACTTTAGAGTTACTTACCTCTAAAGGGATGGGGGATACCTGAGTTGGCTGCCTTCTCCTTCTAGAGGTTACATGCTGCCAGTTCTCTTCCTTATCCTGTACTGTCCTGATTGGCTCTTTAATCCTTCAGGCACAGCAGGCTGAACACAGCCTTCTATCGAGGAAGTCTTCATCCTCTCTGATAGAACATAGGGTCGATACTTGGGCCTCAAGTCCTCTAATTTTTTCTTCCAAA
Organism: Pelodiscus sinensis; assembly: GCF_049634645.1. Classification (NCBI taxonomy): domain Eukaryota; kingdom Metazoa; phylum Chordata; order Testudines; family Trionychidae; genus Pelodiscus; species Pelodiscus sinensis. The sequence goes on along the minus strand of NC_134717.1, from coordinate 24,790,652 downwards.
ATGAAGTCTAGCTTGCACTTAGTGCAGATGAAATCCCTTCTGTCTTCTGGAAGGAAGACAAATATGGCACATGCTGTGCAGATAACAGCAGACGTATCACCATCTACATCTGGACTCTTTCTGAGAGATTCCTCAAATGTTGTTAAATGAGTCTTTGACGGGGAAGGAGTGTAATGAAAATACTTTAAATAATGGCGAGTGTATCTTTCCCCTTCCCACTCTCCTTCCCATGCCCTCTCCAAATTCCCTGTTAATAGCCCCTATTCACAAGCTCCCTGGTCGCTGATTCACTCCTTTATATAGCCCTGGACTGCTTGATAGCCCCTCTCCCTGATTAAGGCTCAACCAATGAGCAGAGGCTTCTAGATTTCAAACCCTGATTAGAAGCTCACAGCTTCCACCTGCCAGCCACAGTACTCACTCCGTTTGTATGTTTGGGGAGCGGGAGGTAGGGCAGGGGAAAGAGGAGGGGGACAGGAAAGGGGGGGAAAAAAACCCAAACAGCCAAACACAAGCTCAGCACACAAGAAAAACACACACTACAAACAGCCACTTCCCTAAAGGGTCCTGTATTCGCTTCCTCCTTTATCTGGAGAACTCACTCTCCAAACTCCCTGTTAACAACTCCTGTTCACCTTATGTAAGCAGTCTAACCTGCATATTGTTATAGAACTTCATCTTTTCAAATATTTCACTTAGGAATTGCATTGATGGCTAATAGTTCTTGTGTTTGACAATATTAAAGATATTGTATCCTCCATAGCATGTGTATATATAAATATGTAAAGTGTGCACTATATAAAATGTGTGTTATATTCAAGGAAAGATGATAGTTAATGGAGCTTTGGAGAGATGGCCATAGATATTAAACTGTAGGGAATTGTAATTGCATACTTTTAACTGCAATGTTCAAAAGGGTAAGTATGGACTTTTAAATTACTTTTTGTTCATTTACTTAAACTTCCCAGATGCATTATTTTCAACTGTGGATTGCCACCAATCTGTGCACTAAACTCATTCTTTTACAACATTTTATTTCTTTTCTCTCTGTATGTGTGTATGTTATGAGAAATGTAGTTGAGCTCATTTGTGCTTTAAGTTTCATGACTTTTATTTTCTACATGGCAGGTCCGTTCTAGTGATTGACACATCTCCATAGTCTCAGGACTGAAGATGGCATAGTGGTCTGAAAGTTTAGAAGATTATTCAAGTAGTCACCTGAATTATTTTAGAGGCTGGGCTGAAATTCTCATGGAAAGAGACTTTCATGTAGAAGCTTCAGGAATTTCTAGTCTTTCTGAAAACAGAAGGGATTTCATCTGCACTAAGTGCAAGCTGGTCTATTTTGGAAGAAAAAATTAGAGGACTTGAGGCCCAAGTATCATCCCTGCGTTCTAGCAGAGAGGATGAAGATTTCCTCGATAGAAGGCAGTGTTTAATTTTTCAGACACAGCAGGCTGAAGAGTCAGTCAGGGCAGTACAGGTTAAGAAAGAGACTAGAAATATGTTATGCTAGAATTACTAGAACCAACTTTTTGGGGATAGTGTTTTGGTATTGTAACTCTTCTCCCAGTCCTTCTGCACACTTACCAAAAGAGAGCCATCCATAATTGGTCTGCATATTTTCTTCGGCAGTGCCCTTTGAATTCAGTAGGTCTCTACACGAGGTCAGGGTTACACCGTCACCTGAGAGACCAGATTGTAGGATTGTGGTGGTCATTTGTCTGTTTGGCAAACCTCAAAAGACATTAGTTTCACAAACTGCTACTAATTAGCCCATTTCTATTCTTGATTGTAGCTTTAAGAAGGTCTTAATTCATTGACCAAAGATTTTGCTAGTGAAAATTCCATGTATTTTAAATAAAAGATTCTTGTGCTTTTTACTTAGAAGAAACATAAGCATTCAGGTGAAAAACATGCATAGAGATGTGCTGTCTGAGTATATAAGTGAATGGTATTTTCATATTTTCATAATATGTGCCCTGATCTTGAATTACTTGAATATGAAATTGGTGGGAGCATTTTGTACCATTTCAAAGAGAACACCGGAAAAGCATAAGCATTCCCATACACACTCATCTGCTTAATTAGAAATTTCTTTGCATGACTACAAAAGAGCAGAATTATGCTCAAGGCTAGGTTTTTTTCACTTACATAGAAGTTGATTTCCTCAAAACAAAATTAGCCCTCTCCAACACTGACTTCAGGCTGGCTTTATTGAATATGATCCTGAGTCTGATTTTCCAAAGCCATAGTGCTTTCCATTTATGCCTTCCTATCCTCTGTGTTGAGCATGACTGAGATGCGGGTATTCAGGCCTGATGGTCAGGCTTAGAGATGAGACTGGAGCTGGTATGAAGGATTGGGGCATAGTCAAGAGAATAGCCAAGAGTTAGTTCCAGGGTGGTGAAGGAGCCCCTGCCAGGATCAGCTGTGCTCTATGTGTTGCTAGGAGACTGACCTTGCTGTGGCAGGTTCCTTGACACTCAGAATTCGCAACAACTTTTGTGGGTTATACCTTTGCCTCCTTTTCATGGCGTCTGATGAACTGAGTTCAATGTCTGTATTGATCTGTTTTTCCATTTGGGACCGTGTCTTCCTATGTAGTCTATAAAGTACCATGCCGCAATATGATAAAGCAGATAAAATAAAGTAATTAGTATAGAATCATAGAAATGTAGAACTGGAAGGGACCTCAGTAGATCTAGTCCAAACTCCCTGTCCCCTTAGTGCAGTAATAGGGATATTACTTGCTCTGATGTTTCATCAAATGGACTAAAGTAGGGCAAAGCTATTTTTATTGACTATATGTGATGACTATTCAGCCTCTTCACCATCAGTGATTTAGAGCTATATTAGTTGAATGTATTTTACAGTTGAGCTAGCTTCTCCTGTCCTTACTCAAGCTGGGTAGTAACTTACTCTATAAATTAGATGTAGTGAATGTTCTTAGGAAGCATTCTTAGCATTCCCAGTCTGAGTATGGATAAAATAATTTGTCTCTCATGCTCTGGTATTCTCATGCCTTTCTGCTATATTTCACAAGCCTAAAGTACTTTGCTCTGTTTACAGTTTTCAGTTTGGTGTGGAGGGTTAAAATGTCAGAAAATTGTCTTTGGAGACTAAGTATTAGATCCTCACCTAGGTGTTTTTTTTTTAATGTAGCCCCAGTGAAGCTATGCTGATTTAATCTCCCCTCCCACCAACAATCTGCCCTAAATACCTAAAATGCCCCAATCTGAACATACTTTTATGTATTAGATGCATTTTGTTTCCATCACTTTAATATCTTAGCACCAGCATCCCACTGGCAAAACTCCCCTTTTATATCAATGCAAGCACTGCATGTGCACTAATGGCAGGATTAGACCTCTGGTCTCTGACATAATCAGCCCAAGATGCTCTGGGCTGCAATTCACTGCTTGAAATGATCAAGAAAGGAGCATTTCTTTTTCCTAAAATTAGTGCTAAACTAATTGAGTAATCATGAAAATGGTTTTTGCTAGATAATCTGATTTTTATAAAGAAATATATCATTAGAGATGGCTATATAATCTTACCATTATGGGGAGTAGTTATCTTTGTCTACTAATTAGTGCAAGGATTAAGTATGGGTTTCATTAAAATGTGAAGATTTGAATCATGTTGTTGTTTTCTGGTTACTGAATATGCTAATTAGTCAAAACGTTCAGGTAGCAAGCACCCTACTCATGGGAGTTTTGGTGAGTAAGCGAACCTTTTTTTTTTAACTGTTACAGAATTTTTCCAGTTGATACTTCCATGTTGTGACATGTCATGTAAGACTGCATCTGTTATGTTGAATTAAGAACATGAGAGAGACTCTGACATGGTGAATCACAACACAACTTAATAGCCGCAACATTTAAACACTACATTATTTCCTTGTCAGTAACCTTAGCGGTGATAAAGATGAGACGTTTAGTTTCTATCTTCATTGAATCTGCATTGGCTCCTTAATGCATCTTTTGGTAACTTCAGGCCCAGTCCTCAGAGCGTTTAACTAGAAAATGGTCATTAACATCCACGTACTGAAGTCATTGGAAACTTTGCCTGAGTAAGGACTGCAGGACTTGGCCCCAGAGTTTTTACCATCTGTGAAGTATAAAATAGACTCAAGATTAAACTAGCAGACTTGTTATTTGACAGTTTATAAAATATTTTAGTATCTTTTTGGCAGTAGCACTTTGAATGCTGGCAAATGTACACATTGCTTGCAGTTTCAAAACCTTGTAATGAGTATTTTCCACTGTAATAGCAGTGAGTTGAAATTTGGATAAACCACTTAGACTTGTGAACTCTGACATGCATGGTAACTATGTCTTTGCAAAAGAATTTTGTAAAGTATTGGAGCTCCTACTAATAGCACATCCATCTTTCTGCACACCATAAATCTTAAGAAAATTTCTATTACTCTGCAATTTGTCTGGCTTATGCTATTTATTAGCCATTTTATTCTGCTGCTTTAAGAAGTAATGTGATGTTCATTTTATTGCTGGTTCAATAAATTGTTAATTATAATGCAGTGATTGCTGCTGACGTGATTTAAAAGCTACATTAGCACTATAGCATTAAGTTTTAACTATTTTACCCTTCAATTCCCTGTTTATACAACAGTAAAAGGAAAATGGCCTTAGACTAATTTAAAAAATGAAGGTACTTGTATCTATTGATCACATGACATACTCGAAATTTTGTTTAAGAAAGGAAAGGTTATACTCAGGTCTGAAAGAAAAAATGAATCAACCAAAGTATTGCATTGCAGAGAAAAGTGTTCTTAAGGCAAAATTAGCACTAAAGTTAATTTAACTAAATTACTCAATTAAATTAGAATCTTCTCATAGTATATTAGGGAGGGAAAGGTATTCATCCAAACCGCCATAATTTTCTAGACTTTGAATTGTTTGGAGTACACATACTATATGTGACTATTAAAGCAAAAGAATTTTACTAAGGCCTAGAGTGGAAAAGGAACATAATTTGTGTAAGAATACTAGAATAGGATGTATGAGACTTGAGGGAAATCCTCTTAAAGAGAAAACAAATTGGTACAAGTATAATAAAAAAAAAATCCATGACTGAATACATAGACAACACAATGGTCTCTAAACCACAGACCATGAACGTACTACGTGGGGAAAGGATTCAGCTCAGAAACACAGACTTTCTATCCCCTACATGCATGACAGATATTTATTAACTTCTAATAGTATTAGAGTACGTAGCCTCTAGAGAGTGATAACCTTAAGGAGGTCTGATCCATGTAATAGAAAGCACATGCATTGTATATGTCCAGCCAGTTCTTCCCCAATTATTTACTTTTCTCAATTAAGTCCAACATCAATTTTGATCATTTGGACTTTATAGGAAGACAGTGCAGTAGTTGGGTACCAATCAGTACTGTAGCTTGATATATGTATACACGTAACTCTTGAATCTGAGTTTTCAGCTTTTGTAATCTACTCGTAAAGAAAAAGCATCCTTTAAAACTGTCACTTGAGCATGTGCAGGTGAAATAGGACTGAGAGCTTCTTGCTCTGTGCAAAAAGTCTGAGAGGTAGCCATGTTTCATCACAAAGTATAGTGACCAAAAACTAACTAGATATATGTTCATATTAACCCAAAATAAGCAGCTTTTTGAAGATTGCCATAGCCAAATTCTGCCTTCAATAAACCCCCTCCCTACCTGAGACAGTGCTCAGTATCTTCAAAAGCAATGAGTATTTCTATTTCAGGACACAACCGGCTGAATGCTTTTATAGATCAGACTATATACATAATTTTGACCTTGGAGAAATAATTCCATATTTGAGTGTCATAGGATAGGCACCATTAAAAAGTCCACACACAGAACATTAAGACAGTAGTTTCTTTTCCTAAGCATAGGACAGTATTAGGTGACATTTTGATACTATTGGCAAACACTGACTTTAAGTTATTTTCATGAATGAATACAACACTATGTGTCTGACCATAAACATGAGGATAAAGCCCACTCCAGCTTGCAAAATTGAAGCTGAAGACTCAACAGTCACACAGTTCATGTAATATCAATACATCCTCAAACTTCTTAAAGAAAAAAAAACTACTAAACCACTGAGTAAGAGACAACAGAAAACACACATGATTATTTCCAACGTACATCACAAGATTAGTCTGAGGGATAGCAGTGTTAGTCTGTAACGTTAAAAACCATGAGCAGTCGTGGGGTACCTTAAAGACTAACAAATGTATAAGGTAGTGAGCATTCATGGGTAAAACACACATCATCAGATGAGAGAAAAAAAAAAGTAAAATAAAAATAAAAAAAAATCATCAGATGAGTTGGAGTGGAAATTACATAATCCAGAATATAGATAATAGCAAAAGCAGTTACCTGTCAATTGTGAGACCAGTATTATTGAAGCTAATCAAGACAGTCTGTATGTCCCATTCATAGCTTTTGATTTATAAATGTGAATGTCAAAGGCAGCAGAAATTGCTTTTGTTGTGCATTAACTAGTTAATATCTTTATTCCAGCCCAAGTTGATAGTGCTGAATTTGTAAATGAATTCCAGTTCAGCTATCTCCCTCTATAATTGGGTGACAAAGTTCCTTTGTAGAAGAATGGCTACTTTTTAAATCTATTACTGAATCTTCAGAGATGTTGAAATGTTCCTCTACGGCATAGGCTTCCAACCTTTCTAAAGCATGAGATCACTTTTTGAATTTAAATGTAATCCAGGATCCTCCTCAAACCCAAATACCCTTGCCTCACCTCCTTCCTGTCCCTTTTCCAAGGCCCCACTGCGGCTCACACCATCCTCCCTTCCTACCCCACCCTCACTCATTTTTATCAGACTGGGGGAAGAGGTTTGGGGCTTGAGGGAATGGTATGCAGACTCTGATCTTGGGCTAAGAGATTTGGGGTGTGGGAGAGGTTCTGAGCTGAGATTTGGGCAGGGAGTTGAGGTGCTGGAGGTGGTTGAGGGGGTTGGTTCTGGGAGGGAGTTTTGGGGGCTCAGGGCAAGGGCAGTGGTTTGGGGTACAGGAGGGGTTCAGGACTGAGGCTGGGGTTTTGAATGTGAGCTCTAACTTGGCTTATCCAAAGTACTTCTAGATGGTGGTGCAGGGGTCTAAGGCAGGCTCACCCCTTCTCTGGCACTGTACCACTTCCAAAAGCAACCAGCAAACTCTCTCCATCCCTGCCTCCCCTGCTTTGTTGAGATGGGGTACAGGATGAGGGGAGGAGCACCCTGACATTAGCACCCCCTCCTCTTGTTCTTGTGCCCTGCACAGAAAGCAGGAGGCTCCCGGGGCTGTTGGAGCAGTTCCACAGCAGAGGCGATGAGCAACACAGCAGTGCTGAGAGAGGCAGATGAAGTGCTGGCACTTGACAGCCTCCTGGCCAAATCTGTCAGTATCCCCTGTCAAAGGCTCCAAGATCTACCAGTAGATCCCGATTGACTGGTTGGTGACCACTGCTCTACAGGTTTATGTGTGTTACCATTCCTGATGTCTGATTTGTGTCCATTTTTCCTTTTGTCATAGAGACTGTATAGTTTGGCTAATATACATGACAGAGGGGCATTTCTGGCATAGAACACATTAGAGGATGTGCAGTTGTAGGAGCTCTGATGCAGTGATTTACGTGCTTAGGTCCTGTGATGGTGGGCTGAGCTGGCAACGGGGTTTGTTGTAGGATTAGGTTCTTGGTTGAGTGCATCTGTGGTGTGGTTTGTGACTGCTGCTAAGTATTTGCTTCAGGTTGGGGGGCTGGCTATAGCCAAGGATTGGCCTGCCTCCCAAGGTATATGAGACTGAGTGGTTGTTTTCCAGGAGATATAGTAGATTGTCAATGATGCTCTGGGGCAAGTATAATATAGGTGATGACCAGCAAGTGGTGGTCAGGTATTTTCCTTGTTGGGCCTGTCTTGAAGTAATTGATTTCTGGTTACTTGTCTGGTTCTGTCAGTCTGTTTCCTCACTTCTCCAGGTGGGTATTGAAGTTTTAAGAATGCCTGATAAAGATCTTGTAGGTGTTTGTCTCTGCCAGTGTTATTGGAACAGCTCCAATTATATCTTGGGAGTTGGCTCTAGACAATGGACCGTGTGATGTGTCCTGGAAGCTGGAGACATGTAGATAAGAATAGTGGTCAGTAGGTTTCCGGTATAGGGTGGTGTTTATGACCATCATTTATTTGTACTACAGTGCTAAGGGAATAGATGCTTAAATCACAGCCAGGGCAGCTTAGGAAGTTTTTCGTAATGTTCATAGAATCCTATTAATATTAGGAAAAACTTACTCAGCTGCCCTTGCTGTGATTTAAGCCCATTGATCCTTGTCTTATCATCAGGTATTAAAGAGAACCTTTTTTCCCCCTTCCTCCTTGTAGCAATCTTTTTTGTGTGTTTGAAAGCAATTATCATGTACCCACTCAATCTTCTATGCTTCAGACGAAACAAAACCTGTTTTTCCAATCTTTTCTCAGAGGTTATGTTACCTAGAGTTTTAATAATTTTTTCTGCTCTTCTTTGAACTTTCTCTAAATTGTCCATGACTATCCTGAAATATGGAATATTCCATCTGAGGCCTAGTTAACATAGAGTAGAACAGCTGTACAGAAGAATTACTTCTTGTGTCCTGCATACAACACTCTTGCTAATACATCCTGGAATGAAGTTTGCACTGTGTGTGTGTGTGTGTGTGTGTGTGTGTGTGTCTTTACAGACAAGGTCAGCTTCCAGTCTACTGCACTAGCCCACACAGTATGGGAAGGAGGTGGGAAATCTGGGATCATCTACCATTTGCCAGGCAGGCCACTGAGAAGGTGGATAGTTAAGCTGGCAGGAAACCAGAGAGGTGTCCATAGAACATTTCAGTTTCAACAAATTATCATTTCCAATGAAAAAAATGTTCCAACAGAAAGTTTCCAGCTATATCCAATTTTCTTAGTCAAATACAGCCGTTCCCCAAGTTACGACCACCTCCACTTACGACCATCTGCACATACTATCAAAGCATTCATAAATGCGGATCCAAGTTATGAACGGCGATCCATGCTACAAATGGCGATCCGCGCTTATGAACAGCGCAGTCACCATGTAACTCTATGGGATCCGAGTTACGAACACTTTGAGTTACAGACCAAGTGTTGGTCTGTAACTTGTTTTTAACTCGGGGACCAGCTGTATAAGATAAGGCTATGAACCAAAAATGTATGTAAGATTTAAGGAATAGTGAACTGTATTGTGGAAAGCGGTACATGAGAATGGAATAGATGTGGACATGATGTCTGTCTTTGGTGTAGTAAAGCAAATGTAGTCCTTGTATATAAGAATAGAGGAAAAATACAGTGGAATAAGGTGGTGGAACTACATAGAAGTATATGAATCAGTGAGACCATTACTGGAATAGTGTGAAACTTTTTTCTTAACCCTTTTTAATATCTAAGACTGTCAACAGAAGAGAGTCACAAGAATGTATATAAGGTCTAGAAAACCTGCCTTACAGTGAGGGGAGAACTTCAGACTTCCAATAGCAAAAGTTTATGGTATAGATAGGTATGAACAATTAGGCCAGATATTTCCTGATATGTACCAGAAATATCAAGGAGATTGTTAGAAAGGTGGCGTGCAGAGCAACTGTGGCAGGAGACAATAGGCAACCCGTTAAAGAGAACTGAAAGAATGAGAGTGGGCTATTTTATTTGAGGCATGAAGCATTATGATCGTCATCCTTTGTTTTTGAAAGTTGTTCAGATTGTAAATTTGGATATACCAATTTAACACTGATTGTAGAGATCACACAAACAGTTATCCAAAAATTCATAACAAAAAAAGAAATCATTAATGATCTATGAAACTTTATGCAGAAGTGCATTCAACAGTCTGCATATTATTACTTTGTATTTCAGTAGTACCATGGTATGCCTAGTAATTTTCAAACATAAATGCAGACACAGTTTCTCCCCTGAAGTGCTATGAAAGGAGTGCTATGAAAAGAGTATTTTCATATATTTGTTTGGGTTTCGGGTGGGAGTGGAAAAATATTTGTGATGAATAAGGGACCCCTCTGGTTATTGTTGAGATTTCTAAGTATAAATTATAAACTCCATGTTTCAAGAATTCCATGGAGGGAATGAATCTATTTCAGACAACCCAAACCCAGAGAGTCGACCACCTTTAATATGGAGTAATCAGGATTTGACTAAAGTTGTGTCATAGTGATATGAGAACCTTTTTTACCTGCATGCTTTACGTGAGAGCTTCTGAGAGAGATTGGGCTAAAACTGATGGGTTTGATGCTCTAGAAATATGCATGAGACTAAGGGTACGTCTAGACTACTGGGTTTTGTCGACAGATACTGTTGACAAAACTTCTGTCGACAAAGATCGTCCAGACACATTGAGTTCTGTCGACAAAGCAAGCTGCTTTGTCGACAGAACCCTGTAGTCTAGACGCAACCCTACAGGCAATAACACCTTCTGTCGACAGAAGGTGTTAAGCCTCGTAAAATGAGGTATACCAGCGTCGACAAAACTGCTGAGTTCTGTCGACATTATGTCGACAGAACTCAGCGGTAGTGTAGACACTGATATAGTTTTGTCGACAAAAGTCCACTTTTGTCGACACAACTCAGTCTAGACACACCCTATGAATATGCTTAGAGATTATATCTCAAAAGAGTTGTCAGGAGGGGGTGGGATATGGGACAGCAGTATCTCTGCAGGAGAAGCCTTTTCCACACACAAACGCAACTGGCTAAATTACTTCTGGCTTAATCTTCTCTGGAAAGAAGGAAGGAGGAGGCTTTTTAAAAAAAAGACACAAGGGAAGACCAAAGAAAAAAGGCTAAAAGAACAGCATGCAGGTTGTCACTTAGAGCATGAAAAGTCACAAAGCAATCATTGCTTCTAAAGAAATGTAATCATCTTCTTTTTCTGTAATCAAATCTAACAACCTACAGAACTAATATTTGGGAAATAAAATAGTAGTTTTAATTTTAACTGATTTTGCATTTGAACATTGGAAGCAGACAGTGTAGCTTATCAAGAAGTCTGTAGTCTGTTTGAAAAGATTACTCAAGGTTTTCTACTTCCAAGGAAAGATAAAGACCCAGGATTCTGGGATGCACATGGGTATAGGTGAGTTGCAAAGGCTGAAATTGGTCAGTTCTCCAGAAGGCAGCTGAGCTATTAAAAATAGAATAAATGATGCTGGTGGTCTGAAAATGATGACCCTTTTGAAAATTTGAGAGCAATATTTTGATCTTTAGAATGTTTGAGAAAATAAACATGAATATTTTTGCTTGATTTATAGCGAAGAAAATGTCTTTGTAGATCTGGAATTTGTCCAGTCGTGGAATAGAGTGAATGCTGCATGACTTGGGTGACCAATCAGAAATAGTGAAAAATAACTATAGGCTGCAAGATGTCTGAATTAAGTATTCATCGATGTACTGATAGAATGGTAAAAGCCGAACATTTGTTCATAGATAATTTGTGAACAGAAAAAGGGTCTACATTTGTTTAATAATTTATTCAATATGAATAATTCACCCCATTCTTGCAAGCACTGAGACACAGAAATAACTTTCTGAAATATATGTTAATATAGAAATGATTAGTAATAACAACATATGCTCTGACTAATAAGTCAAGCAAAAATGGTTCAACATGGCAATATTGCATTTCACTTTGTTTTGCTGTGACATATTGTGAGGCATTGTACAATCATGGAATTTATTTTATTGCAAGGAGAGAGACCAAAACTTGCTATTAAGAATTTGCTACTTGATTCTTTTAAACTCTGGCACAAACAACCTTCCAGGGATTATAGGCAGTGTATTCCAACAGGTGTTCCTGAAAAAAGTGTTATAAATAGAACTACTACCCACAATTTCCATTTTCTAAATTACATATTACTAAAATTAAGATTGTCAATTATTTTCAATAAAAGCCAGGGACAGGTCATTGCAAGAAATAAAAATTCATGGAAGCCACTGACTTTTACTAAAAATAACCATGGCAAGAGCTGATGGGGGAGAGGGGAGCCAAGGAGAGCCTGAGTTCTGATGGGGAAAAGGGTGTGGCCCAGCATGCACTGTCATGGTGTCTTGTCACACCAGAGGCTGCCTGAAATGGCTGGGAGTACCTGATTGGGACTTCCATAGGACTGAAGTGGAGAATGTCACAGTGGTCTCAGTCATGGAATCTGTGACTTCTGTGACATCCATGACATGATTTTATATTTACCTATTACAGGGACCACCTCTAATGCAACTGAACACATGGAACTCCTTTTGTAGGCAAGGCTATAACTAGTATAATTTGTATTGGTTGCAATTTAATAGCTTGGGTCATTGCTGGAGAATTTATGAATGGGACTGGGCTTTGAGGAGGAATGTGAAGAAAGAGAAAGTATGTCATATTTGACCATTTCTTCTATTGTCCTATGTGGGAGAAATCCCAAGTTTGTGGGTGGAAGAGGACAGTAAAGATGTGTGAAGAAAACAATACAGCTACGTCTAGACTGGCATGATTTTCCGCACATGCTTTTAACGGAAAAGTTTTCCGTTAAAATCATTTGCGGAAAAGAGCGTCTAGATTGGAATGGACGCTTTTCCGCAAAAGCACTTTTTGCAGAACAGCATCTGTGCCAATCTAGACGCACTTTTGCGCAAAAAAGCCCTGATCACCATTTTCGCAATCGGGACTTTTTTGCGCAAAACAAATCTGAGCTGTATACACTGGCCCTTTTACCCAAAAGCTTTGCGCAAAAGGGACTTTTGCCCGAACGGGAGCAGCATAGTATTTCCGCAAGAAGCACTGATTTCAGACAGTAGGAAGTCAGTGTTGTTGCGGAAATTCAAGCGGCCAGTGTAGACAGCTGGCAAGTTTTTCCGCAAAAGCAGCTGATTTTGTGAATAAACTTGCCAGTCTAGACACAGCCGTTGTACAGCATGGGGCCCAACTTGAGGAGTGATTGGTAATGAGAATTAACATGAAGATAGAGCACACTTTTAAAAAGCCTTGCAAGCAAGAAAGTAATTTGATGTGATCCCAGCTGAAGAGAATATGGCTAGGAAAACATGGTTAGAGCAACATGAATACTAGCTTGGTATCAGCGTTCAATGGATTTGAAGAAGCATAGCTTGAGCATTAATAAAGTCAAACAGATGGAGGTTGAAGTAGTGAAGATAGGAAATCATGGCGCTCCAGTACTATTTTTTGAGAAACAGAAATAATTTTTCATTTTATTTCAGTTCTGGCATTTTCAGTCTTGGCTAGGATGAAGGGCCAAGAAACAAAATAGAGAGCAAGAGGTCAACCAGAAGGATCAACAAAAGTATTTCAGACCTAAAAAGCTTCTAGTTTTGTTTGTTTGGACTGACAATTTGAAGTGGCTTTTACTTCACCTGAACTGATTCATTTATCCTTTAATAAGTGTTCGACCAGTTCTTGTAAATAAAACCACATATATGCTATATAGAAAACTCATATTTTGGTCTTTGACCAAAACACTTCATCTGTATCATAAATCTATGATAATGTTTAAATTAGGCCTGTAGAGAATTATTCATTTTAAAATCAAAATCCTTCCATATCATCTGAAACTGATGGAATGGGGAAGAGTAAATGTCTGTTCATCAGCCACTAATAACGTAAGGTACTCTCACTTTTGTTTTTCAAGTGTTAGCTTATTCTGAATCAATTGTTAATTTTTCTTATTCAAACTCTCATCCAGCTTTTTGTGTTTTGACTGGTATTTTAAAATTTTAGTAAATTTTTGTTTTTATGAAGTTTGTGATTGTTCGGAGTTAAAATTTGCTAAATAAAAGTTTTAAATGTAAACTGAATTCTAATCCTGCCATCTCTGTATTTTGGTCTGATTTCTATTTAAATTATTTTAAATTCCTATTGATTTTTCAAAATCAAACATTAACAAAATAAATTAGAGTATTAGTGGACAATATCCTTATTTACAGCATGAGGAACAGTTGTCCTGGCAAATCCCAAAGGACTATGGCTTTTTTGGAAATCAAGTGTTACCTGGATTGATCTTTGGAAAGATGTTTTAATTAGTATGATTTTATATATTGAATTTATGTCCAATGCTAACCGTCTTATCATACCACTGATGCTTTTAATTCCCAATGCATTCTTTTGTAGACATACTTTGGAATATATAGTTTTTCATTCATATAATAATTCCATACCATGAAGTCCCCCAAAACTGCGACAGTTGCTGGGTTCAGCTTGAAATATCCTCACTTCTGAGCTTGTCCTTATCTCAAGACACCAGAAAGTTACTTTAACATGGGAAAGTTAAAGTTCAACTTAAAAATTGAAGTAGAGAAAAAAGACTAGGCAAGGGAAATAACGCTCAAGTACATATTAGTAAACAGTGATTTGGAGGTCCCTTCAGTTTCAGTATAACATTGTATCACTTTTTTTTTTTTTTTTTTTTAAGTTCTAGTCTGGTTTCAGATAGACCGTTTCAATGTCAAGTGATACAGTGCCAAATATATTAGCACACAATCCTTAGTTCAAAGGACCAAATGTTTGAGGCCAGGGCCATTCTAGTGCCACCAAAGTGCTAGTCACCAAAAAGGAAAATAAACGGATATGCTGATAACATCTGCATACGAAGGAACCAATTTTTGTTCCTGTAAATATTTGCAAATTCATATTATAATGTTTGAGATGTTTTAAAACCTGCATAATTCTACGTCTCTTAATTTTGGAATAAAGGGAGTTTGCACCTGAAATTGTTACTCTTCTTTGCTTGAAATCCCAAGAAATCAATGGAGTTGCATTAATAAATCATTGTATTTGTCAGTGCAGAGAATCAGACGTCTTGTGACAATTTAAGCCATGGTCTAAGCAAGTAAGCAAATAAGACTGACCATACTGCATGAAATTAGTGGTATCTAGCCCAGTATTCTGCCATCGAAGAGGTGCCATTTCTTTAGAGGGAGTTAACAGGATGCGGCAATTTATCCAGTTATTGCCTGTCATCCCTTTCAGTTGTCCAGAGGTTTAGGGACCTAAACTATGAGAGCATTGGTATGTGTCCCTAACCATCATGGCTAACAACCACTGATGGACTCAAGCTCAATTAACTTCTCATTCTTTGTTGTTGAACCCAGGTAGACTTTAGGCCCTTATAGCATTCCCTGACAATGAGTTACCCATGTTGGCAGTGTATTTATACAAATGAAGTACTTCATTATATTTGTTTTAAATATACTGCCCATTAATTTCAAGAAACAGGGTTTCCCAGTCCATTATGTGAAAGGATAAATAGCACTTCATTATGCACTTTCTCCACAATCTGAAGCAAATACTCACCAGCAGCCACACACCACACCACAGAAACACTAACTCAGGAACCTAGTCCTACAACAAACCCATTGCCAACTCTGTACACACATCTATAAAGTGACACCATCACAGGACCTAACCACATCATCCATACCATCAGAGGCTCATCTACCTGCACGTGACCATCTGCCATGTATTTTGGCCAAACTGCACAGTCTCTGGACCAAACGATAAATAGAAACAAATCAGACATCAAGAAAAGCAACATACAAAACACTGTAGGGTAACCTCCCTGGAAACTCAGTAATGGATTTAAAAGTAGTAGTCCTTCTACAAAAAAACAAAACAAAAAAAGCATTTAAAACCATACTACAAAAAGAAACAGTGGAACTGAAATTCATTCTTAAATTTAACATGGTCACATTAGGACTCAATAAAGACTTAGAACGGTTATATTCGTATCAAGGCAATTTTCTCTCTTTTGGTATGCACATCTTCCCATCTACTGCTGGGAGTGAGCCACATCCATCCTGACGGAATTGGCCTTGTTAACATTGGTCCTACGCTTGATAAGTAACTCCCTTCTTTTGATATGCTGCTACAATGAAAGCTTTGTGATCTGGCACTCATGGGGCAAGGGGGTTGCTGGTTAATTGAATGTGCCGGATAACAAATCTTATTGTTCTGCCCCAGCCTCCTACCACAGATCCAGCTTCCAGCAGTTCAAGGCAAGCTGAGGGGGGAAGGATACATCTACTGATGTCAGCCATGGCTGACTGGATAGGTGGGAATGAGGCTGGGGACAATGCTGGTTAACAAAGTATTCCATTTAACAGAGTTCCAGATCACAAAACCTTCACTGTGTGTGTATAGTCCTACCTCTGATTTCTACTGCATGCATCTGACACTAGTTTTTACCCACAAAATTTTATGCCCAAATAAATCTGTTAGTCTTTAAGGTGCCACAGGATTCCTCATTGTTCTTGCAGATACAGACTAACACAGCTACCTCTCTGAGACTTTTATCCACATCATTCATGATCTTATAGACCTCTATCATATCCTTCCTTAGTCTGTCTTTTTAATATCTCATCAAATAGAAACTGTTCCATGCCCTTAAACATTTTTGTTGCTCTTCTCTCTTTTCCAATTTACATGTTTCTTTTGTAGTGAAGCACCCAGACCTGAATGCAACATTCAAGGTGTAGGTGTATGCCATGGATTAATATAGTAGCATTATGATATTTTCTGTTTTATCTATCTCTTTTCTAATGGTTTCTAATATTCTGTTAGCTTTTTTGACTGCCAATGCACATTGAATATATATTTCTCAGAAAGTTATCCGTGATAACTCCAAAACTGAGCGGAAACAACAATTTCAGTCCAATAATGTTGTATGTGAAATTGGAATTGTTTACTAATGTGCATTATGTTGTACTTAGCAGCATCGAATTGCATCTGCCATTTTGTTGCCCAGTCATGCTCAATTTTGTGAGAGCCCTTTATAATCCTTTCACTTTGCTTTTGGATGCAACTCTCATGAGTAATTCTGTACCATCCACAAACTTTGCCAGGGATTCCCTTTTAACAGATCATTTATAAATAAGTTGAATAGCACAGGGTCCCCAGAGACTTTATGGAACCATACAATTTACCTCTCTCCATTGTGAAAACTGATGATTTTTATGCAATTTTTGCTTCCTAACTTTTAATCAACTATTGATCCATGAGAAGACCTTTCATCTTCTCCCATCAGTCCCTATTTTGCTTAGAGCCTTTGGTGAGGGAACTTGTCAAAGGCTTCTGAAAGTCTAAGTACATTATATTCACTAAATCACTTTGTCCACACACATTTGACCTCCTTAAAGAATTCAAATAGATTGGTGGGGCAGGGTTGCCCTTTCAAAAAGCTGGATTGAGTTAATCTACATGTCTGATTGTGCTCTTGATCATACTTTCAGACAATCTGCTTGGTATTGAATTTAGCATTACTGCCCTGTCATGGCCAGGGTCTCCTCTAGAGCCTTTTAAAAAAATTAGCGTCATGTTAGATATTCATCAGTCATCTGGGTGAAAAGCTGATTTAAGCAGTAGGTTGTGTACCATCATTAGTGGTTTCATAGCTGGCATAATGCAGGTTGGACCTCCCTGGCCTGGCATCCTCGGGACTGAATGAAGGATATTGCTGGACCAGAGGAGGTGCCTTGCTCCTAGCCTGCTGTCAGCCCCAGGAGATCCCTGGCTCTGCTGGCCCAGTGGATGAAGATCCCTGGCTACCTCTGGCCAGCACTTTTTGATCCAGCAACATTCAGAGAGTCCTGGATTTGAGAGGTTAAAACTGCAGCAGCAATATCACGGGAGTCTTGGGTGTTAGCATGGGCACCCAGTCACTTATTACTCTTTAAATTATCTGTTTGTTCCTAAAGCACTTCTGTGGATGCCTCAATCTGGGACAGATTGGTCATCTGAAAATAATTGCAAGTATGTAAGAATCTACCTCACATTCTCTGCAGTGAAGATTGAGGCAAAAAATTCATTTAGCTTCTCTAAAACAGCCTGGTTTTCCTTGAGCACTCCTTTTGGCACCTCAGTTGACCAGTGGCTCCAGTGCTTTGTGTTGCAGGCCTTGTGCTTCTGATGAACTTTTCTTTTTCTGTTAGTTTTGTGTCTCTGTATTTGTACTTCAAATTATTTTTGGTTTGTCTAATTATACTTTTACACTTGTCTTGGCCAGAGTTTGTTTCTGTTCTGTTCCTGTCTTTGAGAGATCTCGATAAAATAGAATTTACCAGGGCTTTTATTTGTTACCCATGAACTTTTCCTTTTCCTCTACTGAGTCTCCATGACATTTAGTTTAAAATAAACTAACTCCTTCCCATTTTCCCCATCTCCTCTCTTCACTCATCTGCATGTTTTGTTGTTACAATTCAGGCTTTCCTCTTTTTTTGTCCGTTCCACTTGAAAATCTCTGAAAAATCCAGGTTACCTGTCAATAATGTACAGAAGATTAACAATGTACTTAGCATGCACACCAGTAGTAACTCATCATTACCTATAAATGTTCAATAAAAGTTTTACAATGCTTTTACTACGTTATAAATGATAAATAGCTGACAATAGGTGTCTTATAAAGTATTTATATTCTATTGTGGCTATGTTAAAGCTTTGAAAAAAGTATACTAAAAATGACAAAGTATAAATGCTGGAAATACTGTACATTTACTAAGCCATTTGTTTTTTTTAACAATAAAAAAAAAGTCACTCAGTGGATAAACATCCTGTAGACATTTTTACCAGTATTTTCCCCCCTATTTTTATTCCATTTGATGTAATACATTTTTGTGTAACACTATTGGTTACATCTATGGGAAGCAATTGTGGCATCACCCAAAGCACTTGAATTTAGGTTGTGAATAAGCAAATAGACTTTACTGAGACAAATTACATATTGAATTCAGTGAAATCTTCCATAAAGTTTAGGCCAGCAGTCTAAGTCCCATCATATGTGTTGCCTGCATCACATCTAGTCACTGTGGGAAAGCTTCCTACAGTATGCTTTCTGTAGTTCATGTAGCAGAGTGATTTTTTTTTTTTAATTGACAATAAGAACTCCTTAGGCACTCCAACAGGGAAAAGAGAGAGAACTAAAGTTTTCAGTACTAAAAGATTTAATGGGATTAATTCCTTGTAAAATACAAGTGACAGTATTCTGTAATGTTTCTCCTATACAATGCACATGTTAATCTTTAATTTCCTTCACCAGATGCAGTGTAATCCTCCTTCTGAAAACACAGAAACACAATTGCTGTTGAAAAAACAATTGCAAAAGACGTTCACATACCCATCTAACACTGTACAAAGAAACTTCACATTTTTAACTTGAAAAGTTATTCTTGGAATGGAATAATGCAGCCCAAAGTGAGAAGGTTGCACTTCTCTGGAATCACGTTTCCACCCTTTGTAAATTATGTCCTCTCCTGTTCTTAGTCATGGATTTAGCCAACCCCCTTATTGAAAATATATACTTGTGTTCAGTGTGATACTTGGTTTTGCTTTTGTCCTTTTAACAAATGGCAACTAAACATACATTCATTAATAGCATGGGGATTCCATGCATATGTCACAATTCACTCGTTTTTCAGTTGCTTGGTTTTGCCACTTATTAATGAATTATCCCCTGTCCCAAAAGACCATGCAATTAATCTTAGGTGGGGTCAGTACATTAGCCCATAAAAAAAAAAATCAGAAAAGAAAACTACAAATGAAATATCTACCGTAGTACTTTTAACAATTGGAATGTGTGCAGCAGTAAAACAATTAACTGTTGGAAATATGAGTTGAATTAATTGAAATATCCAGATTGGTAGGCTGTCCTTATTACAAACAGGTGGCCACAAGCAATATCCTAGGGATAAATCTAGGAACTTCATCTGCAAAAACAGAGATATTTACCAGTTAGTCAAAGGTTACTGTAATATTAAGTGTAGAAGGTCATGTTTACATGACCCCTGATATTGGCAACAATTATATAGCTCAGGGGTTTGAAAAAACCCCACCCCTCATGAGTGACAGAAGCTTTGATGGCATAAGTGCTCATGTGCACAGAACTGTGTCCATAGGAGATGCTCCACCACCATAGCTACTGACACTCGTTTAGGTGGTTTTTATTACATCAAGAGCAAAGCTCTCCCATTGGCCTAGCCCAGCTACACAAACTACTTTCCAGTGACACAGCTATAACAGAACAGCTGCGCCACAGTAAGCTTTCTAGAGTGTTGAAATCATGAAGTTTTCTCTTAACTAATACCGAAGAGGCAATTTTAAACTCACATCTACCAGCAATGATGAGCTTACAATGGTCTGCAGATATCCTGTTCACAATGAGCATGCTTGGAAATATTAGTATGGTTACGCCCATCGTAATATCCTATACCTATCCTTAGAAAAGCATTGGTAACACTGGATTTATGGATAGATACTATCTGGATGTAGTGTGGGATTGGAGATCCATTAGGCAGGCTCAGAAGATAGGCAATGGAGTAATTGGACAAAGGAGAAGTGTTCAGGGAAAGATGGAATGAAGATGTGGGCCTGCATAACAAATGGAGTTGAGGGATCTAGTTGCTAAGGAATGGTGTGAGGAAGGCAGAGTGGTGAACTCAGTGCAAGGGCTAAGGAGAAAGTGGGGTGAGCTGCTTTGGGAAAGAAGGATGATAAGGTAGTGGAAGAACATAAAGAAAATCTAGCCATCACCATTATGGGTATCTCTACACTGCGAGGGTTTTCCGGGATACCTCCAGTATCCCGGGAAAAACTCCGCCACGTCCAAGAAACGCATTTGTTCTTTTGCTTTTTTTTTGCGGAATTTTGTCATCCATTATAAAATATAAGAATGGCCATACTGGGACAGACCAATGGTCCGTCTAGCCCAGTATCCTGTCTGCTGACAGTGGCCAATACTAGATGCCCCAGAGGGAAGGAACACAACAGGTAATCCCCATGTGATCCCTCCCCTGTCACCCACCTCCAGAGAAAACAGAGGCTAGGGACACCATTCCTACCCATCCTGACTAATAGCCATTGATGGGCCTAGCCTCCTATCTAGCTCTTTTTTGAACCCTGCTAAAGTCCTAGTCTTCACCAAATCCTCTGGCAAGGAGTTCCAAAGGCTTACTGTGCACTGAGTGAAGAAAAATGTGCTTTTGTTTGTTTTAAACCTGCCACCTATTAAACATTTTATTTACTTTCTAATTAGATTTGAATGAAGAAATAATTACTCCCTGATTATTTTTTATTTCAATATGCATGTACCTTAATTTAGTAATATTATAATGGAACGGGTTAAGAGTGAATTTGGCTATCGCGAAGAGTGAACATCCTGAACTGTTTCAGTGCATGATAATGAGCATTCCCCTCTTCAACTTTATCACCAGTCAAGAATTTTGGTGTTACAATCACTTTAGCTTTGTTGGAAAAGTGGGCATGTCTTAGTGCTGCTGAAATGTGTTTGGTCTAGTCAATTCCGCTGTGTAGGAAAGATAGAAAATATGGCAAAAGACCAGCTTGGCTTAACAAGGAGATCTTGCATGATCTCAAAATAAAAAAGGAGTCATATAAAAAATGGAAACTAGGACAACTAACAAAGGATGAATATAGGCAAGCAACACGGGAATGCAGGGGCAAGATTAGAAAGGCAAAGGCACAAAATGAGATCAAACTAGCTACAGGCATAAAGAGAAACAAGAAGACCTTTTATAAATACATTAAAAGCAAGAGGAAGACCAAGGACAGGGTAGGCCCACTGCTTAGCGAGGAGGGAGAAGCAGTAACAGGAAACTTGGAAATGGCGGAGATGCTCAATGACTTCTTTGTTTCGGTCTTCACCGAGAAGTCTGGAGATGTGCCTAACGTAGTGAATACAAGCAGAGAGAGGGTAAGTTTAGAAGATAGGATACACAAAGAACAAGTTAAAAATCACTTAGGAAAGTTAGATGTCAGCAAGTCACCAGGTCCTGATGAAATGCATCCCAGGATACTCAAGGAGCTGATAGAGGATGTATCTGAGCCTTTAGCTATGATCTTTGAAAAATCATGGCAGACAGGGGAGATTCCAGAAGACTGGAAAAGGGCAAATATTGTGCCCATCTATAAAAAGGGGAATAAGAACAACCCAGGAAATTATAGACCGGTCAGTTTAACGTCTGTCCCAGGGAAGATAATGGAGCAGGTAATTAAGGAAATCGTATGCAAACACTTGGAAAGTAATAAAGTGATAGGGAATAGCCAGCATGGGTTTGTGAAGAACAAGTCATGCCAAACTAATCTGATAGCTTTCTTTGATAAGATAACGAGCCTTGTGGATAAGGGAGAAGCGGTGGATGTCATATACCTAGACTTTAGTAAGGCATTTGATACGGTCTCGCATGATATTCTTATTGATAAACTAGGCAAATATAACTTAGATAGGGCCACGATAAGGTGGGTGCATAATTGGCTGGATAACCATAGTCAGAGAGTTGTTGTTAATGGTTCTAAATCCTGCTGGAAAGGGATAACAAGTGGAGTTCCTCAAGGGTCTGTTTTGGGACCCGTACTATTCAATATCTTCATCAATGATGTAGATATTGGGATAGAGAGTACGCTTATTAAGTTTGCAGATGATACCAAACTGGGTGGGGTTGCGACTTCTTTGGAGGATAGGGACATAATTCAAAATGACCTTAGCAAGTTAGAGAAATGGTCAGAGGTAAACAGGATGAGGTTTAATAAAGAGAAATGCAAAGTGCTCCACTTAGGAAGGAACAATCAGTTCCATACATACAAGATGGGAAGCGACTGTCTAGGAAGGAGCATGGCGGAAAGGGATCTAGGGGTCATAGTGGACCACAAGTTGAATATGAGTCAACAGTGTGATGCTGTTGCAAAAAAAGCAAATATGATTCTAGGTTGTATCAACAGGTGTGTTGTAAGCAAAACTCGTGAAGTCATTCTGCCGCTCTATTCTGCACTAGTTAGGCCTCAGCTGGAGTACTGTGTCCAGTTCTGGGCGCCACATTTCAAGAAAGATGTGGAGAAATTGGAAAGGGTACAGAGAAGAGCGACAAGAATGATTAAAGGTCTAGAGAACATGACCTATGAAGCCAGGCTTCATGAACTGGGCTTGTTTAGTTTGGAAAAAAGAAGATTAAGGGGGGACATGATAGCGGTTTTCAAATATCTATAAGGAGGAAGGCGAAAATTTGTTCCTCTTGGTTTCTGAGGACAGGACAAGGAGTAATGGGCTTAAAGTGCAGCAGGGGAGGTTTAGATTGGACATTAGGAAAAAATTCCTAACTGTCAGGGTGGTCAAATATTGGAATAAATTGCCAAGGGAGGTGGTGGAATCTCCCTCTCTGGAGATATTTAAGAACAGGTTAGATAGACATCTGTCAGGGATGGTGTAGACGGAGCTTGATCCTGCCTTGAGGGTGGGGGGCTGGACTCGATGGCCTCTCGAGGTCCCTTCCAGTCCTATTATTCTATGATTCTATGATTTTCAACTTCATACCTCTGTTATAAAACAGGGAAAGCATTTTCTTTGATACTTGGCCTAGTATAGGGACTAGGTCATGAATGAGAGGTAGTTGACTGGTTGGGATGATTTGCTTAGGATTGGTCCTGCTTTGGGCAAATGGCTGGACTCATTGATTTCCTGAGGTCTCTTCCACTCCTGGAATTCTATGATTCTAATCCAGGCAGGAGTGAGATGATTCTGGGTATGTGGAGAAACGAGATGATATTGAGGACGATAATATTTTCTACAGTTGGAGAGGGTGCCATACTTACTAGCATCTGCTTTCAGGACCATCCTATACCTTTGTCAGATCAAAGAGGAAACAAAGCAGGGCAGTTCATTATGGATATACGAGGTTACCCACTGTCACCCAACACTTATTTCTCCAGTGTGATTCAGGGATAGCTGCAAAAATTGAGAGGACCTATGCCACTGTGATTTCAAAGCACTTTGAAGCCAGTGGACCTATTTGGAGGTGCAGGAGTCTGCCTGTGCAGATCCCATTGCAGGATCACAGTTCAGAGAGTTTTAAACTGGTATATCTAATGAGATGAATTGTGTTCTCATTTAAATCAGGAGCAATCTCTTTTCTCCTACTCTTCCCTCCCCATAAGTTAAATAGCAGCAGGTTCAGGCCAATAAACAATGGGGCCTGAATGTGCAGCTTTTCTGCAGGAAAAACACCTGTCTTAAATGGTAGTTCTGAACAGAGAACAATTACAGATCTCTACTATTGAATCTAAAATGAAATCACATTGCGACAAATTCTGTTCTTGGCTACAATTAAAAACTGAATATGGCACCTTGGAGCCTGAAAAAGTTATTTTCCTGTTACAGGGGTGTCACCTCACCATGTTTTAACCAATCAGCTATAATTTTTAACACACTCTGCATTGACTTTCATTCTACTTTTTAAAATGAGTTCTTTATGGTTCATTTTCCAGTGCACCAAGAAACAGTTAAATGACTGAATCACGAGGGGTTGAGCATTTCCACAAACAATAGTCACAGGGAGGAAAATTAGTGGTTTTCTGTTAATGACTCATATTAGCCATCTTTGATGATCCAAAGCAATGGATTACATTTATTTTATTTTACTTCTTCCATATTCCTGTCATTGGGCTGCTTGTGTGATTGCTAGTTTTGTTGTTAAAAATGTCACCCAGAATCTTTAAAGCGAAAGGCAGGAAAAGTGGAATATACCTGTCATTTAGATCAGCTAGAACAAAGGTCCATGGAAAATATGTTCTCAGTTTGAAGATGCTTCCCTGCTGATTTTGTTTATCAGAAAATGGCAAGTTTTTGTTCCTAATGGAGTGAAATTTAAATAAAAACTGACCCTGGAAATAAAAGCAGCCATTATGACAAAATAAAATTATATATTTTATAGAAGAAATTGAATTAAAATGCTGGCTTCCTTCGGTTACATTCTTTTACATAAGGGAATGAATGAATGAGAGAGAGAGAGAATGAGAGAGCTGGTTGTTGAAGTAAGCTTTTTAAAAATCAATAATCTCTTGTAATTTTTATATAGATATATAAACCTTCTACAGACTTCCACAGAATATCTTGAATTCTAACGGGATTTGTATATTTCTCTTCATTACAATTTGGATTAGAGGGGTGAAATGCTGATTGGGATCAGGCTTCTTGTCTACAAAAGTAAGGTACTTGCCCAATGGAAGCTGATGGGGGTGGAGGGAATGATACATATAGCTCTTTAAAGACAATGGGAAAAAGAAACTGTTCGCAGAAAGAAAAAAAAAGCGGAGTGGGGGGAATTGCCTTTCCAGTATTGGTCACTGTGCACAAGTATATACAGCTCCAAAACCAAGCTTCTATCCCAAAACTCTTGTAAAAAATTTTCCTTACCCTTGCGGCTAGTAGTGGAAACTTTCCTAATGCTGCCCTCCATGCCTCTGGCAGTCTCTCTATACACTAGGTATTGGAACGGTAGAACGGTTAGTGTGCTGTTCAGTTTACTTGTTCAATATTATGAAGTTGACTGCTTTCCTACTACCTTCTCCTATGTGGGTGCTAAAACTGGGTCCTGAATTGCATGTTCTGTTGGTCAGCCGTATTCTTTTGCTCCTGTCTGCATTTTGGAATGTGCTTTCACAGGATGGCTGTAATATCCTTAATATGTCTCATCAAGCTTCCTGCACAACTTTTTGCAATACATAAGGAAGAGACTGTTGTACAAAACAATTCTCCCCAGGTTTTGTTCTGAGTGCAATACATTTTGGGACAGAAGTTTGGGTGTTAGTGCTTTGTGGATATCCATGTAATATAGATGTGGTCAATAAAACAGTTTTTATATATTTCACAACTGCATCACAGTGTCTTGATTTAAGGAGCATTCCAGTAATCTTGGACATAAGAGGCTCTTTGCCAACTGTTTCCCTTCTGCCTGAACCATTTTTGTGACCATTCGCAATAAATGCTTTTTCAGAGCATCTTGGTTTTTTGCCATCTGCTTTGACGCATCCAGTCCTCTGTTCCTGGTGGGATCCCATTTATATCTAATGAATATGAATATATCTTTGAATGCATGAAACTTGATGACCTTGAGTTGACTGATTGGGGGCGTGTAAGAGGGTTGCAAAATGTAGGTGGGAAGTAGTTCTTCTGTGATGAGCGAACAGAAGGAGTGGGCAGTTTGAGTGGTACTAGGAGCTGGCCCGCTGATTTGGTGGAGGAAGGAGGCAATTGCTCAGGGTCCCAGGCTATTTAAAAGGCCCCAGAACCCCTGGACACTGCTACTGCCACAGTAGTGGCATCTGGGAGCCCAGACTGCTTTAAATCACCCAGCGCTCTACCCCATCCACCTCCACCACTTGGAAATTCCTGCCCTTCCTCAGCTGGAGCCATAAGCCCTCTGCACCTGGGGAACCCTGTGCATGTGCCTCTCCTCCTAGGAAATCAAGAGCCTCACACCTAATTAGTGGAACCCCTCAGGCAGGCACCTCTAATTATGTGTAGATACTTCCTGGGTCCAGAAGAGGGGGTGGAAGAATGTGACGTGATGGGAGAAATAAGGAGTAAGTGAGGGACAGTGAGGTGAGGGTGGGGAATTTGAGGTTGTGGCAGGGAGCGGAGAGTTGGACTCATCAATCCCAGGTAGGCAGTAGGTGCCTTGGAAGGACAGAACTCTCTCTTCCCCCAGCTTCAGCTGGGGAGAGCAGGCTTCATGGGAGGAGGGAAGGGTGCCAAGATTTCTGGTGCTTTGCTGGCATTTTGGAGCATGGGGGAATGTGGCTACATGGAAGTGATCTTATGGATAAAGTAAAGCAATCCAAGATTAAAAGAAATAGATATGTGATGTGATTGGTGTCACTTTAAGAAGGTCCTTTAATGCTATTTACTCTTTTAGGCTACATCTAGACTACAGACTTCTTGTGCAAGAGAGCGTCCACACTGCAAAAGAGCATTGAAAAAGTGATGCGCTTTTTCGAAAGATAGTGTCCAGACTGCCTGGATGCTATCTTGTATGTAAGCTGTCATTGCTATGGACAGAATGGCCACCAGGGCACCTGTGCTTTTTCCTCTTCCCTCTTCTTCCGAAAAAACTCCCTCTTCCCCATCCACACACGCCTTTTTGTGAAAAAGCTCTTTTGCAAAAAGGCTTCTTCCTCGCAGAATGAGGATTACCAATTGCACAATAAGTCCTCTGTTCTTTGCATTTACTGTCAAAAGAACATGCTTGCAATGTGGAAGTAACTTAAGTTTTGTCGGAAAAGCATTTTGCCATTTTTCTGACAAAACTCTGTAGTCTAGACATATAGACTTTGATACTGATCCTTCAAACAGATATGCATGTGGAGGTCTCTCATGCATAGGTGTTTGCAGGACTGGGGCTTTAATGAATGAATACTAGAGCAAAAGCATGTAGATAGGCCTTGCTCATGAAATGTGCATAGTTATATTTCAAACAACGTTTATATAGAAAGTTTTAATGACTTGAGATAGGAAATAAATGGTTTCTTTTAATAAATATCAATTCTTTTTTTAGCATTGAAGATACCTGAAAACTGTAGTGTTAATGGTTTTTTTTTTAAATCCAGTATTTAATAATCAAATATAAATTGATTGATAAAACTGGAAGAACTTTACGAGGGATGCTGTTTGTTTGTTTGGCCTTACAATTAATTTCAGACAACTGATTTCCATTAAGCTTTTTTACAATTTGTTTGGGAAGAGGTACTGGAAACCATTAAGACCAGATGTTTGCTATCTAGTATAGCTCTGGCTTGTGAAGGGGTGGTTGCTCCACACTGGAGTGGAAAGGGTTAAAACAGTCCTGGGTGAGGGCCAAGGCTGGCAGCCAATTGGGAGAGGGCTTGAGGCAGTCAATCAAAGCCCAACATGGCTGTATAAAAACATGGCTGGCAAGGAGGAACTCAGCCTTGCACCAGTTTTGGAGGAAGGAGGGACATAGCTGCCTGCTAGAAGAGCAGTGCTGATGAAGGGCAGGGTGAGCCAGGGAAGCTCGTGCCTGAAATAAACTCAGTCTGAAGACCAGCAACAGGGGCTCAGGGTAGTACTATAGCTGCAGTGGAGCAGCCAGAGCAGGAATTGGCAGTAGTTACCACCCCCACCACTTTCCAGTGATGAAGTGGCCAGTTCAGAGTGCAGTTTTCCCCTGAGGGAAGGGGCCAGATGATGAACAGCAGTGAGTCACTGAGGCATGTGGTGGTTTAGGGATGACTGGGCTCCCTGGAAGGGCAGGTTCCCAGAGCATGGGCACTGCTGTAGGGCAGTACCCAGGGAAAGGGAAACTATGGTCTGGGAGGCATGTGGGATCTGACACGAGTGACGGAGAAGGGAATGCAGGAAAAACAGCCCAGCAAATGCAGGAAAAAACTATTTTTAGAAAATCAGCACTTGGCTACTATTTGTAGGGTTCCTGGAATAAGAGTAGTGCATGGGCCTGGATCCCACTGATGGCTGCTAGGAAAGTGGCTTAAGACTCTAGAAAGGGGCTAGAATTTAAATAGAACTCCTGACAAGCGTTGAGGACAGAGTCTTCAGGGAGAAAACCTTTGGGGCACTGCTTTATACCAGAGCAGGCACAGACTTAAAACTTGCCCGGAAGCCTAGAGTTGGGGCTAACAACATTAACAAGGGCACCAGAGACAAGTCCTTTGTACTTCTTACTTCAGAAAAGGTATCTTCATGTGTTGGGCCTCTGTGACTTAGCTGCGGGGTGGCAGCTGATAGCACAGCAAAGCAGAGAGAATGAACAGGTTCACGCTCAGCCAGCAGGAGGCAATCAGGAGAGGTGAATGAAGACAGTCACAGATTCTCCGCCTGGTTTTCACTGAGTTTTTGTTTTAAATCTTCATGTTCTTGCATTTTCTGACCGAAAATGGTGCGGTTGGAAAATGATCCATCAGTTCTCCCTGTCAATGCTGTGCTAGTGTGGCAGTCCAGCTGGACTTGTAGAGAGGGATTGATATGTGTCTTCTGCCCTCCGGCCTCCTCTGCTCTGCCTCTTCCACATCTGTGCATCCTGAATTGCTAGACTGAGTGCTGCAGTTCTGATGAATGGGAGGAAAGCTGGCATCAAAGAGATTGATGACTCCCTCCCCTATCTTTTTTGCTCATGGATCCTGTGTTAGGGACAAGCCTGTTGACAGGAGGAGACAAAAGGGAAAACTGTCCCAGGACATGACCATTCAAAAAGTCCTGGAGCTCCTGGCCAATGCTACTGAAGCCAGAGCCCTAATCCCTTTAAATTACTGCCAGACCCCATGCGGTGTGCTCAGGGCTGCCTTGGACCATGCAGCATACTCAAGGCAAAACTGGGGGCTCCCTGGGGGAGATGAACCCTACCCCGCCTCTTTCACTTGAAGCTCCTCCCCTTCCAGGAGCCTGGTGAGGCTGTTGGTCCCATTCGTTAGAGAGAATAACTCCCTCTGTCTACTTCCATTTTCTTATCTGTAAAATGGGGATAATATTTCCCTCCAACACAGCCGTGCAATAAGGCTGAAATTATTAATGGCTAGAAAGTACTCTAACATCCACAGATGTCAGGGAGAAGTTATTACTGCCTCTACTAGATGGGTGTGGAGATTTGTTTGGAGATGATTGTGGAGTGATTTAGTATGTTGCATTTTCAAGTATTATAACTGTTATTATGGCTTTTTGCAATGATTATTGAGGCTATTCAGCCCATTTCTGTTGTTCCTTTGATGACAACTGCTCTTGGGCTGTTAAAGGTTGAGCACAATACCACTGTTCTATAGAAAACGACACATTCACATTGTCATATGGAGACTGTTTAAGTGTTGCCCTGTTTCCATATTGAGGAAATGTGGAGTGAATCAGAGACATCTTTTTTCACTCAATTGTTTCCTGCAGTTAGGGATTAAACAATAACTGGGAGAGCACATGGTTTTGCAGCATCATAGTAGTCTCTTTTATAAGTTCATCAGAGTGTGGGGGTGCATGTTAACGATGTTAGCATATTTTTTGTTTTAGAAAAGAGGAAACCCAGTTCAACATTTTGAAGCCCATGAAGCTAAATTTTGACTCTTAATGTTCTGTTAAGGCACCGAAATGGAAATGGCTTGATAACTTTTCAGGAGTGCTGTATACTCACAGTCCCACTGGAATCTGTAGGACTGCAGTTGTTTAGCACTGTTGGAAAAACTGGTAACATTTAATTTACTTCCTGAATGTGGATTTAGGCACAGAATGAACTTTTCCAAATGAAATAATAAGAGAGATCCAAATCAAATGAAATATTTCACCCCTTGATATTAATTTCAGCATATTATCCATCAAAATGAAAAAAAAATAATGCAGTGAGGTGGGATTTTGAAGCAAGTGGTTAGTCATTGGAGGAGGTCATTGACTGACTCCTGCAGAGCAGGAATCACAGAACAGGCACAGCTGCAGAAAATTGCAAGGAACCAGGAGCTGCCAGGCTGCCAGCTTTCTAACTGCACAAAACTGAACACCCCTTCCCTGTCTCTTTTCTGAGACCCTGCCCCTTGTTTGCTCCATCCCCTCCCCCTATTGCTCACTTACCCCACTCACTCATTTTCACTGGACTAGAGTAAGGGATTGAGCCATATGGGAAAGGTGAGGCATGGGTGCAGCCACGCATGTGTCTAGACGGACCACTTAACATCTATGACCATTACTCCAGCTCCAATACTTGCTGGGATCTGTCTGCCCACCCCGGGCTCCTGCTTGGGAGAAGTGACAGGGGCATGTCCCACTCTGTCCAACCAGTATTCCTGCTAGGGAGTGATACCAGAGCTTGGTATCTTGCACTCCCTCTTTCTGGCAATAGAGCTGTAGAGCAGGGACAGAGGGATGGGAACCATTGCTACTGAAGGTGTCTCTCCTGGAGCTGGGTGCTACCTGGGCTGCTGGCGGAGGGGTCCTGATTGGAACAACCACTTCCCCTTATAATATCAGCCGAAGTGGGTAAAGGGGAATATCATCCCAATCCCTCCTGTTCCCCCCCCTTCCCTGCTCCCTTGTTACTGCCCACTCATGTGAAATCAGGGCCCACCCAATTTTCTCATCCTGGCTATAACATTGGTATGAGGACTCTGGCTGAGAATGTAGGCTCTGTGGTAGGTCACGAATGAGGGCTTTGAGGCGCAGGAGGGGGCTCAGGGCTGGGGCATGAGGTTGGCTTGTGTGGGGAGGTACAGGCTGTGGGATCTGGGAGTGAATTTGGGTGTGGGAGGGCACTCCAAGCAGTGAAGGAGGTTTGGTGGTGGGAGGTTCTGGCAGCACACATGGCTGCTAGGCACCTACTGGTCACAATTCCTGGCCATTGGGCACTGCAGAGCCAGCAACTGTGGTGAGAGAATGCACAGAGCTTCCCTGAATCTAGAGACTTCAGGGATCTGACACCTGCTTTCAGGAGCTGTGACGAGCCAGGACCTGCATTGCTCTTGGGCCCTTGCTTAAGATGCCAACTGGACTTTTAATGGTCTGGTCAGTGGTGCCAAACAGAGCTGCCAGTGTTCTTTTCGAACTGGCATTCTAGTAGAAAGCCAGAAGCCTGGCAGCCCTATCAGATGCTTCTGAAGGAGGACCAGTTGTGGACACTTGCTACGGAAACAGCAATAAGTCAGTAAACTTCTCAATAAGCATGACATCTCAACTATTATTCTTTAGTGTCCAGCTCATTTGTGGTCTTTAACAGTTACTGTGGAGACAGAGCCTATACCTGTAGAAACTCCTCTCATTCTGGAGGGCTGAGTTCTGCAATATCTATCTGCTTGTCCTTTGCAGGGGCCATATACATAGCAAAATGTGGTCTTTTCTATGTAAGTTTCAGTGGCTAAAAATCTTGCTTCCCTAATCTTCCTTATCTTTTACTACCCCTCTTTCTGTGAGAGAATCAAAGCCTGAATTAGTTATTTATGGACTCCTTCTGTTTATAAAGGTTAGATCATCCCATCAGGGAACTGAAACATCTTGTGAATTAGATGAGCGATCACACACTATCACAATCCTACATTTTTATTGTGTGCGCGTAGTGGTTGTCAATTCTGAACAATGAACGAAAATTGTGAAACTCCTGATCTATTCATAGGCAACATGCAAAGGGAGGAAAGGACTCTGCCAATTTATGTGGTAGATAATTGTTCATAATTAATTATTCAACCAGCTAATCTCTGGGTTTATACTATTTCCAAACACATCTCCACAAACTGTAATCTGTTAGAATGCAGCCAAACACTTCTGTCATATTTTAACTCACACCGAGTAGGGTTGAGTTTCTTCTTTCCCATTTGGCTATTTTATTCATTTGATTACATCCTGTTATATCTGATAGTTACCAGAATTAAGCTCTCTTCATTGTAATGAAACCTCAGTAAGCCTGGAGTGCTTTGGCAAAAATAATCTCAAGCTGGTTTGTCAGGAGAGTTTTGCCAAGCCCACACAGCTCTAATTACATCTTTCCACTGGCCTGCTTTAAACTGTCCCCTCTTTCCAAACTCTTTTGTGTGTTATGCAGAAATATGTTGTTATAATGAATACAGCATGTTTAGAATAAGTTTCATTGGAATTAGTAGCCAAGAAATTGTACGTTTTTATTAGAGGTATTGTAGACTTCCAATGAAGATAATATTTATATAGAAGTCCAGAATTGTTTGCATTCAGAAGGATAAATAAAATGAGTAATTTCTAAACAAAATAATTAAAATGTCAGTTACAAAGTATCTTTAATTTGGTTTGGCATTTAATTTACATATTTGTTCCTTTACTTTAAAGAGATGGGGGATATACTTATACCAATTATTGTAGTTTAATTTCCTCATTACATCCACGTAAAAACTAAGTACCACAGTTAGGGTTGTATTTATAGAAATAATTCAAAAACTTCACAACAATATCCACATTCGATTATGCAACCAAAGTTTTTCAGCACACAAACTAGTTACTTGGAAGACAATGTTACTTTTTGTGATTTTTTTCATCAGATGCCAATACTCACAGATCTATTCCTGCATAAGAAATGTTAAAAAAAATCTCATGACCTTGGGCGTTCAGCAAATAATTTGACAAGTATGCTCTCAAGTGAATGTAATGCTTATTAAGAAGTATGATGAACTGTTAGCTGCCCCACAAAGAACTATTAACCTGGCCCTAGAAGAGATGTCTATGGGTAAGTGTGCATAGGTATCCTTAGTGCATCTCATAATTATAGGCCTGATAAATTTAACAGTCTCCTTTTGCTGTAGAAAGCTTGCAAATTTCACTCTATATGTATTGGCGTACACAGACCATTCTTGACAGATGTTTGTCTAAACTGCTCTGAAAAATCTTGAGTGATGGTCAGTGTTCCCGCTAAGGTTTTCCATCCATGAGTGGAATGAGTTTTGTCTTGTACACCAATATCAATGTCATGAGCATCGCTGTAGCACACATCCAAACAAGTGCACAAGTTTATAAACCCCTCCCTTTTCCCCTTTGCTGTCATGTCTCCCACCCTCCTCTTGCCCCATCTGCTCCCCTGGTGCTTGCTGCTGCCTCCCCCTCCCTGCACTCTCCTCTGCTGTCCTGGCTCCTGCCCTTCTTACTCCCTCCACTCTCCTGGGACTTGCCCCATCTCCCTATCCTCTCTGACCGCTGCACCTGCTCTGCCCTTCCCTTCCCTTCCCCCCTGTGCCCACCCCTTCTTTAGCTCCCCTCCCCATCCCTCTCCTAACATCTCCCTCTACCTGCCTGTCCTGCCTCTCTCCTCTGCCCTCTGGTGCCTGTCCCTTCCCTCCTCTCCACTCCCCTTGCTGTGTCTGCCCTTCTGCTTCACTCCCCACAATCCCCCTGGCACCTGCACCTTACCTTACCCTGCGCACCCTCCTGGTGCCTCCCCTTTCCCTCATTGCCCCTGCCCTCCCAACACCTGCCCCCCATTGCCCACTTCCTCACTGGTGCCCACTCCTTCACCACCCTCTGCCCCAGTTCTCCTCATGCTCCTCTGTGCCCTCACACATGACTTTCTCCAACTCCTGCCTTCCTCATACTCCATCCCTCCTTTCAACCTCTCTTCTCCCAGCACCCATTCCTCCCCTCTTCCTTCCTCATGCCCCCATTGCTCCTCCCTTCTCCTTTCCTAGCATCACACTCTACCCTTCCCTATCCCACCCACACTGACACCTTTTCATTCCTTCCCAGCCCTGCTCCTTCTGCTCTTTCCCCTCCGTTTCCTCTTGACCTCCTGGTATTTCTCTCTCCTCCACCCGGCCCCTTGGTGCCTTCCCCTTTCTTTTCCTGCCTTGGCCTCCTCCTCTCCCCTCAGCACAAGTACCTTTTTCTCCTCATCTCCACCTTCTCTTTAGTTATCCCGCTTCCCCTTACCTTGCCTTTAGCCATCCTGACACCTGGACCTGCAGGGCAGGGTAGCATGGCTCTATGTGCTGAGACTGGAGCTGGGCCACAGTGCTATTTTAGTGCCTCAGCCCAGGCTTCAGTTCTGGCAGCTGCCCCTGAGGCTGTGTGGTGGCTACCCAGATATTCCTGGGGTGGGCAGTCACCTGCCATGTGGTCTCACCCTTGGGAGCAGCTGGGGCCACAGCTGTGCAGCTCTGCTGAGGGGTGGGCAGGAATTAAATTCTTCATATGCACCTGCATAGGTGCGTACCTTAAAGGGAACCCTGGTGATGGAGAATCCAGTGGTTAACCACTGGGCAGTTAGGAAGATTTTCCTCATGTCCAACCTAAACCTCCCTTACTCCAATTTAAGCCCATTGTTTCTTGTTCTTGTTAACCTCTGACGGTAGAACAATTTTCTCCCTCTTCCTTGTAACAAAATTTTATGTACTTGAAAATTATCATATCCCCCCTCAGTCTTCTCTTCTCCAGATGAAACATATCAATTTATTTCAGTCTGCCCACATAGGTTATGTTTTCTAGATCTTGAATAATTTTTGTTGCTTTTTCCTGGACATTTTCTTTGTTCAGATCTTTGGTAAAATGTGGCACTCAGAACTAGAGACAATGTTCTAGTTGAGACTTTATCAGTGCAGACTAGAGTGGAAAAATTATTTCTCACTACATCCCAGAATATTTGCTTTTTTTGCGACAGTCTTCCACTATTGGCTCACATTTAGCTTAGGCTCCACTATGATCTCCTGCTAGGCAGACACTTCCCGCTTTTTATGTATGCAACATAGTTCCTTCCTAAGTGGAGTAATTTGCATTTGTCCTTATTGAATTTCATTCTTGCTACTTTAGACCATTTCACCAGTTTGTCTAAATCATATTGACATAGTATCCTTTGTTTCAAAGCACTTGCCCCATCCCAGCTTGATATCATCTGCAAATTTAATAAGTGTACTCTCTATAACATTATCTAAATAATTGATTCAGAGGGGTAGCTGAGTTAGTCTGTAACGGGAAAAACAAAAAAAACAATAAATAGTCTAGTAGCACCTTAAAGACTAACAAAACATGTAGATGGCATCATGAGCTTTCACGGGCACAACCCACTTCTTCAGATGACTGGAGTATAATAAGTCCAGACCAAGAATAAATAAAGTGGCGGGGGGAAGAGAGGAGGAAAAAGAGACATTGAGTAGATAGTTCAAATAGTTACAGAAGGCTGTTAAGAACCACTAGCACCTCCGTTATTTGGTCGGTGGTTTGAGTCATTAAAAGGTGAAAGATATTGAGTGAGCCATCTTCTATCCTGGTTCAGACTATTAGTATAAGAATAAAACTTGTGAATAAAATAAAGTCCCAATCCTCTATGTATTTGGCTTGTGGAATTGATATGAAACAAAACAGCAACTTGGACATCTATTAATGAGTATCAAGGAAGATTAAAGTGTTCTTCAGCAGGTTTTTGTGTATTGCCTTTTCGGATATCTGATTTGTATCCAGTAATTCTTTCCTGTAAATATTGTCCAGTTTGGCCAATATACATGGCAGTGGAGAAGGCATTGCTGGCATTTGATGACATAGATCACATTAGTGGATGTGCAGTTAAATGAGCCTTTGCTTTGGTGGCTGATGTCATTGGGTCCAGTGATGAAATCACTTACGTAGATGTGTGGACAGAGTTGGCACCAGGGCTGATTGCAGGGTTGATTATGATGTAGGTATATTGCATGGTTACTGGAAATAATTTGTTTGAGGCTAGGGGGTTGTCTGTAAGCGAGAATTGGCCTTTCCCCCAAGGCCTCTGCAAGTGAGGGGTTGTTTTTCAAATAATTGATGAAAATGTTGAACAGAACCAGACTCACAGCTGATCCTCCAAAACTCCACTTGATATGCCCTTCCAGCATGACTGTTAACCATTGATAAATACTCTGTAGGAATAATTATCCAACCAGTTATGCATCCACATTAGAGTTAATCCATCTAGGCTGTATTTCCTTAGTTTGTTTATGAGAAGGTGATGTGATACAGTATTAAAAGCCTTACTATAGTGAAGATGTATCACATCTACCACTTCCCCTGCATCCCCAAGATTTGTTACCTTGTCAAAGAAAGCTATTAGGTTTGTTTGACATAATTTGTTCCTAAGAAATCCATGCTGTTGTCTATTACTTTATTATCATTTAGATGTTTACAAATTACTTCCTTAATTGTTTGTACCATTATCTATTTTGGTACAGAAGTTAAACTGTCGAGTCTGTAATTCCACTGATTGTCCTTATTTTCCCCTCTTTTTTTTTTATAGGTAGGCACTACCTGTGCCTTTTTCCAGTCTTCCACTATATCTCCAGTCTTTCCATGACTTTTCAAAGATAATAATTGTTATAATATTATCAGATATCTCCTCAGTTAGCTCTTTGAATAATCTAGCCTTATGCACCTCTTCTTTCTGGTTATGGGGTGTGTAGTAAACCCTTACTATGACATCACCCTTTCTTTACCCATTTTATAGTTACCCAGAGATTTTCAACAAGTCTGCCTCCTATTTCCAGCTTATCCTCAGTCCAAGTGTATCCATACTGGATTCCAAGGCACAAATAATTATCAATACAATGCTCTATATAGATAGGTTCTTTTTTCATACTCATAAGAATTTTGGAACAGTTTACTGTAACTTATAAAAAGATTTTATAGCTAATAGCACTGTGCTATAGTTTAAAATGGTATCATTTTATAAGCACACGTCTCTTGCATAGTTTTCTCAGTCTGCATTTCACAGCTGTCCTGTTCAGAATTCTTGATTTTTTTTTTCTTTTTGACAATGAGTACTTACTCCTAAAGCAGCTAACATTAAAGAATTATGTTCAGTCATTACAAATACGTATATGAAGAACATATGGAGTAACACCGTAGATGCATATAAAAGCTGCAGCCCAGTTGCTCAAAGCATGCATGGAGTTGGGGATCTGGGCATGAATACATTCTTGGTGCTTGCTCACTAAATGTAAGCTATCTTTTTTCAGATTTTTTTTTAAATTCAAACAGGTAATTCTTTCATAAATATTCTAGAGAACATGAGAGAGAACATTATTTTTTGATGCATCAAGATCCTCCACTGTTCACAACAGTAAGATCCTATAGCAATCTTTTGTGCAAGTAGAAGTTTACCTCTGTGCTCTTGAATAAAATGTTTTATGCACAGGTTGCTGTACATCGTGTTATGTTCTTGTTTTCTGCTTGATTACTATTCTCCATAGCAGTTGTGCCTATGTATATAGTTTTGCAAAGGTGTGATCATTCAGGATGAAAGGCGGCTATAGGAATATAAAATGTTATCACCACCTCCTGGTTTGTTATTGGCTTATAATGCTCAGATTTTAAATGGATAATTATATTACATTCTAAATGAGTGGAGATACTCGTTAGCCCATTCAGTATGACTCCGTTAGCTAAGGGAGAGAAGAAAAGTTTAAGCTTTTTATTTCACTAATAGATATTTTGAGTGTTTTTAGTAGATCTTTATTTACAGAAACTGAAATGTACTCCTTTCTCCCTTTTTTTTTCTTGAAAATTAAAAGCTTCTACCTTAAAGAAGTGAATGATACATTATCTGCTTTCTCTAAATTGAGCCCATTTGGAGCTATTTGCATCCTGTAGAAACCTACAGCTGAGTGCTGCTCTCAGAGGTGTAATGACTGGTTGTCACAACACACTGGAGGTGGCCCCATAACAAAATGATCCCCTGTCAATCCCCTTGCAGGAAATGCATTGGCAACCTGTAATTCGGCTCCAGTATTAACATCCTGCCTGGGTTTTGTTAAATGGCACTTTCTAGGAAGTAGATCTGGTGAACTTGTGTTTAATAATGTTTTAAGAGGAATATTTGATGGAAGTTTTAGAAAGCATCACATGGGGTTAACAGTGATTTGTCATTTGTTTCTAATTAAAGGACCTAATCTCTTATCACTAGAGCAGCCAGTCTTTTTTATACTAAAGGCACAGATGTGAATGGAAACACATTAATGAGATGTCATACTACACAGTCATTTAGTGTTTTGTTTAACTTAAACATAGCAGAAAATGTGCATCTAAGTAGACACACGTAATGACATCCAGATAGAATTATAATTTCCCTCATTTGCATAACCTTCAGCAACATTCACTTTAGATCCACCTTGCATTGGTTATTTTATTTTCAAACTTGACGTTTGTTGTAGTAATTAAAAAATAAAGGTCTGGCTGCACAGAACAAAACTGTTTCCCTCTCAAATGGCCTGTTTTTCTTGAACCTAAAACACAAGCCTCTTTGGTGTGGATGGCTCATTGTAGAGGTTAAATAAAAGTCCTTTCACGCCCAACAAACATGCACAAAATGATTACAAGTAAATACTAGCCCCAGCCATGGTTACTGTACCTGCTTTCCTGACAGCCTACCATAAATATTTTTTTTTAAAATGAGACCTATACTTAGTCCAGAAGGGACAATTGTGATCCTGTAATCTGGCCACCTGCATAACACAGACTATTGAATTTCATCCAGTAATTCCTCCATCAAGGCTAATAATTTGTGGTTGAACCAAGAAAGTATATATTTTAGAAAAAAATGACTTTCCCAGGGTGACGCAGCAAGTGAATGGTGGAACAGGGATAAATATTCAATTGAGATTTTTTTAGATTAAATAATCAGTAAATGTATTGTAAAAATCCAACTGGAAAGGCCCTACAGGAAACCAAACAGATTTGCCAAATAAATATAATCAGCACAGATTTCAGCAAAGTTATAAATTGGGGGTGTGTGTGTGTGTTTTTTCTTGTACTCTAACAGGTGCGTATAGTTGCTGCTCTTCCTATGTGTTGATTTCCAGCTCTCCTGACACATGCCTGCATGTCCTGACCTAGTGACATCATTAATGCCATTGATCAGCACAGAACTGAAGACACCATCTGCAGAGAAAAGGTCAGTCCAATTTTATTTATGGAGAGAGTATTCTCTAGTTGTTTGATCAGCGGACTGGGAATCAAAACACCTGGGTTACATTTTTGTGCCTTTCACAGTGTGACTTTAAGAAAATTACTCAGAAGCAAATCCTGCCTTCATTGAAGTCAATCATAGAAATCTCCTTTACTTCAATAAGACATTATTTAAGGTTGTTCCTTAACCTCTCAGGATCAGTCTCTAATTTAATTTGCATAAATATTAAATGGAGAAACATTGGAACAAAACTTACATGAGGTCAGAAGTGGGTTCCTTCGTTATTATTTTCTCCACTTGAATAATAAGTATAATTAATGAAATCTAGTCTCACTCTGACTTAATGTTTGTAATATGGATGTTAAATATTGGTTAATCGAATAGTCGATTAACCTCATGAATTCTTATTGGTTACTCTACTATTCTATAGTCCCTGGGGGTGGGGTAGGCAGTCAGTGTGCTCCAGCCCTACGCCAAGACGCCCCATGCCACTCCCCGCTGCTGACTCTCTATCAGAGGCCTGGGGTGCCAGGCGGGAGCTGGTCCACCAGGAAAGCCAGTTTAAAAAACAGCTTCCCTCTTGGACCAGCTGCCTGTTACTCTGATATAGAGGCAGCAGTGCAGGGTGGTAGCAGCTCCTTTCTGGGATGGGGGTGGTGGGGGCTGAGCTCCTGGACCAGGCATGAACCAGAACTGAGCCAGGCCACTGGCCAGCCTGCTAAAACATTTACTGGCAAGGGTGGGGGAGGGGGGGGGGGGAGGGAGGTAGAAATGTGTGTAGTCTATAGCATTAACCTATAAGATTTTGCTTATTGGTTAATCGGTTAAATGACTACACTATTACATCCCTACTTTGTAAAGAATTCTGGATGAAAAGTACTGTTAATGAAAAGTATTTTTATACTATTATTACTGTAAAGGCCGTATTTTTAATACAGGTCTATTTTAAATACAGCTCAATAACCAGCAAAAATAAGTAAGAATGAAAAGCGAGGACAATTTCTTTTTAATGGTTGTGTAGTTTATACCACATTCACAAAAGTGTAGAAAACCAAAATGTAGGACATGAGTAGCATGGAAAATTGTTTGTATTTGTGTATAAATGTAATAAAGCGCTTACCAAGAAGAAAAATGAATTGTTTTCCAATGCATGAATAAAGTACATCATTTCAAGTATAAAAGATAAAACTTTAAGTTTTATTAGGATTAAACTCAGATATGCACACTTGAAAACTTTTCTCCAAATAAGCCCCCATCCATCTCTCACCACAGACTCTCACCATCTCTCACTCAGTACTGTTCCCAGCTACTTGGCTCATAAACTCCATATCCTTTTTTAATCCCTTTCTCTTCTTTCTTCCACCTATCCATTCTCTAGCTAAGTCCTGTCATCTCTTTACTGTCACTAGTATCTTTCTTTTCCTCGTTGATCAGATCCTGAACATCTGTTACCTTGATTACTATAATCTTTGCCTCTGAAGATTTTCATGCACTTGTCTTCAGTCTTTCCAAACAACAGCTGCTAAAATCCCTTTCCTCTCCTGTCTCTCCAACTGTCATCTCTCCCTTTGCTTGAATTCCTTCACTGGATTCCTTATTAGCATATTGATCCAAATGCCTCACCTTCACAGATCTTCCATAATCTTGATTCCAATTATATCTCTGCCCTATTGTTCTTCTGCTTCCCCTTTCCCTATTTTCTTCTTAATCCATTTAATGTTTTGGTCCCTTCAACTCTTAACTTCGTACCTTTGCTTCTTGTTCACCAGTCACCCACTCTTAAATCAAATTCCTCCTTTAAACACCATTTTTTCCTCAGAGTCATTCTACTGATGAAAACAACATTTAAAAAGTAGGTACTATTACAATTAACATTATCACTTGTATTCTCACCACCTTGTCTGTCATGGGGTGCATCTAACCCTGTTTTGTAAAACCTTGTTTATATCTCTGCCCATACATATGTGATTTTAAAAATAAGAATGATTGCTATCTTATAAAACATTTCCATTTCCTATAGCATCTTGAACTTTCTTTGGATGTCTCTTAGGGTACGTCTAGACTACAGGGTTTTGTCGACAGATACTGTCGACAAAACTTCTGTCGACAAAGAGCGTCTAGACACATTCACTTCTGTCGACAAAGCAAGGTGCTTTGTCGACAAAACCGTGTAGTTTAGACGCAACCCTACATGCAATAACACCTTCTGTCGACAGAACTCTGTCAACAAAAGGTGTTATGCCTCGTAAAATGAGGTTTACCAGCGTCGACAAAACTGCTGACTTCTGTCGACGTTATGTCGACAGAACACAACGGTATTGTAGACGCAGGTATAGTTTTGTCGACAAAAGTCCACTTTTTGTCGACAAAACTCTGTAGTCTAGACACACCCTTACATACGTTGACCTTAGCTTGTGAAATCATGCAACATCACTATCTGAGGTGCTTTGACTTCAGAAAGGAAATCAAGATGCAAATGCCTAGTATGATACCATTGGACACACAGGAATAAGCTTATAATAAGTACCACAGCCTGACAAATGCTAATTGTATCAAGTGCTAGTCAGAGTGTCATAGGAAGTCAAAGAATACTCTATTATTATTATGTTAATGTGGACCGGGAATCTCCAAAATAGTAAAAGGGTGTATGAGAGAGTTGTTATTATTCTTCCTCAGAAAACAAATGAAGAGCTCTAGTAAAAACAGCCATAGAGCAACTTAATACGAAATATCTGTATCGATAATACACCTGTAACACACACATAAGAAATCACATGACTGTGTTAGATGTGTTTAGGAAAACAAGAAGTTTAAACAGGCAATACACGTTTAAAATTCCTGAAGAATACTAGTAGTAGGTCTACAATGAGAGGTTACATCAAAGGATTACATTTATTAGGAGATGCTTAGAGAAATATTTCTTGCACAATTTCAGGTGGTTTCCCCAATGGGTTTAAAACTTATGATGTAATCTTGGTCCCAGTGAAATCAGCAACAAAACTTCCTTTGATATCAGTCAGGTCAGGACTTTGACCTAAATGTTTAGAATGAAGTGTGCTAGAGGAAAAAAAAATCCAGTTTTTGAACCAGAAATGCTTAGAAATTCCTTGACTGTGTACAGAGCAGAAGCTGGTTTGACTTGGTCAGGGGAAGGAAAAGTGTGAGTCAGCTGTTTTCACATTTACATTATTCAACATTCTTAAATAGTTCTACAGCAAAACTCCAGAAATTAATATTTAAAAGCACAACTATAAGAATTCAGCTCCAGTAATGCTTAGTTAGCTTTGGAAATCCAGCTGCCATAATCATCAAAGCTTCATTGTGTTAAAAGTCAGCTATAGTTATTTGACACTGGAGGTTTTATTGGACCTCAGCCCCAGTAAATAAGCCAAATGTTTCATGGAATTTGTTTTTTGGGGGGAAATATACTAGTATTTACATAGCCGGTGAGTACATTATTGCATAAACCCCACATTTTAAAATGTAAGCAGCTGGTTTTCATCTTGAAGCTAGTTTATTGGGGTTCTGAAGTAGCCATGCTTTGGTGATAGTTTATCAAAATGTTTGCTATAAAAATAAATGAGAATTATTTATGTCAATACCTCAATTGCCTTTACTACAGTGTCTTTATCTGTCTGTTTTCACCCATTATACTTTAAATTAAAGGATTTCTCAATAAGTCAGTCCTAGAAATGGTTATAGATGGGCATAGTTAATGCAGAAATGCAGTGGAACTTTTCTAATTATCTTAGAAGCATAGAATGATGTCAGAGTTCAGGTTGTTACACATAGGGCTGTTCTCATCCTGTGTATTAATTTATAAAGTTAAAAATTAATGAGTATAAATCTGCTTGGACCTTTGAGTCTTTCTTTTGGTTGGCCCCTCAGAGGAGTTACTCAGTAGGAGATCTTGAATAGCAGGTGACATTCCTTCTTTCATTAGAAGAACATAAGTCTTGCATCTTCTTTTGGCTGTAATTGTTCTCAAAGAAATGACTGCTGACTAAGAATTCCAAATTGGATCCCGATTTTACTGCTTACTCACTTGGATCATGCTATAATTTAATGCATTTTAAAATAAAAATGCAGTAACAGCACCAGGAAAAAATAAAATGGCATTAATATATTAATATTGACAAAAGAGCAAAATCCAAACTCTGCTCATTGCACAAGCGATCTCCCAGCTGACTTCAGCCAACAGTCATTTTTATATCCATCAAGAACAGTCCAACAGTTGAATGTCCCATAAATATACTCTGATATTCTTTGCCATTACCAATCATCGTGGTCTCTCTTTAGGGGAAACATCAGAAGTGTGTAGTTCGGTGGGGTCACATATTTAGTAGCATGGTTTCCTGTAGTACAATGTCTAATATATTATTATGTCAATTATTATGTGACTGGGAATTCGTCAGAATTTTCAGTGTAAGGCCACTGTATATGAATATGGATACACACATGGTTAATTTATAGGACAATACAAATATAAATGTTTATGTATATTTAGTAAAGGCAAAAACCAAGCTTTAACTTTTGAGATTATAATAGAAAACTAGGACTGGAAGGGACCTCGAGAGGTCATCGAGTCCAGTCCCTTGCCCCCATGGC
Organism: Pelodiscus sinensis; assembly: GCF_049634645.1. NCBI lineage: Eukaryota > Metazoa > Chordata > Testudines > Trionychidae > Pelodiscus > Pelodiscus sinensis. The sequence goes on along the minus strand of NC_134717.1, from coordinate 24,746,834 downwards.
AGGACCAAATACTGTCTAGACCATCCCTGATAGACGTTTATCTAACCTACTCTTAAATTTCTCCAGAGATGGGGATTACACAACCTCCCTGGGCAATTTATTTCAGTGTTTAACTACCCTGACAGTTAGGAACTTTTTCCTAATGTTCAACCTAAACCACCCTTACTGCAATTTAAGCCCATGGCTTCTTGTTCTAACCTCAGAGGCCAAGATGAACAAGTTTTCTCCCTCCTCCTTATGACACCCTTTTAGATACCTAAAAACCGCTATCATGTCCCCCCTCAGTCTTCTCTTCCAAACTAAAACAAATTCTTTTAGCCTTCCTTCATAGGCCATGTTCTCTAGACCTTTAATCATTCTTGTTGCTCTTCTCTGGACCCTCTCCAATTTCTCCACATCTTTCTTGAAATGCGGTGCCCAGAACTGGACACAATACTCCAACTGAGGCCTAACCAGTGCACAGTAGAACGGAAGAATGACTTCTCGTGTCTTGCTCACAACATACCTGTTAATGCATCCCAGAATCATGTTTGCTTTTTTTGCAACAGCATCACACTGCTGACTCATATTCAGCTTGTGGTCCACTATAACCCCTAGATCCCTTTCTGTAGTACTCTTTCCTAGATAATCACTTCCCATTCTGTATGTTATAACTACTTTCTATGCTTTGTAATAAGTTCTTGTGGCTTTTGTATGCAATTCACTGGCTCATAAGTAGCTGACTTTTGTAGTGACCAAAAGTTGTTACCATCAAATGACTGCTTGCTAGATTAAGCTAAATAAATGTGATGGTATCAATCCAATTCCCAGAAGACCTGCTACCACAGCTGCCAGTAGTTCTCTGCCTATAGAAAAGCCAAGGATTGAATGGGCATGGAAACCCTTTATCTCTCACCCATATAGACTGATCCTCAAAAATTACTGTATAGACTGTTGGCAGGGTGGTGTAAGAAAACTTGTGCTGTCTCTGTGTGGCTGAATTTGTACTGTACAGAAATAGAGGATCCTAGTCCTCCAGACTAGAATATGAGCAATTAAGTACAAACTAACATAGATCAGAATTTAAGCTCTTGAACCTCTTTTAAGATGGAGTCTACAGGGATCTTTTAATTTAAAAGCTTTGAAAGCTAGCAAAACTAGAAATGTAGAAATATATTGTGACCAATTCTCAGTTGGCATATATTATAGCTCCATCAACATCAATGGACCTGCACTGCTCTTCATTAGCTGAAGATCTGACCCAGGGACTTCAATTTCTTTTAATGTGGAAATAAAGTTGTCAGTTTAAAAAAATTTAAGTTGCTATAATCCATTCCCTCCCCCCTCCCTTTGTGAAAAGTTCAAAAAGGGCTCTTAACTGGCAAAAAGGCACTTGTATACAGGAAATGGATCTTGGCAATGAAAGCCTGTTATGAAGTACACTACATGGTTTGTGGATAAATAAATATTTCTTTAATGCATGTAATTACTGGATCAGCAGCATAAATGTGGTCATGTCCTTGTAATTAATACATTGTCAAAAGTTCATTTAAGTATAATAATTTTACAGGGAAAATGCTGCCTATGTAGTTCCTACAATAATTTGTTAAATTAAGTGCAATAAATTTAACATTACAGTTAGGGTTATAGTTATTCTTAAGTTCTTAATTTCAGCATGTCATCTCATGCTTTTTAAGACAATTTTTAATAAAAAGAAAGATGCTAAAAATAAGTGCTATAATGTATTTTTTCTTTGCTAAATTCCTTTCCGTTTCTAAATAATACTATTTAGTATTACAGATGCAGCTGGCAAATATTTAGTTAAGAATTGTGTAACCAAACTGGCAAAGACTTTAAAGCTCATGATGGAATGCCCATTGAAATGTGCCTGTTTATCCATTATACAAAGCAGAACATTTTCCCCTGGGCTGCATGTCGCATTTTTCAATTCTGCTGTGGTTGTGCTAAATGTTGAAGCTGTAGGCACATTTGGTGTCCTTAGAAAAGTAAAAGGTGCCAACTTTATGTAGTTGGATTGTATAAAACTAAAAAGGGCAGAGAGGTATAATAATACTTAACGCTCAATCAGAAAACCCCATAAAACATTAAGATGTAGGGAAACAGCTCTCGTAGGGAAAGGGAAACTGAGGAAGAAAGGTCAATCTTCCTTTCTAGCACAAAAAAGGAAAATCTGGTAGAGCTGGAATTAGATTACAAGGTGCCTGGGCTAATGCTTAAGACTTGACTGTGGTTCTCCAACCATACCTAACTGGTGGTGTATCAGATTATAGACTTTCAGTTTTTGTCCACTTCTAAATATGTGACCCAAAGTAACAGCTTTATATTCTATTGCTAATTCTTCAGAGACCTCTAATCCTCCACTTGGCTCATCCATTGAAATTCTCTAATGCTCATAGTTTCCCATCCTAAAAACATCTCTGCATTTCGGACCATGTTTATGTGGTGAGGCAGAAGGGAGAATAAATGAGTTTAATACACACAAGTGACTACATTAATTCTGGTTGGATTTTCCAAAGGCCCCCTAATACTCTTTCCAGTCAAAGATCTCAGTATTTCTGAAAATTAGTGAAATGTATCCTCTTTCCTCTCATACCTGAGAAAATATTTACATTTAAAGAATTAGAGTATTAAATTAACAGTTGGCTCCATGATCACAGAAAGATCCCAAATCACAATACGTAATAAGAATTATAATCATTCCTCAGTCCCAGAATCATACATCCCACTGTATACTGTTTATAACACTTATATCTGCTTCAGTGAAATATAAATGTTACTTGACCCTGAAAACTGCTCATGAGGCATGTGCAATATCCTGTAATTAAACTTAAAGATACATTGACAAACATCATTCAGATAACAGAGGTTAGATAGTTACAAGAAACCATAAAATGAAAATTTCTAGACTGCAGGGAAATTGGTTCCAGTGTGTTTATATTATTAGCATTGAGACACTACACAGTAAGGATTAATTCAATACAGCTCATATAGATTCATGAATAGCAGAACATTTATTACGTACTTTAACTGTACGTAACATTATAGTTGTGAAAAACATAGGAAAAGTATATGTATTAGTAATGCCATATTTTTCCTGAGAAATTTTTCATAATCTGTATATGATAAATAGGTGTACTGATATATTTCCAACTATTTTTATGTATTTTAATAATGCTGTGTCCATAAAGGTGGTATGGGGAAATCTATATAGTACAATGAATTTTATTTACATTTTTGTTATAGCATTCACTTCACATCAATTGTCTTATAGGCTACGTCTAGACTGGCATGATTTTCCGCAAATGCTTTTAACGGAAAAGTTTTCCATTAAAAGTATTTGCGGAAAAGAGCATCTAGATTGGCACGGATGCTTTTCTGCAAAAGCACTTTTTGTGGAAAATCGTCCGTGCCAATCTAGATGTGCTTTTGCGCAAAAAAGCCCCGATCGCCGTTTTCGCGATCGGGGCTTTTTTGTGCAAAACAAATCTGAGCTGTCTACACCTAATATTTAATACAGTTATAATATTTCCTTGTTAGTCAGTAGGTTTAAAACCATTTCACTCAGTGACACTTGTTTCGTGTGTTATGTAAAGGGGTATATAGCACATTCTTCTTTGAATGATATCCCCGAGGGTGCTCCACTGTTAGTGCCACGCTTATCCTGGCACCATAGATAGGAGACTTTTAGAGCAGTGTTTAGGGAGGCTGCGCATGTGCGCGTGGTGAAGGGTGTTCCCGCCTTTGAAGCTGGCGCATGCAGCCCGCTTCCCCTCAGTTACCTTCCCCTCAATGACCTTTTTCACTGGACGGAGCTCAAACCTTCTCCCCCTCATTGCACTTCTGGGAAGCAAAGAAGAATTAGTTTAGTTGCATAGTTTTGAAGTACCCAGGACTTTTTAACTGTATGAACAGGGAAAGATTTAAAAAATGCTTTTTTATTTTCAGCTCGTTTATAGTTCAGTTATACCAGCTAGTTTATAGTTCAGTTATACTGCCGCACAGTGGCAAGCTACAAAAAAACAAACAAAGAAATGAAGCACAGACGGCTAGTCCACCACTGGGAGACATGACAGGCTCTCCTAAAGTTAAAAGATGCGGCAAATGCCAAGACTCTATGCCAGCCTCTGATGGTCACAGAGGGACATGCATGTATCACAAAAATGATTCCACTGTCGCAGTCTGACAGTGAGGGCTCGCAAGGAAAGAGAGTTGACAATATGTATGCTGTCCATTGACAAAGCCCTAGATCCCCATAGCTAAAAAGGGGGCAGTAAGGGCTTGGGTGTGATGTCCCCTCAGGGGAACCCCCTCAAGCCCTTCACCTTAAAAAGTGTGCTCAAAAACCAAACCCTCACCAGCCTGCTCCCTCTCCTCCGCTCAAGAATGAGTAAGGGAGATGAACCTGGCACCTCGGGCATGGCAAAATTTCATGCCTCCTCACTAACAGGTTCAAAAGTGCACTCTAAACAGGCTGCAAAACCAGTTACCCAGCCATGAAAAAGGGCACCTACTAAGGGCATGAATTAACAGGCATCACTGGCACTAATGGCACCCATGATGCCACTGGCACACTCAATATCCCTGGCACAGCCTTCACTGCTAGCGTTGAGAAATGACGGGGCTAGTTATAATTGTCCTCTCATACCTTACATTAACCTCTAATCTCCCGGAATATCAACTGTACCCATGCCCCCATCACAAGTGCTGGCAGACTTGGCAACGGGACATAACTCATCATCACATCACCATTCCCCAATGTGCAAAACACAGATTCTACCAATAAAGGACAGGAGAACTAGAACCAGATCCCCCGACAAGTCTTTGGCATGAGACTGCTCTTGCTCCCCATTATCTGATAGAGGATGTATCTGAGTCTTTAGCTATCACCTTTGAAAAATCATGGAAGATGGGAGAGATTCCAGAAGACTGGCAAAGGCAAATATAGTGCTCATCTATAAAAAGGAAAATAAGAACAACCCAGAAAAGTTTAACTTCTGTGCCAGGAAAGATAATGGAGGAATTCATTTGCAAACACCTGGAAGATAATAGGGTGATAGGTAACAACCAGCATGGATTTGTAAAGAACAAATCATGTCAAACCAATCTGATAACTTTCTTTGATAGGATAACGAGTCTTGTGGATAAGGGAGCAGTGGTGGATGTAGTATACCAAGACTATACTAAGACATTTGATAAAGTCTTATCAATAAATTAGGCAAATACAGCTTAGATGGGGCTACTATAAGGTGGGTGCATAACTGGATAACCATTCTCAGAGAGTAGTTATTAATGGTTCATAATCCTGCTGGAAGGGCATAACAAGTGGGATTTCTTAGGTGTCTGTTTTGGGACCGGTTTTGTTCAATATTTTCATCAACGATTTAGATATTGGCACAGAGAGTATGCTTATTAAGTTTGCAGATGATACCAAGCTGGGAGGGATTGCAACTGCTTTGGAGGATAGGGTCATAATTCAAAATGATCTGGACAAACTGGAGAAATGGTCTGAGGTAAATGGAATGAAGCTTAATAAGGACAAATGCAAAGTACTCCATTTAAGAAGGCACAATCAGTTTCACACATACAGAATGGGAAGCAACTGTTTAGGAAGGGGTCCAGCAGAAAGGGATCTAGGAATCATTGTCGACCACAAACTAAATATGAATGAACAGTGTGAGACTGTTGCAAAAAAAGCAAACAAGATTCTGGGATGCATTAACAGGATTGTTGTGAGCAAGACATGAGAAGTAATTCTTCCATTCTACTCTGTGCTGATCAGGCCTCAATTGGAGTTTTGTATCCAGTTCTGGGCATCACATTTCAAGAAAGATGTGTAGAAATTATAGAAGGTTCAGAGAAGAGCAACAAGAATGATTAAAGGACTAGAGAACATGACTTATGAAGGAAGACTGAAAGAATTGGGCTTGTTTAGTTTGGATAGGAGAAGACCGAGAGGGGACATGATAGCGGTTTTCAGGTATCTAAAAAGGTGTCATAAGGAGCAGGGAGAAAAATTGTTCTCATTGGCCTCTGAGGATAGGACAAGAAACAATGGGCTTAAACTGCACCTCACTGTCAGGGTGGTTAAACACTGAAATAATTTGCGTAGGGAAGTGGTGGAATCTCCTACTCTTACATATCTCCAGAGATGGTTAGACAGATGCATTATCAGGGAATGTCTAGACGGTACTGTATCCTGCTGTAAGGGCAAGAGAGTGGACATAATGACCTCTCGAGGTCCCTTCCTGTTGTATTGTTGTTTTATGATTCTATCAATAAGGGGCTCACCTGCTTTATCACAACTAAGTGATAAAGGTATGTTTTCTCCTCACAGCACTCCTCCCTAGACAGAGAACATGCATCATACAGGGCATACAGGCTATCTCATTATCAATACCCTCGTAGCACCCCAATTGGCAGTACTATTCCCGGCATAATAGCCAATGGTCCCCCTATCGCTACTGGGCACCCGTGACACACCTCCACTTCCCCTCTTATACCTGAACAGAGGTCACTGCCCTTTGAACACTCAGATTCAACACATTCCCCATCTGAGGCCATGGATATCAAGGAAGGGCAGATTGAGGATGATCCAACAATCATACAGGCCACCAAACAATAACTTTTCCTCTGCTCCTGGTGAAGCCGTTATCCCAAATGATCCAACATCTAGAGATGACCTCAAACAATTCCAGGACTTATTCAAAAGAGTTGTTGTCAGTCAGAAGGCTCTCTTATCAGAGGTGCAGGAAAAATACCATGGGTTTTTAAAAAACCTGCAGCCATCTGCAAAATCCAAAATTGTGCTTCCTCTAGATGAAGCAATACTTGAGGCAGTCAATGAAGAATGGCAAACACCAGCCACTGCCCGCCCAACCAGCAAAAGGGCTGATAGAAAGTACTTTATCCCATCAAAAGGCATGGACATTCTATACTTCCATCCTCAACCCAATTCTTTAGTGGTTGATGCTGCGAATCAAAGGTCCAAAAATCCTTAACACAAAGCACGTACTTGGGACAAAAACTACAAAAGCCTGGATGTATTTGGAAGGAAAATGTACCCCCTTCTGAACTCTTTAGCTTTTCATAGCCAACTACACAGCCCAACTTGCAAATCATGACTTTGATAACTATGAGAATCTAACAGAGCTCATGCAACATTTCACAGATGACAAGAGACGTATCCTTAAAGCAATCATTAAAGGATAAACTATATTCCGTACAGCTCTCCAAATGGTCCTCAACACCACAGACACAGCAGCAAGAGCTACTGCAACATCTGTAGTAATGAGACTTGCATCTTGGCTTCAAGCAGCAGAAGTTCCTAAGGATCTCTAGACCAAAGTAGAGGATCTACCATTCGACAAGGCCAAATTGTTTGCTGCAGGGACCAACGAGGCTTTGCATTCTAGCAAAGATTTGTGAACCACCTTACACACATTGGGGATGTACACTCCCCCCTACTGAGGGAAGTGCTACACACCCTACCAAAGACACTGGGATACAGCCGTTGGCAGACAGCAAGAATATCGACCTTTTGAACAAAACCGCTTCCGACCACGAAAGTAATGTGGAAGAGCCCCCAAAAACCTCTCTTCTGTGACTCCGGTTTCTAGACAGCATGTTTGAAAATCTGGTTGAGGGTTTGCCCGACCTCCCCGCCACACCAGTGCCAGGTGAGTCCAACAGATTTCACCACTGCTTGCATCCCTTTTACAATCAATGGGAAGTAATCACCACAGATCCGTGGGTTCTAGAAATCATCAGCTGCAGATATTGTATCCCGTTCATAGCAATCCCCCCAACCTCTCCACCTTCTCCCTCCCTCTTCAGGGACTCCTCTCACAAAACATTGTTCCATCAAGAAGTTCAACACCTTCTCGCTTTAGGAGCCATAGAACAAGTCCCCGAACAATATGAAGGGAAAGGTTTTTACTCAAACCACTTTCTCAACAAAAAGAGAAAAGGGAGTTAGAGGCCTGCTTCAGACTTCCATCAATTAAACAAATATCTTTGGAAGCTTCAAAATAGTTACTCTCCCCACAATAACTTCAGTGCTACATGAGGGGGAGGACTGGTTTGCAGCCCTCAACCTCCAAGATGCCTATCTTCACATCATGATACGTCTTGTGCACAGACATTTCCTATGCTTCACAGTAGCCTCAGACTATTTTCAGTACAGAGTCCTTCCATTCAGACTCTCTTCTGCCCCCAGATCGACCACAAATAGACCTCTTCACCACCAGACAAAACTCCAAATGCCCCCAATACTTTTTGAGTGGGCATAGGACGCGGCTCCCTGGGGGATGCAATGGTCTTCCGATGGGGGGCCTCACCTATTATATGTCTTCCCTCCTATCCCTCTCGTCCCAGAGTTCTCAGGAGGATACAGACAGATGGGGCCCATGCAATTCTAATAGCGTCAGCATGGCCTCAACAGACATAGTTCTGATGTCTTTATTAACTGTGTCCATGACCTCCCTGCCTGCTTCCAATCCACCCAGATGCACATGGCCATCATTATGGCCTTCCACTGCCCTATTGATGGGTTCACCATATTTACCTACCCCATCGCTAAAGATTTTGGAAGGACCTACAGAACCTTCACCCACCATGTACACTCACACTCCCACGTGGAACTTAAAATCGATCCTCCACTCATTCACAAAACCACACTTCGAACGAGTGGCAACTTCATCACTTTTTGCACCATTAAAACGTTGTTCCTTCTGGCAATCACATCCTCAAGGAGAGTTAGTGAACTTTCAGCTTTCATGGCCTTGCTGCCATACACGACGTTTCACAGGCATAAAGTTGTTCTATGGCCCTATCCCTCCTTCATACCCAAAGTTGGTTCTGAATTTATATCAATGATCCAATAGTCCTTCCCACCTTCTACCCAAAACCACATGGCTTTCTATGGGAAGAAGTCATATTACACACTTTAGATATCAAAAGGGCCATTGCCTTCTATCTGGACAGGACTCAGCCCTTTTGACGATCCCAGAGATTGCTGGTATCCCTAGCTGAAAGGTCCAAGGGAAAACCACTTTCTTCCCAACACATATAAAAATTTATAACACCTGTATTACCCCCTGCTACTTGCTCCAGAATAAGGCCTTACCAATGACTCCCAAAGCCCATTCCACCATAGTGATGTCGATGTCAACTGCCTTCTTCAAGGGCGTCTCACTCTAGGCAATATGCAGAGCAGTGACGCAGTCGTCCAATAACATCTTCATAAAGCATTATGTGATTCCACCATGCTCCACAACAGATACTGCAGTAACCACTGAGTTTCTCTCTACAATCCGTAACCATTAACTGAAGCCCACCGTCCATCTAAATGGGCACTGCTACACAGTCACCAACAATGGAGCACCCATGGGTACATCACTTGAAGAAGAAAGAGAAGTTACTCACTCTGTGCAGAAACTAATGTTCTTTGAGATGCGTGTCACCATGCATACTCCAATACCCGCCCTCCTCCCCACTTCTTCGGACGTAATATCCCACGAGGGCATCAAAGAAGAAATAGAGGGGAAGCAGACTGTACATGCTAACTTCAAAGGCGGGAACGCTGGTTACCACTTACGCATGCACAGTTTGCCTGAACACTGCTCTAAAAGCCTCTGAACCATGGTACTGGGACAAGCCCGAGACCAACAGTGGAGTACCCAAAGGGACATAGATCTCAAAAAACAATCATTACTGCACAGAGTGAGTAACTTCTCTTTTTCCCTTAGCCATTTGTGATTTTTATATACATCTATCACATTCTCTTATAATTGTCTTGTTTATAAATTGTAGAGTTCCAGTTCTCTTAATATCTCATTATATGGAAGCTGTTCTATAATCTTAATAACTCTTATTGCCCTTCCCTGCATCTTTTCTAATTCAAGTACATCCTTTCTGAGGTGGGATGACAAGAACTGAATGCACTCCTTGAGATGTGGTTCTACCATGGAATTATGTAGGGGAATTATAGAACATTATATTTTCTGTCTAATTATCTATTGCTTTCCCAACATGCTATTGCCTCCTTTGACTGCCACTATACTCGGAGCAGATATCCCCAATCACTCAAAGGTCTTTGAATTGAGATAGTTAATTTAGATCCTCTTATCCCATGGCTGCTTACTTTAGGAGCCTTTGAGGACCTTGTCTTAAGATCCAATACCACTATATTCACTGAATCACTCCATGCTTAAAAAATTCTAATAGATTGATGAGGTATGATTTCTTTTTTTCAGAAGCCATGTAAGCTCTTTCCCAACATACTGTCTTCTGTTCATCTATATATTTGATGATTCTATTCCCTACTAAAGTCTCAACCAAATTACCTGATACTGAAATTAGGTTTATCAAGTTGTAAATATCAGGTTCACCTCTGGAACCTTTTAAAAAAATCAGCATTACGTTATCTATCTTTCAGTCATCTGGAATGTAGGCTGATTATCCATTATGTAATGGTTTACAACAGCAATTAGCATGATGATTGAGTCAGGTAATTATGGATATATTGCATCCTGTTATTCATCTGGCTTGCTTCTTCCTATTGCACTGAATCTCTTTTCCTTCTCGCTTGTCATTGAAGTGATAGAGTTCTCTTATACAAACCTCCAATTGCCAAACCTGTAACTTCAACCACGGTAAACAACAAAGTAAAAGAAGTGTTTAGAAACAAAAAGGCATCATTTAAGTTAAATCTTTATGGAAAAAAATCGAAAGGAGCATAAACTTGGGCCAATTAACTGTAAAAATATAATTAGGATAGCCAAAAAAGAATGTGAAGAACCAAAAAGTAACAGCATTTTTTTATGTGTATCAGAAGCAGGAAGCCTGCTAAACAACCAATGGGGCCATTGGATGATTGAGACACTAAAGGAGTTCTCAAGGACAGTAAGTCCATTACAGAGAAACTAAACAAGTTATTCGCATCAGTCTTCATTGCTGAAAATGTGCAGGAGATTCCCAAACCTGAGCCATTCTTTTTTAGATGACAAATTTGAGGAACTGTCCCAGATTGAGGTGTCATCAGAGAAGGCTTTTGAACAAATTGATAAACAGTAACAAGACATCAGGACCAAATGGCTTTAATCCAAGAGTTCTGAAGGAAGTAATATGTGATATTGTAGAACTACTAACAGTGGTTTGTATTTGTAAGCTATTCTTCAAATCAGCCTTTTTTCAGTAAAGGATTAGGGAGTGACTCCACCACTGTCTTTTTTTTAAAGAGATATCCTCTGTGTTTCACATCTTTCATGTCTCTAATAGGCTTGTATGCTATTGTTCCATATTTATATAACTTCTAGTAGAATCTATCTAGTTTGGGATATTAACAATGTTTCCAAGATCAGTTTGGAAGGTCTGAACTATAACTACTATTAATACAATGGAAATAGAATAACACTCGTGTACTGAACATTACATTCTTGTAGCTTGATCTTCAGTTCCAAAGTTGAGTGTGATGGGGCAGATCAGGCCTTGAGGCTACAGTTTGTGCAGAAAAAAAAAACAGCCAGTTAGTTGTCACCCTGATATGCATGACCAGAGTCAGCACAGTGTCTCTGGAGCCTTGAGAAGAAGTAGACCATGGCTGACTGAGGAAACAACAGTACCATGGAGAGCCCTGAGGAGAGATATTGTGGACTATGGGACTTGAGATACAAGCCCTGAGGTAAGGGTGAGAAGATCTGTTCAGGAGGAACCACTCTTTCCAAGAGAGGATAAAACTTAGAGACAGAAACAGAGGGACACTAGCAGAAGGCATTGGGATGGGCTCCTGTTAGATGTGCATCCCAGTAGGGATTGTGATTCATATAGAACATGATTTGGCTGTAGGGCTGAGTAGCAAAAAAAGTTTGATAAATTAAGATAGGACAGGTACGTGCATTCGACCAGATGAGGGTGCTTGCGGGAGGTGAGTGCCACTCGATTAGACTGATATGCAAAAGACTATTAATGAGGAATACATTTTTTTTGTAAACTGAGTATCTTACAATCCCCTATATAAACCAGAATATAAGCTGCACTTCAAGGGAAAACGGGGCAAAAAACTTAGTATAGTAAGCAAACCTTAAACAATAAAAAAAAGAACTGCAGCAACCACAGGATATGAGTGAGTAAGCATAATTGAGCAGAATAAAGCCCTAAATCAATTTTATTTTCACAGTTCTAGCATCATAAAAACTGGGTGGCAGTAAACTAATTATTATGCAACTTAATTAACTAATTAGGAAAATCAGAGCAATAATAGAACTGGTACTGACTGATCTGAATATAAAAAGTAGAATTAGGCTTTTAGTATTGAATTTTTCACTCCAGGAGTTATATACTATAATTTTTATAGCATTCCTCATTTCATGTGTAATGCTGACCCACACAGGGAAGTTGGCATTGGGGATCAAATTTGGGATATCTGGAGCTTAATGCATGAGCCTATATTGCCTGAGCTAGAAGACATCTGTCTTTTAGCCAAAGCTGTACCAAGCTCATCAATCTCTGATGGACTAGCCACTACTAGGTGGGGACAGAGCCACTTTGAGCAGGCAGGGATAATGGGGGAAATAGATTACAGATGGAATTTTAGAAAGAGCTGTAATTGCTGTATATACCCCAAAGTGTTCACTGTTTCATTTCCTAAATTATTCATGGGTCTTAAAAGTATCTGGTCCTGAAAAGATTTAAGCATATGCTTAATATCATAACTTGTGAGACTGTTTGCAGTGAGCAAAAATTAAGTATACATTTAAATCTGTGCGGGATTGGGGCCTAAATCAGAGTCAATATTCAAGTATAATCTAAAATAATCACTTGCAAACTTACGGTGCATCTACAAAGCGCCCTAAACTTGAAATAAGATATGCAATGCGGACTAAGCAAATTGAGTATCTTATTTCGATTCTATTTCAAAATAGCTTATTTTGAAACTTGGCGCATCTACACAGTGACAAATTTTAAAATAACACACTATTTTGAGACATCCCTTAACCCTCATGGAGCGAGGGTTACAGGGATGCCAAAATAGCACACCCTTCATTTCAAAAAATATTTTGAAATAATGGGTGGCTTGTTAAGATGCAGGGTAGCTATTTCGGGATACCGGAGATATCTCAAAATACCAGTGCAATGTAGACATACTCTTCCTGAATATTACCACAATAAAATATAGCCCTTTTAGAAAACTTGCTACAAGAACATCACAATATTAAAGTGTGCTAATCAGATATCTTAAATTAATATTCCAATACTCTGATCACTTATATATTTGGACGACTAGAGTATTAAGTATCAGAGGGGTAGCCATGTTAGTCTGAATCTGCAAAAGTGACGAGGAGTCCTGTGGCACCTTATAGACTAACAGATTTATTAGAACATAAGTTTTCGTGGGCAAAGACCCACTTCGTCAGATGCATGTAGTGGAAATTCCAGAGGCAGGTATAAATATCTAGGCATAAAAAAAGAGTACCAATCAAGGGTAAGGCTAGAGATAAAGAGGTCAAATATGTCATAGAGGATGAGGCCAACTTCTAGCAGCTGATGTGGAGGTGTAAACACCAAGAGAGGAGAAACTGCTTTTGTAGTTGACTAGCCATTCACAGTCTTTGTTTAATCCTAAAGTCATGGTGTCAAATTTGCAGATGAACTGTAGCTCAGCAGTTTCTCTTTCAAGTCTGTTCTTGAAGTTTTTTTGTTGCAGGATGGCTACCTTTAAATCTGCTAGCATATGTCTATGCAGCAAAGTTATTTCGAAATAAATGTACTAGGGTCTACACAAGCCAACCGCTATTAAGAAATTAATTCAAAATAGCGGAGGGCTTATTTCGAACTTGGTAAACCTCATTCCACGAGGAACAGTGCTTATTTCAAAATCGCTATTTCAAAATAAGCGCTGTCTAGATGCAGAGTAGGGACAATTTCAAAATAGAGGGCCTCCAGCCCTTCCCAGGGTGCCCCACTGGCCACTCTGTCCCCAATCAGGAAAACTCTTCTCCTCCCCCCCTTCCCCAGAGCCCTTAAAGGGGTAGAGTCTGGCCACAGTGTCTGTGCCAGCTCCAGGCCTGCCAGCCCAGAGCCAGTATTCACTGCCCCTGTCCCAGTGGCCCCAGCATGAGCCAGGCAGCCAGTGCCAGCCAGCCCTCCACTGCTCCCAGGCCCAGTCCCCCAGCTCCCAGGAGCCTGCCAGGGGCTGGAGAAGGCAGACACCTTCCTGGTCCAGTGCGGAGATCATGGACCTGTTTGGGGGGGATGCCTCCGACATCCATGATCTCCACACTAGATGGAGGAGCGTGGTCATCTACGGCAGGATGGCTGCCAGCCTGGCCACCAAAGGCTACATCTGAACCCAGGAGCAGGTTCGAATGAAAATTAAAAAGCTGTGGCAGGCCTATGCCAGGGCCACAAGGGGCAGCTCCCAAACAGGGGCAGACAGAAAGAGCTGCCCCTATTTTGATGTCCTGGACTGCATCCTGGAGTGCAGGATGGTCTGTGCCTCCCCAGGTGGTCATTGTCCCTGAGGCAGAGGGCCCTGACCAGGGCATGGAGGCAGGGGCGGATATAGGGCAGGGCGAACGGGGCGGCCGCCCCGGGCCCCGCGCTTAAAAAAGCCCCGCGCATGCGCTGTGGCAAAGGGGGGGCCCCGCGGAGTTATGCTGCACAGGGCCCCGCAAAACGTTCATCTGCCCCTGCATGGAGGAGGAGGGCCAGGAGCTGCAGGAGCCCAGAGGGAGCATGTCACGCAGCCAGGACATCCCAGAGGACCTGTCATCTGCTGAGGCAACAACATGTGAGTGCCATCACTGTCCCTTTATGGGGGAGAGGGGAGAGAAGAGGGAGGTAGACCAGGGACCGTGCGCGTGGGCCTTGCTGACCATGGATCATGCAGCAACTTGTGCATGTGCAAGCACATGCTATGCATAGAGATAGAGTACAGTCCTAAATATGATTGAATGATATACAAAACAAGATTAGTGTCTGTGTTGGAAATATTCGTATGTAAGTTTTTTGTTGCCTCTTACGCTGCTTAGGTTAGTTCTATTTTAAACTATTCTGTGATTTGTTAAGTTTTTTCTTTAGGATGTTTGAGGATATTGAGGTTGTTTGAGTCCTGAATCTATACCCTTTAAAATCAATGCAAGACTTTCTTTTACTTTAATGTTGCAGCTGGAATGAGCCAATAGTATCACACAGTGTCATCTAAAATACTTTCAGCATTAACTCATACTTAGGAAAAGAAATGAAAACATGCTAAATTTCAATGTGCTAATGAATTTGCATGATTACACTAAGGCTACATCTAGACGGCAAGCTTCTTTCGGAAGAAGCTTTTCCGGAAGAGATCTTCTGAAAAAACTTCTTCCGAAAGAGCACATCCACACTGCCGAAGCACATCAAAAAAGTGATCTGCTTTTTTGAAAGATGGTGTCCACACTGAATGGTCACTATCTTGCTTTTAACAGTGATTGTTGTGGACCAAGTGTCCACCAGGGCAACTGTGCTTTTTCCTCTTTCCTCTTGTTTTGAAAAAACTCCCTCTTTCCCATCCACGCATGCCTTTTTGCAAAAGAGCTCTTACACAAAAAGGTTTCTTCCTCATAGAATGAGGATTACCAATTGCACAAAAAGCCCTCTGTTCTTCAATTTATTGTTGAAAGAACAGACTTATAGTGTGGATGTAACTTAAGTTTTGAATGTCCATTTTTCTGAAAAAACTATAATGTAGACATAGGCCTAAGTGTGTGGACAACTTAATGGTGATTATACTCATTGCTCAGTGACTTCAAAAGTAATGTCTCGGGTGAGGAGGGAGTGTATTTGAAGGCAGAATGTGGCTATGTTAATCTCAAAAAAGTTGTGTGTTTTGGGTTAATATGAACATATATAAACATTTCATATATCTAGTTAGTTTTTTTTTCACTCTGCTTGGTGATGAAACACCTGTAAAGGTACAAATCATTTTACTTAGAGGCAAGACTAAAATAACTTTACTGGAATAATTTTATATTGTGTGGAAAACACCAACTATGTGAAAAGCAACTTCTTTCTCTGGCAATATACAATTGATAAGTTTGGAAAATAGCTTTGTTTATTTTCCCAGCCAAAAAAGTCACTGTCAGAAGTATGGTTAAAAGAAGGGGGGAGGAGAGAGGGAATGGGTTTAAAACAAATGTATCACGCAGAATGTTTGGAAAAAAAAAGAAAAGAAAAACCTAGAGCAGCATGTTAAAAAATGAACATTTCCAATACAATTTGTCACCCATGCATAAATCTTGCTGACATTTTCAGTCACTTTAATAGCCTGCCCATTTTATAAATCAGTATGAACTTGCACAGTTGCAAAAAGTGTGTATTTTGAACATCTCATTTGCATACTTTACCAAAAGCCAATGAGGCAGTGGAAGCAACACTGGTGATCATAATAAGTGTTTGGAAAAAGGCAGAAAGATCACTAATGGTTTGCCTTTAGGGATTTCTGTACTCCATAGGGGACGAAAATGAGAAATATTTTTCAAACAGCAGGGGTAAAGGTTTTAAAACTAGAAACACATGGAGTGATAAAGATGTTAGTGCCACAGGGCGCATAGCAGGAAAAATTTACAATGTAAAAACTGTAATTTCAGCATTAGGAAGTAATAATCGTGTTTCATCATTGTTATTAAAGCATGACCCTTAAAGTCACATAAATTAGATACAAGTTTCAAGAGATGTGTATTAATCTTCAATGGAAATTATTAGGAAAGTTGAAAATCATGTGAAGATCAGATTTGCAATAAAAGACAGCATCTTCTGAAGTAGACCTATTTTTGGAAAAAGCCTATATAATTTTGAAACCACAAATAAAAACTTTTGTTTACTGATATTCAATGCAATAGATAGTATATGTGGAACAGAGCTGTTCTACAGAACAAATAATTATTAAATATGCAAGAAATGAACACTGACAGATATTAATGAGTTTGATAATGACAAAGTACTATACGCAACATATGCAACAGTTTATATTTGATC
Source organism: Pelodiscus sinensis (assembly GCF_049634645.1). Taxonomy (NCBI): domain Eukaryota; kingdom Metazoa; phylum Chordata; order Testudines; family Trionychidae; genus Pelodiscus; species Pelodiscus sinensis. The sequence goes on along the minus strand of NC_134717.1, from coordinate 24,729,824 downwards.
AACAAACTCCTTCAGTTACATTTAAACCAAATGCATGTAAATTATTAGTAAATTACATTAGGTTTGCCGGAAAAAAATCACAAAATTATATCTTAAATATCAAAATTATATTGTTTGTGAAACTTAGATAAAATTAGTTATCTATGTAGTACTGGCTTATTAAATGCAAATTTAAGTGTCTAACTTGTAAAATGTGTTTTTTGCCAAGAGCTTCTACGGTCTGCAAATTAGGTTTACCTGAACTTTTACTTAATCAGGTAGCTCCACCATATTAGTGCTTATGGAAATAAGTCACTTACTGGGACTCAGATTCTGAACTATAGTTTAAAATGGGAATTATGTATTAGGGAAGATTCTCAGATAGTGTTGTTCCAGATTTCTGGAGCTCCTCACAGAGAAGCCATTTACAAACAAACTCAGTATTCCTCTTCCTGATGGAGGGGTTCCAGCAATCAAGCATCTCTTCTGGGTGATCATAGTTGCTGGAACCTTGAACTGTAGCAGTCAGGACTCAAAGTTGCATACCAGAAGGCTATGATATCGGTGCATATATGGTGTGTAACTAATTTTATATATGAAGTACCAGGAGTTAGTTCAGCCAATAGCCTCTTCCGAGCCAAATTCTTCTTCTAGGTAAAAGAATGCACATTACAAAAAGATAAATTCTGTTGCCAGGAGGTCATGAGGACCCTTGACCATACATACTCACTTGAATCTTTTTAGCAGTCATCAAATTGGAAAGGACTGCTCTTTCTTTAGTCAAGTTGTGGGAGAAGCAGGAGTCCAAAATGAGAGCTGGTCAAAAAGAGAGAGCACATTTTGGACTTGTACCAGACTTCAAGTAAGGTATTCCAGGTTAATTAGTAGATGCTGGAAGTGACTAGTCTTCTTGATTCCAGTGGACTGTCTATCAACTTGAAACATCCAAGACAAACTACAAAGATCACTTCTAACAAACGTGGATTTGAGCTATCATTTTTTGAGGTGGGGTGATGAATGGTGGGGTCATTGAGACAGCTGATTAACATGATTAATTAAGAAATGGTAATCTGCACTTGATGATGACATGTTCTGTTCACTCCTTCTGGAGCATCTGGCATTGGCCAGTGTCAGAAAACAGGATACTGGGCTAGATGGACCTTTGGTCTAACCCAATATGGCTCTTCTTACATTGGTAGGTTCATCACATCTGAATACCTTTAGCTGTAAGTATGAGATGGTGGCATAGCCATGTAAGTCACAGGACATTAGAGAAGCAAGGTGGGTGAGGTGATATTTTTATTAGGCCAAGTTCTGTTCGTGAGAGAGATGAACTTTGAGCTACACACAGTTGTTCTTCTGGTCTGTAGCCTGAAAGCTTGTCTTCTGACAACAGAAGTTGGTCATATAAAAGATATTGCCTCCTCTCCCTTGTTTCTCTCTGATCTGTAAGACTAGTCTAGAAACACAAGAATCAACAATTCCTTCACCTATTTATACTTAGGACCATTAGGTGGAGTGGGGGAGGACATGTACAGATATACATGAGGGACCCTAACATGCTGATGGGAGATTTATCCATTTTCTACTCTGATTTGAATCTGGTGTAGAATTTTGCTATTTCATGGTGGCTCTTTGAATAGTATCCCTAGGGGCTCTCCACATTAGGATATGCTCCTGGCCATGTACTTTTGACCAGATATTTTTGTCAATGAATGTGGGTTTATCACCTGCACCCCCAGGCTCCTTTGAACTCTGGTGTGAGATCTGCCAGTGCTGAGATCCTTCTAACCACTTACAACTTGTGCAGTGTATGACGGTGCCCATTAGCTAGCTGTGTAGCTTTCTGCTTTTCTCATTTAATCTTTCATTTTTCCTTTGTGTTCTTTTAATTTTGTTATTTAGCACAGTTTGTGCTTTGAGATTTCCCTTCTCTTTCCTTATACATGTGCTGCAACTCAGGCTTTGTTTTAATCCTGGGCATTGACCCATGGCTTGAAGTACATGTTATACCCAAAATTCTGGGCTTCAATCCCTTCCAGACCTTCTATATGTTGCCCCCATCACCACCATAGTGATGGACATACAAGCTGCCTGAGTTGCATGTGAAAGATTCACATTCCATCCAATATGAAATCTGCTCAGGATTGAAAAGCAGATATAAGAAATTGAGGAAGGACAGACCAAAAACTCTTTGTGGTGGAACACTCTTTGAAACCTGTGGCATCTGAATCACCCCTCTGACAGTCTGCTGTAATGGAAGGCAAAGATTTTGGCAGTCAGGACCAACAGTTTGAGCAGTTAGCCTTCAAGTCAAAAATTGAGTTTTTGACTCTCAGATTCTTCTCCACCCATTCAAAGAGAATACTGGTCTCACTGGGTAGTTCTACTCCTGGTAATTGAAGCAAACTAACTGAAAGGTTGTTGGAGTAAAAAAAGTGGTGTCTTAGGCAGTATCCTTGAACCTCAAAAATAGCTTCAGGATACCTCCTTTAACCTCTTTACTATCTTGATAGTTTTGACTATGTTTCCTGCAAAGAGAAGGTTGACCTGATGAACTCTGGAATCAAAAATAATTCTGACAAGCTTTGACTGCTGCAATGGCTATTTCTGTTCCTTGAACCTCTGGAGTTGTAACATTTGAAATTCAGACCTAAACTAGGATCTGTTGGAGGGATTGAAGGGGCCACAAAATATAAGTCCCTGAACAGTTAGTGTGAATAATATTAAAGATTAAAACCTTTTGGATTGTCAGTTTAAGGAAGCTTAAATATTTGGGATGTTGCTTCTGAGGTAGTCAGTGGTCTGCTTTCATGATACCCAGAATAGAATTGTGGAAGTTAATGATATTCCACAAACATTTTATATACATTTTATACTTGAATTTTCGGATGTAAAAGATGAACTCATGTCACTTGAAGAGTTTTAATTAGTAATTAAATTGTGCCAACACCTAAGAGCCCCAGTCATAGACTGAGAAGCACTTAAAAACACAAGATTAAAAGATGGTCTCTTCCCCTAAAAGCTTACATTCTAAGCATAAGACAAGAATTGGTGAATAAATATGAATAGATAAATGGGGGAACATAGTAAGGCCATGATGCAATATTGGTTACCATTACAGGGAGTGGTTCCAGCTAGGGTTGCCAGCTCTTGCATTAGATTGACTGGACACCGTTCACTGCAATGGTGTCTGGTCCAGGAAAGTTGGCAACCCTAGTCTTATTACAGCAGTTGCCTTCTTAAAGTTTCCACTCTACTACACCGATGAACATGTGGAATTGTTCCATTCTGTTATGTAATTGAGATCAGCGGTAACCCAGCTGGGCAAGTCTAGAGTTGAAGACATGATATTCTTGTTATAGAGGCTGCCAAACACTTCTGGCTACGTCTAAATTGCATCCATTTTTCGTAAAAGGGATGCAAATTAGATTTATCGCAATTGCTAATGAAGCGGGGATTTAAATCTCCCCCACTTCATTAGCATAAAAATGGCTGCCGCTTTTTTTCGGCACGGAGCTTTGCTGGAAAAAAGCGCCAGTCTAGACGCGGATCTTTCGGAAAATAAAGCCTTTTCTGAAAGATCCCCTATCCCTCTTAAAATAAGGGATAAGGGATTTAAATCCCCGCTTCATTAACAATTGCGATACGTCTAATTTGCATCCTTTTATGAAAAGGGATGCAATCTAGACGTAGCCTTCTGTGTCTGTGAGGATAGGAGACTAAAATGGATTCCTGACAAGTTGCACACCATATGAAGCCTACAACTGCCAGACAGATGCTGCTTAGCCTTAGAACTGAATACTTCTTTCAATTTTTCTAAACCTATATTGTGTCAATTAGACAAATTACATCTTGAAAAAGATCTGCACATATAGCCTCTGACTTCCACATCAGAACACATATTCTTCATCAACTTCCTCAATCATTATAATATGAACCCTGATTTATTTATAAAACCCTTCCGAGATTGCCATGGAGCAATTTTCATTCTTTTCTTTTAATCCACAAAGGAAAACTTTATAACTCTGTTTTAAACTCTTTAGTTATTCACTCAGATGCTAATTGGATACAATTTAGCATGGTCTTTTGTTTGGCCATATCTGTTGAATACATTTACAGTATATGTAGCCTATATTTAGTACTAGCTATCAACTTTAGATTCAGTCTAACAGGTGCACTTCATTAAAATCCAAGACTCTAACTAGCCTTTTTTTTTTTTTAAATCAGGAACCAACATTGATTACTGTTCAGGCAAATGAAGTAGGGAAGAGAGAATTCTAAAATACTCCACTTGGGAAGAGATTAGTTTACCCTATCTTTAAAGTCTCTCTTATTTCTCTAGCATATCTGTTTTAATATCAGTGTGACTTAGAGTTTTATTGAATAGGAAATCTCTCCTCTTCCATGTATTGTTTATTCACATCAAGAAGACTGGTATACCATGTCCTGCAAAAAAATGGATTACTACATATCACTCTCATTCTAAACACATATACTTGTAAAAGGGGCTCCTTTGGAAACAGATATAACAAGGCAGGGGGTGTCAGCAATGCCCAACCTGTAGCTATAGAAAACATAAGAATGTCTTTTGTCTCTAAGGGTAAGTCTACACTACAAAGCTAATTCAAACTAACAGCCATTAGTTCAAATTAACTTTAATAGGGGCTACACATACAAACCGCTAGTTCGAATTTAAATCGAACTAGTGGAGCACTTAATTTGAACTAGGTAAACCTCATTCTACGAGGAGTAATGCCTAGTTCAAATTAAGTAGTTCGAATTAAGGGCTGTGTAGCCACTTAATTTGAACTAGTTGGAGGCTAGCCCTTCCCAGGTTGCCCTGGTGGCCACGCTGGGCACAACCAGGGAAACTTTTCTGCCCCCCTCCCGGCCCCAGAGCCCTTACAGGGGCACAATCTGGCTACAGTGCTTGTGCCAGTTGCAAGCCTGCCAGCGCCCAGACAGCAGGCCCTGCACTTGGCACAGCATGAGCCAGCCACCCACTGCCACCAGCCCTCCACCTCTTCCCAGGACCAGGCTGGCAGCTCCCAGGAGCCTGACCGGGGCCACAATAGGCAGACGCCCGCCTGGTCTAGTGTAGAGATCGTGGACCTCATCGAGGTTTGGGGGAAGCTTCCAAAGTCCATGATCTCTGCACTAGGCACAGGAATGTGGCGGTCTTGGGCAGGATAGCTGCCAACCTGGCCACCAAAGGGCACATGCAAACCCAGGAGTAGGTTTGCATGAAAATCGAGTTGGTCCAGTGAGACCCCCGACCCTGAGCCCTGAGTTTAGAACATAAGAATGGCCGTATTAGGTCAGACCAAAGGTCCATCTAGCCCAGTATCCTGTCTGCCGACAGTGGCCAGTACCAGGTACCCCAGAGGACATGGACCGAAGACAATGACCAAGCGATTTGTCTCGTGCCATCCCTCTCCAGCCTTTCACAAATAGAGGCCAGGGACACCATTCCTACCCCCTGGCTAATGGCACTCCATGGACCCAACCTCCATGAATTTATTTAATTTCTCTTTAAACTCTGTTATAGTTCTAGCCTTTACAGCCTCCTGTGGCAAGGAGTTCCATAGGTTGACTATGAGCTGTGTGAAGACGAACTTTCTTTTATTAGTTTTAAGCCTGCTACCCATTAATTTCATTTGGTGTCCTCTAGTCCTTATTTTATGGGAACTTATGAAGAACTTTTCTTTATTCACCCTCTCCGCACCACTCATGCTTTTATAGACCTCTATCATATCCCCCCTCAGTCTCCTCTTTTCTAAGCTGAAAAGTCCCAGTCTCTCTAGTCTCTCTTCATATGGGACCTGTTCCAAACCCTTAATCATTTTAGTTGCCCTTTTCTGAACCCTTTCCAAACCAAAATATCTTTTTTGAGGTGAGGAGACCACATCTGTACACAGTACTGAAGATATGGCGTACCATAGTTTTATACTTCCCCTCCTCCTTCTTCCCCTGGCTTCCCCCTTCCAGCTCCCTCCTCCCAGGTTTCCCCCTCTCATCTCCCACCCTCTCTCTTCCCCTCTTCCACATCCTTTTCCCAGTCTCCCCAAAGGTTAATTCCCCTCCCCCCCCGTTTTGATAAATTGAGTTCATATTTTTGAACACACGTGTCCTTTATTTTTTTCATCAGGAAGGGGGTCTAGGGAGGGGGAAGTGGAAGGAGGTGAGGGAGGAATGGGACAAGAGCCCCCGATGGGGAGGACTGGTGTGTCTCTGTGGGCTCCTCGGGGTGGAAGCTCTCCTGCAGGGAATCCTGGATCCTGACAGCCCACCGACTGACCCCCCCCTCCTCCGGATAGCAGCCTGCGGCAAGTGCAGCCAGGCTGATGGCCAACTGCTGTGATGTGCCGAGTGTGGGCACTCGGGGCACTCCAAGCCAGGACTGCTTTGCTGTCCCTCATCGAGTTAGACAAGTAAGTGGGGAACCCTGAGAACTGTCTGTCCGGGGTGGGGGTTGGGTCCCTTTAAGCACAGCCCTTGGCTAGCCTGAGGCAGCAGCTCCACACTCTAAGTCCTAACCTGATGCTCTGCTGGCACTGCTTCCAGCCAGCCTTAACTTCGGTTCAGGGTCTACTCAGTGTGGACATGCTATTTCGAATTAGCAAAACGATAATTCGAATTAGTTTTTAGGTCTAGATGCACTAATTCAAATTAGCTTAGTTTGAATTAACTAATTCAAATTAAGTTAGATCGAATTAGTGCTGTAGTGTAAACATATCCTAATTGTTTATAGAGCCAGGGAGCCTGTTATTGACTACAACAGTGAGGTTCTGGTTTAAGGTATTCAGGCCTAATGGTTGCACTGGTGTTTGAAAAGAGATTCCAAAGATCAAAACCAGATATAAAGTCAAGACTGCACCACAGGAAGTCCTGAAATCAGAAGGCAGGCAATAGATTAGAAATGTGGTCAAAGGCTACAGATTTGCCAAATCAGGGGCTTAGTCAGTGTCCAGATGCAGACTTAAGCTCAAAGCCTAGTTGAAGTCAGCCTAAGGATCTGGGGGCAAGAAGGTAGGTGCAGAGCTGCAGTGGATTAGGAGCAAGACTGGAGTAGGGTTGAATTAGGGTACAGGCAAAACTGCAGTGAACTAGAGCAAGTGCCAGTAGGGCTGCCATGCCTGCTGACTGGGGAGACAAAAGGGGCAATTTCCCCAGGGAATGGTGATTCAAAGGGGCTTGGAGCAGTACCAGCAGCAGCAGTTGGGAGCTCCAGTCCCCTTTGACAGGCTGAGGCTGGAACAGGGACAGAATTGAGGGCAGGATAGAAACCCAGGGAGACTGCAACAGTGTGAAGCAATAGGAGGGTTCCTTTCCAAGTGATGCTCTGGCATAGACTAATTTGAGAGTGAAATATTAGTGCCTAGGGTCATCTGATCTGGCCCCTTCCCAGGCATAGACTGCTGCAGCATGCCTGAGAGATGAGTCACTGAAGGCTCTGCTGGGTTAAGTTATTGTAGCTGAGTGAGCAGCCCTGGTCCAGTTGCAAATTGCCTGAAAAGGAATCCATTGTGATAAGCATTGTAGAAACACAGAGCAAGAATCTTTATTTCCATCTCCATATCAAGAGTTAAATACATTGAAATATTTATAAATTGCTACATCAACTGAGTTCTGTTGGTGAGGAACAGGATGTTGATGATGTTTTAAAGCTTCTCTGTGAAAGCCCACCAAATGTTTTTTGGTAAAAGGTATGTATGCTTTTAGGAATAGCATCTCATGCAGGAATCATGACTCCCTCAACTTACCCCCAGGTTCAAGTAAAGACTGTATGTCTAGACTACAGGGTTTTTTTCTAAAAAAGTGGCCTTTTTTCAAAAAAGCTTCCCCTGCATCTAGACTGCTGCCGCGTTCTTTCGAAATTAAATCGAAAGAACATGACGGTTTTCTCGACCGCGATAAACCCCATTTTATGAGGAATAACACTTTTTTTCGAAAGAGCTCTTTCAAAAAAGGCATTATTGAATGCAAACAGAGCTTTTTCAAAAGAGAGCATCCAGTCTGCCTGGCTGCTCTCTTGAAAAAGCGGCTCGCTTTTTCAAAAGTAGTGGTTGCAGTCTAGATGCTCTCTTTCAAAAGAAGCTTGTGGTCTAGATGTAGCCTGAGTAATTAGGGAAAAGGCTCAAACTGAGCTATACAGTTCTGTTTATGATAATCAGTTGAATAGGCACAATGTTTTACCAGAGAGAGGCAGATGTCCCTTACTTGTCCATGGAGTAGCACAGGGATATACAACATTTGTCAACCTCAGGACTTCATTAGCTTCATTACCAAACAGCTACAGAGCCTCACCTAATTTACATGCGTTAACGTCTGTTTTAATGAGGAGGTTAGCCATGAACTACATTGTAGATCCCAGAGGTCCACATTTGGACTATTTGGTGCACATTGGCTGTTCATGTTCGGGACTTTGTGTGCTGATTGCTAAAATCAATTATGCCATTCTATAGGTACGTCTAGACTACATGCCTTTTTGGAAAAAACGTGTCTAGACTATAACCGGTACTTTTGAAAAAGCAAGCTGCTTTGTCAAAAGAGAGCACTCAGGCAGTCTGGATGCTCTCTTTCGAAAAAGCATAGTTTACATTACATAGCACCTTTTTTTTTTTGAAAGAGCACTTTTGAAAAAAGGAATTATTCCTCACAAAACGATGTTTTCCACAGTCAAAAAAACTGCCACGTTCTTTTGATTTACTTTTGAAAGAACATGGCAGCAGTCTAGGTGCAGGGGAAGTTTTTTCAAAAAAAGGCCACTTTTTTTGGAAAAAAACCTGTAGTCTAGACACACCCTAACAAAGTGGAAGTCTATATTTAGTGGGCTTGACTCATGAAGCACTCCAAGACAATTTTGGCGATATCTCATCCACTTTGTGTATTTATTTTATTTAAATGGTGCTGCTCTGTTAATTTTTTGTGTATTTCCTTTCTCCTCTTTCCCTGCTTTGTTTTGTTATGATCAGGATTTTCTTTTACATGCCTAATCGGAGTAATTGTGCGTGCAAACAAGACCCATATTTTGCAAGCGTAAAATGCTGAATACATGGACCAAAAATAACAAAAAAAAATTGTTGTGCAAATTCGGGAAACTAGATACATTCAGCTACATTGCACTCACAAAGTATGTCCAGGTCTTTGAATAAGAATTGAATTTGGCCTTTTCCTCCTAGTTCCCTCATTTCAAGAAAGGAAAACCAAATCTAATGAGTGCAATGATGTGTCAAATAAAAGATCACCAAATTTGATGGATTTTTCTCCACTTTATATTGCTTTACAAAGTCCACGTACTTCTTTATAGATTTTAAAGTGTGTTTTTGAATGATTAACTTTAGAAAAATAAAGTCAGTGCTAGGAAGCCAGCATTCATGGGAACCCTCCAATAAGAAAGTGGTTTCTTGTCTAAACAGACATGTGTGCATGGTGGAGGGAAAGCGCACAGATTTCAACCAAGGGGTTATTTACGAACTAATGAGTGAAACAAATTATAAGTTTTAAAAATACATTGACAATACCCTATTAAGTACAGAGCACCTGTCAAAATGTATCCGTCTTAAACTTTTGTTTGTGCCATAATATGAAAGTATTTGTATGCAGTATTCTTCCTTCCAAATCTCATATAGAATTCTTTTGAAATCATTAGGAAAGCACCTTCCTCAGAGCAATTAAAAGTGCATTATTTAATTAATAGTTAATGCTTAGGAAAACTTAATCTTGTATAAGAAGTATTTGAGTGTGTCCCTGTGTTATGCAGGATATTAGACTACATAATCCAAATTTTTTTTGCCCTTAAATTTATGAATCTACCAGTTTTACATACTTATTAGTTTTATAACAATGAGTTGTCGTGTGGCACCTAAGGACTCTTGTACACAGCAGTGTGATTTTGGAATAACTGAGGTGTCTACACTCCAGGCCTTCGTTTTGAAATAATGTTGAGTTGGAGGACTTCTTATTCAGACTCATGGTAATCCTCATTTCACCTGGAGTAAGAGAAGACGAAGGAAGAGAGTTCTTCCTTTGACTTCCGGCTGTGTAGACAGCGCCAAAACCCAAATTAAGCTATTTTGACTCAGCTATGCTATTGACGTAGCTGAAGTTGCGTACCTTAATTCAATATTAGCCCTGCTGTGTAGATGTATCCTTAGAGACTAGCAAAAATATATGATACAAGTTCAACCTCTTAAATCTGGGACTCTCTGGTCTGGCAACATCCATGGCCTGGAGCCCCACCAGCAGGGCCAACGGCGGCTGGGAGTCCCAGCCCAGGGACCCCCATCCAGGCAGGGAAACATGGGGACCCTGGGCCAGGTGGAGGTACCAGTGGTGCTGGGAATCCCCTTCCTCGGGGGGGCTGGTGGGGAGCCTTGCCTAGCAGGACACAAGTGAGGCCATAGTGGCTGGGGTGTTCTGTACCTGGAGAGACCCAGGTAGCCCACTGCCCAAGCCCTAGTCTGGCAGCAGCAGAGCTGCAGCCCAGTTGCATTGGCCCAGGAGCAGATTCAGCCCCAGGGAGAGGAAGAGGGCATGGAGGACAGTTGTAGGAGACCTCCCTGGTCTGGAAAATTCTTTCTTCCTGGCCAGGTGAGGTCTAATATAAGATTAACCTGTATCATGAGCTTTCATGGGTAAAAAAACAAACAAAAACAAAACAAAGCAAAACCCTGCTGATATATATTTTAGTCTCTAAGGTGCCACAGGATTACTCGTTTTGAAGTTAAAGACTAATTCAGTTATCCTTCTGAGACTTTATATCAATTTTGTCGTTGGAGTACATGAAAAATTGCTCCACATTATCTCATTTCTATACATTCACGTCTGTAAAATTTAACAGCCACATTTCTATCTTCCAGATCAGGGGTGGGCAATAATTTTTTGCCAGGAACCACTTCAAAAATTTCTGAAGTGGCCCCGGGCTGCCCGGAAGGGGCGGGGCCTCGAGTGGAAGGAGCAGGGCTGGGATACTTCTGGGTTTCCCTACCACCAGCCCATAACTGGTCTGGGAGTAGGGGAATGCCTTTGCCTGCCTGCCCCTACTTCCCCCTAGGTGCCCATGCCCCTGGCTGGGAAGAGACTTTCCAACCTTGCCTGCCCCCAGGCCAATCAGGGCCTGAGGGTGGGGGAGCATGCAAAGTGTGTCTGCTCTGTCTCCACCCTGCATGGTGCTTAAAAGTGCCATGCAGTCCTGGCAGGGCAGGAGGAGGCTTCATATGCTCCCCAGACCAGTCAGTGCCTGGGGGTAGGGGAGCATGCAAAGTCTCCTCCCACCCTGCCAGGTGCATGTGGCACCTCTAAATGCCACATGCTCCTCACAGAGTGGGGCCAGGGCAGAGGAAACTTTGCATGCTCCTCTGCCCCTAGGCCCTGATTTGCTTGGGGGCGGAGGACAATGTGAAGCCTCCTCCCACCCTGCCAGGAGCACATGGGGCTTTTAAGTGCTGCCTACTGCTTGCAGGGCGGGGACAGAGTGGAGGAAACTTTGCACACTTCCCTGCTCCCAGGCCTTGATTGGCCTGGGGGCAGGGGAGCACAGGAAGCCTCCTCCAGCTCTGACAGGAGCGCCTGGCGCTTACAAGCACCATGTGCTCCTGGCAGAGCAGAAGACACTTGGAGGATGGAGGGGGTGTGTCATGGAAAAAAAGGGAGAATCATCATGATCATACTTAATATGTGGAGACTGAAAGTCTTTGTGCCATCCATGCTAGTGATGGAAGATGTATTATATTTGACACTCCTCAAGAGCTAAAATATGATGAATAAGCTTGTGGTGGTATTGTGACTAGACAAATGAACTGAGGTGTGTGTTTAGTATGCAATTTGACTGAGGCATGATTACATTGCCTGTGGGTACCCTACCTCATGCTACCCCCTTTCTTCATCTTATTAACCTCTTGTACATTTTCATAACTTAGCTCCTGATTCTGTACTTCATGGCATGTGGTTAGATTTCTGTGACAGCTCAGGGCCCTATTGACTTTAATAGGATACCACATGGGTGCAGCAGTTGATCTTCACAATTTCAGGATCAGTGACCTACGTTATGAGCTCTATGAGGCAGGGACTATGGTTTTACACACTCTACAAAGCCCTAGCTAGGATGATTTTGTTGGGGTTGGTCCTGCTTTGGGCGGAGGGTTGGACTTGATGACCACCTGACATCTATTCTGATGCTACAATTCTATGATGGCTACCCCAATAGCATCCTTGATTGTGGCCTCTAGGTGCTACTGTAACACAAATAAATGTTTTATCAATCTTTACTGAATAGTTGTACTCATGGGATTGAACGTTACATCTGGTAGTGTTTTCATAAAATCAATAAACCATCTGTATGGGTGACAGGAGAGGGATCATGTGAGAATTACCTGTTGTGTTTCCTCCTGCTGGGGCAGCTGGTATTGGCTACTGTCAGCAGACAGGATCCTGGGCTAGATGGACCTTTGATCTGACCTAGTATGGCCATTCTTATGTATGCAACTAGAATTTGTTTTTGTTGGTTTTGGAGCGAGATCCTCCCCCATACATGCTTACTTATTAGAGGTTACCTTGTATGTTAAACCTGACCAAAATTACAATATTAACTATAAAGCTAACAGAGAAATAGTCACTTCTTACTCTATGGTGTGATGTCGTTCTTACCTCAAGCAAAGATTAATTAGACTAGTTAAGCTATACACTGCATCATGGTGTGCTAAGGCCTAAATGCTGATGAAATCCCATTGGAGGAGAATCTGAGTTGGGTTTATACAGATAGACAATTGGCAGCAAAAAGGGACTGCAGATGAAATGGTCTGCAGTCACTCCCTGGAAGAAGAGAGGTGTATTTTGGATCTACAGAGCCAAGTAATCTGTGGAGAAGTAGGAAGGAGCCCAGGGAAAGAGCAACATGGTCTGGGAGAAAGCATGATGCCATTGCTAGAGATAGGGTCTCTGGATTGTAACCTAGAGTTGAGAGTGGGCACAGAAGAAGTGGCATGGTCATGGCAACAAAGAGAAGACGGCCATTTAAGAGATGCCAATAGTGACTTGGTGAGTTGGTTGAGTTATGAAGGAGGTGCACCCTGAGTACCAGAAAAAGAGAGAGAGCATGGAAGAAAGAACCACCAGAAGGGGGCATCAGACCTGCAATCAGCTAATCTCCAGAGCAACCAGAAGATGTGCTAGTGCAGAGTAGACCCCACTACTATGGGGACATAATCATATATAAGCCTGCAGTTTTTTAATTCTGCATTTTCATCTATCTCTAAAGCAGAGGACAGGTGCTACTGCCTCTGCTGTGAATATAAATACTGTTATCTCTTTCAAATATCACCACACTTTATAAGAAAAGAGTCATTCAGACTTTCAAGGTAGTAAAGATAGTTGAAGCAGTTCAGTGTATAATCTTAGACAAAATCAGATTTTTAATGTTTACCTACCTACCACGGGTAATGTGAGAATTAATTCATACATGTGTAGCCCAAGATCCAGTGTGCTTCAACAGCAGCCCTGGGAACTACAAGTTGTGGATTACAGACTGTGACATAAAAGAACTTTTATGGAGAGAACTTCTTGGTTCCTGCCAGGATGTACCTTCTGCAGGGACTGAGCTAGAAGCAGCATGCAGGCTGCCTGCACAGAGGAGGGGCTGCTGAACTGTGATCCTGTTGTATTTTTTTGTTTGTTTTGTTTACGGGTAGGACCAAAAAGGGCTATAGAGCACCCTGTGAGGCATTCAAGTGACACAAAGGGACAGCATGGACTTGGTTGTTGTGGGGCTTAGTTGCTGTGGGAGTTAAGAACATGCTTGTAAGGGGGGTTGTGTTGTGACTGTGCTGGAAGCACCATCTAGGCTGCATTCAGAGAGAGGAGAGACTGCTGTACTGTGATCCTGTTAAGTGGGATGTTTTTATTCTTTTTTTTTTTTAAAAAAAAAAAGCTTGTTCCTGGTGGTTTGTCCTAGTGGGTCTCATCTGAGGCATACAGACACTAATACACAATGCAAAGCACACCAGGAAACCTCTGTTCTACCCTCCCGCAGTTGTGTAAGAAGTCACAAGGCTTCCCCTATGCTGAATAACCTCACACTGGGCTAGTGAAGAGGAGGTTACGAATGTAAAGGCTTGGATATCGTAGTATGGTATAGGTCCAGCATATGAGAATTTTCAACCATTTTGTATAATTGGAGCCTGTAGGTGAATGTAGATGAAAGTGAATGAGTTCACTGTGTAAATGTGTTATGTATATCATATTGGTACAGTTTTGAACCATGTTGACCCATTAACTGTTTGAGGCCAGAAGATATTTCTGGGAGTGCATACTGCGGCTGGCAATGGAATGGGGGTGGAGAAATGATAATTTTGAGAAGGCAATGGAGCCAGTCAGCTGAGAGTGCACTTTGATTCAGTGACATATTTGCATATCTGCATATTTGTGAAGCTCATTCACCCATGCTAAAAGGCAACTCTCAGGACTACAAGTAACAATCATTTTGACACTAGAGCTAAATTACAGCACAAACCAAGTTCAATATATGTTGCTTTTGTTATAGTCAGTGATAAATTTTAGTCTGTAACTCTTCTCTGTTATGTCTGAACTATCACTTTACCTGCTAGAAACTAACTATAAACAATTGGATTCTGGAGTTCAGCAAATGCAAAATAAATAAATAAATGAATAAAATAAAGGTGAGAACATTTGTGAAACTGAAGTTACACAAATTGCACAATGATGTCAATATAGTGAGAGTGCGCTGTTAACCAGATTCTGCCAGGTTTAACAGTGTTGATTGTCCTATCAGGAGAGAATAGGAGTGTGTTCTTCAGCATTCAAAAGAATGATGAGCATTTAGAAAGAGAGGTGACCACCGGTGTCATCATTTGTTTAGGCATTGGGTATGCCTGGATCTGGATGTGGGACCCCGTGCACAGCAGACACATAAAGTATCCACCACACAGCAGAATGGGCTGCATGAACTGAGAGCAGCTGTGAAAGTTGGCATATTGTGATACCCAGGGCTGCCTACCCTCACAGATGAGGCTGGCATGAGACTACAGGAATGAGTATGGGATAATGCTAACAAGGCTGAATTAATCTGCATATATTACAAAGAAAGACCAGAATACTTGCATAATAACAAATCTGGAAAGTAGGTCCAAGGGAACACCTTCACTTTACTGGGGAATGAGAAAACAGCTGCAAACATTTTTGGCAAAAAGTACATCTGCATATGTGAATCAGCCATTGTTTAGCCCCTGTTGCTTTGCACTTCAGTAATGAATGAGATGCTGTCAAAACTTACTCTGGGTCACAGTTATAGCACATCTTTTGGTTCACTTCAGGAACCTGGAGAAGAAACAAGTAAGCCTTTCACCTAAAAAAAAAAATTATGGTATGATGAAAACATTGTAGAGGACTTATATTCAAATGTCCCCAGGCAATATAGATGGATATGTTTGAATATTATTTATTAAAAATGTTTCCCCTCTGAGAAATACTCTTTTCCTCCAACTATCAGTTGATATTATGCCTGGCAACAGTAAAGAAGTAACAGTTTAAATATGTTCCCATGAATAGATTTGTATACTCTGAGCATGCTCAGTAAGCCAATTGCTTATTATGTTATAGAATTTCTGCTTTAGGGTGATGAAAGTGGATAGAGAAAGCTCAAGACCAAAGAAAGGGAAATAGATGGGAAGAAGTGTCTTGCCATAAGCAATGTTTTTTTTTTAAATTATATCTAAAGATTTCTCTAAGCCCCAAACATTGTATACTATCTGTCCTTGGGGAACCACAACTGGACCATTATTGGAATTTTCTTCATGTTGTTTTAACTTTGGACAAGCATTGTACAATGTTTATAGAAACTCAGAGAACCCATCCTCAGCTGTACATTTAGTAAAGGACATACGGTAGGTGGTGCCCAGAGAGAAAGTATCTTATAACACATGATGACGAACCACTGATTTGGAATTGATAGGGGTCCTTAACTTCACTTTTATGCAAGAAATTTATTTGATCCCAGATCCAAGAATTTAACCAAACAGGCAGATAATTACATGGCAATCAAGTGAAGAAACTGGGAAAAAAATAATCAAGATCCCTGTTGCAGAAAGCAAGACTATAAATTACAGAACAAATGACTAATCTTGAAAACAGAAAGCAATATACTAAATAAAAGACTATTTCTTTCAAAAATCTACTATTAATACAACATTAAGTTAAATGATGACCCAATTAAAAGTAAGGAAATGCACAGTAAAGACAGAAAATTCAACCTGAATGACGATCAAGCATTGCTCGGGTCCTTAACTCAATTAATTTTTGTTTTTCTTCACTTAAATCATTTTTCTGAGGTGGGACTGGGATGAGGGTTCAGTATTCAGACTGTCTCAGAGAGGGGGACTGTTCAGTATTCCGACTGTCTCATCACAGCAGCTTGGGGCCAGATGAGCAGTGCCTCTCTCTGGCTGATGAAGCTCCAGCGGGCACAGCTGGGGGAGGGGTGTATGTCCTCTGGCTGGGTCAGGTCCAGATTTTTCTGTCCCCTGTGCTCCCCAGCCAGAGTGCATAATGCAGCAAAATGCACTTGCCCGTCACACCCTAATGAAGGGGAACAGTCAACAATGTTCCTGTATGAATCAGTGGTAGGGAAGCATCAGCACCCTGGCCCTCACAAAGGGAATCTGGGGGGTAGGTGGAAGGCTCTGGGCTACGGCAGTCCTGGATGGAGTGTGTGTGTTCTCCAGCCAGACCGTTTCACCTGCCTGGTGATTCTGTTTCTTTTCTATATGGATTTCTGGGAAGCAATCCCATTCTAGGCACATCCCAGTCTACTGGCACAATCAAGCCCTTACCTTGCTTTAAGTTGTGATAAGAAGCTGTATACTGAAATTGGTGGACCTAACTCTTATCTTTTAGGAGGAGTTCTTGAATTAACAGACTCTCTCAACCAGTCTGGTACGCTCTGGTCCAGCAATATCCGTGGTCTGGCATGATTTTAGTTAGCTGGATGTCCACTTGTCATAGTTGTGACCAAGTTTCCCATGGTCCCATAAAGTTTGTTTACCGACAGATGTTATGGCTCTCAGTGTTCTGTGCTGTTATTCAGCTCTAATTTACCCCCAAATGTCTTCTAAGAGACAAGTAAGCAGTGAAAGTGTTGGTAATGCTGATAGACAATATTGACCTCCCGTGATCCGGCAAATTCTCTGGTTCTGTTACCAGTCAGGTCCCAAGAATGCCCGATTAGAGAGGTTCAACATGCAGATTAATGAAATCACAATATAAAACAAAGTGGAATTTACATGCAGCAAAACAGAGCACAGTAGAAAGCATCTTTAGATTTAGTTTTCTAAAAAACAGTCCAAGTTTTTAAAATAAATCTTCAATATTTTATTTTTATATGCTTGATTTCTCTTGATTAAGGAATTCCCCGAATCTTGAGTGCTTGAATTCTTAAAACTAGCATTGCATTAATACTGGTTAAAAATACCAAAGGAACCTATGAGTTCAATTTTTTTGTTCAGTTCTTAAATAGTACACAACTATTTTTACTTAATATTTATATTACATGTATATTAAAAGCATAAGGGGAAATGTTAAAAGTATTTAAATGACTCATTGCTCAAATCAATTTAAAAATTTACTTTAGGGTACGTCTAGACTACCGCGTTTTGTCGACGGAAGTTTTGTCGACAGATACTGTCGACAAAACTTCCGTCGACAATTTGCGTCCAGACACATGGAGTTCTGTCGACAAAGCAAGCCGCTTTGTCGACAGAACTCCGTAGTCTGGACGCAACGTTACAGGCAATAACACCTTCTGTCGACGGAACTCTGTCGACAGAAGGTGTTTTGCCTCGTAAAATGAGGTATACCAGCGTCGACAAAACCGCGGAGTTCTGTCGACGTTATGTTGACAGAACTCCGCGGTAGTGTAGACGCTGGTATTGTTTTGTCGACAAAAGTCCACTTTTGTCGACAAAACTAGGTAGTCTAGACACACCCTTAGACTCATTTTTAGGAGGATGTTTTAATTTTAATACTACAGGTTAGAATTTCACAAATATTTAAATACCACTTAAGTACGTGCCATGAGCTAACTATAGCAGTAATAGTTACTGTATTTATCAGAAAAAATATTTTAATACTCTCTTAATCTAGCCATACTCACTATTGTCCTAAGAAAGCCATCATTATGTCCTCATTTAGTAGACTATACTATGATTACATTTTACACTTATAAAGCAACTTTAACTACCTCATCCCCGCTTACCAGATTACTATACAGGTTACACCACTGACCTTTAGCAGTCTCTGGGGTGGAGAGTGGCAACCATCTAGCATATGAGACTGTACAAAATAGGGATGAGGAAGGAAACCTTTTCTACATGATAATGGGACAAACACTTAATCTATATCTATACTGATCAGAGAGGGCTTCATTTATAAAGTTGTTGTTTTAAAAAAGTACTTCTGGACTGCACCCATGGTCGCACTTGTAACAGTGGTAGTTTTAATGAGCACCTATCCTTTGTATTCATATACTTCACAATGCTGAATTAGAGGCATGTGATAAATAATTGCACATTACATAATGTGTTTTATGCACCTACTTAAAAATACTGACAACATAAGGAGATACAGATCTCAAAATGAGAATTTAACTTTTTTTCTTGTAGGCATGAAAATTACAGCTAGAAAATCTGTGGAGGATTTGGTGTATAGAAAATCTACTCAAAGAGATGACTTTTGCTAAATAGCCCTTTCCTCCCCTCCCCATATAAAATCTGTGGATGCATAATATTGAATCAGAATGTTGAACATTAATATGTGAATGTCTGGAATATTTGACAAAGTGCATTTCAGATTTAAAAAAAAAAAACCAACCCTGAAGATGCATTAAGATAATTGCAGTAGTCTAATTAGACTTTCTCCTAAAAATGGCTTGTCTACTAGTTGTTGAATAGATGAAGGATTTTAAAGGGTTATAGAGAAACAGTTACAGTAATCAGAGAAGAAAAAGTGCAGAAGGTATCACGAAGCCTCATAATTAAACTGAAGCTTACAGCTCAATTAAATTTGAGTATCATTATGCATAAAACATCAGTGGGCATCAGGAGTCCAATAAAAAGAGATGCTATCAATGTTAACAACCAAAAGGTAAGACATAATATAGATTGGACCAAGTCTTCCAGATAAAGTCAAGGAAAACTGTCAATAAATTTGAAGTACAATCAGAACAGTCTCTCATAAGCTGATTAATACGTGTTTGACATTGCAGATATAACTATTGCATGATATTATATTTGCATAGGTTTATGCAAAACACACTAAATTATTTTTTGGGAAAATATACAAGGTTGATTTATATGATACAAACAAGAAAGGAGGAGACACCTTTGTCAATGCATCACTTCTAACTTTTTTAACCTCATGTGATATTTTTTTATATTTAGACTTGGAAAGAGTGACCTTGATTTTGATTTTTCAATTTACTTTTGTGAAGCATTAGTGATTAGTTATATAAAATGGTACTGCTCTGTGTCAGGTACAAATAATCTTGTATCTCCATTGTAAACGTGTGGCAAATACTATGTAAAGGTGCAATAATTGGATGATCAGTCAGATTACATGGAATTGTAAGTACATTTAGTTACTCAAGACAGAGCTCCCTCTGTTTAAGGCTGTTCTTAGTAGCCAATTGTTTTGCATTAAAGTCATGTGCATGCTACAGCATGTTTGCTTTTATGTACCTCAAGGGAGTTGAGAGCTAGACACCATTAAACCTGTTATGAAAAGCTTTGTAACAGAAAGGGTGGCATTGTAGTTCAAAGATTAATGAGATTGAAATTTGAAGCATTTAGATCTTTTTCTATCCATTTTAGATCTCATGTTAAGATTCAATTTCAGAACGGATATGCTAGAAGATTATCATATATTGGAAAAATATACACTAGAAAATCCACATGGTGGAAATTATTTCATTGTGATTTTACAAATACATATTTGCAATACACTGTAGCTTTTTATGTATTTTTTTCTCTGTCAGAGCAGTTTCTTGAATATCAACTAATAAATTAAGAACACATTGCCTTTTACAATCAGTGTTTTGGTAATGGGAAAGTTAAGTTAATGAGTGGTAGGAGATGTAGAGAAGCAATGTTCCTAGAGGTAATAGAGTATCACAGAGAGAGGGAGGAAATCTTGGCCTGAAATGTGTTTCATACAGATAGCATAACACTCAGTTACTGTCAGATTAATACCAGTGGGTTCACTTGTCCTTTCTTTTTGCTGCATCTGTATCTCTCCAGGATAAGAGTAGCTTGGATTGGTAAACACAAGTGCCTGACAATTCCAGTTAGGGTGAAACATGCTGTTGGGGGGGAAATCCACAGATTTAGTGATGTGGAAAAATCTTCAGATAGTAGGTAAGAAGCCGGAGGTGTTGCTGACAAAGGCACACATTTGGATTCAAATTACTCATTCCCATATATGTGTTCAACTCCCACACGTATCAATAGGAGTTATATGTTCATATTTAAGGGATAAATTAAGCCCCCTCTGTATGAATATCACCCATATTTGCCTCTTTTTTGAGCACTGGTCCAATGGGAAGGATAGTCATGTAGAGAACAGAGTCTCAGATCAGATGATCTATTTGACTATGCCTTAATTAGCCACACACTTTTTCTAATGAAAATGTAAGTACTAATGATCGAACTAAGAAGGACCTATAATTCTATGTAGAAATTCATTTCTGATTTAGGAACATTAGTTAGAGGTTTAAGATGAAATCAGTTGTTGAGTTTGTGGCATTGAACATACATTTAAGTGAAAGAAAAAAACTTCTTACTTACACATGAACAGTATGTGTATGTATATAACACCTCTGTACACACAAAATATTTTAAATTCTGATTAGAGCTAATATGAACATGGTTACCACTTCTGAAATTGGTGAACATTTGGTAGTTCACTGAAAAAAATATCATTAGTGGATGCATGCAAAGAAGCTTGTAAGCATAACAAATTCAGCTCAGGGCAGGAAAGACCTGAGTAGCTCAAATAGCACAGATCCAATTTCTCTCATATGGTGCCCCTAATTTTAGTCATAAATGCTCCAGTACACTACTTCTGCTAATAATGGGTGCACCTACACTGCAGGACTTAACTCAAAAATAAGCTACACAAATTGAGCTACGTCAATTGCGTATCATATTTCAAAACAGCTTATTTCAAAATAGGGAGCGTCTATACAGCACTTATTTCAAAATTGAGCACTCTTCCTCCGACTTCCCTTATTCCTCATACAGTGAGGGTTACAGGAGTCAGAGTAAGAAGTCCTCCAGCTTTAACAGTATTTTAACACTGTTTTGAAATAACTGCCTGCTG
Source organism: Pelodiscus sinensis (assembly GCF_049634645.1). Classification (NCBI taxonomy): domain Eukaryota; kingdom Metazoa; phylum Chordata; order Testudines; family Trionychidae; genus Pelodiscus; species Pelodiscus sinensis. The sequence continues at coordinate 24,708,458 of NC_134717.1, read as the reverse complement.
TGGAGATACGGACTAAGTTATTTTGGAATAGCACTAGTTATTTTGAAATAGTGTGGCAGTGTAGACATACCCAATGTGAATAAAATCTTGGTGGATGTATTTCAGTGAATATGCAGCTGACCAAAGAGGCACGTAGAGTGGGGATATTTTCCCAATTTGGGGTCTTCTAGAAACCAACATGGAAGCTTCTACACAGGCCAATGAAGACCAGGACTGAAATCCTAGCCCCCTGAAATCAATGACAAAAAACCTATTGAATTAATTAGAGGCAGAATCTTAGGGTACGTCTAGACTACATGCCTCTGGCAACAGAGGCATGTAGATTAGGCTACCAGACATAGTAAAATGAAGCGGCGATTTAAATAATCGCCCCTTCATTTAAATTTACATGGCTGCCGCGCTGAGCTGACAAACAGCTGATCAGCTGTTTGTCGGCTCAGCGCGATAGTCTGGACGCTCCCCTGTTAGAGAGAAGCTCTAGGATGTGTACAAGGGGACAGAGGGCATATGTATATGTATTTCTAGGCATATGCACTTTGTTGCCTGGAGGTCAGCTTTTGAAATTCAGACACGTGTTTACTTGTTATTCTCTTGAAGAAAGGTGGTGTTCTTTGTGAATAAGGATGTCAGAATCTGGCCCCAGGGGATTACAGTACTGTGTGTAATGCTGTGTTTAAGTTGCTTTTACAGTAGTCAGCTTTTGTCTTGTAATTCTTGAGTCAGGTCTATCCTTACTGTTAAAGGGAACGTGGGGTCAAGTTCACCTATAGTGTAATTTCATTAATGTTGAGAGTTCTAGGAGGGATGAATTTGACTTATCCTAAATAAAACTGTACAATGTACCTAATCCCCTGCTACAAAATTCTGTTATAATATGATTGGAAGTACCCTTAAAAGAATTGTTTTTGAATTTGATATTATTTTAGCTTTTTTGTTTTACCATTTAGAATACATAGGATATTGGATACAAGAAAGAGTGTAACCATAATGTCAAGGGTCTCACTAAACCCACAAAAGCAAGCAAATTCCATGACCCGTCCTTTCCTAGGTTTTGCAGTATATATTCTGATATCTAATGTTCTGACTACATTATAATACCCTGACCTAAATGAGTTGAGGAGGAAGTGCCCATATTTCATCTTCAGTTTCTTTAACCTTTCTAACAAAATGCTTTTAGTAACATGGAGAAAAGGTATTATAATAACATTATATAAAAACCAGGTTTCCTACTGTCAAGCCAGTGGGTATTATCTTACATTTGGGAGGTAGAAAGCATATTGGTTGAAAACATTTATAATATTTTAAAAAAAACTACATGGAATCATAAAAATTGGGAGGAGTCCTCTAAATCTTTTATAGAATCATAGAATACTAGAACTGAAAGGGAACTTGAGAGGCCAAGCCTAGTCCCCTGCCCTCACAGCAGGACCAAGCACCATCTAGATCATCCCTGATGTCTATCTAACCTACTCTTAAACAGTTACAGTGATGGAGATTCTACAACCTCCCTAGACAATTTATTCCACCCTCACAGGAAGTTTTTCCTAATGACCAATCTAAACCATCCTTGCTGCAATTTAAGCCCATTTTTTCTTGTCCTACAGAGGCCAAGGAGAAAAATTTTTCTCCCTCCACCTTGTCCCCTTTTTAGATACTTGAAAACTGCCATCATGTCCCCTCTTTAGTCTTCTCTTTTCTAAACTAAGCAAACACAATTTTTTGTCTTCTCTCAGAGATCCTATTTTCTAGGCCTTTAATCATTTTTGTTGGGCTTCTCTGGACCTTCTCCAACTTTTCTGCATTTTTTTCTTGAAATGTGGTGCCCAGAACTGGGCGCACTACTCCAACTGAGGCTTAATCAGTGCAGAGTAGAAAGAAAGAATTACTCCTCCGGTATTGCTCACAACACTCCTGTTAATGTGTCCCAGAATCATGTTTGCTTTTTTTGCAACAGTATCACACTGTTTACTCATATTTGGCTTGTGGTCCACTGTGACCCGTAGACCGCTTTCTGCAGTATTCCTTAGACAGTTGCTTCCCACATCTATATTCCATTTATAAAATGGTTAATCAGATTATCTTTACCTACTCTGTATAGTACAGTGAACTTATAATTCACAGCTATGGGTTCAAGAGGTGTTCTCCAAAGATGGTCAGAGAAACAGTTGGAACACTGGAAAGAAAAGGGAAAACCATGTCCAAGTAATCTTTTTCTTTTAATTTTCCCCCCATTGTAATGTCCTTGTGTTGTAACACCAAAGGAATTTTAATCTTATTCTCCTCGATACAAAGGAAAAATCTTCATTGGAATATACAGTAGAACAATAATTATCATAATAGCTTGCTACTTTTACTGAGAATTTTCACTTCCACCCCCTTCCCTCTCTATTCTGCAAAATTAACAGCTGGTCAGTGTTGAAAGAAATCAATGGTTTATTCCTCTCTTCCCCTCTCGTTCTTTTAATGACAAACTAACAACGGTCACACAACTCACCAATGCATTCCAAAGATTTTATGCTGTCATCATAAAACCCTGACTGTAGCAGAAACTGTCTGGCATTGGACATAGCCCAAGTGACCCCAAACTCTCACAGAGATCCCTAGTGATCAGAGAAAGAAAAATACAGTAAAAATAGAGAAATATGTAAACTGCTTAAGTGACAGAAAAATACTCTCTAGAGGACATCATTCATTTCTTTTCAGTCTTTCATGACTGTCAGAGGTACCAGCTCTCTGAACTTGTCTCTTGTTTTTGTTTAACAGGAAATAGTGGAAGTCACTAGTCACTTTAAAAGTCAAATTAATGAAAAAGTCAGGTCATATCCCCAAATTCTACAGTTAGATCAGCACATTATCACTATTTAGACAACATGCAAAATTTTAACCCTTTCTAGTGCTCCTAGATAAACTCCTCTGATCAGACTTCTGTTTCCTCTGCTTCAGCTGAACTGAAGCCGGAGATTTTGTTTCAAGGTAAACCAACAATAAGGTTTTCATAAACACAGACAAGTTTTAATAAAGTCCCACATGGAGCAGAAGGAAGTGCCCTATTTGTTTTCTCAGTAGTCTAAATATCAAATGGCTCCGACTTAATTCCCACTTTCTTATACTATCCTGCAAATGTTAATAGGATGAAATCATCAGTGTTCTGCAGAAGGTTCAAATTGTTCTAAGCAAATTGCTCTGAAAACACAAAGAATAAAATTGAGCTTGATAAACTCCACCATAGCCAGTCCTAAACCCAGTTGAAAATGGAGCAAATTTGGGGTAAGGCTGGCAGTAAAACTTTTGCAGAAGAAATCCACCAAGTTTTTACATATGCCACTCAGTTTTTCTATGCCTTTTATGAACTGGGGCATTCCCAGGAGGGAAGAGTAGTGATTTCATTTGAGTGCTACTTCAAGGGCTTAGAAATGGAGAGTAAGAGAAGGATTATGGAAGAGCAAAACTAGATAAATGGTTGAACAGAAAAAATAGGGATTTATTTAGCAGAGGGGTGGGGAAATGGCTGAATCATCCCCTACCTTACTTTGATCTGGCTGTTGGAAAGTCTCCTAGCTTCAGAAACCCCTATAAAGGGCTGGAGCACAAGCAGAGGATTTATTTATTTGATGTGGGAGTTTTGTATTTGTTTTGTGGTGTTTTGGGTTTTTTGGGGGAGGGGCAGGTCAGTGAGGAGATTTTTAAAGCTACATTTTATCAGCAGAGTTTTTGAGGGACTTCATGACTGGAATGGAGAGAGACTCAAAAAGCTGATTACATATAGAGGGGACTAAGGCTAGAAGAAAGAAAGTACACATTGATAATGGTTGGGAAGCTTTTGTGATGTATGATGGTTTTTCTTAAAGCACCAGCTTCTGACATCAGATTCATACATGAATTTGAGCTTTCATTTAGGGGAAACAAGCTTCTAATTCTGGTGGTTGCAGAGAAAAGCTTGAAAGTGTGAACCTTAAATAGGAGAACACCAAAAAGTACCATAAATATAATAATCTCTAGAGTGTATTTTTCAAATCTCATTGGCTGTGTCTACACTGGGCCACTTATTCCGGAAAATCAGCCGCTTTTCCGGAATAAGCTGCGAGCTGTCTACACTGGCCCTTGAATTTCCGGAAAAGCAACGATGCTCTACTGTACAAAATCAGCCGCTATTCCGGAAAAACTATTCTGCTCCCGCTCAGGCATAAGTCCTTATTCCGGAACACTGTTCCGGAAAAGGGCCAGTGTAGACAGCCCAGTAGTCTTTTCCGGAAAAAAGCCCCGATCGCGAAAATGGCGATCGGGGCTCTTTTCCGGAAAAGCGCGTCTACATTGGCCACAGACGCTTTTCCGGAAAAAGGGCTTTTCCGGAAAAGCAGCCTGCCAATGTAGACGCTCCTTTTCCGGAAAAACTGAAAACGGAATAGGATTCCGTTTTAAGCATTTCCGGAAATTCATGCCAGTGTAGACACAGCCATTATGTTTTTGAATTCTAGAGGTTGTCAATAATTGCCATCTTCTATAGCCTTTAAACCATTCCATAGAGGTATATTGAAAGGATAGGAATTTCTATTAAATTTGTTATAAAGTTTCCATAAGAGGTAGAAATTTAAATAGAGCACTGTTATCTTCTTGATCAGTTAAAAGTAATGGTGCACCACAATCAGTTTGCAGCCCTCCAATCAGGTCTGCTCATGGGCTGATGAAGAGCTCCAATGAGGCTGCGTTGAATGTGTCCAACTGTAGGATTAGAGTATTTCAAGAAGCAAGAGGACTATTCTTAGGTTTATGCCTCTGCAATATTCTATATTAAATGGCTAGATGGACATTAGTGGACAGCCCATATTATGCTGTCATATATAAAATTGAAGTTACATTGACTTCAGTGGGGCTTCTGTGAGAGGTGTGACTCTGGAATTTGACTCAATATCTAGCCAAACTAGAAAAGAGTGTTTTCTGGACATTATTTGATTGAAAAATATTTTACCTATGAATCTGTTGTTGAGATATTCTCTATAGACCTAAAATAAATGTACAGTTCATGTAATACTGTTCTGTACTTTTTGAATTCAAATAATTATTTGAGGGGGGAAAAAATCTGATTGACTTCATTGACTGAGAACCATTACTCTGAATTTCTATTTTCTCTCTGTTAAAGGGTAGCTGTCCTATGAAACTAGGCTCAGTGCTCGTGTTCACATTCAGATGATCCCAGCTGGGCCAATTAAGGAGTAGAACAGTGGCTGGAAACATAAGAGACTAGGGATGTTACAGTAGAAACAAAAGTGGTGTAGGCTTACCACTTGACATTTAGCTGGAGAGCTGGGCTCAAGAGAAACCATGTGAAGTTCATGGTGGGAAATTCCTGCTGGAAAGATCTAGGTTTTGTCCAGAAGGACAAGTGGGTGTAGCCGAGGGCACAGAGACAGAGGAGGACTGAAAAAGTGTCCAAGTGAGGCAGAAGACATCAGAGTGCTTTTCACTAGGATGATTTGGACTGCTTGGGACTTTTGCTCTGTGGATTCTGTTGATGGACTTAAAGATCAACTTCTATGGAGTTATTAGAGACACAAGCGAAACTAGGGCTAAGCATCAATTTTTAGGCCCCCCCCCCCCCAAGGCTAACCCCACAATCCTCTTGTAAATCACAATCACAAATGTTATTCGCATTCTCCAGGTAGGTAGCTGAACAAATGGGCAGGTACTATGATCAGCAGTGTTCTCCGTAAGCACATGATTAACTGAATGCCCACAGCTGCTAGCATGTGTTTCTACTAGAGATGCACATCCCCACGTGGGTTGATGCAAGAACAACATTTATTCCGCACATGGCTGGAAACAACTAGAAGGAACATTGATGGTCAGTACTAGCCTTTTCTTGCTTTTAGTTAGCAATTGTTCCTACATGCAGTCTATTCTTCTCCCCATATAATCAGGCCTGTCCAGCTGTGCCTGTATTCCTGAGAGTGGCTAATTCCCGAGGCAGATATCCCGTTCTGAAGTATGTAGACTAGTGAATTCTTCTAATTTAAGTATGTTGAGAAGAATGCGAAAATTATGCTAGATCTACTTTTAATTGATTAATTCCACTCCACTTCAGCAGAAAAACACATAACCCCCACTTGAATTCTAACATGTTATAGGCCTATCTGTGTACCATCATGGTAGTTTCCTATGCCTTGCAAAAATTAATAAAACTAGCTTTACAGTTCTCTAAGAGGTAAATCAGGAAGACCTGTAAATAATCTCTCCTTTTTGCAGCAGAACTTTTATATCCCTTATACATATCCTTTATTTTTTTGTATTAGTACAAGTTTTCTTTAAAACAAAACAAAATGGTAATTTATCTAGTTTATTTCTTTCAAAATTGTGTTCTTAAAGTACATCTCACAAATAGATTATCTGTCCCTCACAGCAAAGTCTCACAATGGGAGTCTAATAATTGCTCTTTTTCTAATTTCACTAAATGAGTTATAATTATTTTATGTCTGTTTTATGGTTACTGAATAGTATTAACCTAAGCTCTAATTATAATATAGCTCTCAAAGAAATGTATGGACACTGAATTGATGGACTGCCAGCTTATGTAGGAACATCACATAAAGCAGATATACAGCTAATAGTTTAAGGCATAGCATGTTAAAATTCAGGGGCACAGCTTATTCATGAATAAATAACAGGATGTAAATACAGTGACTCTCTTTTTGTACCAGACCAAATAGTCAGGAACATGCACAAATGATGCATGTCTAAAAGTGAATGTACAGATAAAGACAAAAAAAATCATGTCTATTGATGTGATTGGAAGCCTTTATTAGAATTTGCTAATAACGTCAGTCAATATAATAATAATTAATGAATGTCTGTTGAAATATTATGATTTGTAGCATCTTTGACAGAGAAAACACTGAATGATTACTTTGTTACAAAATAACACAACATACCATATCTTTGGTAGGTCTGCATGCAACATATTGCACAGTCACAGTAATTGAAAATTTGTTTTAAAAAGAAATATACAACACAGTATATTGTTATCCAATACTGTTCTACAAATACAATCGAAAAGTTTGGTATTTGCCAGCAAAGAGAGACCTACTTTTATTCAAGTAGAGTAGTATATTTTTGTAGGTATAGGCAGTTGCTAATGTTTAATAGTAGGGACTAGAATCCTTAATAGAGTATAGACTTATTTTCACTTTACACGAAAGCAGACATTTACTGTTCAACTAGAACAAGGGAAGAGGTGGAGAGGAAGGGCCAGAGAAAGATGATCATAGTAGACTAGTGTCAGAAAATACATCGTGTGAATACCGAAGTTTAAATAGGGTTTCTGCAGTTCCTATGCTTACTATGGTGGTGTGAGACCAGGGTGCCTCCTAGTCCTCAGATTGAAGCGGTGTAAAAGAAAATAGACTCAGCGGTATTTTACACTTGTTTGTGTCTGTGCCACTCCTCAAAAGCTTCACATATATGACTGAGGGTAGAACTTGGCCCATTTAAATCAGGAATGTTCACATTTAGGCTGTGAAAATCCTGACCTTTTCTTCATCATGTAAAAGGCCATTGACACAGTATAGTCATTCAGTTACACTGTGGTTTGATAGGGTAATCCTAGAATTGTGCAGATGGACAAGAGGTACTCAACCATTGTGCTGCTAGAGACTATATGGCTGCAAAAGATGACTTCACAGTGTGAAGTGGGTTCATGATGGGGCAGGACAGAACAGCTGATCTGTCATGTTATCAACCAATCTTTCCTCCCACCACCAACCTCTCCCTCACCCCCGTGGGGCAGCCAGGCTGTAGCTTTAGGGTTGCGTTAGTGACCATGGAACAAACCCAGAACAACTTCATAGTCTTATAGGGAAGTTTTCTTCCCCTTTAGCTTCCATGGATGCTGGCAGAACAAAGCCTGAGAATAATGTTGCTCACTGATTTCCAGAAGTTGATCAAAAGTCACTGAGTATACCACTGAGTCAAAGTTAGGAATCACTTAACTACTTGCCCTGTATTTAGGTAAATTCATCTTGATGTAATAGAATTGAATAGTGTCTCAGTTGAGTAGGAGACATTATTATTGACTAATGTTAAACTCAATTGTTTCATAGGAGACGTTCTGATTAAGCATATTCCAATGTATTGACTATGAAGTTTAAGTTTGTAACTGTATTTTAGAACATAAAGCCATTCTGTAGGCAGGCAGTTCCAAACTACGTCAACACATATTGCATGAACTCCAACTTTCATACATTCTGCATCTTAATTTTATTGGTAACTTGAATAACACTAACAAATATATAACCCTCAATCTAAGTTTGGAAATTCCCTAGGGTTTTCCTTGCTGAGTATAGGGTGCTTCCTTCATCCTCTTTCTTTAGCACGCCTAAAGGGTGACCGCAAAAATACACTAATCTTTTTATTTGTGTAATTTCTATTCACTTTCTAAACCAGGTTTAATAGTCATAATTTGGTGTGAACAGTCACTGCTTTAGAAGTGATTTGTCTTATTTATAACAAGAGCTAATATCAACAGTAATATGAAACATAAAAGAAATTAAAAACACAGGGCCACCACATGTAGGCTAGAATTCCCCCACACAAAGGTAAACCATCATAGTTAGGTATCCTAAATATATGACATACACTTGTTCCTGGGTTTAAATTTTAAATGCCAGTCCTAGGCTTAGAGTTTAAAAGTGCTGTTTGAATTAGCCTCAGACTAAACAAATTAAAAGTGCAATACACACCTGGCCCTTATCTAGCCAACAGCTAAACCTTGAAGCATGAGAACTAAATAAAACATATCAACCATTTCCTGGGCACTATATGAATTTTCCTGTTGGTTTATTTTTTAAAACTCTGTCTCTATTTTAATTACAGCAGAATGGATCTGTGGACTTTTATGTATGCAATTACATATAAATTGTTTACTGGATTGAAAGGAGCAGGGAGATTATACACTTTTTTATTTTTAATATTTCTCATATCTGCTGGTTTTGGACAGAAATGTCAAGCAACAGTTCTTGGAAAATGTATGGAGAGGCTCATTGAAAGTATTGTAAGGTGAGTTAATAGTAGTAGATGCCAGGATGTCTGGCTGCTGTTTATTCTGAGGAGCCTTGCATCCTTTATGTTTGGAAATTATTCTATTGTACTATTTTCAGTTTAGTTTAGTTTGGCAATATATCCTTGTTTCTAAAGGTGTATGCGCTTATTTGACTATAGAGAATATTTACTTTTCTAAAGGGAAGCTTAACCTTTGTTTTAAATTTGGGATGAACTAAAGGTCATTGTAATTATTTGTTCTATTATTTGTGTCACATCTGAGTTACTGTGAAGACTGCACATGCATTGCCCTTTTTTAGAAAACTGCTTTTAAAAAACCATGAGAATCTCAAGTTTTGTACCTAGCAAAATATTTGTTGGAACCAATCACTGTTACAGAACATTTGTCAAGGTTCTCTCTTGAACTCTGAAAGTGGTTGAGGTAAAGGTTCCACTTTTGCAGAGGAAGATAGATAGATGGACAATTTAACATAGCATCTACCTCTACTTCAGCCTCCCACTCTACTTTTGTTTTTGATAACCAGAAGCCAGGAAATGGTCAACATTGTAGTTGAAGCCTTTGGGGAAAGAGCTGCAGACAATCAGAGCATTAAAAACAGATAGAAGTGATGTAAAGAGGCTGTCCTGAGGATGACTTCAGGAAGTGCCACAATGTTTCTGCTGACAGAGTCCACCAAAAGGACAGAGAGAATCACTACTTGAGAAGGAAGGTAGAGGAAATACACTAATTGAAAGAAGCCACAGATCCAAGTTTGACACGATGGCAAAAGACTAATGAGTTTATTAGATTTAAATAGGGGAATGGTGAGTAGTTGGCAGGTGATTTTATCCCTTTGTATATCATTACTGAATTATCCTGAAATACTGCATCTGGTTTTGAATGTTTACATTTTAAAAAGAGCATTGGAAAAAGGTGTAGAGATCCCTCGAAGATTGAAAATATGCCTTATAGTGAGAGAATTAAGGAGCACAATTTGTTCAGTTTATCAGAAGTAAGATTGAGAGGTGATTTGATTGCTATAGGAATCTGTAATCTAAAAAAGAAAAGCATAATCAGAAATAATGTCACAAATTTAAACTGAAGTGTGGAATCAGACTCATTTTTTACCAGTCAGGGTGATTAACCACTATAACAAACTACAAAGGGAAGTGATGGATTCTCCATGTCTTTATGTCTTCAGATCAAGGAAGGATGCCTTTCTGGATGATATGCTTTAATCAACTACAAATTATTGGCTTAATACAAATGCACTGAGTGAACTTCTTTGGCCATTGTTATATAGGAGTTATAGATAATTTAAAGGTCCTTTCTGGTGTTGAAATATGTGAATCAGTGGATGAGCTTAGAACTACTTCTAGAATCATCACAAATGATGACAGGAGGAATGAAGAGACTTCATTTTATTCAGGAACACTGGGTAAATAGGAGAGTAATGGCAGCACTTGGATCTAATAGTGCAGCAATATCATTGGGACATAAAATTTCGTATCACTTTTATATCTTTTTGTTGTTTATTGATGTGCTTGGCACCAAGGAGATTGGTTGTATTTACAGTTGGGATTTTGGTTTCAGATCATTGCTAATTTCAATTACAACCATTTAAATCCTGCGTGGGGGGCTGCCTATAATTTGTGGCACTGGGAACATATGAGTGATCTGAATAGTGCAGACTAGCTGATATTGCAAAGCCATGCTGGCAGACCAACTTTCCCAATGTTCTGGGGACATGTCAAGGTTCAATAAACACAGAAGTGTAAGGAAAAGGAATCGTAGTATAGTCACTGCTCCCAGGCAGGGGTCACCTAGCAGTTGTTAGGATGAACACCCTAATCACAGTTATGGGTATAAGAAAAAGAATCTTGATTTGATAGATTTTGAGACTGTAGAAAAAAGCATGGGGCTTTAAAAGGGTTCTGAAAACCAGGACTTTAACAGGGTTCAAAGAAGAACTAGATAAATTTATGGAGTTTAGGTCTATCAATGGCTCTTAGCTAGGATGGGTAGGAATGGTGTCCCTAGCTTCTGTTTGCCAGAGACTGGAAATGGATGGCAGGAGGGATCACTTGATGATTACCTGTTCCATACATTCCCTCTGGGGCACACTCCCACTGTTGGAAGACATTACTGGGCTAGATGGACCTTTGGTCTAACTTAGTATGTCTGTTCTTATGTTCCTATGACTCTGAATAGAGGGTGAAGGACACTCCCTCACCTTCCTGTGATTGAAACCTCACAACCACTTCGTTGTTTATCCTAGTAAAACTGATATGTTTTTCATTCTTAAACCAGTCTGCAAATATTATTTGACGCTTAAACAAATATGGTGCTTTTCTAACTGATCAAAGACAGGAGGGGAGGGAGCGTGGTCTTGATGCCACTGAAGTCAACAGCAAAGCTTCTGTCTATTTCAACAATTTTCAAATGGAGAGTCAGGACACCAAAGCGGGGTCCTGAGGGCTGGCTTAGATTTGCTGGGGCCAATGGCACAAGCACCACCTTTACTGCCTGGGGCCAAAGCCAAAGTTACAGCCCCTCTGCCCATGGACAAAACCCTTGTGCTTCAGCTTTCTTCTCCCCTCCCTTGGGTGGGTTCAGGCTTCAGTACCCCCTCCAGGTACTGTAGTATTATTTTTATTGACAGAAAGGGTTTCTGGTGCTATGAAGTTTGAGAACCCTGATCTATTTAAATTGGCCAGGATCAGATCCATAATATATGAATGGGCTACGGCTACTGGCATGATTTTCCAGAAATGCTTTTAACGGAAAAGTTTTCCGTTAAAAGCATTTTCAGAAAAGAGCGTCTAGATTGGCACGGACTCTTTCCCGCAAAAGCACTTTTTGAGGAAAAGCGTCCGTGCCAATCTAAACGCGGTTTTGCGCAAAAAAGACCTGATCGCCATGTTAGCCATCGGGGCTTTTTTGCGCAAAACAGTACTGTGCTGTCTACACTGGCCCTCCTGCGCAAATGATGTGCTCAAGAGGGCTTTTGCCCGAACAGAAGCAGCATAGTATTTCCGCAAGAACACTGACGATCTTACATGAGATCGTCCGTGTTCTTGCGGAAATTCAAGCGGCCAGTGTAGACAGCTGGCAAGTTTTCTGCAAAAGCAGATGATTTTGTAGAAAAACTTGCCAGTCTAGACACAGCCATAGTGTTTAAGTGCCATGAGGCCTGGGTACCTTTCTGTAGCCTATGCTTATGATAATACAAGTGGCTGAGAAGTTTGGAGTGTCCTGTTTCAGAAGAAAAGGTCTGGAAACTTTGTATATTTAGGGGCAGCACCAGAAATTTTTCGTAGGCATAAGTGGGAACATTTGATTATCTCAGAGTGAGATATTAATCTTGAAAAGAAAAGTCAGTGGTTCTGTCACAGGTAGCATGACTGTATTTACTCCTAGTGGATGTAATTCCCACAGTGAAAGCCTGCCTGCTGACAAGATCACTCTGGAGTTTTGTCTGCATTGATTTGTTTGTATATCTGGTCTAATACTTACCATTTGTAAAATGTTATATTACTTATATAAAGTGCTGCCTCTGGCTTCAGATAATAGCATAGAACTGAGTTAGCATTAAGAGGGAGGAAGGAGGATAAAGAACATACCAGTGCTAGATTCCTGTGTTTATATGTCTGACAGATGCCTTGCGAGCTCCCTACCTTGTAATACCCATGTACCGCTATGATCTGTAATAGTGTAAAGTGAGGTATCATTTCTGTGCTGTTCAGTTCTAGGACTCTAAGCTAAAGAATAGCAGCTATGCAATTTTTGTAGTGCTGTGGTTGATGCTGTGGTCCAATAGAAAATGAATTCTCAGTCTTCTTTGGGAGCTAACATGATACATTTGGCATGGATGCTGTTCTTTTTATTATCACTGAGCAAATGTTTAACTAGCTAGGATTCACCTAAAGCATTTCCATCTAAGTTAAAACTGAAAAATGCTAGTCCAGATGAAATATGGGCTGTGCATTGGAATGCTCAAGAAAAATAGACAGACTCAATGGCTTTCGGCAGGTGGTGGCCCATTTTGAATGCACAGTGATAGACAAATCATGGAAGATTTGTAAAACTGATAAACTCAAGTACCTAATATTGCATGGGGCATCTACATAGGGTAGACTACTTAGTCACTCTGGGGAAAAGGGAAACCACATAAAAAATGAATGGCAATGTAGCTCAGAGTATGCATCCCTGCCTGGGTATATAGGCACATGCTAGCTCTGTTTCAATTAGAATACTAAAAATAGCAGTGTGGCTATCCTGGCATTGATAACAGCTCAGGCTAGCCACTTGAATACTGACCCAGGAATCCTTGGTCTACACTAGGACCTTATTCTGAAATTACCCTCCCCCCCAATTTGAATTTACAAGCAATGCATTCACACTACCAAGCCCGTTATTTCAAAATAACGGGTCACAGAATTCGAACTCTGTACTCCTGCTTTTCATGAGGAGTAACACTAATTCCAAAATAGTAATTTTGAAATAGTGTTAGTGTAGACACTCTGGTGCTGCTAATTTGAACTTACTGGCCTCCGGGAGGCCTCCTGCAGCTGCCCAGAGTGCTTTCTGAGGCTCTAAATCTGAGGTAGTGCATCCACATTCATGTAGCCTGCCTCAGACTAATTTTGATGCTTCCCCGTAGCGAGGACACACTAGTTCAAATTTGTTAAAAATGGGAGTTCTTAGGTCAAATTCAGTAATTTTGAAATAGTTCCCTAGTGTAGACAAGGCCAAAGTGAAGCAGGCTTATAATTAGATGGCTACCCAGTGCCACAACAGCCATACTGCTATTTTCTGTTGAAACAGAACAAACGTGTGCTTGTACACCCATGCTGGGTGGTATGCTCCCAGCTGTACTCTGTGCATACCATACTGCAGGTAGCCAAACACCCAGCCCTGATGCTTGCACCCCTTCACACACATTCCCACATTCCTGCCCTGAGCCTCCTAGACCACTTCCCTCCGCATTGACCCCTCTGCACTCTACCTCACATTTAAATATCTTATGGGTATTATCCCATTGTGTCCCCCAGCCCTCTCCCCTGGCTCCCTCTTCAGGGGCGCAATACAACACTACCTGTAAGAAATTTCAATTTACTTTCACCACTTGTTCTGATACAAGGGAAAGATTCATTATTTATTGTCCATTAATTTCTGCAGCACTTAGTTTTTCACCAAAAGTCCAAATAGAGACCTGGCATGACACTGCATGGCATTATCAGAACGTGAGAGACCACAGCCAGAGGCTTTATAGAGTTGGAAATGAATAACAGACTCATGGGCGGGGGGGAGTTAAAGCCAGAAGGGAACATGAGATCATTTAGTCCAGGAGTGGGCAATAAAATAACAGCAGCCAGCCAGGGTTAGTCCCTGGCAAGCCACCGCCATTATATTTACCAGTGCCTCTGCAATTATCAGGTAACCTCAGCTCTTATTGGCCACAGAGTGCCTTTTGCAGCCAATGGAAGTGGTGGGAAGTGGTATCCCGGCCTGCGCTGCTCCTTGTGCTCCTGTTGACCATGAACAACAATCTGTGGCCAATGAGAGCTGTGATAGCTTGATACCTGTTAAGGTGCAGGTAAACATAGAGATGAGGGCCTTCTAGGGACTAACCCTGTGGACCACATCTGGCCCACGCCAAAATTTGCTCACTCCTGATTTAGTCAGATCTACATTAGTCAGAAGTAATGTAAACCATATGACTTCGCTCAGTGTATCCTGTATTGAGCCCAATAATTTCATGTTATTCACGGTTACGTTCTGTAGAGGTCAATAACCAATTCAGGCAGTCATGCTAATGAAGGATATAAAGTATCAATAGGACTGGCTAAGAAAAAGCAGGACTACTCTTTATCTTTTTTTTTCCATAACACAAGAACAAGAAGATATACGTTGAAATTTAAAGATAAGATAATGTATTTTCTACACACTTAACCAGTGAAACTCATTGCCACAAGATGGCATTGAATTAAATAAAGAGTTTCAAAAGGGCAGAAGATTAGATTTTAAACTCCCATTGAAAGCCAAAGGGGTTGAACACTTAACTTCTATAAGTGCCTCTGAAAACATGTCCACAGGAATTTAAAAGGATTAAAAAGTATTATATATTTATATGTATAACCAAGATATCCAAAAGTTGCATGAATGGGAGTATAGCTAGGAAAGGTTATGTTATATTACATCTTCTCCCAAATCTCTCCTCTGCATTATACAGTAAGAACTTCAAAAAGATCTCACCAAACTAAGTGACTGGACAACAAAATGGCAAATGAAATTTAATGTGGATAAATGTAAAATAATGCACGTTGGGAAAAAATAACCCCAACTATACATATAATATGATGGGGGCTAATTTAGCTACAAATAATCAGACGAGATCTTGGAGTCATCGTGGATGGCTCTCTGAAGACATCCACGCAATGTGCAGTGGCAGTCAAAAAAGCAAACAGGATGTTAGGAATCATTAAAAAAGGGATAGAGAATAAGATGGAAAATATGTTATTGCCATTATATAAATCCATGGTATGCCCACATCTTGAATACTGTGTACAGATGTGGTCTCATCTCAAAAAAGATATACTGGCATTAGAAAAAGTTCAGAGAAGGGCGACTAAAATGATTAGGGATTTGGAACGGGTCCCACATGAGGACAGATTAAAGAGACTGGGACTTTTCAGCTCGGAAAAGAGGAGACTAAGGGGGGGTGTGACCGTGCATTCGCCCAGTCTGATCGTCATTCCCTTACTCCCATGTCTCTGTGCTGCCCTACACCCCACCCTGAGTTGTAGGGTATGTCTAGACTACATGCCTCTGACAACAGAGGCATGTAGATTAGACTACCTGGCATAGGAAAATGAAGCGGCAATTTAAATATTCGCCGCTTCATTTAAGTTTAAATGGCTGCCGCGCTGAGCCGATCAGCTGTTTGTTGGTTCAGCGTGGTAGTCTGGACGCTCCACGGTCAACATCAAAGACATTTGTCAGTCTCCCAGGTATGCCTCATCCCAGGAGCCTGCAATCCTGTCTGACCTAGTGAGGCTTTTCGCTGTAACACGCCAGTCCATGGGCTCCCTTTGCCTGCTCTGGGCCACTTCCTCTCCCTGCTTCTGGCGTCGTGGAACAAGCAATGTCCCCCCCAAACTTGGGCCTCTCTCACCCCTCGGGTCGGTGTTCCACAGCCACACTCTGTCCGGAGCTCTCCTCTCCCCCCTTCCCCCACTGCATTCCTTCCCCGGCTTTAAACCTCCCTCCCTATGCCATCATCAGTGTTGGGCCTCTGCCCCCAGCTCTCTTTGGTGTGCTGACATCAGGGACATCAACTCACGCCCATTGGCTGTTCGCCTCTCCTCTAGGCAGCCGCACCTCTCGGGCTGTTGACTGCGGTGAGGCTGCTCGGTGGCTGTCAAACAGCCAGTGCACCACCAATATCCTGCCCGTCGAGTTGCCACAAAACCAGCCATCGGCGGGTTCATAGTGCGGGGCAGTTCTGCCCTGCCACAGGGGGATATGATAGAGGTCTATAAAATCATGAGTGGTGTGGAGAAAGTGAATAAGGAAAAGTTATTTACTTGTTCCCATATTATAGGAACTAGGGGCCACCAAATGAAACTAATGGACAGCAGATTTAAAACAAATAAAAGGAAGTTCTTCTTCACACAGTGCATAGTCAATCTGTGGAACTCCTTGCAAGAGGAGGTTGTGAAGGCTAGGACTATAACAGGGTTTAAAAGAGAACTAGATAAATTCATGGATGTTAAGTCCATAAATGGCTATTAGCCAGTATGGGTAAGGAATGGTGTCCCTAGCCTCTGTTTGTGAGAGGATGGAGATGGATGGCAGGAAAGAGATCGCTAGATCAGTACCTGTTTGATTCGCTCCCTCTGGGACACCTGGTATTGGCCACTGTCGGGAGACAGGGTACAGGGCTGGATGGACCTTTGGTCTGACCCAGTATGGCCGTTCTTATGTTGTAAATGTTTCTGCCTGAATGAGCACACTGATTGTGTTCCAAAGTGTATGATGTGTGTGTTATTCAGAACATTTTGATTGAATTTATGAACATCTTTATGGTCATGAACTTAAGGTGTCATGACTCATGAGTGGCTGCAAGCAGTTGGAGGTACCCAAGGCAACATAATAGGACCATGAGTCTACTTGTAAGTGCCTATGAGTTGGGACAGCAGTGGGAAAGCTAAAGCTGTTACTTTGGGAAGAGTTAATAAAAAATAATTCTGAATACAATAGTTCATTGCTGTATTGAGTCACCATCTCTATAGTAAATAGTTTTTGTCTTTGCTCAACAAGTTCCATTTAACAAAATCCATTTAAAGTCACCAAAGAGAACATACAGACTAGTAGCTGTCTATCTTGCAATCAGTAGCAGGGATTGTATTGCCTAGCCCTCTAAGGGCTCATCTAGACTATGTAAGATTCGAAAGAGGATATACAAATTCAGTGGGAATTTGCATATCTTCTTCCGATCTCACTTTCGAAAGCAGAGCTTTCAAGTAGTCAAGACGTGGGTTTTTCGGCAACCCCCCTTTTTTGAAAAGCCGTGTACACCTCAATTTTTGAGGGGGAAAAATGGTGTAATTTGCATATTCTCTTTCGAATCTTCCACATAGTCTAGATGAGTCATAAGGGTCATGTGACAGTAATTACTCTATGGATAAACTTAAAAAACAACAAATGGTCTGGTAGCACTTTATAGACTAACCAAACATGTAGATGGTATCATGAGCTTTCATGGGCACAGCCCACTTCTTCAGATGACCAGAGTTTTGAGTTTAGGATGTACAGACCCAAAATAAATAGGGGAGAAGGGAAAAAAAAGGAAGAGGATGGGAAACAAGGAGCAGAGGGTATGAAAATATCACAGGGAAAAACAAGTAGGCAGAACTGGTAACCTATAAGCACCTAAAAGTTGGATAGTTAAAAGAAGCAGATAAGGATCATAGGATAGCAGTTAGATCGGAAGGGCACTCATGCAGGAATCTACACGGACAAAGAGTTGTTGGCAACTTCGTTGAATGTTAGGTTGATAATCTCCCAGCCATCCATCATCTCAATTGAGGAGGTCATCAGTGTGAGAATTGAATTTGTGGATGAATTGTATTTCAACGCCTCTCTGTTTGTTTGGCTTGTAGAATTGTTTTGTGACAAGACTGCCTCCTGGAGATTTTTGTAAAGAGTGATTAGGTAGATTGAAATGTTCTCCAACAGGTTTCTGTATGTTCCCTTTACATAGATCTGATTTGTGTCCATTGATTCTTTCCTGTAGGGACTGTCCATTTTGTCCAATATCTATAGCAGTGGGGGAGTTAACACTGGATGTGCAGTTAAATGAGCCTTTGATTTGGTAGCTTATGCTGTTGGCTCCAGTGATGAATTCACTTGTATAAATATGTGAGCAGAGTTGGCACCAGGGCTGATTGCAGGGCTGGATTCCTGGATGCTTATGATGTGGTTGTGTAGCATGGTTACTGGAAAGAATTTGTTGCTGGTTGAGGGGTTGTCTGTAAGCGGGGATAGGCTTTTCCCCCGAGGCTTCTGAGAGTAAGGGATCATTTTCCAAGATGGGTTGCAGATTGTATATAATGCATTGTCTCTGAGCAAATGGAAACTGAAGAGAAGATTCTAAATGATCTCACAGCGGGAGATGAGACCATACTCTTGTAATAATGGTTTATATTGGAAAAGCTCCACTCTGGAGCAGGCTATGGTGGCCATTGTGTCATGTTTCTGTCATTTGTGCAGGTAATCTGATATGGATGCAGCTAGAAATGATACCATTTTCTCCATTCTGAGGATAAATCCCAATCTTACAAAATACTTCTAACAATTTTACAAAAGTTTTTTAACAATTATTTTTTGTATGTACTATAGCAAGGATTAATTACATGACAGAAGTTTCAGATCACAAATATCACACATTTTCCTATAGAAACCAGTGGTGAAACTAACCCCTTCAGTGCCAATTGCTGATGTCAATAATGCAGTTCTTACCAGGAAATCACAGTTTACTGGGATCAATGTGTTAGTGGGATGGACTACCATTTGGCAGACATATTGACACAGTTATGGTACAATACAAGACTCTGATCAATATTTCATGTGGAACCATTAAGATTGAAAGGGAAGAAGAGTTTATATAAAATTCACAAGGAGTTTTGCAGTAAAATGTGTGATGAGTAGCTATATTAATTTTCTCCTGAAGCCTCTTTTTTTAGATGTGTACTGGAAGAAGGGGGGAAAATTTGACGTTGGAAATGTAAAAGGCAGGGTAGTAGTTATGTTGCAGATGTGCATTTTATAGTTTAATTTTTGTGTGGAAAAAGCAGTTGCGATTCTGAGCAGGCACAATGTAGAGCAATTTCGAATTAATAGAGCACTTCAAATTTTTAGGATCACTTTATGTTAGAAATTATCTTGGTTTTGGGCAGACTCAGTGCAGAAAGATGTAAAATTAAAGAGCTTCAGCTATTTAAGAATATATTAGTATAAAAGCAAACTCAGCAACACTCTATACAGCAGATTTGGATTTAAAGAATTATTTTAAAATGTAACAACAGAAGATACTCAAGTTAGAAATTGTTTTATTGTGGCTTCCTTGAGAATTCATTTTTTGTTTGTACTTTTTATATCTATTTCTACGTTACCTCTACCATTCTATGATTTTAAATGATAGGCCCCAACTTAGTCAGAACAAAAAAGCAAGAAGCGCACATTTGAACTGTCCAATCAAGTATTTAGCTTGACAAACAACATCCAGGAATGATGATTGAGGATCTTAGTCTTTTTTATGGCCTACCTTCAACCAGTAATGCTTAACCTGCTGTCATAAGATTCCATTCCTGTAGATCCAGGTCTGTCTTCAGGTAACTAAATACCTATGTGGTATGAACAAAACTCTGATAGATTTGCCAAAATGTCATGTCCTTGTGCAAGTGGAGACCTATGAGGTATAAATGATTAAATAATTGTTACATATATTCCTTTACTTTAAAAATTGTTATAGAAAGGCAAGTCATTTAATAACAGTGGTTTAGAGTGACAAAGCACTCCTAAACGAAAGGAGAAAAATAATCAAGTGACTAAGGCCGTCTTCTCCTGTTTGTATGGTAACATTCCACTTGGTCTCTGGGTCTGGACCAAGGTAAACTAAAATAAGGATTAACTGACAATAGCAAAGGCTAATTTACAGAAACCACATGAGGAGTTCCTAAGCACAGACCAGATAACAAAAATATTATCGACATTGTTTACAGTAGAGTAAGTCAGTTTATTAGTTGGAGTGCTTAAAAGATGCCAATGAGAGTCTCCTAGTCAAAATAAACAGGCATAAAGTGTTCCACATATACAGTTTGTGGAGAACGGTTACTTTGCTATTTATTTAATAATTGACCATAAATGGAGTCAAAGTGCAAGGGAAAAAAACTAAAAAAGCAGCACACTAAGGGCTTTTTGAAAGATTGATAAATAATGTGGAATCTCAATTAGGCTTTAGAAGGAATGCAGATATTAAAAATTTGGTCAAGAATCTAATTAGCTGGAGGTAATTAAACAGTCTCACACGGGGTCATTAATCTTTTCCACAGACCTTTGATGTTTTGCACACTGTCTTCTAGTCATTAATAAAATTCATAACACTCCTCTTTGTGGTGTTTTATCATCATGTTTTTCTCTGTAAGAGCATAGAGCAAGTGTCATTGTATCATAAGGGCCTTACTTTAGTTAATTTCTTTTTTTCTGCTTGTTAGACTTAACTCTTTCCTGAACAAAATGGAATCAATTTAAACTGAACATTTTAAAACTCTTTTTAAAAAAAATCATGTAGAGTACTTTCTTTTTAGAGATTGAGTTTAAGAAACGGACCAAAATATCTGATCAGTTTTAAAATAAACCAGTTTCTTACAACCTGTAAACATCAATCCATACTTCATTTTATAACACAATACACGTATCAGTCAACTTTATTTCAATAAAATGAAGGGTTTTATTTTATTATGTTTCTGTTCCTTTAGGATCTATAAATGATAAATGCTTCTGAAGCATAACGTGTATATCGAGTTGATTTTAGTGTCATCTAGGGGGCTGTGCCTCCTACTTGCCACACTCACCACTACCACCCCCGGCAGTCGAGGCTGCACCAGCCCTGGCTCTTGTCCCACCCTCTGGGGAGGGCCAGCCCAAGGCTGTGGTATAGGAATCCTCGCTCTCTCCCAGTGGCCAGGGAGGGCCAAGCTGAGGGTAGCTGCTGGGGAGGGGAGCGCCAGGCCAGGGCCGCAGCATGGCAGCCCCAGCTCTCCACGTGGCCCCTGGGGAGGGCCAAGCTGGGAGTGGGTGGGGCTTGACTCCTGTGTATGCAGATGATGTGATGTCATTCTGTCATCCTGCAGGAATTTTTTTTTATACATATAGGCTGTGTCTAGACTGGCAAGTTTTTCCTCAAAATCAACTGCTTTTGCGGAAAAACTTGCCAGCTGTCTACACTGGCCGCTTGAATTTCCGCAAGAACACTGATAATCTCATGTAAGCTTGTCAGTGTTCTTGAGGAAATACTGTGCTGCTCCCATTCGGGCAAAGTCCCTCTTGCACAAATCATTTGTGCAAGAGGGCCCGTGTAGACAGCACAGTACTGTTTTGCACAAAAAAGCCCCGATGGCTAAAATGGCGATCGGGTCTTTTTTGCGCAAAAGCGTGTCTAGATTGGCACAGACCCTTTTCCTCAAAAGGTGCTTTTGTGGAAAAGCGTCCGTGCAATCTACATGCTCTTTTCTGAAAATGCTTTTAACAAAAAACTTTTCCGTTAAAAGCATTTCTGGAAAATCATGCCAGTGTAGACGTAACCATAGAGAGAAAACAAGGTGCCTTTGGGAGTATTACTATAATAAAAGTGAAGAATAATTATAAAAAAGGACTGATATACATCAGAAATTTGTCCAAGGTGATTGAGCAGTATGGTACGCCAATAATACCTTGAATTTAAAAGGAATAGAAGCTCCAAGGAGTACTTTGAGAAGATATAAAGTTATAATCCCTATGGTATTTTTTTTCTCTCTCTCAAATATACACTTTGTCTCTCTAAATGCAAACCAAAAGTAACAGGTTTGAGAGTATTTACGCAAGTTAGATATATCTAAATTATCAGGGCCAAATAAAGTTCATCCTAGGATACTTAAGGAACTAGCTGAAGCCTGGAGGACAGGTCCTTCTGAACAACTGGAAAAGGCAAACACTCTACCTATCTTTAAAAAGAAGAACAAGGAGGACCTAGCAATTATAGTTCCATTAGCCTAACTTCAATACTAGGAAAGATGCGGGAACATATTCTTCATCAATCTGTAAGCATCTTGAGAATAGTAACGTTATAAGGAATAATGAGCATGGGTTTGTCAAGAACAAATCATGCCAATCCAACCTATTTCTCTTTTTACATGGGAATTCTGGCCTAGTGAATGGAGGAAGGGGGAGCATTAGACATAATATATCTTGATTTTAGTAATGCATATGACACAGTCTCATATCACATTTTCCTAGTTTGCTTATAAGTGTAAGCAGGGTCAGGGTAAACTCTATCCTGACATCTAGTGGCGAACTGTGGCAAGTGGTGCAAAGAGACTTCAGGGGCTGAGCCCAATTTGCATAGACACACCCACCCTGTCTAGTATGTGCTCACAGCAGCCCAAATTGTCACTTTGCCACTGTGGGAGCCCTAGTCTCTCTGTTATTGAGGCAGGGGGGATAAAAGTGTTGTTACCCTGATTATGCGAATCAAGGACAATGGAACGGTGGAACTGTTTATGACAGAGGGATTCGCCATAAACTAAGTAGCACTTGCTAGACAAGGGGCATGGGTTCCAAACCCAGTCAAATTGAGAGAGGTTGGGGATAGGTCTTTGTACCTGGTGGTGGGGCCCTGTCTGAGGGCCTAAACAACACTGATTGCACTTCCTCCTCTGTGGAATATCAGAGTTAATTTAGATTCCATTAGGAGTCTAGTTGTGAGCTGTGGAGTTAACTTCACTGTGGGCCAGTGGAGCACTAGCGCTAAGGCTCCTCTGTGATGAGCTGAAATCACTGTGTGCTGTGCTGCAAACGAGAGCTGAAATCACTGTGTTGTGGGGGAGTCTGGCGCTGTGCTGCGGACGAGAGCTGAAATCACTGTTGCTGAGGGGAGCCTGGCACTGTGCTGCTGGGCTACTAGCAGAGCAGTTTGCAAGGGACAACCAGCATGCGCAGGCGGACAGTAGATGCAGCTGGCGGAGCAGTGGCAGGAGCAACCAGCTGGCAGCCCGGAGTGTGGACCGAGACGGTTGGCGGATTTGCAGAGCCGGACAGTGGAGGCGGCTCACCTGACGACAAGTGGAGTGTGGTGGAGTGACTCACGTTGACGGTGGCGGCAGAACCCCACGGAGAGGCGGAGCCACCACCGGACCACGTAAGGTGCATTGATCCCCACCCCTCCAGGTTGGGATGCTGAAACCCTGCCGGGTGGACTTTTGAACCCTGGGGCGGCACTGACCCAGGGCCGAGACTTTTGGGGTGTTGGACTTTTGGGGTGTTGGACTTTTGGGACATTGGGGAGATTTGTGGCTGGGGGGAGGGCCTTTGCTCATTGTTTGGTCGGTAAATCCGAGTTGTGGTGTTTCCCCAATTTAATGCAGATGTCCGTTACCTCATGTCATTAAAGGTTTGCTACTATACTGAGGCTCTGTGCTTGCGAGAGGGGAAGAGTTGCCTCTCTTGAGGCACCCAGAGGTGTATGTAAGATTTCCCAGGTCACTGGGTGGGGGCTCGAGCCGGTGTTGTATTACCTCGTTGGGAGGAGATCCCTAGATACTGAACCCGGCCCTTGCTGCTATTTACTGCTATTGACTCGGCCTGGCAGAAGGGTTACATAAGAATGCTGTCTAGATGAAACTACTGTTAATTGGGTGTACGGTTGGTTGAAAGACCATACTCAGTATAATCATGAGTTATTCTCTAGGGAATTAGGCGTATATATCTAGCAGGGTGTGGCAGGGATTAGTTCTGGGTGCAGTAGTATTAAAAATATTATAATTAATAACTTGGATAATAGAGTAGAGAGGATGCTTATAAAATGTACAGATGTCACCAAGATGGAGAGGAGGGATTGCAAACACTTTGGAGGCCAGGATTAGAATTCAAAGCAACCTTTGCAGATTGAAGAATGTGTCTAAATTCAATAAGATGAAATTCAGTCAAGACAATTGCAAAGAGGCTTAGGAAAAATCAAAAGCTCAACTACAAAATAGAGAATAACTGTGATAGTACTGCTGAAATGGGTTTGGGGGTTATAGTGGATCACAACTTGAATTTGAATCAACAATGTGATGCAGTTGAGAACAAGGCAAATATAATTCTGGGATGTATGAACAGGCCTGATGTCTGTCAGACATCGGGTAATTATCCTGCTCTACTCACCTAGGGCATGTGTACACTGGGGAGTCACATGGCCTGTACGAGGGGTGTAAGAGGGTGACAGGGTCTGGGGGAGAATTGTGACCTGGGCAGGGAGTGCAGAGGATTTAGATGGTGATCTGGGGGAGGGAGTTGGGATGCAGGAGGGCTGGGGTGCTAGAGGCAGGCTTTGGCTCAGAGGACTTTACCTAAATGTCTCCTGGCCAGCAGCCCTGCAGCACTCCAAGGCAGGCTGGGATTCCTGCTTGCTGCAGCCCCAGACCATTTGAAAATACAGGCTGTTCCCTCCACATGGCTCTCAACTCCAGGTGGGGGGAAGAGGCTTACACTGCTCTTGTCTCCCAGGCCAATCTCTCATCTCTGATTGGCTGGCTGTTTCCAGCCAATAGAAGCTGAGAAATTGGCTGAGATCAGTTCTTATTGGTTGTTTCTGGCCAATAGAAACTGAGGATTGGGCTGGGTGGGGAGATCACACAAAGCTTCTTCCCTCCCTGAAGAGTAGAGAAACATAGGGACTGCACTTTAAACCATGGCAACTGTGTGCCTGAGAGTCCTGGCAGAGTAGTCCATGGGCTGGATGCGGTGGTATGGTGCACCAGATCCAGCCCCTGGGCCGTATTTTGACCAGCCCTGAGCTAGCACCTGGGCGAGAGCTGCGAACTCTTTTAACTGCTTCTATTTTAACCCTTTTAACTGCTTGTGTGAGCCCTTTAAATAGAAACAGTTAAAAGGGGATGCCGTCAGGCTTGCGCTGCCCCCATCTCCCAGGTCAATCTCTCAGCTCCGGTGCCACTAGTGTGTTGCCTGCAGGACAGAGATTTGTGAGCCCTTTCAACTGCTTCTATTTAAAGGGCTCGCGCCTTCTCCGCAGATGCCAGGCAACATGTTGTGTGAGCCCTTTAAATAGAAGCAGTTAAAAAGGCTCCTGTGGTTGCAGTTCCCAGGCAACGTGCTAGAAGGCAGGGCCTGGAACAGCCACATGAGCCAGATCAAAGCCCTAGGCAGGCCTATTGAGTGTCTTTTGCCCATCTCTGCCCTAAAGGATGTTTTTCTGTTTGTTGTTCAGATTAGAAAATGTCTTAGCTACCTTAGACTATCTTATAACTGGATAAGTAGTGATGTCACATAAGACTGAAGAGAGTAAAAAATGAGCAATTGAAAGGAGGGGAGATTTTTAGTTGGGTATTTATAAAAACTTTTTCTTCACTGCATTTATTTTCAAAAGATTTTTTTTTTTCAGAAAAGGGAATTCCTCTTTAAACATTCAGCACTACTCAACCCTTTCATTTAAGGTGTGAGCACTCAAAACCATTCCTGAAACTCTCAGAGAATCTTCTAACAAAATCAAAGACCAGTCTTGACATTCCTGATATTTGCACAGTTAAAAAAAAATAAAAAACAAGCAGATTTTTAAATGCCTTTCAAGTTGTCAATACACACTGTAAAAAAGACATCATCTTAATTTTTTAAGCAAGTCCAGCTTTTGTAAAGTACATGTAAGAGATCCATGTATTGTTAGCAAATAATGGAATTTGTGCAGGAAGTACCTACCTGGAAGTTCATTGCATAGCCCCCTAAACAAGCAAAACCCTATAATTAGGCCCCTAGTATTTTGAAATGCAAGCAACATTATAATGATGGATAAGGATAATGTGCTTCTTGATAACAGAGTTGTTTCTAAGCTTTAGATACAAGATGCTAATTGTCAGAAAGTACGTCATGAATGGCTGACTGCTTGTAATATTTTGGTTTATTTTCTGGCACGGTGGCCATAAACAAGTTATCTCCCTTGACATTTCTATTGATAAAAGAAGCATAATTGTTGTTTTTCTATACTTGGCTTTGCAAGAGGTGAGAATAGGCATCATTGTGCTTTGCTCCTCCATCCTTGTGTACTGGGCTCAGTCCCTGTTGGGATCAAATGCACTGCTTCCCTAGGGATTCTTACTACGTAACATAGGAAGGGAAGACCATGCTGATTCCTTTGAAAGGGTGGTAGAGCTGTCTCTAGAAAACACATTTCTGGGTGCTCCCTTGAAGAAATGCTGGAAAAGTAGGCCAGAATGGTTCTTGGTATCTAATCATGCAGCATGGCCCGTTCAGTTTCAGTCATAGCTTAAAAGTCACACATTGGCCGATAGTTAATAATTATTTCAAGATGAAGGTCACTAAACAATGTAAGTGTTAAGTAGTAGTCTCTGTAGTGTGAAAAAAAATTGTTTAATGAGCTATAAGAGAAGAAGCTAAATAACCTCCAGCTATATTACTACTCCTAGAAAGATGTCAGTCTTTCATTTATATTGGATGATGTTCATTATTCCCTGTAGAAAGTCCACTTAAATGAGCATTGTACAGAGAATTACAAGGTAATTGAGAAGGGCAGGCCATGGATTGGAATAGCAGCCTCAATCCTCCTGTGCTACCTACATAAGGAAATATAGATCCGGTGTCCCCTTTCATTAACAATTTTATCCTCTAGCCCAGGAATAGGGAACCTTTCTGGTTTGGGAGCCACTGAACCACAGAAATCAGTTGGGGTCACACACAAGTGAGAAGCAAAAAACCCTCACAACAGCAACAACAACAATACCAAGCTCCAGTCCCATGGCAGGACTTACCTCCAGGAAAAGATTAATTCCAGTAGACTTTGTGAGGACCCCCTAGGATCGGGGGGGGGGGGGGGGGGCAGATCCAGCCCACAGCTTGCCTCCATCAGACCCACAAGGCTTGGGGCTCCCTTCTGCAGTGGGGAGCTAATGCTGGTATTCCAACTAAGGAACCATCAATGTAACTGGAGCACCAGCGCCAGCTTGCACTGCTGTGGGGGTAGGGACAGGAAGCCTAAAGCCTTGCAGGCTGGATCAAGGCAAGCCGTGGGCTGCTGGTTCTCCACCCCAGTCTAGCCTCTTTCATGCTAGTCCACTTGGAATAGGTGCAAAGTCTACGGAGCTACTGAAAGGCGTAAGTGGAGTGGAGAGTCTTGTTTAAGCCTTGTGCACTTGGATGAATTTCACTGGTTCTGAACAAAAAACTCTTGCCTATGTAACTGACATACATAACAGTTTTGCTTCAAATAATCACAGAGTTACCTTTATCCATAAAGATTATACTCACTGCCAGAGTACAATAATATTGCACCTAATACCTGTTCATATACATGCTGCACCAAATATCTGTATCTTCAAGGCTATGTCTACATTACAGAGGGGGGTTTGAGCAAAAGCTCATGGAGCGTCCACACCTGAAGTGCATTTTTGCACAAAAAAATGAAAGAACTCTTTCTACAAGGTATAACTTTTTTGCGCAAGAGTTCTATCTGCACTTTCTTTCAAGAAGTCCATGCAGTGTAGACACTCTCTTACACAAAAGTGCATCGCTTTTTCAATGCTCTTTTGCAGTGCAGATGCTGTCTTGCCCAAGAAGTTTTTGCGAAAGATCTCTTCCGCAAAAAGCTTCTTATGCAAGAAGCCTGTAGTGTAGACATAGCCTTGTGTAGGACAATATTCACCAAGTACCTGCATACCTGTTATAATACAAGAATTAAAAACTTTGTATGCCATGGTTTCACATGCATGTATATTTTTCTATTTACTTGTGAAGTTCTCTGTAATAAAATATAGGACTTTTTAATAAGGTACATAACCTATTGAAAGCAGTGCACCCTAACACGTGATTTTTATATTTAAAATCAATTTTAGCTACTTTACACCTATTGCATGTTTTACATAACTTTTAAGTGAAAACAAATAATTAATAGAACCCTAATTAAAGTCCCATTTGCTTCATGAAAAAATGGCATCTGGAAAGTTGTTTAAAAGTATTTGAAATAATTTAAGGTGTGTTAGATATCATATTTTTAGAGTCAAATGTGGCAAAATATTCACGAATAACCACTTACAGGTGTAATCACCTTAAAGAGAATGAAATTACATGTGTGAGTGTATAGTTGCAGCATCAGGACATAGAGAATAAGAAATATGCAGTGAATTTAACATAACATATTTTCATATAATTATGAATTTTTAAATAGTTTTTTTTTGTCAGTACAGATTGGTTATATTAGATTGGGATTAAATCTTGCATTTAAAGAAAGCAACTACTAAATTCCAGGAGTTAAAAATGTTCCATTTAAAGTTTTTCTGTGAAGTCTGTAAATAACTATTAAGATGTACATGTGATCAGATTAAATATTTCCTTTTGCTAATTTTAATCTTCTCATATCTAGTTCTCTAAAGTTTTGTGTGTTTCTGTAGGGGAGCTCCAGTCTGAAAAATTAGAAGTCAAATGTTCAAATCTTTTGAGGTTCAATGCCACTGTACGGTTTGCTGGTTAAATGTAAGGTCATCCCACAAACAGCTGGGCATAGGGGAAATATACAATTCTGGAACCATTATATCATTTCCTGCTCTGTTTCCTGTCAACTGTTGCTGCCAGAAAATGGCTAATAATGGGCTATTTCCACAAGGCAATAGGAGAAGCCAGAGTTGAAGTTGTGTTATAATGTCAAATTTCCTGTGTAAATGTAGTTATAAAAACTGGACTAAAGAGGGCAGGAGATACTCTATTTAAAAATAAGTGTAGGCGACTGGATAATAAAACTCTGTGTGGAAACAATAATACACATTTCAGTATATGATAAAATGATTTATTTTCAATAAAATCTGTAAAACTGCTTTAGTTACTTTGACACCTTGATTAACTGGCATTTCAAAGATATTTGTGTATGTGAACCTTCTTCATACCAACGATTCAGAATACTTTATTACATCTGGTATTGAATATGTATGTTTAAAAAGCATTTGCTATACTGTAGTTTTACTGGATATGTCAGGGACAAAGTAGATTAATATCAGACCTCAGCCAGGAAACATTTTTGTGACAGTACATGAAATGAAGGGGTCTTTCCTGCTAGTGTTCTTTCTGACTTATTTCTTGGTCTGCTTTAAACTGCAATATGGTCTGAATGAAATAGCTGCTTCCTCCAAAACCACTGGCCTTTTTTACAAAGCCCACCCTGAGAAAGTTTGTAGCCATGGGGGAATTTAAATCTGATTTACTTATCTGCTGAGTGAAGTAGAAAACAGTAGTGAAACAAGGTTATGCTGAATAAGAACTGAAGTCTGTTCTTTTCAAGCCCTGTATTAAGTATAAAACTTTTACAGATTTCATTCCACACAGGGCAAGCAGCAGTGTAATATATGGATTTCTGTAACACCTATAAACCTCAAAGCACTTTAGAAACATTAATAAATAAATTCTATCAATATCTCTCAGGTACTTATGTGTATTATTTTACACTTAGTCTATGTCTACACTGGCAAGTTACTACACAATAAATCAGCCTCCAGCACTGAAACTTTTGCAGTGTCCACACTGGCAAGGCACTTAGTGCATACTAGCTCCACAGTTAGTGTGTTCTAGGTAGTATACCTCTGTGAGAAGCATAGAGCTTGCACTCTGGATTCAGCACTGGGGTGCCAGTGTGGACACCACGGTGAAGTAATGCGTCATGACTGGCCTTCTCTCTTCCCACAATACCTGTTTTTGCCTTTCTGGTCATCTGTTTAAACTCTACTGCCCTGCTCTCAGGTGACCCACTGTCAGACCCACCCTTTACATTCTTTTTGAAAGTCCCCTTCTTGTTTTCTTGGTGACACGTGGTGTGTTCTCAGCGCATCTCTCCAGCTGGCCAAGTTTGCTCCATGCACCAGGAGACCCCTTGCCTGGAGCCATGCTGAGGTGCTAGACCTCATCAGCATTTGGGGAGAGAGGATTCCCAGCTGCTCTCCAGCCATAAGAATTATGATACCTCTGAACACATCTCAAGAGGCATGACCGCAAGGGGACATGAACAGGACTGCAGTGAAGGAGCAGTGAAATGCCTACCACAAGACATGGGAAGCAAACCGCCACTCTGGTTCTGTGCCCATAACCTGCAGGTTCTACAAAAAGCTGGATGATATACTTGCAGGTGACCCCACCTCCACTCTGAAGACCCCTGTGGATACCTTGGGCGGGGCCAGGGTTCATCCAATAGGATCAACAGGAGGAAGAATTTGTGTTAGTGTGTGCTGCGGGGAAGAGAGCCAGAGGGGACTTTGCATCCACAGAGGCTGCAGTCAGGAATTGTTTTGTATCCCAAAGAGGCAAGCCACTCACAGCCCTTGGAAGCTGTGGATGATGCACTGGTAAGTGGGTAGGGTTTCAGAAAGCACTCAAGCAAGTTGCCGGGAGCATGAGGGTTACAGAAAGGAAGCTGAGTTCTGTGTGTTGCTGCTACCAGCAGAGGGTTAGTCAAATGGCAAACGGACCATTGATGTAATCTCTTGTGTCTCGGTAATCTGCCTCACAGACCTCATGAAAAGTGTCATGCAGCTGCTGCATCACCCTTCTCCTCCGATTAGTTGGCAAAGCAAACATGGTATTGGCTGACATTCCCTCGCCACTATGCCATCACTACACCAAGACAAGTGGCGTATGGTCCCAGATGGAAACTGCAGTCAAGTAAAAGGCTCTCCTTTGCTTCTCTGCTCAGCCTAAGAAGCAAAATGTCTCCCAGGGTGAACACAGCCAGTGCAAATGAGTGGCCATTACTAACTTTTGCTCTCCCCCTGTCCCACCATGCTTTCCCCAAGTCACATCTGCCCAGAGCACAGTAAGGCCATATGCACAAATGAAAACCTCTGTTCCCCAACACAAATGAGAACCCTTGTTCAGCTGCACCAAAGGATTTCCCTGTGACACTGCTAGAAACATTTCCCTTGCCCATTCCCCTGCTCAGCTGCACCAAGGGATACCCCTGACCACATTGCAACAGCAAGGATTTTCCCTTGGCTTTTTCCCTGCCTTACTGCAGCTAGGGTTACTCCTGCTGCCCTAGTGGTGAATTCACCATTGTGGGATTCCTGTATGTTACATATACACTCACTCCAGGACAGTCAAGCATTGTTAGGTATCCCAACAGTGAAAGTATTTGAAAGGGTTTGGGGCAGTACCATGTCTGGTGATAACGATGGACCCTCTGTAACATGTTGCAAATTTGACTTCAGCCAGAATCCCAAAATTGCTTTCCATACACCACCCTGTCGCTGGGTGCCACCTGCCTCACTACTTACCTTCCCACCCAACTTCCATCCATGCAGACTCCCATCAGCACTTAGTTAACCCTGATGAACTGCAGCCCCCCCTTGCACAGCCCATCAGATGGCGGGGCTGCACATCAAATATGGCAGAAGCACAGGGTTGGCTGGGATGTAAAGTGAGGCACCGTGGGGCATTGAGACAGAATCCAGGATGCTCCGAGCCTCCCTACAAACCTGTGTAGCAGAAGAGCGAGAGGTGTTCTGTGGGATAGCTGCCCAGAATGCACCCATCTGTAAGGCACTGCAAGTGCAGTGACATGCTTCTGTGCTGGTCTGCTGGAGAGTGTGAGCATCCAATAGCATTTTCGCTGCTGTGCTTTGTGAACAGTGCTGTAATGTCAGCACTTTACATCTGCCGGTGTAGACATGGTCTTAGCTTATGTTCTTTTGTAGTGCACCACATCTGGAGAATTAATGTAGTGCAGGGATTTTCTCAGCACTTTCTTCCGGGTATAGCCCCCTACCACTGGGAGGGCGGAGATGACAGAGGCGTATCTACATTATCACTG
The DNA here is from genome assembly GCF_049634645.1 of Pelodiscus sinensis. Lineage (NCBI taxonomy): Eukaryota > Metazoa > Chordata > Testudines > Trionychidae > Pelodiscus > Pelodiscus sinensis. Next base: position 24,676,314 of record NC_134717.1, on the reverse strand, counting down.
AATTGGCGTAGGAGTCTCTTTATTGGCACGCTGCATGAAAGGATCCCATGGGATGTCACAGCCTCCCATGTTTTATGAATATGAATGACTCATGGATGTTTAGGCAAAATGTAACATATGACATATTTTTAAAATTATGATCTGCTGAATGTATATATTCTATTTCTGTGCATGTATCATTCTTCTATATATTAAGTTAGGAAGATGAAGTGTGAATCTGTTTCTAAATCTAGATGTGCTAATGAGGGCCATGAGCAATATTCCGGAAACATAATGGCTTGGTACTCAATCTAACGATCTGTGAATAGTTTTGTTTTTCCTGTTAGCCTGGATTGTGGTTGATTCTGCTAGGACATGTGGCTGGGCCACCTGATGCTGGAACCCATTTTGGATCTTGTACTTTTCCACTGAAGGAGAAAAAAATTGAACGGAGCACAAAGAATTCTCATCTTAGGCAAAGGGGGTATAAAGGTGGGAAAACATACAACAGAGACTCTTGGCAGATGCCAGGAGAACCCCCCCCCCCCACACACACACACACTTACAACTCAAGATGCTTCTTGAAAACATTTAAGAAGGAAGGATCGAGCCCAAGATAGAAAAAGATTTAGAACTTGTGAAAAAGATTTAGAACTTCGGTTAGGGTAAAAATTTGCATGTAAAAAGTCCCTTAATATGTTAGGCTTAGCTGGCATGATTTGTTTTATTTATTTATCTTATTTTTGCTTACTAACTTACTTTGATCTATCCGTTATTACTTGCATTCACTTCAATCCTACTTTTTATACATTTGTTTATTTATCAAGCCCAGTGTAAATAATTGTGTGCATATATCTCTTGAAAAAGAGAGAGAACTTATGAGCTTTCTCTGTGTAACTCTTTTATGCAGTGTAATATGGTTTTATTTGAGGTTTTGGTCCCTTTTGAGGGTTGTGTTCCTGGATACTATCAAGTACTTCTAGTTGGGCCCACCCAGAGCTCACATGTTTCTGCATCTGTGTTATTCTTTTGGGGTGGGGACTGTTACCCCAATTTTGTGCCTTAGCTGGAGGAGGCCAGAGCTTTCAGCCTAGCAGGTTAGACTGGTGGGGTGCACCAGAGGGTAGGTAGGTGGGCTCAGTGGTATGATCAGCTCATCAGGTGACAGCCCCAAGAGGATCTTGGTGATCTCTCTGAAGCAAAGAGCCCTGTTGGTATGGCTACAATCTGCCAAAAGAATAAAAATGCACTGTTAGAACATCTAGCCCATAAACCTATTTTAAACCTTGCAACAATTCTGATGGAGGACCTGACTGCAGCTGACATTTCTTTATGAATTTTGCTATTTCTGCCATAGATGTTTCCATTTCAACATTTATATCAATATAGAAGTATCACAGCTAATGAGAGGTTACATTTTAAATTGAAGAATGTCTTTTTTTCTAACCTTGTAGGAGATTCTCTTGAGCAAATGTGCTAAATTTTTGACATTAGCATTTTTATTTTTAAGTTTTAATATTTTTATTGAAAATTTCACTGAACAAAAATACAGGTAACTGCTTTTCACCACAATTTTGATTTGAAAAAATCAGGAATATTTTTGAAAAAAAAAAAACCTTTTTGGTCCATTTAAAACACTACAAAATGAAAATAATCATGAAAACCTTCTAGAAATCTTTTTCCATGTTTTGTCCAGCATGGTGTATTTTTAGTTCTCCTGGCGTTCCTTGTTCTGGGTTTGAAATAACACAATGTGTAATTTTAGTTATTTTCTTATCTATAATAGTAACAGTCAACATACTTATCATGGACTGCATTAATTAAGGTTAACTATCTCTTTTTGGTGATACCAGAAATATCAAACAAATATCCAAATCCTCTCTTCAGTAATATGTTACATTGTAGACCAGTCAGCCTAACTTTGGTATTTGAGGAGATACTGGAACACATTATTAATCAGCACCTAGAGAATAATTGGCTTATAAGGAGTAGCCAGCGTGTATTTGTCAAGAACGAATCATGCCATGCCAACTGAATTTTCTTCTTTGACAGGGATACTTGGCTAGTGGAGGGGGAAAGCAGTAGATGTGATATTTTGATTTACTAAGGTTTTTGACGAAATCCTACATGAGATTCTCCTAAGCAACCAGGAAAATGTGGTCTAGAAGATATTTCTAGTAAGGTCTCTCAGAGGTCTGTCCTGGATCTCATGGCATTCAACGTTTTCACTAATGGCTTGGGTAATGAAGAGCATGCTTATAAAATTTGCAGATGACACCAATCTGGGAGGAGTTGCAAGCACTTTGAAGGAAAGGTTTAGAAATCAGAATGACCCTCATAAAGAGGAGAATTGGTCTCAAATAAGCAAGACAAAAAGCAGTAAAGATAAGTGCAAATTACTTTACTTAAAAAAGAAGATCCAAGCACACAACTACAAAATAGGAAATAAATGCCTAGGTAGATGTTGCTGAAAAGGATTTGAACGTTATAATGAATCATGAATATGAATAAAAAAAAATAATTCAGTTAATCTTTCTATATAATTCTTGGGTGTATTAACATTACCGTGGTATGTAAAACATGGGAAGTAATTAACATATGCTGTGAAGCACTAATGACTCCTGACTTGGAGTATTGTGTCCATTTCTGGGTGCTTGTGATGGGGTGTACATACTCCACACTTATGAAGGGAAGTTTAAGGAGAAGAGGAGGCAACACCCTACTGCCCTTTCTGAGTGTGCTCATGGTGGAGCCCAACTTCAAAAGGGAGCAGCTCAGCTCAATCTGAGTGAATGGAGTAGGAGAGCAGCCTTCTGCAGTAAAGCCTCCGAGGTTCCAACCACCCAGTCCAGGCCTTACAGTCATGTTGCCACAGGCCCTTCAACTATGAGGACTGAGGACACTCAGTTTTTACAGATAGGGGGAGATCCTGCAGAAAGTGACCCAAGTGTACTCTGAGAGGGACCCCAAGGCAGACAAGTGACCCCACAGAGTAACCAAAGCCGTGGTAAGTAGTAACCCAGGGAGTGGGCATAGAGCTGTCTGCCCTATAGCTTGTACATTTGGAACTTGTTTCTTTGGGTCCTAGGTTCAGAACCTGGTGGAAAAGGGAAGGCCTGGGTTCCCTTACACGGGACCACTGACTCACTACTAAGTGATACAGCTGCAGACTCTTGTTGACTGTTAACAGAGCCCTTGACTACAGTCACTAAGCAGAATGGTCACAGACTCTCACCATGGGGCAGTACAGCATTTGACTACATTTGATAGACAAAATCATCCACAAAATCTCAATACTGGGCCCAGCTGACTCCTGCTACTAGGCAACACAGTCTAGAATACTGTCACTTAGGGGGTACAACTGGCATTGGATTCAAATCCCCCTCTTTGCCAGTGCCACACTTTAGGGCACTTGTGGTCAGACAGAGAAGAATCCAAAGGAAGTCAACAAAAATTATAAAAAAATTTAAAAACCTGATTTATGAAGAAACTGGGCATGTTTAGTCCTGAGAAGTGAAAACTGAGGCTGGAACCTGATATACAGTCTTCAGATATGTTAAGGACAGTTATAAAAAGAGTTTGTTATTAATTGGTCTATTTCAGCGGTTCCCAAACTTTTCCACATGGGGACCCATTTTGACAATTCAGAAAGACTTGGTGACCTAGGGTAATTCAAAAAATGTGTGAATGGCTCCTTAAGAGCCACCTGAGGAGACACCTGGTGACCCTTTTGAAATGTAATGGCGACCCATATTTGGGTCCCGACCCATAGGTTGAGAAACCCTGGTCTGTTTCCACTGAAGGTGAGACAAGAATAGGCTTAATCTGCAGCAAAAAAGGTTTAGGTTAAATAGTACTAAAATCTTTCTAACTATCTAAGAGTAGCCACACTTCATAATAAGCTTCTAAAGGAGATTATGGAATCTCCATCACTGGAGATTTTTAAGGACAGTCTGGACAAGCACGTGTCGAGGTTTATTTGGTACTACTTAAATGCAGAGTGCTGAATTTGATTATTTCAACGTCTCTACCATCCCTACATTTCTGTGATTATATGGTGGTTACCTGAAGATTCATCAGTGTTTCAGAAAATTATAATCACCGTTATGTGATGCACTGTAAGATTAGCCATAGAGAACAGTTATACACACAGTAGATAATCTCTGAATAAGAGAGAAATTAGAAACTTCACTTTAGTTGCACTCCAAGAGTATACAGAAATCTATATGGTTCCTTAATGAATTCTTGAAACCAATTTACATGACACCGTGTGGCATTAGATGTTCTGCTAATAGTTATAATAATTGTCTGTTTTTAACTCCATTAAATTGTTTTGAAAATCATTAAAACCAATCCACGAACTTAAAGCTTTGTAGGGCTGAAAGTAAAGAGACTCCAAAAACACAGACAACTATGCATCTGAAGCTTAGATCAAAAGCTTAGAATATTTTTCTCAAGGTGGATAGTAAATTACTTTCCAAAAAGTAGGTTCAAAAATCTTTAGACAAAGATGACACTATGTTAAAAAGTAAAAGTACGCACAATCTCTTTGTTTTAGGCCATTTTTTAATTGAGCTGTTAGAAATGTGGATGACAATGAGTAAAATATGAGCTGGATGTTTTGATAAAAATAGATTTGGGCAGATCATTAACTACATGGGGAGGGTTTGGCCAATTCTGCTTTTATTAAAATTAATATAGATGTTATGTGTATCTGAGGTCAGGCTAAATTTTACCCTTTTGAGATTCTGCACTTGAATGTAGAAATTATTCATGGCTATTTTGCCTTTGGAAATGGTACAGTTTTCTAAATATTTCTGGATGTTAGGCTTGGTGGTTCTTTTTGTGGCATTAGGAAGATGCTCCACTATCTCACAGTTTACTTCTTAGAAACAATGGGGTTACTTTTATCTAATTATACTCTACAATGGGCCTCTCAAATGATGAGCTGTCCCTCTGTGAGAGGTTCCAAGTCCAGCCCTGCCATATTCCAGTGCCAAGAACAGAGCTATTCCTCAGATGATAGTTCCCTGTATAATTGGAATTATAGGCTTGATAGCATAGTCTGCTTAGAAGGAAACGTGTATAGAGACAAACTTCTGTTGTTTGAGCAATAGCATAAGACTAGGTAGAAACAAGACCTGTTGTTCCTGATAAAAGATCCTATTAGAGAACTCAGGGAAGAATCAGTGAAGGGATGAGTTTTGCTCCCTCTCTGCAGAAAGAGGGATGAGGTAGGAGCTCTGAATCTCTTTGTAAGGGTCTGGGAAGTGTATTAAGGGTTAGTAGGAGGCCAAGTAGGGTAATTACAAAATAATTTTGTAGGAGCAGAAGATTGAAAGTAGTCTTTAAGGGCATGTTTATGCAAATAAATTAATTTGAAATAACTCCCAAAATGACTATTTTGAAATAGCACGTTGTGGCTGGGTCTCCCTGGTGGCAGGGTGGCCTAGTGGTTAGGTCCTGAATTAGCCAGAGGTACCACTGCCATGCCATTGTGGGGCATGGGAGCGGGCTAGGAGTGCCCCTGTGAGGGATAGAAAGGGAAGCCAAGAGGGGAGTAGTGGAGGACAGCGGAGCAGGGGTGGGAGGACAGCGGGGCAGAGGTGGTCAACTCCATGTAGGCGGTCATGCGCTCTATCACAGAGGTGATGGAGGAGCACATGGCCTCCTGCTGGCATGCCATCTGGTCCCACATGGCCTTCTGTTGCTTCCAGTCAGCCTGGCACTCCTCCTAGCCAGCAGCCCACTTGTGGCACTCCTGGATGAGGGACTTGGAGGTAGGCCATCTGGTCCCAGAGTAGGTCTTCCCAGGTTCACTTGCTCTGGCAGATACCATAGAATTGGGAGGATGTCGTGGAAGCTGGTGGATGCAGCATACTTGCAGCTGGCCAGCTGTGAAGAAAAGTTACAAGGGCAGTCATCCCAGGACACTTTATGTATGAAGCCTAGTCCTCATCTCTGCACCGATACTGAAGGTCTTGGTTCAGATGATGGCGATGTGCTTCGAACAAGGTCATCTGTTGTCTAGACAGCAGTGTCTGTTCTTCAGGGGCACAGACGTCTGAGTGCTCTGGACTGGTGCTCCATATTCATCCACATGCATACACTGTGGTGCAACCCCCAAGCTGAGAAAGCCAAGTGAGGAGCATGCAGACCCATCACCTAGCCCGCAGGTACATAGGGAAGGTAACAGAACTCACCTGAAATGCCTTCACCGAGGCCTGGGAGACGTTCTGGGAGGGGGGAACTGGCTTCAGCATGAGGAGCAGCTCCTGACTGGTGGGCAGGGTGGCCTGGCTGGCCTGCTTCTCGTCGTCCTCCTCCTCCTCCTCCTCATTGTCTTCTACAACCCCACCCTCATGGAGGCTGACACCGGACTTGTCCTGGCTAGACTTGATGACAATAGAGGGGAAGATGACCAGCCCTCCTCCCAGCCTTCCTTGTAGTAGCAGATGGTGTGAGGAGCCATACCAGAGCATTCACTTTCCTCCCGGCCTTGTTGTAGGCTTGCTGGAGTTTTTATTTTCATGCAGACCTGGTCTAGGGTCCAATGTGTCCTTTTTCAGCCACGCTGGCAGCCATCTGGCCACATACATTGGCATTCCTCCTGGTGTGGAGATGCTTGAGGTTGGTTTCCTCCCTCCCACACCTCAGTGAGGTCCAGGATCTCTGACCAGTCTAGGCCAGTGCCCTATTTTGTCCCTGGCCAGGAGCATCCAAGGGTGCTGCGGGAATGCTGGCAGCAATGGTGGGTGCGGAGGGAGCCCTGGGGTCTGACATGGCTCTTGCAATGAGCGCTGTGTGGAATGGGACTGTCAAAGCTCTTCTTGTGCCACAGCCCTTTTCCTTTTGCCTGCTGCTTTAAAATTTCAGCAGGAGAAGGGGAGCATTGGATATGTCAGGTGTGGCCAGAGTGGCCATAAGTACAGCTGAGAGAGGCCTCTGGAGGCCAATTATTTTGAAATAGCAGTAGCTGAGCATCCACACTCATGCTATTTTGAAATAAGCATTATTCCTCATGGGAAGCTGGAGTTATTTCAAAATAAACTGCCTGTTACTTCAAAATAACAGGCTTAGTAGTATGGATAATCCACTTGTTATTTCTAAATAGACCAGGGCTAAGTGAGTGTTAAGCAGATATTGGACAATTGAGGGGGTTTTGTTTTTGTTTTTTAAAGCTTATGAAAGACTAAGGCTCCAAGCTCCCTTAAGGCTTTTAGGAATTGCAAGGTAAGTGAAGTATAATGTGGTATGTTGGCAGAAGAGTGGCAACTGAAAAAGGCAATTCGAATCTTCTTTAATTTACCTATCCCAGTGGTTCTCAGCCTTTTTTCATACCGTGGACCAGAAAACCCATTCACAAACTTTTGGTGGACCAGTAACATTTTATTTGCATGTTTGTACCTTCATTTGCCCCGTCCTCCAGAGCCAGCCCTAACTCCTAGAGCCCCCAGCCCTCCATGACTCCCCCAACGCCAGCCACTACCCCAGAGTCCCCTGCACCCAAATGCCTGTGCCAGCCTTCTGCACTCAGAGTCCCTCTACTGACAACCCCAATCCCAAATGCCTCAGTGCCAGTCCCCCACCTCTGAGTCCCCCACCACAAGACTCGCCAGTGCCAGTCTCCTGTTTCCAGAACCCCACTGCACCCATTTCCCCAGAGTCCCTCCCCCCCCAGTGCCAGCCACCAGTCTCCAATATTAGCCCCATCCACAGAACCCCCCAGTGCCAGTTCTCCACCCTGGACATCCCACTGCCCCCCAGTGTCAGCCCCTCCCCTCTTAGAACCCCTTAGAGCTCCCCAGTACTAGCCCCACCCCAGGAGCCCCCCAGTATTAGCTTTGACCCCAGAGTTCCCCAGTGCCAGCCCCCTGCCTCTTAGAACCCCCACCCCCACCCTCAGAGCCCCCCAGCACTAGCCCTGGCCCCAGACCTCCAGGGCCTGCCCCCTCATCTAGCCTTATGCTGCCTCCCACCGGCCAACTGAGCACGTCTGCCTGGGTTGTGGCTGCTCTAAGGCTGCCATGCCGGGCTCCACACAGCCCTCCCACCACACAATGAACCACTCTTCCATGTCTGGGAGGAGATTCCCACCCCAGCCCTGCATTGGTTGGCTGAAAGGCAGGGCAGGACATACCTATCCCAATAGCCACAGAAGGAGGGGAGGCGTTGGGTCATGTACCCCAGCACTGGCTCTCAGAGTTGCCGCAGCCCAGCAGCCAGCGCTTTGCAGCCTGGCACTGGTCCATAGACCAGCGGTTGGGAACCACTTACCCCATCTGAGCTTTTATCACTATCTCTGGTGAAACACCTAGCTTTCTCTTCTCTTATTTGTATCCTGGGAATTTGTTCTTGAAGTGCAAACTGATCTTAGCTGGTCATGGGAATGGAACTTGCCTGGCCTTCTTACCTTTACTTTGGGGCTAGGCTTCTTCTGGATGATAAACAATTGTTAGCATATAGGAAGCAAAGTCATACTGTAAAGATAAACTAATGCAAGGAAGGCTTCTGTTGTCCAAGATTGTTTTGTAATGGTCATGTTAGGTTTGGCAGAAATTAAAAAAGGTGGGACAAGAACGTTCATATTTCCACCTGCACTATGTTCACTCAACTGTGTCTCATAAGTTAAGTATTAGCCAGATAGCCAATTTAATTTTGAATCCTGTTTTCAGCCTCAGGGTCTAATCAGAGCTCTATTACAAATCCAGTAACTGATATCTACATTGTTATTTATTTGGGATTCACATCTTTTTTAATTAGAATACTGAAAAATACAGCTTATGGTGCTTTAGTTTTAGTCCAATTTGTTGTTTGGTTAGACACCCAAAACCTGAAGTGTCCTTGGCCTTCCCATTCTTGAGTCAGGATTTTAGTAATAAACACAGCCAGCAGCTTGTTGGCTTCTGGCATTGTGACAATAGGTACATCGCTATTGGCTTGTACTAATTCTAGATGGATGATGGCATGTATCAATGATTGCTCTGGGTTTTGGCAAAAATAGAAGGTAGTGTAAGAAGAATCTACTGATAATGGAAGTGACTAAAGGTCTCATTCTAACGCTTGCTAAGGAAATCAGAGCCTGAGATAATTTGCTTTGATCCATGAAGGCTACCAACCAAAACTGAATGGAATGAAAATACCATGACTTAATATTTTTTGTCCTCTGACCTCCCAGTACCTGACCAAGATCAAACTCTATACCCTCCACTATTGTAGGGTTACAAATACTGATTTTGCAGCAAATGTTCATATCTCAGCTACAAAGAGATAAAATAACCTTAAAATCACTAAAACTTTGTTCTTGAAACATCTGTAAGATTAAAAAATTTTCATAACAATTTTCCCGTGACATAAATGATGGTTAATGAGAATGAAGTCTGTCCCTCGCGTTTGATGCATTTTCTGAATTTCGTTTCCAATTCCTGTGGAGATGAAGTGAAATGTGCTTGAAATCTGAACTGAGGATCAAATGTTATCTTTTCTGGGAAAATGGAAACAAAATCAGAGAGGAGATACAATGTTTGCTTTATGGTGAAACTGTGAGCTCATGTTTTTGTCATAGCTATCTCTTTGTGAAATCTTGAAAGTGTATTTGTTCTTCATTTTAAAAAGGAAAAATCATTTCTAGCAACCCACCTTATGGGATTCATTCCCAAAGTCAAGGGTTCAGATAGTGAAATGGAAATAGATTTCTGAATGAAGTCACCGGCATAGAACAGATTCACATAATCAAAGCATAATGCAGAAACCAATTTGACAAAATGAGCAAAGTTTGTACATTTGCTGAATATCGTGTTAGGGGAGATTTGGGATGGAGTAATAGGTAAGGCCATAATTAATATGTAGAATTTGTTCATTTTAAAAACTGGAATGGTGGTTGATTTACATATGTTCTATGGATAGCAACCTTGTTATAAAACTCTGTTTTCCCTTGTTATAAAACCCTGTTTTCATAAGTAGGACTCATAGCACCACCTGTTGTTAAGGTTGCCCAAAATTTCCTATTATAAGACCCCTTTTCAATTGCTTATAATGCTGACAAATTAACTTTTGGGGCTGAAATTTTCTATACCAGTTCTCTGATTCAGGCTGAATTATATGGAAACTTTCAGCCTAAACGGTTCATGAAGTTGTCCAAGAATGAGTTTAGGAAAACACATACATTGTTTTGTGGTGTCTTATACATATACAGTGACTTTGTTTTTTTTCAGGACTTCTAGCTCCTTCCTTTTTAGAGCAAGAAGTTGAAATTTGGCAAGTGGGTGGCCTTTGTTTCAGGTCTGTACCTTTTTGCAATCTCCATAAAAGTCTGTATAAATATGGCCAAGACAAACCTTTGAAAGATTAGTCTTCACATGCTCTGCAGAGACTTCTTTAAGAGTTTCAATGATAAAATCTCAAAAGATTACATTGAATGATTATGCTCCGAGAGCATGTCAGGATGTACATGCAACATGCCCACAGAATGGCCATGTACCATCCTACATCTAAAAAGGATAAAGCTGGACTCCTCGTTACGGTTTCTGGCTGTTGCATGCCGGGGGGGGGGGGGGGGGGGCTGCCAGGGAGAGGGGCTGTGCACTAGAAAAGAGAAAACTGACCTTTCTTTTGTGCTTTCAATGGCCTTTGTTCTAGCAGCCAGACAGCATAGAAGAGGAAGCCATCTTATTCAAAAGCTGAGGAAACGAGCTGGATTGAAGGAGGATAGGAGAGGAAAATAAGACTGGGACAAGAAGCCTGATTTTCTTACTTGGGCTGGACAGGGGAGGGAATGGGAAGAGAAATTAAACTGGGAGCTGAAGGAATAATGGAAACCATGGGGGAAGACTAGAAATGTTTGGGCAAGGAAATGGGGACTGAAAGCCAAAGGGTTAGGATGTAGAGAAAACAGATACTATCTAGACTTCATTGAGGGGAGGTACTTGAAATGGAAGAGGGATACTGACAATGGCTGGGGATACAGGAAGTGGAGACAAGGACTTGCTAGGACAAAGAGAATGGAGCTAAGGTAGGGAGGGATGGAGTGGGGAGGAGACAGAACTAGGACAGGGACAGTTTGAAGAAGGGGATGGGTTGGAATAGTGGTGGGCAATAATTTTTTGCTACTTCAGAAATGTTTTAAGTGCCCCTGGGCCACTCTGGAAGGGGCAGGGCTCAAGCAGAAGGGGCAGGGCCAGGATACTTCCCAGTTTCCCTACCCACAGACCATGGGGGAGCACCTTTTTTTAAAAGTATGGAAATGCTATCATTAACTCTAATGATTCAAAAAGCATTATAGTAAGTGTGGGGCTTGCCAATGTGGCATCATAGTGATCTCAAGGAAGGGGCAATTTTTATGTTACAAACTGAGTTTCCTTTAAACTGGGATATGTCAGGGCAACATGGGCTCTCACTGAGATTGTATAAAAGACACGGTCTCTGGCCAAAGTGATGTTTTAAAGCAGAACATTTTATTAAACCCTTAGCCATAATAAAAATAACCCCAAAGCTTATACAAGTCCCATTGCTAGAGAATCCTCTAGGTGTATCAAACAATCAGGATTCCATCACCACCTGCTCTTCAAATCTGTGTCCCCTCTGGCCTCTTCAGCAGTTCCAGACTTTAAAAGGCCAGTGCGCAAGCAAAATACAGCTCATGGATTCCATCCAGTTCTCTCTCTCTCTCGCTTTCCCACGCTCACCAATGAATGCTATGCTATAAGCTACCCAGGAGGATCACAACATCTCAGTTAAAACCTAGTAACCAGTGCACATTTTTCTGCAAGCAGCAGAAGTCAGGTTCTTTAGCATAGCAAGATACCTTAGGAGCTCATGAATAAATAATGATGGTTAATGAATAATTAAAATTTAGTGTCAGGTGCCTGAAATATCCATGAAACAATAAAAAGTGACCATTTTAAGTGTGACCATGTGCCATACCATAGTGATGTGGGATTAATATTCTGTTTCTTGGAAGACTCTCTGATACCTTATAAGATGTCAGAAGGGGTGTATGAAACCATGCACAGGGTTTGGCAGACACTAAGGGAGTTAGGTTTCAGCCTGGAGTTATAGAAGGGAACTTGCATTTCCCCCAAGGTTTTGTGTTTAATTGAACTGCCAATCACGGAGAGAAGGGCTGCTTGGAGAAACCGATTAAGGTATTGGAGCTATGCAAAAAAATACTGGGACTCATTTTCTTATGAGGAACATTGCGGAAGGAATGGGGGAAGAGGATGGTTTCACTCTTGACTTTCTGGGGAGGAACAGAATTACTGCACAGCAGGGTTCTTATCCCAAGAGATAAGATTAATCTTTGCCCCATTCAACTAAACTTATTTAAATTATTTCTAGAGGTGTTTTCAGTGATTTCAAGCTCTCAAAATCTGGTCTCTTGTGGACATTGAGTCCAGCTGGTTTTAAGACCTGACTTGAAGGTAAGGTCACCAGTCCACACAGTATTTGTTCTGTACCAAAGAATCACAAAGTGCAGATATTTTGATTGCTAGTAGCAAGTGCTTCAGTTAGAAATGGACTTGAATGAAAGTGACAGATTTGAACATTGCCGAACTTTAGAGAATTTAAAATTTGGATCATTCCACAGACAAGATCTGCTCACTAATAACTACATATAGTGTATTATTCCTCTCTATATTTTAGGTAAAAGTGGGAGGTCTCCTTTTTATCTCGGTTGAAGATACCCATCAAGAAAAGCACTTGCTCCTTAACATCTTTGACTTTTTATTACTTTGAATAATTCAGCAGAAAACCCTTCTTTCACTCGTAGATTAAAACTTGTAAAATTGGAAGGCTCTTTACTACAGATAAAACTAACATGTTTCTTTTTGTAAAGGGAGATAGAAATATTTCTAAAATTGAATTATTAAATTAAGGGTTACATATAGTTTAAAAATGGTATTGTTGAAAGAAGCTACAGTTTTTCTTATGGCTGTTCCTACTACAGCAAAATGACCTATTCAGGAAGTGTTTTCATTAGCTTTAGTAGGTTTTTAATCACACCTTTAGTGAATATCATAACAAAGAAGAGATGCTCCTTGTTTTTGGTGGGAAGAAGGAGCATGGAAAGGGGTCTCTTTTCTCTTTCTAGGCATGAGTGAATACTACTAATGAATCTCAGAGGGATACCCATGTTAGCCTGTATTTGCAAAAACAATGAGGAGTCCAGTGGCACCATTAATACTTCAGAGGAAAGCTACTGTAAGCATAGGGTCAGGTGAGTGAAGTATCCCAGGAAACAGGATTCAAAGCAGAAATAGGATTCAGAAAAGATTCTCTAATCTTATTTAAAAGCTATTGTTGTGCTGAAAAAAAGAATTCCACATTTCAGCATTCTGGAACCTATTTTAAGACAGAAAAGCCTTGTAAGAGGATGAAAGAGTCTCTTTATGCCTGCTGGCATCACAGTCCAAGGAAGGTACATCTACACTGCACCATAGGTCAAAATAAGATACACAATTTGAGGTAGGCAAATTGCATATCTTATTTTTTCAATCTTATTTTTAAATAACTTATTTCGTAATTTGGTGCTGTCTACACAGTGCCAAATTTCAAAATAACCCACTATTCCTAAACGTCTCTTACTCCTTATGGAATGAGGTTTATAGGGATGTCGGAATAGTGAGCCTGAAATAATTGGCTTGTTGTTCAGACATAGGATACTAAACCTTCAGAACCTGGGGTCATGGGTTTGAGTCCTGCTTTCCTAGGGCTAGAGCTGGCACTAGCTGAGGATAGGGAGGTGGGTTACCAGCTTCCCAGATAGTAAGCCTTTTCTCCTGATGAATGTCATGTCCCTTTCTCACTCTCATACCAAAGAGTGCCAATAACACATGCACACAGGAGAGGGCTAATATCACAGAAGATATGAGGTGAACAGAGGTCTCTTTCCCTGAGACCTCTGTTGGATACTTGGATTGGGCTCAAGTAGCTAAATTCACCCCTCTCTCTCCCTCCGCCCAGCACTTCCTGCCTATGCTTCTTTTATCAGATTTGGGCTGATGGGCTAATTAGCTTTTTATCCCACCTAGCCCACTAGCCTGATTATCTAATTATCTCAATCACATTCCTCTGGGGAATTAATTGGCATTTAAGTATCAGAGTGCAGGCTGACCTCTTTACTCCCTGCAGTCTGTCACAACCTCCTAAATATTTTGGCATCCTATTTTCTTTGGAGCACTATTGGCTGTCTTTTGATTTTCTGCTGGGACACTGAGCCTGAAGGAATAGCCCATTTGCAACCCGATCTTCCATTACATTATCTCATCCAAATGATGCAAAGTTAATTCATTGCACAACTGAAAAACGGTGAAGTTCATGAATAAAATAATCTTTGTTGTTTTGATCTTTGAAAAATATATTAAAATATATTAAAAAAATCTTTGTTTTCTAATTATCCTGCTGATAGAAATACAAAAGCTTTGGAAAACTTCTAAGTGCTTGAGTGTTCTATCACCAGCAGTGGGGCCAACAGCCACCACAGGCCCCAGGGCAAGGTGTGTGCGGAGCATGGCTCCAGACCCCTGGAAGGGGCCAGGCTGAGGGCAGTCATCCCTTAGTGCTGCCTAAACTGTAGCACTCCTCCTCCCTCCCTCCCACCCCTGAAAACCTCAAAGCCATGTGGAGTGGAGCTCTGGAGGCAATTCCAAGGGGCTTGAGGCATCAGCTGCCACAGCAGCAACTGAAAGCTCCAGGCCCCTTTGAATCTTCTGGCCGCGTGGCAATTGCCCCTTTTGTCATTCTCCCCCCCCCACCCTCCCATTGGTGGGCCTGGTGACCAGAGATCTGGGGGGATCCTTGATGCAGAAGTTAATATCATCATAGATTTGAGTTTTTGCTTGGGATCTGACTGAATGATTTCCCCACCAATTAATCATGGTTAAAAATGGAATTTTTTTCTTTAGGTCATAAGGATCCATGTCCCAAAAGGATTGATTACTTTTCTTAAAAGGAATTTTAGCTCACTTCAGAAGGGCCCAAACTAACATTTTTCCTCTTTATTGTAGAATTCCCTCTCTCCATATTTGTAGCAGGGTTGACATTTGGTAAGAGAGATATTATTGGTTGCATGTTATGATAAATTATTATACCTGCACCCGGAATCCTGATTTATCAACTGATACAGCCTTCATAAAATTAGAATTTCAGAATGTTCAGAGTTAAGAATCAACAAATCCTAAATCCAGATAATTCAGCAGACTTGATTAGAGGAGCTTTAACCAACCAGATGAGCTTTAACCAATCTATATGAAGTGACTGTTACAGATTTGTGGAATCTAAGAACATAGAACATAAGAACGGCCATCTAGCCCAGTATCCTGTCTGCCGACAGTGGCCAGCACCAGGTGTCCCAGAGAGGGTGGACCAAAGACAATGATCAAGTGATTTGTCTCCTGCCATCCCTCTCCAGCCTCTGACAAACAGAGGCCAAGGACACCATTTTATCCCCTGGCTAATAGTCTTTTATGGACCTAACCTCCATGAATTTATCCAGCTTCTCTTTAAACTCTATTATAGTCCTAGCCTTCACAGCCTCCTCTGGCAAGGAGTTCCACAGGTTGACAACACGCTGTGTGAAGAAGAACTTTCTTTTATTAGTTTTAAACCTGCTACCCATTAATTTCATTTGGTGTCCTCTAGTTCTTCTATTATGGGAACTAATAAATAACTTTTCTTTATCAGCCCTCTCCATACCACTAATGATTTTATAGACCTCTATCATATCCCCCCTCACTCTCCTCTTTTCTAAACTGAAAAGTCCCAGTCGCTTTAACCTCTCCTCATATGGGACCCGTTCCAAACCCCTAATCATTTTAGTTGCCCTTTTCTGAACCCTTTCCAAGGCCAAAATATCTTTTTTGAGGTGAGGAGACCACATCTGTACACAGTATTCAAGATGTGGGCGTACCATAGTTTTATACAGGGGGCAGTAAGATATTCTGGGTCTTATTTTCTATCCCTTTCCTAATAATTCCTAGCATCCTATTTGCCTTTTTGACCGCCGCTGCACTCTGTGTGGAAGTTTTCAGAGAACTGTCCATGATAACTCCAAGATCTCTTTCCTGATTTGTCATAGCCAAATTAACCCCCATGGGTATGTCTACACTACCCTCCTAGTTCGAACTAGGAGGGTAATGTAGGCATACCGCACTTGCAAATGAAGCCCGGGATTTGAATTTCCCGGGCTTCATTTGCATAAGCGGGGAGCCGCCATTTTTAAATCCCCGCTTGTTCGAACCCCGTGTAGCGCGGCTACACGGGGCTCGAACTAGGTAGTTCGGACTAGGATTCCTATTCCGAACTACCGGTACACCTCATTCCACGAGGTGTACCGGTAGTTCAGAGTAGGAATCCTAGTCCGAACTACCTAGTTTGAGCCCCGTGTAGCCGCGCTACACGGGGTTCGAACAAGCGGGGATTTAAAAATGGCGGCTCCCCGCTTATGCAAATGAAGCTCGGGAAATTCAAATTTGCAAGTGCGGTATGCCTACATTACCCCGCTAGTTCGAACTAGCGGGGTAGTGTAGACATACCCCATCATACTGTACGTATAGTTGGGGTTATTTTTCCCGATGTGCATTACTTTACACTTATCCACATTAAATTTCATTTGCCATTTTGTTGCCCAATCACTGAGTTTGGTGAGATCTTCTTGGAGTCCCTCACAGTCTGCTTCTGTCTTGACTATCCTAAACAGTTTGGTATCATCTGCAAACTTTACTACCTCACTGCTTACCCCTTTCTCCAGATCATTTATGAATAAGTTGAAAAGGATTGGTCCCAGGACTGACCCTTGGGGTACACCACTAGTTACCCATCTCCAATCTGAAAATTTACCATTTATTCCTACCCTTTGTTTCCTGTCTCTTAACCAGTTCTCAATGCAAGAAAGGACCTTCCCTCTTATCCCATGGCCATGTAATTTACACAAGAGCCTTTGGTGAGGGACCTTGTCAAAGGCTTTCTGAAAATCCAAGTATACTATATCTACAGGATCCCCCTTGTCTGCATGTTTGTTAATCCCTTCAAAGAACTCTAATAGATTAGTAAGACAGGATTTCCCTTTACAGAAACCATGTTGACTTTTGTTCAACAAATTATGTTCTTCTACGTGCCTCACAATTTTATTCTTTACTATTGTTTCGACTAATTTGCCCGGTACTGAAGTTAGACTTACCGGTCTATAATTGCCAGGATTGCCTCTAGAGCCCTTTTTAAATATTGGTGTCACGTTGGCTACCTTCCAGTCTTTAGGTACGGAAGCCGATTTAAAGGATAGGTTACAAACCACAAATAATAGCTCAGCAATTTCCCATTTAAGTTCTTTTAGAACCCTTGGATGAATGCCATCCGGTCCCGCAGATTTGTTAACATTAAGTTTTTCTATTTGTTCCAAAACCTCCTCTAATGAAACTTCAATCCGGGACAGTTCCTCAGATTCATCACCCACAAAGGACGGTCAGTAATACTTCTTGGTTTATTGGAGTTCTGTATCTGAGATTATACAGTACACATGTGTGAGCATTATGGCCAAGAGTTTAAACCTTGTTTGGGTCAAAAAAAGAAATGTTGTGTGCCAATGTCATCTTTGTGTAAAGCAAAAAAAAAAAAAAAATCAAATCAGACTGAAAAATCACCCTGCAATTGGGCAAAAATAATCAAAATGAATGGTGTCTATTTTATAGAATCAGGTCAAGACAATCACACTGGCAAACTCTGGTACAGAAACCAACCAATTGTTTGGTGACCTGTATGAGAGTTAGTCGGTTTTTTTTGCATAGCCTTTGCAAAACAAAACTAGGGAGGTATGTTATCAGAGTTTCCTGCCATGCACTGAGGATTGTCTAGTTTCTGCAGAGATGAATGTAGGGTATTATAAACACCTGGCACAGTGATGTAGAGGTAATAGCTAGGAGTTAAGATCTTTGGCAGTTCTACCTCAATAGGGTGATGAGGAGGGAATGCCCAGGTTCTAGAAGCACTTGTTTGATCCCCTAACCAAAGAATGCATGAGGGGCAGTGGGCCACATAACCGTTTCCAGAAGACATTGGAGCCTGAGGTTGTTTCAGCCCAGTGAGCTTTCTTCCCAGAGACTCTTCAGAGGAAGAGGCCACCTGGCCAGGTGGACATTAGAGGGGCCAGTCCATCTTTCCTAAATTTTGTGCTAAATCTCTCAATCCAATCTATGAAACTCGCACTCGGGTTTACTAACTTGGTTGTCAGGTTCATATGACTCTCCTGGGATTTGGGTTAGTAACAAAGATGTAATCAGTGCTAGTTTTCTGTTGCACTGTGAAACAGATGGATTGCTGTACAATTTGCTGTTACTGTCACTTTCTATAACCAGCTCTAAGGATCTGACATTTTCTTTGGAAGATATGTCATTTCTACAATGCATCCAACAAGCAAATATTTTCTCATAAGAAAAAACAACAGAAAACCCACCCTAGCCTCTGTTATATGTTAAATATTAAAACAATATGCAGAGCTAAATGTTCTTAACAATACGTGGAGAGTTAACCAAGCAACTTCCCTTAGCAATAATTGTAAGTTTTGTATCTAATTCACTACACATACTGTGTGGTAAATAAACCTCAGAAAATACAAATAACTTCTCCTTAAGCACCTTAAATGTTAAGTATTAGGAAGAGTTTAATTTACATTTGAACGTAAATAAATTTGTAAATGGTGGCATGCGTGTAATGAGCTTTCTGTGTACATACTGGGCACATGCACATATTTATGATGTACTGCATATGAGAAAGTGATATCAATACAAAGCAAAGTGACCAAAGTTGCATGATCAGTACAAGTATCAGAGTGGTAGCAGTGTTTGTCTGGATCTGCAAAAGCGACAAGGAGTCCTATAGCACCTTATAAGTAACAGATGTATTGGAGCATAAGCTTTTGTGGGCAAAGACCCACTTCGTCAGATAAGCATCTGATGAAGTGGGTCGTTGCCCATGAAAGCTTATGCTCCAATACCTCTGTTAGCCTATAAGCTGCTACATGATCAGTACAGTTTAATGCCTCCTCTCCCCTTTGGTCACTTATCGGATTCTCCTAGAACTACTTCTAACCGTTAAAAAGTGTCAGCCCCCTGTCACCTCCCTTTAGTATGAGCTGAGTTCAAATTCAGATATTTTATATGTATCAGCAAACATTCATGATCTTAATTTCATGCTGTGGTTCAAACAACTACAGTACAATCTGACAATGTGAACTCTGCGCCTAGGTTAAGTCCCATTGATTTCAGGGGGACTATGAGTAGAGTCCATGCTTGAAGATCATGTTACAGATTAGACCTTAGGTATGTAGTGTGCCTATCATGGGTTAGATTTTGATCTCATATGTAGCACTGTTTGAGGAACAGTGTTTAAGCTGCATCTCCCTCCCCTTCCTGGTTAGGGAAGATTTATTACTTGCTTTTTACTCAGGCCTGCCAATGGTGGGCGGGGGGCGGGGGGGGGGGGGAGGGTGGCAGTTGCCCCAGGCCCTGATGATTCTAAAGGGACCGAAGTCCCAGCCTTTTAAATTGTTGCTAGAGTGTGACATGCTCCAGGCCTCACTGAAGGGCATGGGTGGCATGCTGTGGTCCAAACAACTGTAAGGGCTCAGGGGAGGGGAGCGGTGTGGCACACTACAGGTGGTGCTCAGGGCTGCCTGCTCTGACCCCACCTTTTCCACCGAAGGTCTGATCCTTCCAAGAGTGCAGAGATAGAACCCCCTACTCTGCCAGAGGCCCAGCATGGCTTTTGGCTCCCCTTCACTTTCTTCCTGCTTTGACTTGTAATTCAAGTCACAAATGTAGCACTTGTATGTAATGAATGTGTGTTTGATATGGAGATTTTCATTCAACCAATGACTGTGTGTGGAGGTTTTTTAGTCTTATTAAAGTTGATTTGAGAGTGCACTTCAAATTATGAATTTTCTCCGACATCTCCATAATATTACTCTCCCTTTACTGAAGAGCAGTAGATGTTATAGGATGGTTTTCTTTTTCATTGGAGGAGAAATTACTAAGAAACTCTGCAATGCTAAACTTCTTTATTTACTTTCTGTACACCAGTTTGTGAACAGAGATGGTGACACACTCTAGCAGGAATCTCAACCCAAACAGTGAATGAGTGGTTAACAGAAAGTAATATTGCACCAATAATTGACTCAGGTTAGAGTCTTTAAGAGATAAAGAAGGATAACAAAATCCCTTGCCCAGTGCCAGATATGTCCCCTTCCTATCTCTCAATCCAGCATTTCTTCAAGAAAGACTACAGATTGTTTTCACACTAAGAATTTATAAGATGACTTGTAATAGAGCCATCGGGTGATTCCAGCCATGACCCTGTATATCTATACACACACAGAGTCATGTATGCAGAATATATACAACATTCTAATGGATGTGTGATAGTGTGTTCCTACACGTACCGGTACTGTTAATATACAATGGCTTGGAGTGCTAATACAGTAGATTTTAATCTTGCCCAGGGCAGGTTGGTTTAAACAATTGTATCAGAATCTATTTTAATTTTTCTTTCAATCCTCTGGTACAGAACCAGCTCACATATAATTCAATTCAATACCACTTTACCCTTCAGTTAGAACAAACCAAGAGTAAGCACACAAAGGCCACTGTGATGGTATCGCCTTTGATCTTCAGCTTGCTCAATCTACTTCCTACTGTGCTGGTTCCCGATTTCATTTTAATAGTTAAGTAGTTTGGACATCATTAAAAGAACTGTGTCTGGAGGCAGTGAGATGGCACTGATCAGTTTGTCAAGTAATTCCATAAAAAAGTTCACAGTTCTACCCTGATATTATATGGAGAAAATGTCTCATTAAAAATAACTTTTGTAAAATACATTTGACCGTTTCAACAAAAAAAAAAGAGAATAATTTCTGAGATGAGCTCTTCCTTTCTTAATGCATAATCTTTTAATCTCCACTATTTCCTCCTCATGCCATTACAGCAATCTATTAATATTTTGTTCCTTTGTTTGATTTGTGTAGTGGTTTCAGATCTGTGATTTTTGGCATTAGAAGCAAAAGGTCAGGGTGACATACAGGTGGCGGCATCAGGTGGAATAAAAACATCCCTTATGCCTGTGCTTGGGTTAACTGGTCCCTGGATCCAGTTGTGCAAAGGCAAGTGCATTCTGCCTGCCTGTTCAGTCCTTTTTACCCTGGAACACAGAGGAATGGAGTGAATGGGAACTTGGCCATCAAGAATGGGGGGGGGGGGGGGGAAGGGAATTATTTTCTGACCTTGAACAGCAGATTATTATCACCATGGAATGAGGAGGGCAGCAGAGAGGGATACAAATTAGCCCAAATAAATTATACCTAAGGTGTGTTACTCCATTTTAATTTGCCTTGTTTTCAATGGAGCCACAACTTTGGGTAGGTTTACACTACTATTTAAGCCTATCTAATGTATAAGACTTGGGTGGGAAAAAGACACCCTCTTATTGATACAAATTAGTGACATAAGCACTATCTACACTGGTGTTATGTCAACGGGAAACATCTCCTCTCAACATGGCTTTTGACTCTCATAGAGGTGAAATAATTATACCAATGATAAAGCGCTCACTGTTTCATAGAGTGTCTTCCTCAGACATGCTACAGAAGCACAGCTGTATCAGTGTAGCTGTGCCCATGTAGTGCTTCAATTGTTGACCTGACGTTTAGTCTATTTCAGTTTGAAATATGCATGCAAGTTCATTTCTACTCCTCTGTCATGGATGCACAATAATTTATGGGCACCAACATTTGATTTTTAAAACATGTCTAGTGAGGCAGTGAAGCACTTTGCCTTATGGAGGTATAACCCATTCATGTATTTTTGCACTTGCATGGATGTCTTGGTGTGGTTCTGATTACTTAACCTGTTACCTGACTATGCCTATGGTCAAGCAGCCAGAGATACAGGTACTCAGATGTGCCACCATAATTTGATGACTTGCAAATTTTTACTAGAGCAACTACACCATGACCCTCTACATGCCCTGGAGGCAGAGAGGATTCAGAAGTGATCTGGGTCCTAAGGGTGGTGGTCTAAGTGGGTCTTCTCCAAATTATTGGTGAATTATTGGTTGTATAGTGAAAGTCCAGGATACCATGCTGAACCATCATGCTGAGAGAGCTGTGGGTGCGACACACAGAACACTCCCAATATCAAATAAAGTTGCATTCATTCATTTGCTGGCACATACAGATCATAGGGCTATTGCCCTTCCGAAAAAATTTTCAGTTGTGATTATATCCATATAAAAGGTACAAATACTGTTTCTTCCTAATGTTCTAAATTTCATACCTGTTTCGTCTGGATTGAAAATAATCAGTTTGAAAATATCAGAAAATTAAATAATAAATAGACTAATATATGTGCAGCATAGGATGAGGAACTATGAAGATGAAAAAATTAAATAATCCTACAATAAGAAATAGTCTGCATAGAGTTATTTGCTAGTTAAAATTCCTCAGGATTGAATCTCTATAATCCAGCATTCTCTTATCTGGCAACATCTGTAATCCAGCATGATTTTAGATGTCCGGATGTCCACTTATCACGGGTGTGGCCACATTTCCTGCAGTCACATAAAGTTTGTTTACACCCACCAGTCCTGGTTTTCAGTGTTTTGTGCTGTTACGTAGCTCTAATTTACCTCTGAATGCCTTCTAACATCCCAGTAAGCAGTGGAAGTGCTGGTAACACTGCTAGACAATATTAATCTCCCGTGGTTTGGCGAATTCTCAGATTTGGAACTGGTCAGGTCTCAAGGGTACCAGAGTAGAAAGCTTCAGCCTGGCATTACGTATAAAACTTAATGTTTAATCCCCAAGCCATACCTCTAAGCAGGTTTCAGTCACCTGGAAATATCATATATGATGAACACCAATCTACAGCCTTCTACATATGTATTAAAGTACAAATTGATGTATATGGTCACTTTTCCCACCCTGAGAAAAAATAGGGGCACAAAGCCAAGGGAATGTTAGAGCCCTGGTTCTAACTTAAAATAACAGATGAAAAAAAGAGATTTGAAAGGAAAAAGAAAAGATGAAGAAGCATCAGCCGCTCAAACCCCTTAGGTATTATACCTTCCAGTGCACACCATCTGACTGACACACTTCTCCATATGCTGAGGAGGAGAAAGTACTATTCCCAACTAACCCACAATTATGCCTTCATTATTTCTTTTTAATCTCCTCAGAGTTCCCATAGGGCCTCATATTTGGTTAGATAAATGTCCCTGCAACAGACCAACTTAGAAAGATCCACGAGTCATAAAAAAAATGTGATGTTGAAAGTAATTTTTCTAAACTAATTTTATCTCACGTTTACTTTCCTTTTTGTTCTAATACTAAAATAAATTATTTCTAATATTCATTTCATTTTCTGTACATAATGTTTAAAGGTTTGTTGCGATGACGGTTTACCAGAATTTTAAATGATGAATGTTTCCACTTCTGTTTTAGAGCCCTGTTTAATTTATTGATGTAGTGATTTTTAGTTTTAATACAATCTAGGGACCCACTCTTGTTCCTATTGTATTAATAAGAAAATATCAATTGAAATCAACAGAGAAATAGTGGGTTGTAAGCATTGCATTTAATGTATTTTGTTTATTTCATGCTCAGTTCCATGCAGAACAAAGTGAGATAAAATGTAACAAAATATTCTTTACTAGCTATTGTGTGTAAACTTATGTTCAGAGTCCAAAGTACAAGTAATATAGTATTAATATAGAGAAATTGCTACAATTATGACTTATTCCAACATTGCCTTTTGATATGGTATTTTGCAAATTGTTCTGTGTAGTTATTTTGTTATGGTTACATTGTAAATGTCATTTTGTGATGAGATACTTTGACGATGTATATAATGACTTAGAATAAAGTTTATGGAAGAATCATAAATAAGAAATTAAAATGTTATACATTGTAATGGGTGTTTTGCAATATTTTCTGTGCCACCTGCCTTATTATCTCTAGTTGAAAACCTTCTTTTGCTAGCATATTAAACTTTCCTTTAAAAGTAAATGTAGTGTTTAAGAAGGGTTCTAGAAGGACAGGCCTGGAGTCTTTTTCCTTTGTCTACTCTGCACCATAAGCAGTGTCATCATAAGTTCAAATTGGTCGCTTACTAAAGCGACCTTGATTTGTAAAATTACAGAGCACATGCAGCTCTTGTTGATTTTTGGTAGAGGAGCTGGGATTACTTAACACTTTTGGAAGTCAGGTCACATGCCTTTAATCTGACTTTTAAAAGCCTTTACTAGGTATGAAGGGGGTTATCAGTCTCTGTGCCCATTCAGTCCTTAGCTTCTGTCAAAGCTGCCTTGAAAGTTCCCAGCTAACACTAGCTGTGATGATACATTTTGTGCTATGGGCAACAGGGAATAGATGGAAAAACAACCTAAAAGCAATCGATAGTAGCAACTTTGTCACTACAGCCACAAGCTAAATTTGAATGAGTCAGTGATCTACAAGAGAAGAAATATATAGGTTGGCACCAATCCCCTGATCAGTTTGTCCTCTTAACACCTGATATGTTTAATGTCAGAATGAAAATGTTGAGAAAAGATCCCAAATGGACTATTTGCACATAGCTATGTTCAACCCTCCACCCTAAAAGATTCACACAATATTGACTGGAATAAATGTGTGTGATACAAAAACAGCAGCAGAGGTGGTGGCATACTGCAAAGATCACATCTCTACACTTCCAAAAATTAAAAGGAATAAAAAAGGCAAGATCGTGGTTGTGCTGCTAACAGGAAATAAGAAAGCACTTCTTTTCTGAAACAGGGTCATATGGAAGGTTTTACTGTGGCTTGTGGATGAAGGCTGCATAGAGATACATAACAGACTGGGGGAAAGGGTGTTGAAAATAGATCCATGAATGGTAATTTGAAAAATAAGTTGCCAGTTCCAATAACATTCTCAAACCCACATCTTACAAAATATTTATGCTATTTTTGTAAGAACATGAAATTCATCAGAAAGCACAGCCAACTTTAAAAGCAATAAAATAAAATCCAGGTTTCCAATTATTATCCAGTTTATATATTTAAAGAGGAATCACCCCAGACTCTTTCATGGCAACACAAAAGTTTGTAGTGATTTTCTTTCATGAAAACAGTCAGAAAATATCAGTAATGTTCAATTATCTTTAATTAAGAATTAATTGTCTTAGATAAGGCATGTCTCTGGATTATACACAGATAAAATTTGTTTTAATGTTGGTACTAAGGCCATGTCTCCACTTCCTGTGCCAGAGGTCAATCTTCTGGCATTTGATTTAGCAAATTAAGACCCACTAAATCAAACACTGAGGAGGGTTCTGGTTGGTGCTGGTACTCCTCATAGTCATGAGGAGTAGGGAAAGATAACAGCAATATTTGTTCCCATCGGCCTCCCTCTGTGAAGATGGCACCAAGCTCAGTTTAAGGTAAGCTGATTTCAGCTACATATTTACATAACTGGAGTTGTATACCTTAACCTGACCTTTCAGGTCTAGTGCAGATTTGGCCCAAGTTAAAGGTGTAATTTTAAGTGTTCAAAAGAATTTTTCTCCATTTAGATATGTATCAAAATAAATAAATACAAGTCAATAAATCAAGACTAATTTTATCTTAATGGTATTTTAGACTTCATTATTGATATGTGCATTGCCTGCTTTGTTTGCTGGTGCCCTCATAGGTCTGACTGCAGACTGGCTTTGTTCAGCTAGACTCTAAGGCACCAGATCATTGCCTTGCAGAGCCTACTTCTCGCACCCCGGTCTCTCCCTGCCCCAATGCTGTGCTCCCTGCTCCTGCCCCCTACTCCATGTACCCATATTCCCTCCCAGATCTGGCTCCCCAATCCGCTGCCCAAGATCAGTCCTCTCCTGCCCTAGCCCACAACACAAATACCTGCACCCCCCTTCTGTACCCCAATTCCCTGCACTAGGTCACAATTCTACTCCCTGAACCCCAGTTCAGTGCCCCAAGTCACAATTGCCTCCCTCCCTTATCCCAAGCTCCCTTCTGCACCCAACTTCCATCCCAAACCCCGCATCTCCTCCATTAATATCATAGAAGATTGCAGCCTTTGACCACTTTCCAAATTCTTGGGGTGGCCCCCCCCATCAAAAATTATTGCTCACTCCTGCGCTGAATAATAATAATCTATTTTTAACACAATTTAATAATTACACTCTAGCTCTTAAAATAAACTCTTATTGTAACTGTGGCCTGGGTATTATCTGCCAAATAGTTCCATTTTTCAAAAATAATTTAGGCACTTGAAAGCATAAATCTCATTGGCTTAGACTCAAGTCATTTTGAAAACTGGATTTAGGGGCTTAAGTGACTTAGGTTCTTTTGTTACACCTAATTTTAATAATTTTAATTAATTTGACCATTTAAAATCTACTTTTCAAATATACATAATGGTGCAAGCTCACTTCTAAAGTTCGAGTGACTTTTCCCTCTTCTCGAAATTGACCCTGTATCTATCCTCCCTGAACCTGCTTGACAGGAATGAGCAATATAATTAAAATCCTGTCTAGAAACATTTTGCTGATGTCCCTGGCATTCTGAGGCTACATCTAGACAATAAACTTCTTTCAGAAGAAATTTTCCAAAAGAGATCTTCCAGAAAAGCTTATTTCAAAAGTGAGCATCCACACAGCAGAAACTCAACTAAAAAGTGATATGCTTTTTTGAAAGAGAGCATCCACATTGATTGGACACTATTTCACATTTAAGTTGTGATTAGTCAAGACAGAGTGGCCACCAGCGCACCTGTGTTATTTCCTGGCAGCCTCTTCTTTCGAAAGAACTCCCTCTTCTACATCCACACACAGGGCCGGCCCATGGCATTTTGGCACTGGAAGCAGGGAGTTCAAATGATGCCTGCATGCCACCTTTTCCCCTGCCTATCTGTTATGTCTCTTGTGCCCTCCTTCCTCCAGCACAGCACTCCACCATCTCTGGGCATCTAGAGCAGAGAGAATACATATTCACAAGCAGCAGACACAATTTTCTACACTCTGGGTCCTAGTGGTGCCCCTCTTCCCTCCCACCCCACTCCCCAGTCTGGCACCTTAGGCAGCCGCCTCAGTTCGCTTCATGATAAGGCCAGCCCTATCCACATATGCCTTTTTCCGAAAAAGCTTTGTCGGAAAAAGGCTTTTTCTCGTAGAATGAGGTTTACCGCCATCAGAAAAACCCCTCCGTTCTTTTGACTTTCTGTTGAAAGAACTCAATGGCAGTGTGGATGCAAGTATTGTTTTTCTGTCACCCTGAGTGTCTGACAATCAGCTATCTCTGTGCTGCCGCTGCTGTTCAGTGGACAATCCATAAAGCCCATCTTCTGGAGCAAACCTCAGTGGAAAGCTGGCAGTCCAGACTGTCCTCTCTGTCTTTTGGGAAATGAGAAGCAAGCAGTTAGGGATTTAGACTGTTCTCTGCTGATCAGGGATTGGTTGAAGTATGATTGGGTTGGGGAAGAAAGTGTGATGCTGCTTTATTGTATTGCCATTTTAAATGTGTGTCAAGGGTCTGCAGTGGCTGGTTAGAATGTGCTTCTGAGTCCACTTTTAAAGAGAAATCTACATAAATAATTCTGTTTGTGTGTCTGGTAATGCTGGATACTGCAGTCACTGAAGTTTCTTCAGAGTGATACTAGCAATTAGAAAACAACATGTGGCTACAGAATAAACCGTCTTTTTACCATTTGTTCATTGTTCCTTCTTTATCCAGTGACAACTTCCACTGTAAGTTCATTCCTACCCCTAGGCTCATTCTCTAAATACGTACTGTGAACCAACTCTTAATTAACCACCCGCCTCTCCAATAACTGCTCAGTACAATGCAATTGTGTTGGTTCTTGGTATAAATTTTCCTGGTGTTTAATAAGACATACATGGAAAACTCATTTTTGTTGTTTAAGGGTCCCATATTTTGCCCAGTTGCTCCGGTGTTTTTGTAATCATAGTTAAGGGGAGTTAACATATCACAGTAACTTTTTGCCTGGGTAACAATTAAATCCACGCATTTGGGAAGAAAGCTGAGCACCTGAGAAAGTTTTGTGTGAGTGAAACCAAACCACTGAAAGCATTTTTCACCTTTTTATGAAACAAAGCTAGTAAAGATTTAGAAGTGAAAGGGCCAGCCAATAAACCATCAACTGTAGATTTTAAAGCTAGACTGTTAGCTATCATTATAATTCTTTCTCTTCAGATTGTTAAAGATGCAGTATTTTCCAAATTAAACTAGCTAATGTCAAAAATAACTTTTCAAACCTGTGCATGAAGTTGATATATTCCAAATGTTCTTTTTAAAGTTGTGCCATGCTGCTGATATTGCAGTTAGTGCCAAGCCGTGTGCTTGTGCATTATATAGAATATATAATCTTGACGGGTAATATTTTCATGCATTGATATAATTCAGTCAAAGGAAATTAACATATACGAATAATGTTCAAAGATAATTATGCTAGTTTTTCAGCTTAAATACCTTAAAATCTGCAAAGACAGCTCATAGACAAAGGGGACACTAGTAAAATTCACTGAAATAGATTTCTCCATTCATAATGACAAGAACATCTCTCTCAATATTACTTAGCTAATGAAGGAATAGATCTGCTGTGAAGTTCCTAGGAGGCTCATTTTCTTGAGTACAGTAGTAAAAGTTAGCTGATGAATGACCTAAACTGCTTAATGTTTCTACTTACAACTTCTGAGCAGCAAGGCGTATCTTGGAGAGTACTGACGGAGTTATCCTCAGGAGGCCCCAGTGTCCTTGTAGGTTGTCAGAGTCAATGAGCCAGGTTTATTTCAAATGGCTCCTTAAATGAACATTTATTTTGTGCCAGTAACACGTTTTTGATTAACAGCTCTTTTTGACTAATTTGCTTCCCAAAACAGCCCAATAAAGGACTCGTTTAAAACATAATTAAAAGCATGTTATTGCTAGTAGTTAATACTGATTAAAACAGGCATTAAGACAATTATCGTTGAAGGAAAGTAAGCACCCTGTAGTTAGTATAGAATCCATCCTTACAGTTTTTATGCATTGCATACAACAGTGGACCATTTGCCAGAGTTGCAGAAATCCTTATTCTGCATATATTTATATCAAAATTTTATCTCAATAATTTTATTCACGTACAGGCACTTTAAAAGTATTTTACGTATTTGTTTTTTACAGAACATACCAATTTTCAACAAGGTAACATTAATTTATGATGATGGACAATGATCAATTTAACTAATCAGCCAGTAGAAAGATCCTGGTTACTACTTTTCCGATACAAATTTAACAAGCCAACAAGCCTGATTTTTCAAACCTGGCCTACAGTTTTCAAGGCACAAACTGGCCTCTTTAAATTCCCCAACAATTATGCACTTCTCATGGATTGCTAGTAAAAAGTAAGAATGAATTACATGCAACCGTGGGTATAATTTATTATGGTGGAAAACTGCACCAGAAAAAATGGAGGTCTATTTTGAAAATCAAGTTTTGCAGATACCATATTTTTCTCGATTTTCACATAGAGGGCCATACCTTCTATCTCTTTAACTACTTTTACACGAATCCACAAAATATATGTGGATCATACTTTATTTGGGTTTAAGAAATTTTGTTAAACACAATTTTTTTATATATGTTTGTTTTGTATTGTTCTTCCAATTATTTATCAGAGTTTGAAAGTCAAAACCAAAATTAAATAAGATTTTAAAAAAAAAAAAACCCATTAAATGGATATCTGGTGACAATGATAAATTAAAATTTATAATAACTTTTACCCCAGATTGATATTACTACAGGAAAATAATAGTTTGAATGCAGGCTAGTAAGAAACATTGTAACTTTCTCAATATGAACTGGAGAGAATAAAGCTACGGTGTTTTGCTTTTTTCACTGTATGCTAGTCAATGTTTATAGAAAACATATAAAAATGAAATTATAGCAAAAGATTATAAAACGTTTATTACCTTGTCCCATTGCAGTGAAGACACTTTGCTCACCTAATGACTCATGCCTAATGACTAATGTACATTTTGGTGCGAAAGGAGCATCCTCATGTGATTCATGAAAGGTCAGAGGTCAGTTTCCTACTCTGGGCTAAGTACTGACAGGATTCTCTGGGCAGGAAAAGGAGCAGGGGAGGGTCTGTGACCCAGAGAAACTGCTGTTTTGGAAGTCATTAACTCCCAGATCAAAACTATCAGTGCTAAAGACAGTGTGGTCTTAGTAAAGGGTCTCTGAGGGCACAGCTAAACTACATTCCTCATCCTAAAGAGGAATGTAAATGAGCCTGATCGAAAATGCAAATGAAGCATGGATTTACAAATCTCATGCTTCATTTGCATAATCGTGTGCGAGTGCTTTTTCGAAAAAGGGTTTGTTCAAAAAAAATCCCTTTTTCGAAAGAACCCGTACTCCTGAAAAAGAGCTGTCGCGCGATTGTGCAAGTGAAGCGTGAGATTTGTAAATTCGCGCTTCATTTGCATTTTCAATCAGGCTCATTTACTTTCCTCTTTCGGAAGAGGAATGTAGTTTAGACACAGCCTGAGGGTGGAACTCCTTGTTCAAAAGAGATGATCACCATGAACTTGACCTATTTTGATTTTATTTCAGGAGTTACTCTTTTGAATTTAGTTATTTTGAAATAATTTCCTAGTGTAGACATGCCCTGAGAGAGCCACTCCTTCACAGCAACCTCCTTGTAATAACAGAAGCTGAAAAATAATATTGAGTTCCTCACGCCACTCCCACAAAAAACTGAAACAAGCCTAGGCCTGGCAAAGCACAGGGCACCTCACAGAGTCTTAACATTTGTCACTCTGATAATGTGGTGATATCTCTATAAGGAATGCCTAAAGTGAATAAGAAGCATCTTTCCTCTCCATTCCCTCTCCATTAGGGCATTAGGGCAGTGTTGGCTCCCATGTCTTAAAAGAAAGCTAGGAGTAAAGCGCCTAGGCTGCCATGTTGTCCCATGCACCAGCACTGGCTGCCAGCTAGAGGATACAGCAAGCCACACATTGGCAGCCATGCTACCGTGGCACCCCGTGCTCACTGTGGCTTGTATATCCCCTGGGTCTCCTCAAACCCACCAGAGAATCCTGTTCTGGCTGCCCAAATCCAAGGAATATCAGGGTTCCTCATAAAAGTACTAGCATTTGGCCTACAAGTTTTAAGCTCTTTCTGTATATTTGTTATTTAGTATTTTACTTGATAGCTCACTCATCATAGTGCTGTAGTATATGTTCATATTATTACATCCATTAAAAGTAAAATATATCTGGAAGTCCTGCCCATGTTAGGCAGCAATAACAGCCTTTCCTAAATAGCTATCCCAAGCCATTCGTTAGAAGCTCTGCCAAAATCTAAGACCATCCACAACCTAATGCCTGATCAAAAAGATGAACCTTACCAGAAGACCAGACTGAAAGCCAGATTCTCTAGAGGTGTAAAGCTGGGTAGTTCCATTAAAGCTAATGGTTCTACACTGATCTAGGTCATCTAGAAAAC
Organism: Pelodiscus sinensis; assembly: GCF_049634645.1. Classification (NCBI taxonomy): domain Eukaryota; kingdom Metazoa; phylum Chordata; order Testudines; family Trionychidae; genus Pelodiscus; species Pelodiscus sinensis. The sequence continues at coordinate 24,644,799 of NC_134717.1, read as the reverse complement.
TAGTCTCATGTCAGGCTGCTAGCCAGGCAGAGTGTGAGTTCTGTAACTAACAACCTGCCATCAGTAAAGTTCTGCTTTCAGTTCTAAAGAAGTCAACAGGATAATCAATCTCAGCAGATCATGTAGAGATGATCCATTTGGTAATCATTTGTTAAGCCATACAAATGTAGAGCCACGGACTGAACCTGTGACTGTAGGGGCTAAAGCCATGTGCCTCTACTACATGAGGTAAAAGTCAACTGGCTCTTAACTTAGGCTGTAAAGCAGACTTCGTTCTTCCTTGTCAGTGTGCTCAGTGCCTCAGGGTTTTACAAGGATTTATAGCTTAAAACTAGAGGTGGTTAAGAAAGTGTGTGTGTGTGTGTGTGTATATATTCAGCCAGCTCCACTTAAAACGCTGCTCCTTGAATGTCATCTCAAAGTAAATATATATAGCATTTTCATGATTTCAATGAGGTTATCTGAGTACAATATAATACTAAATGGAAATAAGGGTATCAGAATCCTGAAATCATATCAAGCAGTGCACAAACCTCAGCATACATTCCCTGACCTGAACAGTTTATATTTAAGTATAAAACCAGAGACTAGTAGATGCAGATAGGCAGACAAATGGAGGATACAAGGAAATAATACCAGTCAACATGAAAAGAAATGATTGGATCCCATCTGCAGCCTACCTGTTGAATTTTGTCTAGGCTTCATGGCAAACAAGAGTGAAAGATGATGAAGTAGTAAATTTGTGGATGTTTACAGAGGGCTCCTCTGAAGTGTGAGGGGCAGCCTATGAGAAAACAGAAAAGATACTCATTTGAAAACTTAGTAAGCAGACAATAGAAGCCTGGATTATGAGCCAGTCAGAAGTGAGAGAAGAAAGGGATGAGCTATGAAGGGGCTTGAAAGTGTTAGAAGTGACAGAGAAAGTGAACGGATGGAAAGGCAGAGTAGACATGGTCAAAGCAATAGGCAAGGAAAATCAGCTTTGCAACAGCATTCTGAATGGATATGAGCAGGGCAAGATGGCATTTGTAAAAGGCCAAAGAAAAGGGTATTTCAATAATTTAGGTGCAAGAAAATGAGAGCTTGGACAGAAATGTTAGCTGTGTTGGGTGGGGGGAAATGGGAAAGGCTATGTCTGAAAGGAGGTGTTTAGAAAGGATCAGCAAGATTTTGATTTAACCTGCATGGGAGGGTCCCAACAGACATTTGATCATCAAAGACGGCATCCAGATTTTGGGCTTGACAGGCAGGATGCTGATGTGCATAATAGTTGAGAAAGAAGGTGAATGGTGGGATTCAGAGGTCTGTTTTAGTCTGCTGAACTTGATCTGATGGCCAGACATACATGCATTGTCAGAAGTAGGCTGAGATTTTGATTGGTGCAGGCAATAGCACTGGAATAGAGGTAGATCTGTGAATGCCAGTATAGAGCGGCAGTTGAATTTGTGTTTGGGATGAAATTGCTTGAGATAAGGTGTAGAAAAGGTCCAAGGACAATGCTACATGGAACCCTGACAGAGAGACTGGAATGGGACTGAGGAGGATTGAAAGGGCAATGGGAAAGAAGAGGAAAATGAGAGGATGGAATCACTGAAACCAAGAGGGAGGACAAGATTGCAAGGAAAACAAAATGGGAATGGTTCTGAAGGCAGCTGATAGGTCAAAGGTACGTTCTCATTCTGAGCTTTAACTAGAAAATGGTGATTAGAGACTTTGCAAAGCATAATTTCTGTGGATTGTAATGGGCAGAAGCCGGATTGAAGAGGGTCTTAGATGGAACTGGAGGAGAGGAGTTTCCAGATAGTGCCTCTAAACAGTGTATTCAGTGAGTTTAGAGGTGGAAGGAGGGAGATAGTGAAGTCTGGAGAGGCAAATAGGATCAAGGGTGGGTATTTAAGAAGGGAGAAAATGAAAGCATATTTGCATTGTAAGGAGAGCCAGCCAAAAGAGACTGAGAAGTTAACAAAGAGAATAAAGGGTGGGAGCTAGATGCAAGGAAGGAAATCAGGAGGTGAGACAGCGTCACTGGGGTTAGTGAAAGGTTTAGAGGAGAAACTTCTGTATGTGTGATGGAAAGCTGAGAAACTTCTGTATGTGTGATACAAAGGAGGACAGAGTTGTGGGGAAGGGCGAAATTCCTTTTTTATTGTTGTTTGTTGCTAGAAGAAATCAGCGAGATCCTGTGCAGAAAGAAGGTAGAGGGAGAAGGAGGGGAGGATTTAAGGGGTGCTTCAAAGTTGTGAAAACAAGGACTGTGAACATGGAATTCAGTTAAGTGGAATGATGAAAATAGGATGAAAGAGGAAAATTTACTGTGTTTAATTTTGGGAGCAAAATCAAAAGTGTAATTTATGAACCATGTACATGCCAGTACCAAAACTGTTTCCTGACTCCTTTGTCTGGGATTTGTCTTTTCGGTTTGTCTTTTCTTTGGGGCATGTCCACACCTCAAGCGCGTTTTTGCACAAGAAAATTAGAAGAACCAGAGCTTTTGCGATGTGCTTTGAAGTCTGGATGCGCTTTTGCGCAAGAAGTTTTTGCAGAAGACCTCTTCTGCAAAAAGCTTCTTGCGCAAAACCCCTGCAGTGTAGACAAAGCCTAGGAAAGGAGGAGGCTGTGTCTCCCTCAGAGTTTGGAAAGCATGTAGCACATTTTGGGCGATACAGTGATATGGAAACCCATGAACCAATAAACCAAATACTCACTGGGTATAAATCCATCAGATTCATTGAAATTACACCAGGGATGAATTTGGTCCTCGAAACCAAGACCTAAAATCCATACCTGAAGTCCATAGCAAAATTTTCATTGACTCCAATGAGGATAGAATTGGATCCTGACTTGAGAGATTGGTGAGTTCTATTAATATACTGTGAACTTGTGATATCCAATAAAGAGGGTGAACATTAGAGGTAGTTCTCTTTTTTAAGGAGGCTTGAACAAATGTTTATATAGTTGGCAACACTGGAAAAGAGAAGACAATCCTAAACACATCAGAATAACAATGTGAAAGGCCCTCTTGACAAAAAGCTCTGATCATATTTCCTCAACATAATAAAAAGGAGAGAAGAATAAAACCAAGGAAGAAACTCAAATCACTGCTCAAACAATCAAATGTGCGTGTGTATGAGGGAGGAGGAGAAGACAAAGAAGCACTAGGGTGAAAGGTGTTACCCTGTGGAATAAGACCCTCGACTGAATTTTGTTATTAATGTGTAATATTCTTGCTGATTTTGAGATGTATTTAGCACTCACCAGTCAGTTACAAATAATAAAGTCCATCTGTCTTAAAATTTCACAATGAGACCTTACAAGCTTTTAAAATATGTATTTTTCTGTTTTGTGTCTATACCCACTCAGAAATTGATTCCATATTTAATCAAATGTTTGACTTTTTTTACTTTCTGCGGTAAAGAATTCTCCCCAGGTCTGAGAAGGCTAATAGGACTATCACTCAGTAATGTGTTTTGGGAACGGCAAGAAAGAATTGGATGTTAGGCTGTTGTGATAGCTCTAAGATTCCATGTCTTGGCTTTGAGTTCTAAGAATCCATTTGAAGGAGGGAAAGAAGAGAGAAACAAGCAGAAATGATTCAGGTGTCAAACAAAAGTCTCTTCCAAGAATAAGATTTATTTCAAGCTGTAACCTTTTGCCAGAAGTTTGTGTTTTTGGGAAATGAAAATTTTCTGTCTTGGTGGTATTACTAAAACAAAAACAGCTGAACTCATTTAAACAATGGCAGTGTGTCTTACTCCTAACTTTGAATTTTCTGGCTTTTGTCACTGCATGTCACAACCGTAATTATTATTTAAACAGGGAGGTGAACTGCAAAACAGAAATGAAACTCTAGCCTAGAAATGCTGTATGAACTAAACATTCCTGCTAACCAAGTTGAGCAATGCATTCAGCACAGAAATAAGTTTTATTTTATCCTTCTTATAATTCTGTATTTTCCATCTGAAATTATCCTGGTACTTTCTAGTTAATGAAAATATCCATGACTGTATAACTGGGGGAAAAAAAAAGATCTGATGGCACCACAAATACCAAGAACTGCAAGTGACTTCTGATATTTCTGATGCTACAAAATGATGCAATCTGGGAGGATTACTTTACGGACTTAGTTGTGCCCTACTGTCATTTCCCTATATTGGAAGGTGTGTAAACAATGATATCCTAGCAAAAGCTTTTCAACATCTTGTGTCTCACCTAAGCACAATGCCCCCTGGACTTTGAAGGTAGCCAGAGAGCACAACTACCGGGTATCCTGTGAAAGGGATACATTCTAAAGCTCGTCAACACTTATGGCAAGTGTACAACAATAACACAACCTTAATTGTTCCCTCTTACGTTTGGTCTACACTTGAAATTTTATCATATAACTACATTACCTCACACCTACCCCTTATGCCTCTAGGTTATGTCTATACTGCATTCTCTTGTGCAAAAATGCAAATGAGGTGAAGCGCTGAATACAGCCTCACCTCTTTTGCATACTTAATGAGCCGCCAATTTGTTCAAGGGGCTTTTGTGCAAAAAGGAGCTGTCTATACAGCTCCTATTTGGGCAAAAAAACCCTCTTGCGCAAGAGCCATTCTGCCACTTTTTTTCAGGCAGAATGGCTCTTGTGCAAGAGGGGATTTTTGCACAAGAAGGAGCCATGTAGAGAGCTCCTTTTTGCGCAAAAGCCCCTCACACACAATGGCGGCTCATTAAGTATGCAAATGACGTGCAGCGATATTCACCGCTTTGTCTCATTTGCATATTTTCTTGTGCAAGCGAGCTTGGTATAGATGTAGCCAGAATGTGTTGGGATCAGCACATACTGATTTCATACTGATAATTATGTCAGTGGGATTTTTTTCTTAAGAAGCAAAGTAGTTTATACTGATAAAAAACCAACTTTAGACACAATCATATCAGTGACTTCTGCCATTTAAGTTGCCCTTATTCTGGTATGGGAAGAAGTATACTGGGATAAAACACCTCTATGCTGTTATAACTGGGTCCACACCTCAGGGTTGTATTGCTTTAGCTATACCAGTGTAGTTAAATCACTACAACTTTCTCTCTGTGATGTTCAATATGCTAGTCACTAGCCCCATGTGTCTAATTGGACGGTTGAGTGTGGCTAGTCGGCTTGAATAACTATTCATTATTTCAGGATAATAGTGGCTACTGCTTTAGAACTGTTTGGACATCGCAGTTTTATGTAGACAAGTTCTTAGTGATAATTGCTGACAGTCTTTTCCTGCTTGCTCCTTTCATACCTAGGGCATGACTCTGGATACACTTACTTGCATTGTTATAATTTTTGCAGGAAGCAGCTCCTATACCTTATTTTGGGTATAGTAATTTTTACAAGGCTATAGTTGTGGACATTGAATTTAAATTTTTGTGTGTGTATTGCTACAGTAACCATAGTTCTTGTTGTCATACTTGTCATAAAGGATTTAAGCAGTCTGTAGTAATCTTAAATATGCAGAGTGATTTAGAATTAGGATTCTCTAATTAGAAACTCTAATGCTGAATTTACTGATACTTGCAGAATTGTTGTTACATGAATTATATCAAAACTTGGAGACTTTGGTGATAGACACTTTAAAATGTAACATATACAGACAGAAGAGCAGTTAAAGCAAATAAGTCCAAAATCTCAAAAAGATTTGCAAAAAAGTTGTCTTTTTTAAATTTCTTCTAAACTTTTCAGCATTTTTCACTGATATCTAATAGGCACAATGAAGGCTGATTCTAAGTCATCTTTCTGCTTTCCTAGTTGTGAGGCTAATAAGAGCTCCTGCATAAATCAAGGCCTACCCAGGCTTCTCTTATTTAAGACTAGTCTACACTAGAAAATTGAATCAGGCCAGGTATGTTACTCAGGGTTATAAAAAAAAATCACACCTCTAGCTGCTGTATTTAAGCTCACCTACCTAACTCCATGCATAGGCAGAATTCTTCTGTTGACTTAACTATCATTCTTCAGGGAGGTAATTGCCTACATTAATGGGAAAATCCCTCCTATTGGCATAAGTAGAATACATACTAAAGTGATACAGGGATGCAGCTGCCGTGCTGCTGCTATATCACTGTGCCCTTACAAATGTAGACAAGCCCTTACATGAGGGGCCATTTCAATTCCTGGCTAGGTTGGTAACCAATGGAGACATGACTGTGATACAGAGCCAACTTTGCTTATTCTGAGCTGCATATAGCCCAGGACAGAGCTCTGGGATACTATGGTGATGAGGCTATGTAAATTGCTGCAGTTGATAGCAAGCTCTCTTGCAATTATTTTCTATTTCACTCAAAAGTTAAAGTTTATACTTATAATTAAGGAGAAATCACTGCCAACTCCGTGAGTTTGGTTCTGACATGATTTACTCCAAGTTCAAGTGTGCTTGGATATAAGGTACCAGTTATATGCTGTTCTGTAGAAAATATATCCAAGACATTTCTTGCTCCAGAATGTTTTAATTGCAAAACTGCTATGTGTTCCCACAAACTCTTGAGCAAGTGCTTAGCTTTACATCTATAAATGAACTCTAATATGCAGAGAAAAGTGCCCTGTGCGCCTGCTTGAAAGAAGATCTTAAAAAAATAGTCAACATTTTCTCGGAGGCCTTTAGCCAACTTAACCTTACATTCAACACAAGGAAACTGAAATACTTCACCAACAGGCACTGAATCATTAAGATTCTGCTCCCATAATTCAGATAAATAAAGAGGTCCTCTAAAATGTTGAGCACTTCCTTTACCTCAGCAATTATTTGTCTCAGAAAGCTGACGATGAGGGAAATTCAACTCTGCATTCAATATGCCAGAGCAGCTTTTGGATATTTGAGAAACCATGTCTTTGAAGAATCAAACCAAGCTTCTTGTGTACCAGACCATTGTTGTTTCTGATTACTTGTATGGTACCAAACCCTCAATCAAGCACAGAAGACACCTCAATGACCATGAATGATACCATCAATAGTGTCTCTACAAGTTCTTCCAAATAAAGGATGACTGTTACTCTTAAACTTTTCTTTGAAAAGCAGTTCATACATCTCTAGTCAAGAATGGCATTTTGTTATATAAGTTATCCATTAAAGTTAAATTAAAAATGTTGTAATAAAGTCATATTGATTTAAAAAAAACAAAAAAGCCTTTCGGTAGCTTTAGGGAATACAGTTTTAATTCAGTGTGGAGTGTGCATTCTGGAGACTTTGCTGTATTTTGCTTCTCAATTGACTGAGCTCAATGGATTTTTGCAAAACAGGGTCTCTCAACATTTAAATCTTTACTGAAGGCTGATTTCCACAATGTGCTTGCACAGCACAGAAAGTTAAAGTATTGGCACTGGGACAGTTTTATGTGGTACAGAAAAATTCTTATATTTAATTTTTTTATCTTACAAGTCTGTATATGTCAAACTTTAAGTGGAATTGACTGTTTATCCCAGTTGATTTTGACTAGTGACGCCTTCCAGGTTGGAAGGCTCTCACTTCACTCTGTTTCCCATCAGCACTCCTTGACTACCGGCATGTGGTGCCAATTTGTTCCTTCTGTACAGAAAAGAGAAGAGGTTTGGATATAATTTTAAGCCTTGACACAAGGTTTAATTTGCTAAAAAGGGGAGGTCTGCCATTATAAATCTTGGAGGAGACACCAAGGTTGCAAAATTTGTCAACTCAGTCTGTTTCAAGCATCATTTAAGCCACTTTCTTAAAGGAATAGTATTCCTTTTTACTATTTGTTCAGAAATATGAAAGAACCTTGTATAGCATGTGCATGGGTACGTGTGATCTTTTTCTCTCATCTTATGGTAACAGGAAATATACATGCTGAAAACAATTTACTCTAACAGGAAACATAGAACATCAGGTAAAGGCATAATCATAATATCACAGTGATTTTTGTGCAATTCTTTGAAAAATAAAATTAAAGGTATTTGCAGTGTAGTTGACCTAGGATTTATGATGCAAAACATATAGATTTTATCCAAGACCTTAGAACTTCAAAGAATAGTTCTGAGGCTTTCACTGAGCCATTTGTGAAATTCAGTTCCAAGTTTGAGTCAAATCCCTCCCAAAATTTGGAGGAGTGTTGCAGCATATACATACCCTGTCTCTGGGGTTGAGGGGGCCCAGGTGTGTGGATACCACCTCGTCGGTTGCCGGATCTGTCAGCAGACTCTTTTAGTCAACAACAACCCTTGTTCTGGGGTAGTATAGCCTTGTGGCTAAAGTCAATAAGATTTACCCTCAACTCAGGACCATACATCCCAACGTCCAGAGTCATTAGAATTAGCCCTTAACTCAGGGCAGTCCAGCCTAATGGCTAGACTCAATGGTGGGGGAGCCATTAGCTCAGGGTAGCACGTCCTAGCAGCCAGAGTCAATAAAGGTGAATGGCCCTTTGTTCAGGGCAGCTTACCGACTAGGCAGAGTCAATAGGGAGTGGTCCTTTAATGCAGGGCAATGCAGTCTAATGGCCGGAGTCAATAACAGGGAAGCCCTTAGTTCAGGGCAAAGTCAATAAAGGGGAATGACCCTTTACTTCAGGGTGTAAACAGCCTCGAAGCCTAAGTCAATATGGAGTAGCCCTTTAACTCAGAGCAGAGTTAATAAATTGGGAGGGGGCAACCACCCCAGTAGGGGGAACTGGGCCCCCCTACTCCTCTGTGTTCCAACCCAGGGCCCTGTGAGTGGCAGAGCATCCTGTCACTCACTCAGTGGGGATTCTGACAGAAACATGCTGAGGTCACCTGGGTGGGAGATACCACTTCATCACCCTGGCTCACTTGCTACCAACCCTGGTGCAGATACTTTCCAAGAGGTCTCTGGATTGCCTCGTTCCCCTGCAGCCACCTCTCCCTGGGGCTTCTCCAGTGCTGGTAGCATGTGGTGGTCTCCTGGGTCTCTGGGTCCCCCGTCTGAGTCTCTGCCTGGGGTGCAGTATTAGAGTTCTTGGTGGCCAGCCCAGACTGAGCTGTGTTATTGACTTTTCTGCTGACCCAGCATTTGGAGCATGCACAGCCTGGGTGAAGGGGTGGGACTTCCTCCACCCACAGGTTTTGACCCCACCAGATTCAGTGCAGGGCATCCACACGCCATCACAAGGAGGAAGAGAGTGAAGTGACATTTAGTTTAAGCCCTTCTCTGCAGTACATGATTCTGTGTAAGGAGACATTTTACAATAAAAAATATTTTAATTGGGACCATGATAATAGTGCAAAAAAGAACAGTGCCCCCAGTCTCTGTAATTCCACTCCAATACTTAAGGCAGGAATGCTGAGAAGGGGTATGTTGGGGTTAGTTTTAAAACTATCTCTGAATGCTGTGTTCTGTAGCTGCTCTAATTAATGTTCTACTTCTCATGAAAGCAGGGCATAGCCATGGTACTATACTATCTAGCCCTGTCCCAATTTGCATCTGATGCCAGTGCCTAGGAGCACTGCTAGTGGAAACCCTTTATGCAAGTTCTCCACCAGCTGGGAAGATACTATGTGGGGAGCCACTGTTCTCAGAGTCATTTCCATTCTATTAAAGTCTCCTTTATACCCTAAAGAGGTACAAAGAAATCAAGGGTCCCCATCTACATTGCAAGGCAGAGATGTCATATTGGGGGATGCTACTTTTCTGCATTTAGCTGTAGGTGAAAAAAGGTATGATAATATATTTATACTTGATAATAGTGGCAAAATTGATTCATGGTATAATGACGTCAGTGGTGTCAGTTTGGCTCAAATATGTTCTGCATGCATTTGGTGTGGAAATGTTCCACTTGCCTAATCAGAGAGGGTGTTTTGTCCCATGTCTCCATGATAAAGGTTGAAACTCTATACTCTGGGTATTCAATGGTTGGGCATGATTTTAGTTAGTCAAATGTCCACAAGTTTCCCATAGTCCCATAAAGTTTGTTTTCAGCTGCTATTCCTGAGTCTGTGTTCTGCACTTTTGTTTAGCTCTAATTTATGTCTTCTAAGAGCCTAGTAAGCAGTGGAAGTGGTGATAATGCTAGATAAAAATGATCTCCTGTTGTTTGGCACCTGTCAGGTCCTGAGGGTGCTGGACTAGAGAGGTTCAACCTGAATCTACACATTAGTACAGAACTTAGTTAAATCTTATTGGCTAGCAGCCGGGTTCATACATAGGTACATAAGTTGTTTGCACAAATTCTTTCACAAGAATTTGTGCAAACCATCTACATTGGTAAAAGCTTTGTTTCATTTTTGTTATGTAGGTGATTATTTATTTGATCCAGATAAGCTATTTTTAGGTAGACAGGTAAAGATCCTGTTTTTTCCCAAAGCTTTCCCAAGCTTTGATCAACTGTATACAGTTCACCTAATCTCTCATTACAGAAATGAAAGTTCAGTCAAGTGTATACGTACTTTTAACTCTGAAAGTTTCAAGTACAGAAACAAAGTTGCTGTGAACAAAATCCTTCCTAAGACAAACTTTTCCTGTGCACGGTTTAATGCCATTACAAGCATTAATCCCATTTTGCCAAATATGCTATTTTGATACCTTATCTTAGCTCCTGTGGAAAGTGGGCATAGTGAGACTTCTGAAGAGAATGCATGTATTTTTAGACTTAAACTTAAAAACAAAACACCAAAACTTGTCCTAGCACACAGTACAAATAAATAAATGTTCAGATGCTGATGGGCAGATCTCTGCTGGAGAAAATACTATGATCAGAGCAGAATTCCACTAAGTGGGTTTGGGGAACATGCCAGTTCTGTAGACAAATTCTGACCTCTGGTAAGCTTGAGTAAGTGAGATCAGAATCTGGCTTTATGTTGTATTCTCCCCATACTGTGATTTAGGATTAATTCTGGGTTCAATGAAACAAGATGTTTTTCCATTGACCTCAACTGGGTGTTACTCTCATTCTCCTTTGTAAATGAATTCTCACACTACCAGATATCAACTAGTGACATGTGATTATGATTAGGCTTAGATTAAAAATGATTCTTAAACTATTATTTTTTTAAAGAAAATTATTTATGAAGTTGTGTATACATAACTCAGAAGGTTAAATATGTTGTTAGGTAATGTGTATTAAACTTACTCAATATCTTATATCAGAGGTTCCCAACCTGGGGTACGCATACCCCCAGGGGATATGAGAAGCTTGTCAGGGGATACGGGGGAATTTTTGGTAAATAACTAGATTATCCTAATTGAAATATTCCAAAAATAATAGTGTTAGTGAAAAAAAGTTGTGGATTCTACAGTCTAGAATTTATTTTCTTTAATATTAAATAGGGGTACGGGAAGGTTTACTAAAAGCCAAGAGGGTACAGGGACCAAAAAAGTTTGGGAACCCCTGTCTTATATAGTATTTGTTTTTAAAAAGTGGATTTTTTACATGATAGTTTATCTAGGCTTATCCATTACACCAATACTTTTAATTTCTTGGATTATGTACTGTACTACAGACCCAATAAATCTAACTGCTCTTTAAGAGTTATTCCAGGCAAACCCTATCAATCTGAGTGCTATACGTGTGTATTATTGTAACTTGCCATGATAGATACATTTTTGAAACTTTTTTGGAAAAGCATTATTACGTATATGCAGTGACTGTCTTTGAACCCTCAAACCTGTGTCCATTAATTTGTCCTATTAATACTACAAGTATTAAATCATAACTAAAAGCCAGATTCAACTTTTAAATTGAAGTCTTCTTTATTTTCATGAGTAACTGGTATGTTGGTGCCATATTTGTATAGCAGTTGAACCATGTTTGGTTTGTTTGTAAGTTATAGGGGTTGAATTACATTTGCCCCTTACTTGCTTTAATTGTAGGAAAGCTTCCAGTCATATTGCCTTGTCCGAGAAATAATTATTGAAATATTACATGTTACTTGGATTTTTGGGGTGCTTTTTGGGTTTTATTAATGGATACTTGCTGGCTATATGTGTGTGGGGGGGTTGTTAAATATTCTAAAACATTTTTCACTAGAAACCAAGTTGATTATATTGCTATTGGTGCTTGAATTGTGATGGGAAGTGAGCGGGGAACACAGGTTGTCTGTTAAAATACATCAACAAACTAAACCATTGATCAAAACTCTCTACCTGCCTTTGAGCTTTGATAATTTGAGTAAACTGAGACCTGGAACTAAACTGTCCAAATTTTGCTTTTCCAAAATAAAACCCGAACAAATTGAACTTGAACAAGAATGAATCCATTGTCAGTTTTGCTTTTCTCTAAGAAATAAAATTATTTAAATCTGAGGAGTAGACAAAAAGGTGGGAAGTTCTTCTTGTTAAGGTTTTTTCCTTGTTACCCAAGTGGTGGTAAATACTTTTGGTCTTGGAAGTTCAAATACTGATTATTGTGCCTCCACCGAGAAATTGCCATAATAGGAATTTGGATAGAGCTGTATTTTGATTTTTCTCAGAGACCTAAATTCCCTGTCCATGTTGTATTTTGTATGTCTCTAGTTAGGATTATAGGATTTATGGAAAAGAGGCCTCCATTGTTTTACAGGAAGTCTTTTAGCCTGCTTATCTGTACATAGCTTGTTACTTATCAGTTCTGTCTTTGTGGGATCTATTTCTCACACTATTTATAATAAGATAGCTTTTATTCCTAAAGGGATAAGAAGAGTGCTGTTAGATGGACTGCTCCTGGGTCTCTGATTACTACTTGTACTTCGTTTTAAGTTTGTATGGAAACAGCCAGTTAACCCTTTCTCCTTCTTATTCAGAAGCATTTTTTGACTCCCTAGATTTATGTCTACAGACTACCGACGTTCCTTCAGCTGATTTATGTGCATTTTATTTTAATCACATATAACAAAGGCAATTTAGAAGCAATATGCCACTTCTAAAATTTAATCTGAATTTATTAAATTCTGTTACATTCTATTAGAGAAGATAAGATACTGTATAAAAGTTGATTAGCTTGTAATTCATCATACTCATTCCCTTAACTCAATTGTTTACAATGATATACTTTATTTATGCTAAGGTGTATTATCTTGATGCTTTTATTGCAATTGTTTTTTATTTGAAAATAATATATTTTAAGTAGGGTTAATACTAATCTTCTGATGATTACATTAGATTTAGAACACCCTCCCCCCATCTTCCAATTAATGTCAGTGGCAGTTTTGGTCAGAGTAGGTGCTCAACTGCTGCCAGAATCAGGCCTTACAAAAGCTTTTTTCTTTGCATGGTAACCACGGTCCTGCAAGTTTTTGCCAGATAGCTGAAAATTTGCATCTCATAGAGGCAAAGATAAAGTCAAAAAGGACCACCAGATCATTTACACTGACTTCCTTATATCACAAGTGTAATGTAATGGTGTTGTCAGCAAGAGTAAGTCTCAGGTCCGACACTGGTTTCTCAAAGTACAAAGGACGCTACACAGGTATCTGTCAAACACAAGTAGTTTATTTCCTGACAGCTAACAGCTGCACCCCTTAACTAGAAGGGCAACATAACAAAGAAGCGGCATATCTTACGTCCATTTCCTGCTAGCTGGGGATCCTGAGTCGGCTGCAGACGAAGTGGGAGGTTGTCTCAGCTTCCGAGGCACTGGTACCCAAAGCCCATTGGTGAGCTCCAAATTGCTGTGCTTTGGTGCAGCCTTAAATACAGTTCTCTTGCCTTGTTTTGCAGTTTGGAAATTTCCAGGGGTTACTCATTACGTGCTGATGTAGGGCTCAGCTGTTAGTTATTGATCTGGTTCTCATCTAGTTCTATTTGTTCTTTGGCCTTGTTTATGTGATCAGTATGTTAGGGTAAGCAATATTGTTATGTTCCTGCCCTTATCTACAATTCATTCTTGCTACAATGGCATATGTTCCTAGAGGCTTGCTTCTGGCTCATCAGTAGTAGGGAAAGGGGAGAAAAAGGGGAAAAGAATGCAGGCTTCACCACCCCTAAACTTGCACATACAACGTTCTTCTGCAGTTTGACCCCTGCAAATGGGTTGTCTATGAGCACCACTGCAAGGTTCATATCAGGGCGAATTGTTCAGAACCAGGGCTACTTACAGCCCATGACTGGGGTTCTCCTCTATAAGACACCAAACTAGTCACACAGAGCACTTCAGCTGCCACCCTAACCAGCAAGAAGTCTCATAAGCAAAACTCCATAGATACCCCAGCGCTTCCTGTACTACAATCAGCACCATACCGTACACAAGTGAGAAGTTTAAAAAAAAAATCTCACCAACACTGAACAGTTTCTCCCAATCCCAAAGAACCAACCACAGTCTCAGGTCAATTTATACCTTAGATCTTACACAAAAGAGCACGCTATGCTGATCCTTTAGAATCTAAAATCTAAAGGTTTATTAATAAAAGAAAGAAAAGGGTTGCGAGTAAGATGTTAAAGATAATACATTACATAGTCACCAAGTTCTTGATGTAGGCTCTTAGCAAAGATGTAACAAACTGCTGGAATAAAAGTGTCTGGTGTACATTCTTTGGTAGAATGGATCAACAAATCTTTCTGGGCCCTCTGTACTAACCAGTGATGCTTCCTGCGCAGAGGGCGAGAATGAAGACAAGATGGAGGCACCCTCATGATATTTTTATAACCTTGCCCATGTGGAGGGAAAACTCATTCTTCTACTGGGTGCTCATACCTCTCAAAATGAGCAACCACTTTCTGCCCATTTACCATGGAGCCTCTAGAGGTGTCCTTCCCAGGCAAGTGGACATTGTGTACTCCACAAGTGTCAGCTGGCAACCATTAAGAGACATTGTCTATACACCATTGAGCAGCCACCCCTCCCAGTAGAAGATATTTAAAATATAAATACAAAGCCTATATTCATACCCTTACACACACAGAGGTACATGAGTAGCCTAGACAGGGTCAGCATAACATAATCTTTTGTTAGCCACCTCACATGGCACCCAAATTAGAGGGTGCAATTTTGACCTACCTACTCACATTAAAACCCAAAATAATGTGACAACAGGACACCAACAGCACCATCATCTACACACTTAAACCCGACAACCAATATTAGATTGAATTATTGCTACCCAGATGAGATTATAAACTATTGTGTTTTACAGACAGAGAATACAAGGGGCCAGTGTGTCCAAGTGCTTGAGGCACCTGCAATGGTAGGGAAATGAGTAAATGAGGATATACCCAGATAAACTTGGCAGGTGACCATGTGTCCACAGACAGCAGAGGAAGGTAAAAATCCCGCAAGGTAAAAATCACAGTCAATCTGAGCTGGGGAAATTTTTTCCCCAAATCCACATATGGTGATCAGTTAAATCCTGAGTTTGTGAACAAGAGACAGACAGCTAAGCACCTGAAAAAGAGAGAGAGGGAAAGGTCAGTGCTCTGAAGAGCTCTGATATGCCCTGGCTCTTTCTGTCCATTGTCCTGTATCCAACAATGTTCATCCATAATCCTTCAGAGGAAATAGATAAGTAAATAAATAACCCCAGAACCATTGTGGAGTGGAGGAAAAAATCCTTTTCTGATACTAGCTTGAAACCTGAAAGCATGAGATTTTAGGACTACACAACATAAAACACCTACTAGGAGCCCCAGGTGCTAAATTCCATTTGGGGCTAGTAGAAGAACTGGGGGTAGAGTGACCAGCCAAAAAATTGTTTGCCTGAAGTAAATGCAAACAATAAATTCTTTTCCATGTGACTTCAGAATGTTTAAGACATTCTCTATTGGCCTTTCAAGATGAATTGTGTTTGTGAGCATGCATTGTTTGTATAATTAAACAAGCACATTCTAAAATCACTGAAACTTGGAAAGATGACCATTTATAGAAGATTTGTTATGTTCTGATAGCATTTGCAATTATCCGGGGGAGCAGATAGGTCAGATTTATTTAGTTTGTTTTTTTGGTAAAAACAGTATATTCTTCTTAGTGCTGGCTAGTAAAGAGATTTGTTTCAATATGGGTGTATATTTCAACACTGCAGAGAGATGGTTATTTCATAAGCTTGTACATCAATCTTTAAATTTACACTATTTTTACATCATAATCTTAAGAGTTTGCAACAGGAGCCAAGGGTTATTTTGGCTATTAATCCTCCCCCTAACCAAAAACATCCCAAAACTTTGTTTAGTTGTACAGTCTCTTCAGACTGTTGATTCTACTGAACTGAGGCTTAGAATGTTTCAGTTTATGTAACCAATCTTTTTGTTTAAACTTTAATGACAGATCTTTTCATTTTGTTTACAGCCAAATAACAATGAAAACATGTCATGATACAGCCGTAGACGTGGTGTGCGGTCATTGAAAAGGGCATTTGCTAAATTGATTTCTTGGTCTTATCCTCTTAAAACTTAATAAATGCATTTCATTGTTATGTGGAGCTATTAGTGAGCAAAAATAAGCTTTCCTTATTTACATAAGGACGATAGCTAGTCACTATGTCTTCTCAGTTATTAGTTGTTTGGTTAATCAGAAAGCCGTGTTGTTATAGCATTTTCATAGACTGCAGTTAAGCAGAAAAGCCACACATGCCATAATGGTGAAACGTATTACTGCAAACCCAAATAGTCAACTAAAATCAGATCTTAATGTGTTTGCAGCATAAGAATAAGTGAATTGCTCATACAGATTTTAGTATAAACTTTAAAGTAAATATATTCATGTTATATTATTTTGTAATACAAACTTTGGTGTGAGGCAGGGATTTTTGTGCATAATTAATGTAAAATGACAATTTACAAATGAATTCATCCACTCTCATCTGAATTTTCCATCTGGTGCTTGTCATGTAAAGATGTCCAGTCAGCAATGTTAAGTTGTTTTTAAAATTATCCTTCAAGTTCTGTATGTTCAGAAGACATTGCTATTTATCTTTGATGAGGTTTCTGAACCTTTTTTATGGATGCCATTCTGTTCTTTTACAAAAGTATACAGTGTTTGGGGCCTTTTCCTAATATTTTAGAGAGAGTCTAAATCAGCACTGTGGGGTATCTCTCTGTTAACTGTTTGGGACTTGGAATGTTCTTGCAAATTGTGCTTAGATGATGTGTGGCAAAGATGAGCTAACCAGTAGAGATTGATGAGTGGTGGGCAGCCCACAATGTATTTAGGGTGAAGAGTGCTCCCAAAAGTGCCAGCGAAACTGGCCGATGATCCTAGGGTGATTCGTACCATGTGCCCTGGCTTAACTATGCCTATTAGATCATGATGCTGATATCACAAACAGTGGCATAAAACTCTGCAGTCAGTAGAATTACATCAGAATTAGGCCTTGAACCCCTCAAATGCTAGAAGTTCAACCTCTGGAGGGTCGATCTTTCCTGTAGTGAAGAAAAGCCCTGAATGAGATGATGCATTTCACCATAGTGGAGTCGAGTGAAAGTTACATATTTCAGTTCTTTACCAAGAGGGACTGTCACTGTGCCCTACTAAAATATTTCTCTGCTACTTTCTTTCTCAAAAGCACACCTGGTTCAGTGTGCAGTATAAAATGTGTATCCTTATCATTTTCTATTCAACTAGTGTGTCTATATGTGGATTTCAGATGTTGACAAGAATGGGTAGTGACAACCCTAGATGAAAATTGATTGGTAGGGCACTGTAACTGACTCAATATGTGCTCAGTAAGTGATGGCACTTTTGAAAATGACCACTGACCTTCTGTTATGATTTCCCATCTGTTAAATGAAGTCCTGCTGCTGCTTTGTAGGACCCTTATGGAATTTTAGTATGTGCAATAACCAGACTGGAGGATGGGGCCATTTATTTCTGCATAGCTCTTGACTGTTCCATTTATAGCTGTGGATGGTGTAACACTGATATGGAAGTACATGTATCTGGTTGATTTTAATCTTCCATGTGCAGCATTAAACTATTTGCTCCCATGGTAGAACTCTCACACAGGTGGGCATGGGTGACTAGCAACTAGCGGGAATCAAGTCGCTTGAAGTGGATAGGTTGAGAAAGCGATGATTAAGTGACAGAGACCAATGCCGTACTTGTAGAGTGAGAAGTAAAAATCAATGGGGAAGTTACATTGATCTGACACACAAATCCATCTATAGAGCCAGGATCATCAAATAACTTTGACTAATGGACACCAGGAAATTTCAACTGAGCCTCAGAATTACTGTACAAGACAAGAATAATACCATAAGTGTGGCCTTACTGGATCAGACTGAGCCCTGTATCCTGTCTCATGACAGTAGTTGATGCCAAAGGCTTCAAAGGGAATAATCAGATGAGGGCATTTATCGAATGATCTGTCCCCTGTTGTCCATTCCCCAGTGCATGATGTTGTGTCTCTCACCATCTTAGCAAATAGCAGTTAATGGACCTAACATCCATGAACATATCCAATTCTTCTGTGAAAGCAGTTAGGTTTTTGGCTCCACATAATCCTTTACAATGAATGCCACAGGTTGACTATACATTATGTAAAGAAGGACTTCCTTTTGTTTCACAAGAAACCAAAATGTCATTCATAGAAAGAGAAAAATATGGTAACAGTTTCCAAGCAGCCACCCAAAATTTAAAACATTCACATTTGCTAGAAATATTATAAAACTCGAAAAAGAGAACATAGACAAACCTCATATTCTTCAGCTAACATACATGAAGTATTAATGACTAAGGGATTAATCTTGCAGTTGCCACAAATGCAGAGTCAAATGCTAACCAATCAAGAAATGAGGTTAACACTTAATGCTAAAGTAGAACAGTAACTGTCTAGCAAGCAAAAACTCCATGAGGGAAAATGGAGGAAATTACTTTACATATCCTGAAATAATTGTTGCAAAAGACATTGATGATAAGAAAATAGACTCTGTGAATTATATCTCACAGAATATGAAATTTGAGACAGTATGAGAGAACTCCAAGTTGATGTACTTTGATAAATAGATGCACCTAATATAATACAATGTCTCTTAGATTTCACCTTTCAACTGTCTGTTCTCTATCTTACTTAGCAGGAGAAGTTCAGATTTTTTTAATAAAGCAGGGTTTTTTTATTCTTTTCAGAGCATTTATATTGATTTTGTCCCCAAAGATATTTCTACAGCAGAGGTGAACCCTGGGAAGTTACAGTCCCAAAAGTGATTTGTTCAGAAACTGAGTAACTGAAAATGAGGGAGGGTGGCAAAGTTATGGGAAGGCCTAAACACCTGACTGAAACAAAATACAGGACTATGTAGCACTTTAAAGACTAACAAGTTGGTTTATTAGATGATTTGTCCTTTTTATATGTGTTCATTTTTTTAAAATTGTATCCTTTGGTATATATGGTTGTGACTAATTTTTTCCACTATTTGATCTGAGGAAGTGGGTCTGACCCATGAAAGCTCATAGTCTAATAAACCATCTTGTTAGTCTTTAAAGTGCTACATAGTCCTATATTTTGTTTCAGCTACACCAGACTAACACGGCTACATTTCTATCACTAAACACTTAACTATAATTCTTACTACAAAAGGTAGGCATGAGTATATCTCCCTCACATAATGTTATATGCTGACAGCCATGCAACAAACTGCAGTTATTCTACACTTTTAATTACCTGAACTGTACTTCACTGACTAATCCATCTATAGTGGGACTATTCATTGATGCATCAGATCAAAACGTAAGAAGCATGCCCATGGTGAGAACTGAACTCAGGATTCATGGGCTTGCAGTCACGTCCTCATTCAGTGAAGTCCCTGGGAAACACCTTTTTGAGTCTGGTTTCCTTAATTGGCTTGGAAAGTTTAGTGGTTTTTAAATCTCTTGCAAGTTTGAATAACATTTAAGTAGTTTCCAGTGTCCTTGAGTTCACAACTGCTTTAGTTT
The DNA here is from genome assembly GCF_049634645.1 of Pelodiscus sinensis. Lineage (NCBI taxonomy): Eukaryota > Metazoa > Chordata > Testudines > Trionychidae > Pelodiscus > Pelodiscus sinensis. The sequence continues at coordinate 24,625,032 of NC_134717.1, read as the reverse complement.
CAGCAGGTACATCTTAATAATTAAGCATTAGGACAATTAACGTAGCAATTGGTAAGTGTTTCATCATGTGAAATTTCCACATCAGGACTAGATGTTTTTCTAAAAATGATACACTAGTTCAACTAGGGCTATCGAAGTATATTCACAAAATTCTACCGCCTATGTCATTCAGAAGATGAGATAAATTAATCTCAGTGACCCATTTCAACTTCAAAATCTATGAATATTGCAATAAGAGCTTCTGCTCATGTGTATCTTGTTCCAACTAGAAACCTAACAAAGTCCTACCACTCAAGCAAGGATTTATTTTATTTTATTGTAGGTGCTCATAACTTCAAAGCATCTAAACCAATGCCATTCAGTCTGGTGTTGTTAGTTCTCAGGGATATCTGCAGATCAATCCCACTTGGTCAAAACTGGTTGTTTTGATTATTTAATAATTACATTTCTGGTAGAGAAGAATGAAGAAAACGTTTGTTCCTCTTCCAGTCATGGACCCTATGGATATGCGTGTGCTTCATGAGATTGAGTTCAGAAATTGTGTTGGTTGGTCTGCACTCAAAACAGGTGAACAGACTGGACTGAAATTGTCCAGAAGTTGTTGCTATTCTGGGTTTGAGAATATTATAAAAGGAGGGGCCAAAGTAGGGGAAAGAATGGCTAAAATTGTTGCATTCCAAACTCACTACAGCTGTTGTTAATATTACCACAATACACAGATACAGTCTCCCTTCTGTTAGACTGTAGGAGGTCCATTGGATTCAATGTAGTTTGTATGGGTATAATTGAAAGGGATATTGGTTTATATTGTCTATATATTTTATAAATGTCTGTCTATGAGTCTGTTTATTCAAGAATGCTTCCTAAATGGTAAGAGCTAGGACCACCAAATTTGGTATGTAGCATCCTCCTATCATAACTTAAAGCAAGGTCAGGGTTTGGTTGTGCCAGGAAAATTAGAAGTGTGGGGAATTGGGATTGTTTTCCATAACCTGGAAAGGGAGGGGCAGTTCAGAGGGATCCTATAGTCACAGTCACCACTGGGGGCAGTGAGTGCGGGGGAGAGCTATACTGCAGAGTGACCACTGAGGACAGCTGTATCACCAAGGGAGTGTCCAGCTGGGGATGGGGGTCCCCAATTTGCCTGCCACTTTACTGGGTGAGTGGGGCACTACTGCCTGGGAGACATCCCATGCCAGCCTCCTCAACCCCGTAGGTGGGAGGGCAGAGGGAAAAAGCCCCTACTGCCCTCTGTCTAATGAAAGGGGAGGGAAGAAGACGACAGCTCCCTGCTGGCCTCACCAACCCAGGAAGGGGAAGTGTGGAGGGAAACAGCCCATTGGCCTGCCCACTCTAGGAGGACAGAGGGAGAAAGCCTCTGGCAGCCCCACGCATGCCCCAGGAAGGGGGAGGGAGAACATGCCCTACTAGCAGTCCCCTTCACCCATGCCCTGAGAGCAGAATGGGGGGAAAGAGGGATCCTCTGCCAGTCCATCCTGTAACCTTCATGCCTCCGTCCTCCTACCCTAAGCCTCCCTACATTCCAAGGCCCTGCCCTTCTAACATATTACATATTCAAAATTATCTTCTAGTATATTATATGCACAAAATTATGTAAAGTCAGGTCACGTGATCAAAAAGACTGTTTTGTCCTCAACCCAATGCAACAGGACAATAACTCAGGACACAAGGGTAATAATCTCAGGGAAGAATAAAGATGTTGGACAGTGACAGGAAGGCTGGAAGAAAAGTAGGTCCTATGATGGCTCTGCAACCCATCTTGGAATCTCCTGGTCCGAAGAAGATGTAGGCCCAGGGCTGGATTACCCAATAGGCAGACTAAGCACATGCTTAGGGCAACAGCAAAGCAGGGGCACCAAAAAAAAATGAGATTTTACGATATAGTATTGTTTTTATTTTGAATTACAAATGGGGGGGCACCATAATCTTTTTGGTGCTTAGGGCCTCTAAAGGTCTTAATCCGGCCCTGTGTAGGCCTAGAGTGAAAACAGTGCTTTTCTGGAGAATGAGCTTTTCACGGCAGGGACCACATATTTTATCATTAATTTGGAAAGTACTGAGCATATTGTGTGATGTGTAATTTAAATAATAAATTTCAGAGGTGAGAGGCTCTTCCCAAGATGATGCCTTTTCCAACAGTTACATTAAAAAAATTAGGAAAAAAATAATTTGAGAGTTTTTTAGTGCCATATAAAGTCCTGTGGTTTTTCACAATTACTCTTCAGCGGGTACAACCAAAATATTATTTAAAAAACTGGTCATGCATCCATCTTACACTTATATCCGTTAACGTCAGTGGCCGTCCTTTTGTGACTTGAGCCCCACAAATTTAATGCAGTGCATCTAGGTAGGCACTCTGAATCTGGCATCTTCTCTTTGGCTGAAAGGGTCACTGCCTTTGACAGCCCTTCTCAATGTCATTCTTTGGAATTAATACAGGATCTCAGATCTTTCTGTAGAAAGAGGATGTCACCTACTCTGCTCCTGGCACCTAGACTGAAGTTGATTGGAGTCAATGCACGTCAGTAGACTTAAGACCTTGCCTCAGATTACCAACAGGATGAGAAGGGATAAGTCTAAGATAACTACATAGACTGACCTTTACCTCTCATGTACTATGTGTTGAAGAATCAGCATTTTTTATTTCATAATGCAGGCACTATAATTTAGAGGGAATTAGAAGACATTTGTGCCTTGAAATGTCTTCATAAAGTATATTGCTTGTAGGAAGAGAAGAGATGTTTTCTCTAATTGACGTTAGCATTTGCTCCTCCCTTATTTCCTCTTCTATAAACATGCACACACAAGATAAAATAAAAACCTTGTTTCTTTCAGTAGAATAAACTCTTTTGTACTGAATTAGAGAAACTCATACACAGAACTAGCTCACTAGTCAGGAAGCAGAGATACTCCTCTGTGATTAATGAAAACAGAATCAGAAGGGGAGGAGGGGAGGCTACCTCATGCTTTATTCCACATCATTCCCACTGCTAGCCAACAGAGTGGCACTTTACCTCTAGCTGAGAGGTCAAGTGCATGGCTCCCTCCATAGCCAATGCTATTTGGTTTGACCAAGTGATGCAGCTGCCATTCTCTAGAGATTAAGCACATCTGCTGCACAATGTTTTCAGTCTCCTCTGACCTGGGGCATGGGAACCTGAGTGCATTTCCTAACCCAGGTCTCATTAGAGTGATACAATTAGATTACTGAAGAATGCAGTTGACAAAAGGCACATATTATTTATAATTTGTGTTAGCAGTAAAAATTGCTTCAGTCTGAAATTTCATAAGCCCATCTCATGTCATTTCTTGTGCAATATATCTCATGCAGAAGACAACACGTAACAAGAAAACCATTTAAAATACTTGCATACACAATAATATTCTCATTTTGCTTCCAAACAGAACTTTAACATCTTTTATTTCACAGCCTACTTCCTTGATGCTTTTTTTCTTTCAGTTTATCATGGTAAGGGAGCAAAATGTAAAGTGATAGATTTTTCTCTGCATATGGAGTTTTTATTATAAGAGGCTGATGGAGAGATTTTACTTGAACTGAAATCTGCAAAGTTTGTGATAAAATAATATTAAACTAAGCTCAAACTATCTCTCATCATAAAATGGCAATGTCTCTGAACTGTGCTTTCCTCAATAGAGTACTTAGAAAATAAAATAAAGTAAAAAGCTTTCCTCCCCCCCCTTTTTAAATGCCTAAATGAGCTAAGATATTGAATTGTGCTATGGAATACTGCATATCATAACTGTGGTAATTTGGCACAGAAAGATTTTGAGTATTGATTTTCCAAACAGGATTTTTCCTTTAAATTAGCACATTGCTTTGATGATATACTATATTTTCCTAAATATCCAAATCTATTCTACATATCTATTTTCCAGAAACTAAATTATGAATTAAACTGTTATAGAAGCAGTGCATTAAATGTAAACAAGCATAGCATACTTCACATGTGGTTTGAAGTGTTAATAATGATCACACTAAAATTATTTCCTGATTTTTATGTTAACTTAGGCTGAGTATATTTCTGTGGCCAGTAGTATAATATGGAACTAAATGGCCTGCTAAGAACCAGCAGTAATAGCTCTTGTATAGCACATCAATAGTGTTGTTATTTCTTTGTTTTTGTGGTTGGGGAAAAAAAATAAAAATTTATTTAAAAAATGAAAATTGCAAACCATACTGTATAATTCTCTGAAAAAAAACTTAAATTCTGCACAATTTATTACTAAAATTTATTAATCTATTTGGATTGTTTTGTTGTTACAAAATTATGAAGGACCAGGTATTTCAAGGAGACTAGACTATAGTGGAAATTGGGCATTTACTGCCTCTCTCTTATCTTTCAATTTTTATGCCTAGATCTCATATCACTTTATGGGATTGAATAAGCATTATCAATTCCATTATAGTGATGGAGAAACTGACGCACAAAGAAATTGAATAACTTGACCAGTAGTAAAATCACTGAGGCCTGAAGGGGGGGAATTTTGTTATGAAAATTATATATTTAGCATACTTTAAACATTTTCATGAGGCAACCTACTGTAAAACGTAAAGTATTGTAAGGGTTAATTTTCTGGCAAAATCTTTTGCTCTGTTCATGTCAAGATAGCACATATAGTATTATAAAGTGTATTTATTATGAGAAAGCAATGTAAGCTATAGCTATGGAGTATGCCAACTGAAAGCTCTTCTCACTTCCTTTTTTCCCCATTTTCCATTTCCAATGCAGTTGCATGTTTTTTCTTCACAGAATGGTTCTAAGTCTCCTTCCTATCTCTTTCATTGTGTTTATTTCTACACAATCAGATTTCACTTATTCCAAACTGTAATAATATTAATAGTAGTTTTAAATACCTATACTGTACTGGTCCTGTGGATTTAACCTCGCCTCTATTGTGAAGCTATCTACTGTCACTGAAGCTTCCACTCAAAGAATTTCATTCAGTGGAAACTCCCTCTGTCAAAACACCACTTCTGGAATTATTAAATATATTGGGCCTATTTTTAATTCCCTACAATAGGTAAAGTTTTAAAAGACCAAAGCCTTCTGGACAAATAAAAAAGAACTAAAGACTTGGAAGAACTTGCAGAAAAAGCAGTTTCAGGCTTCCCTAATTATCCACTGGTGCCAAAAGGCACAACAAGAAATGTCATGTCAACAATGTGACAGCTATTTTTTTATTCTGTACTGATAATGTCAGTAAAATACATTTTATACAGACCTTCTTACAGTGCTCTACCACTGCCTTTCTTCTCCCATTTACATATTCAGGTAACTGAATAATACACTACAGGAAAAGTCTTTTTACTAAAAATCTGCTATTTTTTTTTACATTTAAAAACATATTGCACTGAAAAAAGAACTGAGGAAGAAATACAACTTGTGAAGTGGCAACAGAACAAAACTTATTTTTCTAATATTCATTATTTCCAACTGCTGTAACACCTTCTGTAAAAACACTTGTACAATCTAGGACCATTTTGTTACCCCTTTGCTGACTATTAGCAGATTGGTGTGTCTTTTCAGTAGATCAGATTGCCTAGGAAATAGAAACTGATGAAGCAGGGGTAAGGTATTTTATACCATTCGTTATTTATTTATAAAATGTATGTAAGTTCTATTTCAAAAACCTCTGCTAAGCAACCATTTCTCAGTCATTAAGGAGCAGCTCTCTTGGTTTCTGTATCTCTGGTATCTTCTGCTTACCACATTGTTCCTTTATTACTTCAGAGTCTGGGCTTTTCCATGTGGGAAGCCCCCGGGCTCAGTGTTGTTTATCTTACACCTCATATTTTTGAAAGGTGCACTTCATATTTTCCTGTTGTTCAGCTATTCTGAACTACAAAGGAACCTCATGGTTGGTGTAGGCAAAAAATTAGGTTGACCCAGCTATGTTGCTCAAGGGTGTGAAAAATTGACAGTGCTGCAGCTATGTAACTGTAATGTTCTAATTACAGACAAGCCCTCAGAAAGGGTTTTATGCCCACTTAGGAAAAGGAATGTGCTGTGGCCCACACAGTCCTTTAAAATTTCTAAGGGTGCTTCTACACTGTACCCTTAGCTCAGAATAAGATCTGCAAATTGCGTATCTTATTTTGAAATAAACCGCTATTCTGAAACATCCCTTAACCCTTGTGGAACGAGTGCTACAGGGACATCGGAATAATGGACCCATTATTTCAAAATAAATTTTGAAATAATGGGCTGATTTAAAAGACATGGAATAGCTATTTTGAGATACTTCCGGTATCCTGAAATAGGTCACGGGATTATAAAAATAGTGAATGTCACCGTTTCAGATACTTATATCTGAAATGTCATAATGTTGTAATCATGGTGGCCCTGACCTAAATGGCTCACATTGTTGTTTCTGTGATTTCTCTAAGATCCTAAAAATTAGGCATTGCAATGTTCAGTGTCTCAATATTTAAGTTCCCTTGTGAATGCAGATATTTCCATATTTCTTTGGAAAGTTTGATCTTGACTGTTTAAAGGTCAGAGACTCATAATGTACCTGACATTAGCACTTTTTGCTATAACAAGATGAAATGGAAAGGGCAGACTACAAAAGGAGTTAACTGCAATAATGCTAATAGTGACAGTATGCAGCTCATTATTCAGGTCTGTGGCTCTTTTATTGGAGATGGGAATATAAATCTGGATAGTATTGTCAAATATCCCACTCTACATCTGAGGCCCATCTTATCAAGCAGATAGCGTCCTTGAAAAAACACTCATCTATGTGAGCAAACATAGGACTTCATTTAGGAACTGAAGAAGAAACACCATAAATAGCCTCATCTGAGTACTTTTGTGACATTAATGACCTGACTTATAAAACAGAAAATGTGGGGAAATGTCTATTTTTTGTTAGACTTTCAGTCCGAAGTCCACGTCATTGAACTGTGTGGAAACTGTAGGATTGTTTCTCTGAGATAAGGAACTTGATTGTTTCAGGTGCTGAATGCTGCTTCTGATATACTGAGCATCCTCTATTCTGACTGACTTCTCTGAGAATTGAGGATGCTCAGAACCTTGCAGGTTTAGATTCTTAACATCCTGAATCTGTGAGATTTACTCATCATTGGCTATAAACTTCTAAGAATACATGTTATACGGAAAGTGCCCTACTCTTTCAAACTTATCTATACAGTGCTGGTTAACAAATGATGTGTTCATGATCTTTTAACATCAGTAACAATTTGTTAGTCACATTACACTGTAGGAGAGAGAGACTGGGAAGCTATCTGAACCATTTTAAAACTTAAATTAGCCACCATAAAGTGCAGAATAAAATTATAAAGACTTTCTTGTAATACAAAATTCATGGAGACAAAACTCTAATTTCCTGATGGATATATGATATTAATGTAACGGATACCTCAGTGTAGTTAAATTGCATTAAATGGTTATTAATGCTTGAATAAACTTCAAGGAAGTGGGTACTGGTTGAAATGGGATAATATTTTGTTCTGCTAAATTATACGTTAATTGGTATTTCCTCTCTTGTAAAAGGACCTAAAGGGCTTAATAAAATGTGGTAGAAACATTTTTCTTCTTTTTGAGATGTTAAGTCAAGAGTTTAACTGGAAGCATTTCAAACCTTTCCCAGAAAATTCATCAGAATTCATGATGGCATAGGTTACAGAGACTCCCAAAAGTAAATAATTATGACTTTCCATTGTCCAGAAGGATGATATACAGAGCCATATGCTGAAAAAATGTTTGACTGGAAAATTATATTTGGCATTTTATTTAAAACAATGCTGCAAATGTAATGGGACTGTGCGCAGTATTCTAGCTTTTATACCTACTGATTGCTGACTTTGCACAGGTGTAGGGGACTACACTAGTGGGGGAAGAAGGAGGGGGGAATAACGGAAAATTAACAGCATTCTCTCCTGGAATTGGGAAGGTCCTGTGAAATTCATACAGATATCACAGAGCCAGCTGGATTTTATTACCCTTGCTTTAATCATAGATCTTATTCAGCTATCTAATTTTTGCTGTGGGATTACAAGTTTGGTTAAGTTTGTAAACTTAAGTAGGTGGACTGCTAGCAAGGAAAAGAGCATGTTCATTGGCAAAATCTGGGAAGCAGGAGTTATGCATCTTTCATTTTATTGCTGAATCACAAATTTCTCTGTGGCTCAGTTTCCTCATTTGGAAAATAAATGTAAAATTATTATACATATTAATAAGTCATCTATCTTCTAGATACCTACGTATATAATAGTATAGAGTTTTCTTGGAATAATGGGAAAAGTAGTCATGTTGTCAACATCAGTTAACAGATGGGGATGATTTAGCACCCTTCTTAAAATAGCAGTGAGTGAATGAAGCAGCGTCCTTTCACAATGAGAAAATTAGCAAATCATCTTTGTTCTGACATTTTAAGTATTTGCATGTTGGAAAGGATGCAAGTTTCTTTTGCATGCTTTTTACATGTTCAAATGAGCTCCAGTATTACAAACCTCCCTTCATATTTCTAATCTTCAGACAAACATATTTAAAGAAACAAAAATTAATATTACAAGTCATAGATATTTGAAGATTCACTGTTTACAAAATTTACAGTAAGTTATAGTAAAAGAATGATAGAAGTTATTTGCAGTGGTAAAAATGCAACCAGTAACTAAAGCAAGAAAGAATAAACTCATCAGCTTTTATGATAAATAATTGCTTTATAAAATGGATCAACCAGCTGGTAAGCCTTCATCAGATATCTGTAGTGATGGGTTGTCAAAGAAGACATACGTGGTCCAGGTTCTATAGAAGTTTTAGGGGGCACCTTCAATTACAGAATGCATTATAAAATTCAAGATTCTTTCCTAGGGAGGTAATAGTAGTGGAATTTATTTGCGTAGTTTGGACTGCATCAAACACCCTTTGATTTAATGACAAAAAATTCCTATTGACTTAATTAAGCACTGGATCAGGTTCTTTGTGTCTGAACTGGAAATGTATTGTCTATCCCGTGAAGATATGCTGATTTTTTAAAACTCCCATTGTTGTTCCAGTAAAATCAACCTCAGCTGAGGGCAGTACTCATCTTTCGTGATCAGGATTCTAATAAATTTTCAGTTGAACAGACCAGACTACCATTCGTGGTTTCAGTGGAGCTGTGCAAGTGCAACTCTACGTTCTTTACAATATTTAATACCTACCAATTAGTATATATATTTGGCACTCACCCATATCTAAGAAAATTGATGAGCGAAATCATAACATTCATTGTGCCATTAAAATTAATTGTTCATAATAGGAATAGGTTCACTTTTCTCAAGAACAGAAAAGACTAAATTAAATGAACTCAGCCAACATGACACATTATCTATACAATCTATCCATTTTTCTTTTAAGATGCAACTTCTATGAGATGTAACCTTTCAAATGCCTTACCCAGGGGGAAATTATGCACCTCTTCCTTACTTGGGGCACATCTATACTTACCAGATGATCAACACTCCAGAAGTTGATTTTCTTGCATTTGATTTACGGATCTAGTATAGACCTGTAAATCGAACACTGAGGGCAGCCCCCACCAGTGTTTGGTACTCTTCCTCCTTTGAGGAATAAGGGAAGCTTATGGGAGCAAACCCATCTGCTTCCTGCTGTTTGAATGCCACCATGGCTCAGTTTCAGGTAAGATGACTACATTTTGCCAACTAATATAGATCATGCTTTGAACTGGTGACCAGACATTACATGCAAAGAGGCTGCTCATGGATGTAAAGGATTCAAAGTCTGGCCTCATTGGAAAAGATAAGAGACTTCATTTGGAGTCTTTGAATTGAGGTTGGATGCCTTTCTATACAAGGAATGCTCACATTCAATGACACATTACTGGGCTCCATAGTCTAAATTTATATAGTCAGGAAGAATAATTTGCTCTAATGTAGGAATTATTGGAGAAAAGTCTATGGCTTGTGTTATATGAGTTCCCATCCTGCCATAAAATCTAGGAACCTTTTGGTACATCACTTGTTTTGTGTTCCTACTTGAAGCCTTACTCAAAGCATAGCCATCATGTTATTGGAAGATTCCATGAAATTATATCCAGCAGTTATCAAACCTCCATATTTCTTTGTAATGCTGGCGGAGCATTTTTGAGCAAAATGCTGGTTCTGGATATTACTGTTACTTTGCTCCATGACATTTGATGATCTCCCAGGGCTCATGGCCTTATTTCACAACTCTAAACATCCCTTATAAGAATAAAAAAACTTTGCAGGGTGAGGTGTTCTTTATGAGGACCTCTCTGCCAATACCCTGACAAGATCTTTATCCAAAGATTTTAATTACAAAAGTTAAAAATAAATCATATGAAGGTACATTTGATAATCCTCCTAGGCTGGCTTTCATTCATGTTAACATGTAATACATCCAGAGTAAGATTTAATTTTAACCATAATTATGAAAGTTTGAAATTAAATCTTACTAAGGATATGTTATCCATTAATATGGACAAAAACTGATCTGGGAGGATTATTATGTGGGACACAAGAAAGATTTAATTTTTAACTTTCATAATTAATTCAAAAATGTGATAAAGGATTGTGTTTCAGAGGAGGAGGAATCTCCACACAAAGACTTCCTAGCAGTCTTTCAAAGCCTTTTTAATTACAGCCACAAAGAATTATTTGTTAGAGAACAGTGGTCAGGAGCTCAAACGTCTTTTTTTTTTCCCCCTAGAAAATTATGCAGACTCTTCTAAACTTTCTCTGAAGGAGAATTTGAGTTCACTTTGTAGAGAAGAACCTGGAAGCACAGGATATAGATAAAATGCCCACACCATACACACAGCCCCTTTTCCTCCTAAGAAGGTTGAAAATACTGCAATAAAGCAAAAGGAGAAAATTCATGGAAACCATTTCTCTGCAGCATTCACAATTGTATTTGACTGCACAGAATTGCATTGAATTTGTCATACTATGATCTAGTCAAAGTACACAAATCATGCTGAAGGATTTCTATCAGGACTGAGGTTATCTCCAAATTAGAGCCCTATGAGGAAAAATACTAATTTACGACAACACACACACACACAGAAGCAATCTCTAGCTTTCAAGTGCAGTCTCACCCTGCAAATTAAAGATTTCATATTTATTGTGTCAGAGGGTATGTCTACACTGCAGAGTTTTTCTGGAAAAATGTCAATTTTTCAGAAAAACTACACTTAAGTCCACACTGCAATTGCATTCTTTCGACAGAAAGTTGAAAGTATGCAGGGTTTTTTCTGACAGCGATAACCATCTTTTGGAAGAAGCCATTTTCTGAAAGAGACCTCCCAGAAAAGCACAAGTGCCCTGGTGGCCATTACATCCATAGTAATCACAACTTAAATGAGAGATAGCATCCAGTCAATGTGGACACTATCTTTCGAAAAGCAGTTTGCTTTTTTGCTGTGCTTTTTTGCTGTGTGGACGCTCACTTTTGAAAGAAGTTTTTCTGGAAGATCTCTTCCGAAAAAGCTTCTTCCAAAAGAAGCCTGCAGTCTAGACATAGTCAGAGTAATTTTCAAACCAGTTTGAAGCACAAAGTTTTGTACTCCTTTTTCCCCCTTCCTGCTATCATGGAATCTGACAATTGAGTTGGATTCTTTCTTTCTTTTGAATCACTTCGAGGATTGCAAAGGCACATACTCAGGAAGAATACATACAAAATTTGGAATCAGGTGATCCTGATTCTAAACTTGACTCAAGTCACTGATTTGCTATGGGTGTATGTATTCTTCCCCAGCATGTGCCTTTAAATTCCTAGCAGTGATACATAATCTTAGCGTATACATGCCATTTTATCTCCCAAAAGTTCATTGACCTTGCTTCAAGAGGCAGGAAGGCTTTGTAGGGTTAGAATCACTATCTCCCATCAAGTCTCAGAGGGATAGTTGTGTTAGTCTGTATGTGCAAAAACAACAAGGAATTCTCTCGCACCTTATGCCAGATCTACACTATAGCTGAAGGTTGGCTTCAGTTATGCAATTCCAGCTGCTTAAAAAATATAGCTGGAGTCGATGTTGGCATACCTTAATCTAAACTCTCATCTACTCCCTGTGAGGAGTAGGATTTCCAGTGTTGAAAGGAATGCTCTCAGAATTTTATTTAGCAGGTCTTTACTAAACCTGCTAAATCAAATTCCTGAAGATTGACTGATGCAGCATCGATCTTCTGGGAAGTGAAAATGTGGTCTTGGAGAATAACAGATTTATTAGGGCATAAGCTTTTGGGGGTAAAACTACCCTCAAAAGCTTATGCCCTAATAAATTTGTTAGTCTCCAAGGGTACGTCTACACTTGCTCCCTAGTTCGAGCAGACAGACCCTCCAGGATCCACATGCCTTTGCTCCTTCTGCAACCCATATGTCTGTGTAAGTGTGTGAGTTCTTGAGGGCAGGAATGAATGGGTGTGAATGAGTGAATGAATGGAAGGGTCTGAGCTTGCTTGCTTGTGCGTATGTGTGTGTGAGAGAGAGTTCTGTCTTCTTTAGTTTAAACCTTTGGTGCTGCTTTCTCCTCTTTAGTTTTACCTAGTGGAAATAAACCCATACTAGTGTAACCCTGGGTGGTCTCCAGTGAGAATATTTTTGGGCTAACATTAATAACTGAGAACAGAATGCACCGCTCCTACTTCATGTATTTTAACTATGAGTTTTCTGACTACAAATATAGATATGAGAGTTCATCTGTCTGTCTGTGCATTTACTTGTTCAAGCACTCCTTCTCAAAGATAAGAGCTAGAACTAGCAAATATGGTATGCAACTTCCTCTTCTCCTAACCTAAAGCAAAGTCAGGGTTTGCTTGCACCAAGAAAATGGGAAGTGCTAGGAAAAGTACTGTTTTCCATAACATGCAAAGGGAGAGGGAGGGAGATGAGGGAGGGACATGATACGACAGTGGCCACTGGGGGCAGTAAGCCTTCAGGGAAGAACTATTCTGAAAACTGTCCATGGAGGGCAGCCATACCACCAATGGAGTGGCAGCAGGGTTGGGGCTCTGCCATCTTGCCTGTCAGCCTACTAAGCAAGTAGCTCCCTGCCCTGAATCCTCTCCCCCCTTCCAACCTTTGGCCACGGTGCTGGAAGAAGGGAGGCCCCTGGTGGCTGTGGGGAGGGGCCTCTGGCAGCCACGGGGAGACTGGATAGAAAAAAAAAGCCTGTGCCAGATGGGACCTCTGCTCAGGCCCCAACCCTCACTCTCACTACCCCCATGCACCTGCACTCCCTTTCCTGCCCCCCGACACATCCTCAAGGCCTTGCCCTGACTCCTGCATCCCATACTCCACCAGACCCCTGCAATGAAGGACCTGGGTAATGCTGGGTACATCTTCTAGCAATTAATAAGTCTTGTAGTGTTGAAAATTATCTCAAAAGAGCCAAAACAAATATTTAAAAAGTAGCATGCAGTTTTTTTCTGGTGGAATAGTTCTTCTGAGATCATTCTGAAAAACTGCTTTTTGATTGCCTAGAGGTAGGATAGATATGACCATGATGCTGTCTGTGTAAGTTAACTCTATATTCTAATTCACCATGGACAATATTTTTAGGTCTGTACTAATACCCCTTTATTTGCTATTATAGATGATGCTTTGTTTGCTTGTACTCTGTATTCTGAGTTTTGTATTGTGTGTGTACAGAAAATATGTAGGTGGGAGGAACAACACACAGGATCACAACTGGATAAAGTACTTCTACAAGAGAAGTACTTGATGCCTGTCATTTACATTTTTCATTCTCACATTTTACAATTTAATCTAATCTGTTACAAAACCCACTATCCATTACTAAATTTTTGGAAGAACCATAAGAAAATCAAACATGGGGAAATACGTTTGTTTTCTTCTCCAGATAAAGCCTTTTGGATTTTGTCAACAAATATGCGATAATCTCCTTTTCACATTTTTGTTTGCATTCTGCTGTTAATTCTTTTATGCAAGGCATTTACTGTGTTTCTTTAATAGGTTATTTAAATATTCAAGTATAGCCTGATCCAAAGCCAAGGGAGCATTTCCATCAATTCCAGTGGGTTTTGGTTCAAGCCAATTATGTTCAATGGCTAATGGGCAGCTTCAATGCTAGTGACTATACTGTGAATTTTAAAGTTAATGTTGTATAGTTAGGGAGACACCATTCCCTCAAATATACATGGGGAAAATTGCATTTTAGAGTTGTTTGTACCTGAATTACTAGGACAACTACATATTAGTACACATACTTTCAGGACACTGTAATGACATCTATTGAGAAGCTCAAAGCATTTAATAGTACTCACAAAACTCAGATTATAGAATTTTCTGTATTATATTTAAAAAGAAATTATGCTGTCTTCACTATGACTCAACAGAAAGGAAACAGTTAGATGAGGTCTAACGACTAAAATGTCCTATGGTCAATTGTATCAAAAGCATCTGTGAAAGCTACCAGAGTCAAATGGCCAGTGCTGTTGAAAGGGAAAACTGTGGTATATCATTCAAGATACTAACAGAGAAGATTTGCAACTCCAAAAAAGGGCCAAAACCTAGAGTGCAATTCACCTGAAATATTACTGGAATTTTTAGGCACCTAAATTGAATAGCTAGTGTCATCTAAGTCACCTTCAATGAAGCAGTGTTCAAGAACATTCAATAGTTAGAGAACACTCATCAGTAAGTGACTGTTTCTTAAAGAAGGATGTACTCTGTTTCATTACAACTATGTATGTGCTTAGTAGAGAAAGTTGACATTTTCTAATGCAGTGTTTCTCAAAGGATGTGTCTAGACTACAGAGTTTGCTTGTTTGTTTGTTTGTTTGTTTGTTTCGAAAAAATGACCTTTTTTAAAAAAATGTCACCTGCGTCTAGATTGCTGTCGCGTTCTTTCAAAATTAAATTGAAAGAATGCAGCAGTTTTTTTGACGCGGAAAACCTCATTTTACGAGGAATAATGCCTTTTTTCAAAAGTGCTCTTTTGAAAAAAGGCGTTATTGAATGCAAACCATGCTTTTTTCAAAATAGAGCATCCAGACTACCTCGGTGCTCTCTTTTGAAAAAGCATCTCTCTTTTTTGAAAATACTGGTTGCTGTCTAGATGATCTCTTTCTAAAGAAGCTTTTTCAAAAGTTTCTTTCGAAAAAGCCTCTTTTGAAAGAGGCTTATAGTCTAGACGTAGCCCTAATGTTCCACAGTCCTGCTTTAGGAAAACTGCTAGTAGGCCTACACCACTTTGTTTATCTAAAGGGACCATAACCACAGAGCCTTGTGGTTCCCGTTGGCTCCAGTTCACCATCCAAGGGGAGCTGTGGGAAATGGTGAACCAGAGCCAATGGGAGCCATGAAGCTCTGTGATTATGGGCCCCTTAGGTAAAGAAAGTAGCAGTGACCCACTAGTGGCTTTCCCTAAGTGGGCTTCTGGAACACTTTGAGAGACATTGTTCTAATTAATTGGGGGAGTTTCTCTTAGAAACTTGAATTTCTCAAAAATAGTTTTTTTTTATTTTGATTACTTATTCATTGTTTTAATGAAAGCCAAAACAATTTATGGTGTACCTTTTGGGAGGCTAGTGATAGAAATGTAGCCGTGTTAGTCTGGTGTAGCTGAAACAAAAAACAGGACTATGTAGCACTTTAAAGACTAACAAGATGGTTTATTAGGTGATGAGCTTTCGTGGGCCAGACCCACTTCCTCAGATCAAATAGTGACAATCTTCTTCCACTATTTGATCTGAGGAAGTGGGTCTGGCCCACGAAAGCTCATCACCTAATAAACCATCTTGTTAGTCTTTAAAGTGCTACATAGTCCTGTTTTTTTTCTTTTGGGAGGCTGTTTATCTCTCCCAACCCACAGCTTTTCCTTTCTTCTTATACTTTTTGTTTTATATTTTTCCTATGGCAGAATGACTATTAATAGTAGCTCCATAACCACAACTAAATTCTGTTTGCTTCAAGCAAATGAGTCAAGTGTCAAACTACAGTGACCGAGAGCCAAGATATTCAGAAAGCCATGGAAACCGTCATTCTAAACCAAGTCAAATCCAACCATAGAGGAGGATAATCTCCCAAGACTCTCTGATTTACACAATGAAAAAAGGCCCTTAAACAGAGAAATCCTGGCTTCTATAGCAAAACCTACCATGATTTCAGTGGGGTTGGGATGTCTCCAAAGAGAACGCAGGCAAAGTTGAAATATCTTATTTCCGGAAAATGTAAGACTCATCACAATTATTAATTGAACAAACTTCTTATTAGCAAGGCACAAAGCAATAGGGCAAATTCTGTAGCACTAAGGAACAGGTAGACTTGGCAGTAGCATGAGCAGAGCTGGGCAACAGAGGCTAACGAGCAGACCACATGAGTGGCCTTCCTTTATCTCAGTGAGCCACAAGATTGTTGTAATGAAGACAGTGTCCTGTGACAAAGTAATTTTTCTAATCTGGCACTCCTGCACATTGGCCAAACACAGAAGCCTGATGAGCCACATATGACCCTCAGGCTATGTCTATACTATGAGTTTTTGTGGTAGAAAATATGTTAACGAGGGACTCATTATCATAATTTGAAATCTCATTTGCATATTTTCTGCCCATCGGTTTTTGCACCAAAACAAGCAATGTGGACATTTCCTTTTTGCACAAAAAAAACCCCTTTTTTGCACAAGATCCTTATGTCTCAAGAAAGGAGGTATACTGATACAAATGAGATCATGACTTATGCTAATGAGTCCCTCATTAGCATATTTCCTGCTGCAAAAACTCATAGTCACAGTCTGCAGGCCACCCACCACTGAGCTAGTATGATCTTGAGTCAGGTACAGCAAGGAACTGAAGTAAACAAATTCCCTACCACAACTAAAGTGACACTGTATTTTCCTAGCCACAACAGATTGCGCAGACTATTGACTATAGCCTGGCTGTATAAACCCCATGAGGATTTTGGAGCGGGGGGATGTAGAGTGGAGGAAACGAGAATGCTCGGTGACAGTGAGCTAAAAATTGTGCTTTGGAATAGTACGAATCTTTTGGGGATTTTTTTGGTTTTTGGGGGGTAGGGACATGGACAGGGACAGGCTTTGCTCCACCTCTCCTCAGGTTACCTGGAGGTGACTATGGAGCTCAGACCCCTGTGGGGTCAAATGACAAGTTTATTTTCAAGCTGTCAGCCTGGTCTGTTGGTGAAATAAAGTTCAGTCTCTCCCAGCCCAAACTTTCTTCCCAGTTGTCACTCACCCAGGAGGATCCTATCGTACAGCAGGATATCATAGGAAGTAGTATTTAACAGGAATGTAGTTACTCAGTTTGCATGTGCAAAATACTCATGTAGGCCAACTAATGTGGATTTTAGTGGACGCAGACTTTTGTTGATGGTTGAAAATTTGGTTCTTGAGGAATATTTATGTTAGCAGAATTAATTTAATGTGTTTATTTATAACACTGTAACATACCAAAAATAAAGGTAAAAGAGATTTTTTTTTAAATGGCATAGCTTCGTTTCCAAAGCAAACTACATTATGTTAGTTTTACCCTTTCCCCTCTGGCTAAAAAATTCCAATAAACTTCTGGAAACTGTGGAATTTGTCATTATTACAGAAAACATGTTAAAGAATAATAATAGTATTTCATACTCTATAATGCTTTCCATCTGAAGATCTCAAATTTCTTTACAAACATTAATGAATTAAGCCATACTTCACCTCTTGAACTTGGGAATGTATCTACTGTATGGAGGTGTGTGTGCTATAATGAAATGACTTACCTAATTTGCATAGCATATTGGTGATGAATCCACAAACAGAATCCAGCAATCTGGATGTCCAGTCCCATGGTTCAAATACTTCCACTGTGCTTTCTTCCAGGTTGGTAGGACAAACCTAGTAATGAGAAATCAATGCTAGTATACTTTTAAATCATACTTTTCAGTATTGACACTATAATTAAGGACTAAAACCATTCTGTGATCCGTAAACAGAGGGATTAAAATCTCATTTATTATGGAACAGCTTAAACAATGAATTTTGAAATTTGTGCACATTATCACAGATATGTTAGATAATAACATATTCTATTTATAATAAATTGAAGTAGGCCTTGTGTGTATTTGGCTGCTTAGTAAAGAGAAACAGTATTAACTTCAGGAAACTTCCAGAGCAGTTAGAAAATGCAAACCTCCTCCTAAATCTTCAGTCTGGCTATAAAAAATTAATAATTTATAAAAAGGCATTTTATTATAGGGCCTTCCCTTTTGTCCCTCAGGCTTTGTGCCAGTGTACACTATGAAGTAACGGTTGGAAATGACCTCCATTCCTTCGAATGAGTTGTTTCTTTAGTTTGGCTTAAAATTAATCATTTTTTAAAAAATGTAGTCTTATTTCTTGGTAAGCCCCAAATTTTACATTAGTGCCTTCTTGCCAATGTCTAAGATGACATCAGAGTTACTCTATGCAGTACACATTGAGACTGCAATACATTGCTATGATGATATATTAAACATTGACATAGAACCTGAATACATAATTGGCAATGACAAAAGAAAGCATGATTTAATATCTTTCATGTCACCCTCCCCACTCCAGTGGCTCAGGGTCATGCCTTCCCAGTCCATTCTCATTATTTCAACCTGAATATCCTGATGTACAGCGTGTATTTACAGGAACATACACGAGTTTGTTAGATGTGTTTTACATATTATACAACACTCAAGAGATTTACAGTATAACATATTTTGACAAAAAGTAGCTTATAAAAATGGAAAAAGTTATTTTCCTCTTACGTCCCATAGCTAGAACAATGTTTAGTTAAATATTAGGTTAAACATGTGCTTATATTAGGTACCAGAAAAGCTTAAAACATGCTGTCATCTCCAAAAGCTGTACAATTAACCCATACTTGACTTGTTAAATTATGTTTGTTTCAGTTTGTTTTAGGAATAATAGTGTGTTTAAATTAACAGCTAATCCTTTGAATATAAACTGTCCTTCACATTTCTTACATAATTTGCAGAATCAGCTCTATCGATGTCTTTTTGGCACTTATTTCTTATAATAATCAGCAAAAATATTTTGTGTCAAACAAAGACAGAAAGTAACAGACTCTACAGTTACTTTGTCTTCATAGTCACTATTCCCTGCAAGGATCTTGCAATGTTTCCCTGTCTAGTTCAAGGTCAGGTATCTTCCCAGCTGCCAAACTCTTTTCTAATACTATTTATCACCAGCACTAAGGAAATCTGCCATTTCTAATAGGTCACCCTGAAAAGTTAAAAGGCCAACTTGAAAGTACTTATCTCCTCTCTACTTCAATGCGAATTGAATGTGCTAATACTCTGAGGTATTTCTCCATATTTCCTTACAATATACACTGCTCACTGATCTAGTACTTCGGATGTGGAAATAATACATTTGATTTCTCCAATCAAGAAGTTCTCAAATGAACTCAAAATACTCTCCAACTAATCATTTCAGGTATTTCATTCTCACATTTTTATTGTGTGTTCTGACCCTTTATACCTTGATGATCCTCTACATATCCCAATATTCCTTCTATTCCTCTTCCCATTCAAATCTCTATATTTTAAAACAGAATGCTCCCCATTGCACTTTCAGCAAGTATCTCCATTACTATATTTAATTATATAAACACATTCACACTTATACTGATAGTATATAAACTATAAGTTGTAAGTCCACCCACTAGATTTTCTGCCTTTTGCCATCCTGGTTTTATTAGGAAAATCTGTACAAATTCAGTGGTGTGTCTGGTACAGAATCTAAATTCTGATTAGCCAATGGAATTTTGCATTTCCATTAACACTCGAGCGCAGTGTCCCTGAGATTTATATCCCTAGAATCTCTCTATTGATTTATAACCCGGTAATCCTTTTATCCCCATTTATATGCAGCATAACTTGACGTAAGTGCTAGAATGTCTCCACTAATTGAATTCAGGAGTGTTAGACGCAGAAACTGGACTGAAAACTTTTAGGCCACACTGTAAATATGTTTTCTACTGAGAGGCAAAAAACCCAGCAACTGTTGATGTTGGCTTTGAAAATGTATATTATAATGGAGTTTAAAATGTCTCCTATTATTTAGCATTCTGGAGCTATCAGTGTCACAGAGTCCTCTTTTGCACTTTCTTAGCTGTCTGTGACTTTAACATTTTAGTGACCATTCTATGATGTGGGATTTTCATGAACATGTATAGTTTGATTTGGTACCTATTGTATGTGCTAAGTGTTGCTTTGTAAGCAGTTTTATAAGGGGGGAGGGGTGGAAGCAAGTGCCCAGTGGCCATAACCTGAGGAGGGGAAGTAGCATCTCAAAATACTTGAAGACTGGGGGCGGAAGGGAATGATACAGTGGGTGGGAATTTGTTTTTTTTATTCCCCCCAAAAGTGCAGATTTGGTCTAACTGATATTCAGTCTCCTCCCCCTTATTGAGTGGTCACTACCATCACCCAGCACCCAAAGACTAAACACGATGATAGGAATATTACAGCCCACGGGATAACAATCTTTATGTCCCATAGACAGAGAATAGGAAAGATCAACGTGAAACAGCACTTGAGGCCCTGGAAATGGAAGGGAAAGAATTAAATGAGGATATATCCAGATAAACCTGGCATATAACTCACACAGAAGAGAAAGGCAAAGATCCCCAAGGTCATAGTCAATCTGACCTGGGGGAAAATTGTTTCCTTTAACCCACATCTGGTTATCAGTTATACTTGAGCATGTGGGCAAGAACCAAATAGCCAAGCAACTGAAAGAGGGTATGTCTACACTACCCCCCTAGTTCGAACTAGGGGGGGTAATGTAGTCATACGGAGTTGCAAATGAAGCCGGGATTTGAATTTCCCGGGCTTCATTTGCATGAAGCCGGCCGGCGCCATTTTTAAATGCCGGCTAGTTCAGACTGCGGCTACACGTGGCACGAACTAGCTAGTTCGGATTAGGCTTCCTATCCGAACTAGCTGTACGCCTCTTAATTAGAAATTGGGAGTGTCTACACAGCACTTATTTTGAAATAGAGCAATCTTCCTGTGACTTCCCTTATGTCTTGTACAATGAGAATTATAGGACTCAGAGTAAGAAGTCCTCCAGTTTGACAGTATTTCAACATTATTTCTAAATAACTGCATGCTCTGTAGACGCGGACTAAATTATTTCAAAATACCTAGCGTGTAGACATTTCAAAATGTTGCTGTGTAGACGTACCCTCAGAGTCCTGCCTCTCATCATCTAGTGCTCCATATTGAGCTATGGCCATCCCCTGCAGTTTCAGAGGAAGGAGATTTTTAAAATGTCATTGTAAGTACCTTTGAAAATCTTACTTGTGAACACTCAAATCCCATTAAGAATATTCAAAATTGAGCATCCAGGTTCCATAAACAGTTCCTGTGAACTGTTCTTTTGATACAAACTGTATCCAATCCTATCATTCTACCCACATGAGGTGTTTAAAAAGCTCCTACTATCATTACATCAAATTAGAAAGGACAAACACCCAGAAACAAAACATTTTTTTCCTGTTTGGTTCTATCCTTCTGTTCCAAATGATGCAATATTAACCTTACAAGAATTGTACTGAAAAAGTGTGTACTGCCTTAGTCCCTGCACTGTTAATTCTAATTATGCAACCAGTAATTTACTAGATTCAGCAACTTTATGTTATTACTACTCCTTCATCATAGAAATAGAAAAAAAATGGAAAACTGTGCTTATAAGAAGATCTTTGTGGCTTTTATGGTGGTCTCTAAAACAGCAGTTCACCAATAGCCTCCCCTTCAGTAACCCTCATGTCCAGAGAGGAATGGGAAAGCCCCATGTTGCACTTAAATCAAATGTGTGGTACAGCAAATACAGTCACTATTAAAATATATTTATTATTCATTATTAGTAAATTGCCTAGAAGTGGAGTACAAGAGAGGAGCAAACTTGCAGTTTTTGTTGACTCATTAGAATTCTGTAGTGTTACCCTGCAAAACCCAAAATTGTATTTATAGTATTAATTTTAAAGCTCTATTTGAGCAATTAGTGTATTAAAAGATATAGAACAAAGGTAAATCTAAAAGCACCCTGAAAACCTGCCTAGTGAACACACTACCATATATCTTGAGACTTAATGTGCCATTGGGAGAGAACCTGATTTAACTCTGAAATTCACAGGTGAGACACTGGAAGATAATATGTGCCACTACTGTAGATGTGTTAATAAATTATAATTCTGTATGCTGTATGCATTCCAATTGCCTTGTTAGTAAATATTTAACACATTGAAGTCTGCCAGAAAATCAGATGAAATGAAACCAATTTAAGTCCTTAATTTGTATTATGTTATGCAATACTACATCGTGTTGCACCCATAAAAATAAGGAATCAATGTTTGCTAGTATAGCTCTCTGTCGTTTTTCACCAGTTTGCTAATATGTTGCTAGCTTTAGGGAACTGATTATAGGGCAGCTCTCTATCACTTGGATATAGTGCGCTGTAGAGTTAGGTTTCAAAAAAATTAATAATTATTGTAAATAAATTAATATATCAAAAATCCAGTATCAGAAAAAAATCAGAGATCTATATTTAAGCATTCAATATACATGTGCTGATCCTCTAAACCAGTGGTCCCCAACCTTTTGGGGCTGCTGGGCGCCCAGGGGCGGGGCCACTCACACGGTGGGCACCCAGGGGCGGGGCCGTGCACGCACCCGGGGGTGGGGCCAACCATACACCGCGTGCCCAGTGCCGGCGCCACCCATGCGCCGCACTCCCAGGGCCAGCGCCACTCCTGTGCCACACGCCCAGGGGTGGGGCTGCCCATACACCACGCGCCCGAGGTCAGAACAGCCCATGCGCTGCATGCCCGGGGCCGGTGTCACTCCTGTGCCATGCGCCCAGGAGCAGGCAGCGCCCAGGAGCAGGCAGCGCCCATATGCCGCACACCTGGGGCCGGCGCCGCTCCTGTGCCATTTGCTCAGGGGTGGGGATGCTCATACGCTGCGCACCCAGGGCCGGCACAGCCCGTTCACCGTGCGCCCAGGGCAGGACCACCCCTGTGCTTCGTGCCCGGGGCCGGCACCACGCATATGCCATGTGCACGGGGTCAGCACAAGCCCTTGCACTATGAACCCGGGGGCGGGGCTGCCCATAAGCTGCACGCCCAGGGGCCGACACCACCCATGTGCCAGGAGCCCAGAGGTGGGGCTGGCCCCGATCACTCGGCGGGTGCACAGAAATGGCCCGGTGGGCGCCATGGCACCCGCGGGCACCGCGTTGGGGACCACTGCTCTAAACACACCTAACTCTGAGCACACAAGTAGCCCTCTTAAAGTCAACTCACAGACATAAACTTAAGCATGTGCATGATTGTTTGCAGTATTAGAAACTTACCAGAGACAAAAAATCAGACCAAAAATCAAACCAAAAAACCTTTCGAGTCTGGAAACAAATACAGAAGTATTTCAGTGAACCTGCAAGAAGGGAGTTTCATAGAAGGCCTTCCGCTAGTGCTGGTTGAAAACTGACAGCCCAACCAACAAAGTAAACAACAATATTCATGAATCTTTTCACTGTGAAGTTTTCAAACATTAGATTTAGAAGATTTCTGTAATCTTTCCAACAGGGAAAAAAAAGGAAAAAGACGTGTTACTCCTGTGTTAATGTGATGTCAGTTGCGTGTCTCAGTAAGGAATGAAATGAAGGGAAAGCCGATCAGAAACCACAACAGCATAGCTAGTGGCTCCAAGGCAATGTGAGTCCAGGTGGACCAAACTGCCAAGGAGGAGAAGTAGAAGGCTGTATCTACCACTTAGCAGTCAGTACGCACAAGGAACCTGAAGCAAATATTAGATCTGAGGGTACAAGATTTAACCTAAGGAGAGAGGGCCCTGACTTACTGTAGGAGAAGAGGGAGTAAAAAGACTTACATGTTAATTATTTGTGAGCACTTCCGGGGAGCCTGGGCTTTGATTCACTTTGTTAGGTCTGGAACTAGAAGAGTGACTAGAGCAATCATCCACATTGTATTTTTTTTCTGGTTCTGAAAAAGGGCCCAACCCAGAAGGGGAACCATCCTCTTACCATAGTTCATTTATTATACAAAATATTTTTTTTTCTTTTCTGTGTTTTTGAGTGAGGCTTTAGAGAGGGAGTTCTCCAGGTAGAGGAGAAGCACATACAGGACTCTTGAGGGAAATGTGTGTTGTGTTTGGAGCTTTCTTGCTGTGTGCTGACCTTGTGTTTGTGAGTGAGGGTTAGTGTGTGTTCTTTTTGTTTGTTTGTTTTTCTTTTTTTCCACTGTGTTTGTGAGTGAGGCTTTTTTTTCCCCACTTTCCCTTTGCCCTCCCCTTCCCCTTCATGGAGTGTGTGCTGTGATTGGCAGATGGAAACTGTTGGCTTCTAATTAAAGTTTGAATTCTAGAAGCCTCTGCTGATTGGCTGAGCCTTGGTAGGGGGAGGGATTCCCAGGCACTCCAGGGCTTTATAAAGCAGTGGGCAAGCGACCAAGGAACAGGTAAGTGCTAACAGGGAGTTTAGAGAGGGAGTTGGGAAGGAGGCGAGGTTCTCTTGCCTTTCTTTTTAAATCCCTTCTCCAGGACAGCAGCGATGGATGGTGATAGGTCTGCTGTTGTTACCTGTATGGAGTGTGACTTGTTTGTCTTCCTCCCAGAAGAAAGAACGGATTTCATCTGCACTAAGTGCAAGCTGGTCGCCATTTTGGAAGAAAAAATTAGAGGACTGGAGGCCCAAGTTTCGACCCTATGCTGGATCAGAGCGGTTGAAGACTTCCTTGATAGAAGGCAGCATTTCATCCTTCAAGCATGGCAGGAGGAAGAGCCAGAGAGGGCAGTACGGGACCAGGAAGAGAACTGACAGCATGTAACTTCTAGAAGGGGAAAAAGGCCAGCATGGGAATCCCCCAAAGCTATAGAGGTAAGTAATCACTTTCAGGCTCTCTCCACAGGCTCTGCAGTGCTGAATGCTTTGGAAGGGACCTCACAAGGAAGAAACCGGAAAGGAACAGCATCTACTGGAAGGCATGGAATGCATACACCTAGGGATGGGAGGTTCCACGGCTACCACCCCCAAAAGAAAATGACGGGTGGTGGTGGTCAGGGACTCCCTCCTAAGAGGGACTGAGCCATCCATCTTCTGTCCGGACCTGGAATCTCGAGAGGTGTGCTGCTTACCGGGAGTTTGCATTCCGGATGTCACTGAGAGGCTTACTAAATGGATCAAACCTTCGGATTGCTACCCCTTCCTGCTTCTCCGTGTGGGAACTAATGATATGGCCAAGAATGAACTTGAGTGGGTTACTGTGGATTATGTAGCACTGGGAAGAAGGATCCAAGAATTCGGAGTGCAAGTGGTGTTCTCGTCCATCCTCCCTGTTGAAGGGAAAGGACTGGTCAGGAATTGTCGAATTGAGGACGTAAATGAGTGGGTGCGCAGATGGTGTCACAGAGAGGGCTTTGGTTTCTTTGACCATGGGACTCTGTTCCGGGCACAAAGATTGTTGGGAAGAGATAGGATCCACCTAACGAAGAGAGGAGGGAGCATCTTCGCAGGCAGGCTTGCAAACCTAGTGAGGAGGGCTTTAAACTAGGTTCGTTGGGGGACGGTGACCAAAACCCTGAGGTGAGTGGGGAAAGTCAGATACCGGGAAGAAATTCAGAGAGCAACGAGCAAGAAAGGAGGTCCCCTGATTCAAATGGAGAAGATAGGGTGATCAACTGGTTACCTGAGGTGTTTAACTAATGCAAGAAGCCTGGGCAACAAACAGGAACAACTGGAGGCCCTGGCCCAGTCCAAGAAATATGATTTAATTGGGATAACAGAGACATGGCGGGATGACTCGCATAACTGGAGCGCTGTCATGGAAGGGTATAGACTGTTCAGGAAGAACAGGCAGGGGAGAAAAGGAAGAGGAGTTGTACTATATGTAAGAGAGCACTACGATTGCTCTGAACTCCAGTATAAAGAGGGAGAAAAACCTGTAGAGAGTCTATGGGTTAAGTTTAATGGCGCAAACAACAGCAGGTATGTTGTGGTTGGTGTCTGCTACAGGCCACCGAATCAGGTGGATGAGGTAGATGAGGCTTTTTTCAGACAACTGAGAGAAGCTTCCAGATTGCAGGCCCTGGTTCTCGTGGGGGCCCTGACATCTGTTGGGAAACCAATACAGCACTACACAGGCAATCCAGGAAGTTTTTGGAGAATGCTGGGGATAACTTCTTGGTACAATTGCTGAAGGATCCGACCAGGGACCATGCACAGCTTGACCTTCTGCTCACAAACAGGGAGGAACTAATAGGGCAAGTAGAGGTGGGTGACAACCTGGGAAGCAGTGATCATGAGATGGTAGATTTCAGGATCCTGACCAAAGGAAGAAAAGAGAGTATTAAAATACACACCTTGGACTTCAGAAAAGCAGATTTTGACTCCCTCAGAGACCTGATGGGCAGAATCCCCTGGGATGCTAACATGAAGGGAAAAGGAGTCCAGGAGAGCTGGCAGTATTTTAAAGAAGCCTTATTGAAGGCACAGAAAGAAACCATCCCGATGCATAGCAAGAGAGGCAAACATGGTAGGAGACTGGATTGGCTTACAGGGGAAATCCTTAGTGAACTTAAGCACAAAAAGGAAGATTAGAAAAAGTGGAAACTTGGACAAATGACCAGGGAGGGGTTTAAATGTCTAGCTCGGGAATGCTGGGAGGTTATCAGGAAGGCAAAAGCACAAATGGAATTGCGACTGGCTAAGAATGTGAAGGATAACAAGAAAGATTTCTACATGCATTTTAACAAGAAGAAGGTGATCAGAGAGGGAGTGGGGCCCCTACTGAATGAAGGAGGTAACCTAGTGACAGATGATGTGGGGAAAGCTGAAGTAGTCAATGCTTTCTTTGCCTCTGTATTCACGGACAAGGTAGGCTCCCAGACTAATGCGCTAAGTGATGCAAGATTGGGTGAAGATGGACAGCCCTTGGTGGGTAAAGAACAGATTAGGAACTATTTAGAAAAGCTAAACATACACAAATCCATTGGGCCGGACATAATGCATCTGAGGATACTGAGGAGGTTGGCAAACGTCATTGAGGAGCCTTTGGCCATTATCTTTGAAAAGTCCTGGAGGTTGGGAGAGATCCCAGATGACTGGAAAAAGGCAAATATAGTGCCCATCTTCAAAAAAGGGAAGGAGAACTATAGGCTGGTCAGTCTTACCTCGGTTCCTGGAAAAATCATGGAAGGGATCCTTAAGGAATCCATTTTGAGGCACTTGGAAGAGAGTGATTACAAATAGTCAGCATGGATTCACAAAGGGAAAGTCATGCCTGACCAATCTGATTGGCTTTGATGATGAGGTAACTGGCTCTGTGGATGTGGGAAAGTCAGTGGATGTGATATACCTTGACTTTAGCAAGGCTTTTGATATGGTTTTCCACAATATTCTTGCCAGCAAGTTAAGGGAATGTGGATGGGATACATGGACAGTAAGATGGATAGAAAGATGGCTAGAAGGCCGGGCCCAACAGGTAGTGATCAATGGCTCGATGTCAGGATGGCGGTTGGTTTCTAGCGGAGTGCCCAAGGTTCAGTTCTAGGACTGGTTTTGTTCAATATCTTTATTAATGACCTGGATGAAGGGATAGATTGCACCCTCAGCAAGTTTGCAGATGACACTAAGCTAGGGGGAGAGGTAGATATGCTGGAGGGCAGAGATAGGGTCCAGAGCGACGTAGACAAATTGGAAGATTGGGCCACAAGAAATCTGATGAGGTTCAACAAGGACAAGTGCAGAGTCCTGCACTTGGGATAGAAGAATCCCAAGCATAGTTACAGGCTGGGGACCAATCAGTTAAATAGTAGTTCTGCAGAAAAGGACCTGAGGGTTAGAGTGGATGAGAAGCTGGATATGAGTCAACAGTGTGCCCTTGTAGCCAAGAAGGCTAATGGCATATTAGGTTGCATTAAGAGGAGCATTGCCAGCAGCTCCAGATATGTCATTATTCCCCTTTATTCGGCTTTGGTGAGGCCACATCTGGAGTATTGTTTCCAGTTCTGCCCCTCCCCCACTACGAAAAGGTTGTGGACGCATTGGAGAGGGTCCAGCGGAGGGCAACCAAAATGATTAGGGGGCTGGAGCATATGACTTATGAGGAGAGGCTGAGGGACTTGGGTCTGTTTAGTCTGCAGAAGCGAAGAGTGAGGGGGGCTTTGATAGCAGCCTTCAACTTCCTGAAGGGAGGTTCCAAAGAGGATGGAGAGAGGCTGTTCTCAGTAGTGACAGATGGCAGAACAAGGAGCAATCGTCTCAAGTTGTGATGGGAGAGGTCCAGGTTGGATATTAGGAAAAACTATTTCACTAGGAGGGTAGTGAAGCACTGGAATGGGTTACCTAGGGAAGTAGTGGAGTCTCCATCCCTAGAGGTGTTTAAGTCTCAGCTTGACAAAGCCCTGGACGGGTTGATTTAGTTGGGATTGGTCCTGTCTAGAGCAGGGGGCTAGAGTTGATGACCACCTGAGGTCTCTTCCAGCTCTATGGTTCTATGGATGTCTGGTGAAAAACTGTCATGTCATATCTTATAGTACAAATAAAATATTTCTGTGCATAACTTGACTAGTGCAGGGCGGGTTACTCAGCTCATTGTTTCCACAGTAACAATTTCCAATGCGTTTCTATGAATACTTTTGCATTTGCCATCTTGTACAACATGCAAACTGTATATTCAATTTGTAGGGAAAATATTCAGGTGTAAAACTAGATAATCTGTATCCCTTTGGAATCAAAAGTCATTTGCCAAAATATTTTAACACATGAAATTGCTTCTTGAGAGATGTTTGCTATGATAAAATGACAGAAAACTACATTTCCATTATAATTATAACTGACTGGTGGTGCTAAGTTTTTATAATTTAAAGGTATTCTGAAATCTGACAGCTCTTCCATGTTGAATTATGCATCTCTGGCTCTTAAATAGTTCTGCTGGCATGAGACAGCTGAGATGAAGTTGTCTTTCTAAAATAATTGCTCCATGGAGCATCCATTATACCTTCAGAAAAAATGTATTACTTGACTTCTACAAATTATAGACTAGCCTATAATGGGTATTTTTGACAGCTATTAGCTTTTCAAAAAAATCTGAACAGTAAAATGAGTATTGATATCACTCTGCTGTGTCTTGCATGTTAATACCAACCTTTTCTGTACTTTTCTTCCAAAGAATGGTGTAATCGTTAATTACAATAATATTGATGTAATTGCACTCGTCCTAAAAAATTACAGTATTGGCAAAATGTGAGTTATATTCTGCTGTAATGCTTACTTCATATTTCTACTACCTGAAAAAATAAATAAATAAAAATCCATATTTAAGGATAAAAATCTTGGGGCATATTTTGCCATTGTCACTTTTAAAGCACAGCTTGTCATTGGCTTCAATGGAGAGTTAGGCTTAAAAATCAGTAGAAGGAAAGATCCTAGTCCTATGCCTTTCCATTTATCTTACATTTTTTTCATTGTTGATAATAATAAGGGCCTATTGCTGAAAAATTCACTTATGTAAATGGAATTGTCTTCAAATCATCGCTGTTAGTTGGATAAACTTACTGACCTTTTTGTAACGACTTCAGAATCAGATCCTAGTATTGTTGTGAATGTTCTTTGAAGGATTTATGTTGAGAATAATCTCTTAAAATGTTTGATATGATGATATGAACAAGAGAAGAAGCACAGTGTATATGTTCAGGTACTTGTACAAAGATTTCATTACTTGCTTATGCTGAATCACCATAGATGTACATAATTGTTTATATGCATACACACATGCACACACAAAGAAACATACACACACAAAGGCTTATATTGAACAGATATGTAAAATGTGTCATTTTATGCATATTAAATTGTCTAGATTATTTTTATAGAGGTCTAGAGCCTGAAGCTGAAGAGGAACGTAATTAAGGAGTTGCCATAATAGTTCACATAGTGTGCCAGGTCCAGTTTTTTGTTGTCAGCTATGTCTTTCCTTCAAGGGGAGATGTAAAATTCCCATAATAGACAATTATACTTCCTCATACCCAAGAAATGGCAGCAGTAGGGAGTGTCTGTCTAAATCCTGGTAGTTATGAAAGAAGCTTAAGACTTTATGTCAATTATATATATTTACCATATATAAAATATAATGTTATAGCTATAATGCATAATTAGGGCTCTACCAAATTCATAGCTATATACAGAGTTCATGGTAGAGGCTTGTGATTCTCAAACTGAAGATAATGACCTGAAAGGGAGCTGCAAGGGGGAGTCATGATATTGCCAGACTTACTTCTGCACTGCCTCAGAGCTGGGTTGCCAGAGACCAACGGCTGTTAAGCAGGTGTTTAGCTCTGAAAGCAGCTTCCTGCCACCAGTAGCACAGAAGGAGGGATGGTATAGTATGGTGTTGCCATACTTACTTCTGTGCTGTTGCCTTCAGAGCTGGAGAGTGGTGACTGTTATACGAAGGCCAGCTCGGCAGGCAGAAACACAGAGATAAAGGTGGCAATCCCATACCATGCCATCCTTACTTCTGTGCTGCTGCTGCTGGTGGTCCTACCTTCAGAGATGGGCTATTAGTCAGGAGCAACCACTCTTCTGCTGCCATGCTTGGTACAAAAGTAAGGGTAGCAGTACCACAACCTTATCCACCCCTCAAAACCTTGTGACAGGCTCCCCTCCCAAGAACCCATGTGTGGGTCAAGACTTCTGCCATTACAGCACCGTGGCATTTCAGATTCAAATAGTTGAAACCATGACTTTTATGATTTTTGAAATTCTATGTCTGTCAAATTGACCAGAATGGACCATGAATTTGGTGGAGTCCTATATATATATAAAACTAACTATAATTTTCAGACTGTCTTAAAATCATTTGTTGAATATTATTAATCTAGGGCAAAATTCAAATGGACAATACAATACTCTCTACAAACCTGTAGCGCCAGAGTAAACAGGCTGTTTACTCTGACCCTATGCCACCATGGGTCTTCTCCACTCAAGTCAGTGCAGACAATCCAAGATTTTTTTCCTTTAAAAAAAATAAGGAAGAAGGTGCAACCTCCATTTCACCAAGCCATATGGTTGTTATACAGTTGTAAAAGAAACAGGTGCTAGGACCATTAAAACAAGTTATACTCACAAGTTGATATTTGTTAATTCATGTGTTAATTAATTCTTAATACTAAATCAGTTATGTAGAACAAACCCCCTAAGTTCCATCAAACTTAATTTACTAAGATAAGCAATGTAAAACAAACTATATATAAAAGCATGATATATTCTATATCACAGACACCCTACAGAGTCAGCATTATCAGTAATATGGGCTAATTTAGAAGCCATTAAAGACTTATTCATCACCAAACTGTTCCATTGATACTTTCCAGTAATTTCTTCTCTAGAGCATCACCCCATTATCATATAGTATGTATCAACAGAAATTCAAGCTTTACTCATAACTGTTGGAAAAATGAATCTTGCAACTTTTGTATATTTTGTATTTTTCATTGTGTACCTTTATACATTTCTTGAATACCGTTTTATAATATTTTGAGGCATTAATATGTTTGTTGCCTACAATTTATTGTACTTTCTTCTTCTCCTTACCCCTCCCCCCATTCCCGCCCATAGCTCTTACATTAGCATTTGAAGATAAAATCGCAAGCCATGTTGTTCATTTCAGTGGGCATTTGCTTGATGAAGGACAGAAAAAAAACTTGAGTTCAGAATTTAATTCCATTTGAGGAGTAGAACATGAAATTCTGTGAGTATATGCAATGCACTGTGTAGGGTTCTACTCCTCCACCACAGGAATTTGGTGGGAAATTGGAATTTATCCAATTATAATATCATGAGCATCACATTGTGTTTGAACCTGTGATAAATAAATAGATGTGGGTTGTTGTTTTCAAGTTCAGTTCCTGACAGAGAAATATCTACATCACACAAGCACAATTAACATTTCAGAGGAAGTCTTACTAGAGATGACATACAGGATCATACAAGATACAAGATGATGAAAAGCCAGGCCTTTGATGTCTCTGAATTAGTATTGATATTTTGGTTCCAGTATTCACTGTGGGTACATCTACACAGCAGGGCTAAAGTTGAATTAAGCTACACAACTTCAGCTACATCGGTTGCGTATCTGAAGTCGAAATAGCTTAATTCAGCTTTTGGTGCTATCTACACAGCAGGAAGTCAAAGAAAGAACATTCTTCCTTCAACTTCCCTTACTCCTTGTGCAATGAGGGTTACTATTAGTCGGAGTAAGAAGTCGTCCAGCTCAACATTATTTCGAAATAAAGGCTTGTAGTGTAAAAATGCATTATGTTATTTCGGAATAACATCAGTTAATCCAAAATAACGCTGCTGTGTAGATGTACCCCATAAGTCTTTTGAAGAAAAAAAAGCATCCAAACATTTAGTACTATTTAGTTTAGGTGTGTGACAAGGGGATTTTATTATAGGAAGTAGTTGATTAAATGTCTTAAATCACAGAATAGTTGTAATGGGATGTAGATTATATATAACATTTGAAGTTATACATGCACATTAATGTTTTATTTTAAAAGTAAGCAAAGAAACATCTGAGAAAGTTGGAGAAAAGTTAGCATTATTAAAATGGGTGAATCAATTTAGTCTTTCGTACGGTTTGTCAGATTTATAAAATATTATATTTCTTTTCAGATAGAGTTACATACTGTGTAGCTCAAAGATAATCCCTATGGTCTTGGCATATGTTACTTAATTGTCTCAGAAGGAAATACCATAAATACCATGCTGTCATCTCCCATGGGCATTTGCTCATCTGTCACAGTGGGAGCTCCAGACTGGGTGAGGTGCTCTAAGACATTTCTTAAGCTATGTAAATCACAGCCATTTCTCCTTCCTACTTCCCAAATGGTCAATTATGTATAAACATGTGTTAATAAAAATTTGCTGCTTTGCCTCTAAGGTACACACCCATAAAGCTATGAGTATGATAAACTATAAATGTCATTATTATGTGAATCAACCTATGACATAAATTACTGTTTAAAATGTTTCTATAGACATGGAAATCTGAGGCATTCAGAAAAGGCCAATGGGGGGAAAAAACCTAAAACATATTGTGTACATGATAAAATTCACTAAAGAAACAAGGCAAGTTTCTGCATTTTCTCCATTGCCTTTTTAATCACATATTTGTGTCTGCCTATTGTGAGCAAAGAAATGAAAAGGATTATGTTGAAAATATACAAAAGCCCATTTCATATGTTTGCTGCTTAATGATCTCTGCACAGGTTCAGTGGCCATATGTGTTGGAAACCAGCCAAATTCAAAGGGATATAGATTACAAACAACTAAGGAGCTGATAATACAGACACAGAAGGTTTTCTGTTAGTAGGTAAAGCAAAGGCAGTTACAAAGCAAAATGGAATCAAACTATACAATAAAACTAACAGGATTAATGAGTGACTTTCAGGGGATCCCTAGCCTGTATAAGGAAGAATCCATACTGTGGCAAATCATGTTACTGGTATATTTGCTATACTTAAATCATCTGAGGGCTATTTAAGATCAAATTGCAGAGGGTTTTGTGTCCTGCTTTGACTAAAGGCAGTACTGTTTGAGATACCAATGTAATTGGGCTAGCCAGAGTCTTATGATGAGCCCACAAAACACTGAGTTGGAGACAAGAACTCAGAGTAAGAAATGGGGAAATAATTTGATTCCACACATGCAAAAGGTAAACATTGGTCTGAAAAGTACTTATATAAGCTTGGGATGGCAGTCATCCATAGGAAAGATTACTTAGTTGTACCTAGATGTGGGGGAATGAACTGAAATAGACGCAGAATTCACATTTTTCTCTTATTGCAACTAAACAATGGAATTCATTAAATACTATGCATCTAAGGGCATTTTTCCTAATCTAAAAAATCAACAGCATTTATTTACAGTCATTATTCATAGCAATAGACAAGTGGCAGTGCCTCATGCATGTGCACCACAACATGTAGAAATAAATGTAATGGACATATATGGCCTCACGCTTGGGACAGATCCTTAAAGATATTTTGGTACATAACTCTTATTAATGTATTTTTTTCAGTCTAATTTCAAGATTTCTTCCACTGTGTATAATTTCTAGTCACTTAAAAATGTGCAATATGCATCATGTACATATGCCTAAATTCTGAGAAGAAATATAGGTCCTGACTCTCTGATCCAGTCAAATGGTGTCTGATGTGGTACTCATGTGCAAGCAAAGGTGGGAACTTGACATTCTCCCAGATCTGGGCCTGTCCAGTCTCTTAAAAAGGTTATTGCATGAATTGGGGAGGGAGTAGTGTAGGAACAGCCCTTCACCATCAAGTAGTTCCTCTCACAAGGAAATCATTAGAGAAATGAAACAGTCTGCTTTGTCTACTTTGAACCAGCTTCTTGGTGAAAGGTGACAATCACTAGAGTCACTCATAACCTATTATGATATACACCTGAGTTTCTCTGTCTCCCAGTGAAAACCCTGAGACTGCAGCATAGGATTGTGTTTGTGATCTGCTTGAGAGCCAAGCACTCCTGCAGGAGACCTCTGCAACTTCTTTTATGCTGTTG
Organism: Pelodiscus sinensis; assembly: GCF_049634645.1. Taxonomy (NCBI): domain Eukaryota; kingdom Metazoa; phylum Chordata; order Testudines; family Trionychidae; genus Pelodiscus; species Pelodiscus sinensis. Next base: position 24,590,385 of record NC_134717.1, on the reverse strand, counting down.
CATCTTACAGATGTGGCATTAGAGGAAGAAATGGCCATGGTGGGAATGTTGTAAGGACATGATTAGTAGTTCCACATTTAGGGTAACAGATTCATGAGTCTGAAAGCTTGAGTAGGCCCCCATCTGTTGCTTCCTCCAGAACAAAGGAGGATGCAAGCTAATGAACTTTTGTGAATGATTATTCAAACTTTTAAACCCATGCCTTTTACAAGGGTTTCACTAAGGACATATTCTATTTACTAGAGCTATTCATTGTTGCTCCATATTAATTTTCACTTGTATATTCTGGAGATTGTTGAACACAAACATCCTTCAGAAAGTACTCCCACTTGTGGGGAAAATACCTTATTTTAGCTCACGGTGATTAGTACAAACATGGGTAGAAAGGGTAGCCCTGCTGGAGGAGTTCCATATCTGATGCCGTGATTATTGGTCAAATACATGACCTAATTTATTATGTATTTCCATTTTGTTCTTTTCCTCTGAAAATTGTAGGGTGATATCATATCATAGAATACTAGGACTGGAAGGGACTTCAAAGAGGTCATCAAGTCCAGTCCCATGCCCTCATGACAGGACCAAATACTGTCTAGACCGTGGTCCCCAACCCGGTGCCCGTGGGCGCCATGGCGCCCACCGGGCCCTTTACATGCACCCGCGGAGCAATCTGGGCTGGCCCCGCCCCCGGGCGTGCGGCAAGTGCCAGCCCTGGGCATATGGCCGGCCCCAGCCCCGACCCCCGGCCCCCACGCGTGCCCTTGCCGGCCCTGGCACCGGCCTTGGCCCCACCCCCGGGGGTGCTGCGCCAGCCCTGTCCCGGGCCCCAGCCCTCATGTGTGCCCTTGCCGGCCCTGGCGCCGGCCTTGGCCCTGCCCCCAGGGCGCTGCGCCAGCCCCGGCCCCCACGCATGCCCTTGCTGGCCCTGGCGCCAGCCTTGGCCCCGCCCCCGGGGGCGCTGCACCAGCCCCAGCCCCGGGGGTGCCGCGCGAAACCTGGGCAGCCCCTGCCTGGGATCGCAGCACATGCCGGTGCCGACCTCGGGCGTGCGGCGCATGCTTGGCCACGCCCCCAGTCACGTGGCCTGTGAGCGGCCCCGCCCCCATACGCGCACCGTGTGAGCGGCCTCGCCCCCAGGTGCCCGGCAGCCCCAAAACGTTGGGGACCACTGGTCTAGACCATCCCTGATAGACATTTATCTAACCTACTCTTAACTATCTCCAGAGATGAAGATTCCACAACCTCCCTGGGCAATTTATTCCAGTGTTTGACTACCCTGACAGTTAGGAACTTTTTCCTAATGTCCAACCTAAACCTCCCTTGCTGCAGTTTAAGCCCATTGCTTCTTGTTCTATCCCCAGAGGCCAAGATGAACAAGTTTTCTCCCTCCTCCTTATGACACCCTTTTAGATACCTGAAAACTGCTATCATGTCCCCCCTCAATCTTCTCTTTTCTGAACTAAACAAACAAATATAAGGAATTTGAATTTACCACAATTCACCAAAGAATGCCTTTGTCAGCGTTTTATCACAGATGCAGACATTGGAACATTAAAAACCATGTATATGCAATTCTGCCAAAAGGAAATTAATTTGATGGTAAAGTCTATTACATCAATCAAGCAAGTTTTTTGTTTTTTGACCAAATAAAATTATACAGTCACTATTCACAATACTGTAGTTAAGAGTCTTTGTAAACCCTCTATACTACATTTAAAATTGGGATGATGGAGACAGCTCAGCCTGTTAAAAGTTGTTTATGTTTGTACTTATTATATTTTTACAACATTGGAAACAAAATGTTTTGAGAGTGAAGAAGGTCAAGAGAAGAAAACATATTTGCATTATTGAAACTGAAAAATGGTACCTTAAAATAACATTATGTGTGTAATTAGATCACTATACAGGTAGACATTTAAAATTTGAAAAATGTCCATTTATCTTTCTATTTCAAAATAATTCTCAGCTGTTGTGGGAGGAAATTAAAGTTGTAATGAGATTTATTAGGCTCTAATCATGCAAAGAATTATGCACATGCATATCTTTACATGCTGTGAATAGGACCAAATAAGTTAGTAGAACTATTCATATTGTTAAGTACCTTGCTGGATATGGGAAAGAGTAATCAGCACCAAATAGAACACAATATTATATGAAGCACCATGAATGTATATGATACTGCAACTGAATATAAAATGCCAATTAAGTAATAATAATTTTATTGTAAGCCCATGACTTGAATCAGAAAGTAAATGGGTTAATCTATGTAGATTCTAAAGATCAAGGGTTGAATTGTAATCTTAGTCTCAATTACAAATAATCTGCAGTGCTGCCTTTTTCTACCCAAACTCATAGTGAGTTGAATGTGTGATACATAATAAGGTGCAGAACTGCATCTTTAATGGATGCAGAGATCATTGCTCACTTGATCAAAGAGTAAGATCATCTACTCTCAGGCATTAATCTTGTTAGTTATGAGTGGGTCGTTCACCTCGATTATATTCCTAGGGTTTTCTTAAGCACAGTGGGGACCATCATGATCATGTAATCTGACCTCCTGAATGTCATAGAAATGTACTAAATAACTTCTACGTCACTCACATAACTTATGTTTCAGCTATAGCATCTTATGGGAAGACAACACCTAGTCTTGATTCACAGACAATCCAGAAAATCTATAGGTAAAATATTCCAGAAGTTAATTACTCTACAGTCCAAAAAAAGTAACAAATGCCATATCCATGTCATCTCAGGCCCTCACTTCACAGCACAATCCTTGAAAATGGTATCAAAACTAAATGATTCTCCTGATCAACACAGGCTCCTGTCCTTAGAGGCTTTCCCTGCTCTTTATGGAGTGCTGATTCCTAGGTCAGCTCTCCCTGGATTCTTCCCCTTAAGTCAAGGGTGGGGAACCTTTTTTGGATTGGGAGCCACTGACCCAGAGAAAAATCAGTTAGGGCCACACAAAAGTGAAAAGCAAAAAAGAAAACAACAAACCTTCATAGAATCATAGAACACTAGAACTGGAAGGGACCTCAAAAGATCATTAAGTCCTGTCCCTTTCCTGCCCTCATGGCAGGACCTAGGACATTCACTGACATGGCCCCCAGCTGAGAAGGAGAAAGATACTCCCCACATTCCCTTCATACACCAGAGTTTAGGGGGGGCCCAGGCTAGTAGATGTTGTGAGCTCCAGCCCTATGGTGGGACAGCAGGGGGGGCTGGAGTGCCAGTGTGGGCTCCCCAATGCTGGGGAGGGATTCCCAAGCCTCAGGAGTCAGATTCAGGCAAGCTGGGGCATCTGGGCCTTAGGTTCACCACCCCCCTGCCTTAAGTCCTCCTTTTCTCTTATCACAGGCTCTATCATATATCTGAGAAGTCCTTGAGCTTAGGCATACACTTTCCATCATATACATACTTGCTTTACTAGGCAGGAACTCGTAGACTGTGATCACATCACCTCCTAATCTCCACTTGGAAAATCTAACTAAATTGAGGTTCTCTCACTGTAAAGCAGGTTTTCCAGACTTCCATCATTCACATAGTTCTTTTATGAACCTTTTATTTCTCAGCATCATTTTTAAAGTGCAGACACCAGAACTGAAATCAGTATTCCAATAAAAGTATCACTAATTCCACATCCAGTGGTAATATTACCTCTTTACTTTCAATATTCCCCTGCTTATGCATCTAAGGATTTCATTAGCTCCTTGTGCCATCATATCACACTGGGAGTTCATTTGCACTATGACTCCTAAATCCCCTTTCAGTCATTGCTTTCCAAAATAATTCTCCATCATTAAAAGTGATCTACAGTCTTGTTGCTCACTTCATGGTCTTTTATTTGGCTGCAGTAAAATACTTACCAAATAATCAACTTTGTTGTATGCAGTAGACCCATCTCCATTATTACATGCCACTCCACCAATTTTTGTGTAATCTTTTATCATTTTATCAGCATTTATTTTAGAAAATAAATGGCATTATCACAGGGGATGACAATATTAAGAATGTAAGAATGGCCAGACTCCATCAGAATAATGGTCCATCTAGCCCAGTATTCTGTCTTCTGAAAGTGGCCAGTTCCAGGTGAGTCAGAGAAAATGAAGAGAACAAGGAATCAAGTGATCCATCCTCTGTTGCCCATTCCCAGCTTTTGGCATATAGAGGCTAGGGAAATATCAGAGCATGGATTTACACTGCTGCTAATAGCCATTGATGGTCCATTTCTTCAGGAACATAGCTAGTTCTTTTATGAACATGTCAGCCTTCATTTTTCGTAAATGTAAGTTTCTATCCTTCTAGTTGTAGAAAATAGCCTGAAAATATGAGATGAGTATATGTGAGAGGCTCAGAAACAAGAAGGAAAATGGAAAGAGCCCACATTTATTGGGATTTTAAAAAAAAACCTCATGGTTTTTAAACCGATCTAGTGATTTGTCATGTCTTGTATGTCATGAGATGTGACACATGATTTCTAAATGTTTGTGGTCAGCAATTCTCACAAAGGGGAAGGCAAGAATCTGTCAGATGATGGATGTTGGTAGGAGGTATAGGGGGTGAGTCTTGGAGTAGAGAAACAAGTGAGACGGGGCTTGTATATTTCTGTGCTCATTGCGTATGTATCTAAAGTTCAACTTTTAACCTGTAATTGTTTTGCAAATATTGCAGACATGTAGCCAGAGCTGGCACAGAGACCATTATACAGACAGGAAAGCTTGTACACCTCAGATTGCATCTAATTTTGGCTGTTACAGATCTTTAAAAAAAAACGATGGGAATAATTAATAAATGTGAAGAATACTAAAAACGAACCTCTCTTTCACAGGAACTTTCATTACAGGATGAGATAGTCTATCTAAATTAGAACTACATTAGCAAGAGGATTTGAGCAGACATGTCTATATGGATTACACAGAGATGCACTTGGCTTTGCTGTTGTTTCATCACCCTTCACATCCTCCTCCCTCCCCACATCATCATAGGAAGTGATTGAGTGTATTTGGTTAGAATTCAGAATCTTGGTTAACCCAGCAAGTGGATATTTTCTTAGTTATCCTTTCTAGCTACTTTCCATAACATTCTGAAGTAGTTTTAATCCTAGTTATTTAAGGCCATCTTAAAAAACTGGTGAAATATGCTATGGATGGTGTCCAGTTTCAATGACTTTGGGGTAAATTACTTTATCACTCGTTCCTTTAGAGACTTGAGCCTTGGTCCCCATACCAACAGTCGTTCTCAAAATTGCACTCAAGTTTTAATTGTTTATGCCAGGGGTAGCCAACCAGTTAGACGCTAAGAGCCAAAAGAGCGGTGGATAGTAGTGCAAAGAGCTACACATCCCTCCCCCAGGGCCAGGCACCTGCAGCCCCTCCACTCTAACCCAAAGCCCTCCCCTGGGCACCCTCAGCCCCTCCCCGACTCCAACCCAATGCCCTCCCCCTCCCCCAGAGCCAGGCATCCCCAGATCCCTCCCATTATAACCCAACGCCTGGGTCTCACTGGAGTTGTCACCGCAAGAGCCATGCACTTCTCCCTCCAGACGCTGGGGCACGTGCACAAAGTGGGCATGCAGCTCCGAACGAGCCGTAACCCTGAGAGCCGCATTTCTGTGAGCAAAGAGCCACATGCAGTTCGAACCACAGGTTGGCCACCCCTGGTTTATGCTAAACTTCCAAAACTGGCTGGTTCTGAATTTTCGTAAACACACAGATACATAATTAAAGAGGCTTGGTGGATGGATCAGCTGTGTTGAAGATAAGGGTCAGGAGGCTATGAAAGGTAAAACTTCAGATGGGATCTTGGGAAGAACACCAGTTAGGAGTGCAAGTTAAAATCCTACCACAAATCTCTGCAGTTAAGTCTCAATCTTCATCAGGTTGTACATTTTAATAAGTGATATGCACTATTATTAGCACTTTGTTACTATCTTCTTTTGTAAAGTTATATATCATTAGAGTTTAAAGATGAAATCCTGCATTGTGTACTCTGGAGATTATTTTTATTTCATTTTATTTTTATAACATGGTATATTTAGGAAAATAATATGACATCAGTTAGTCTCTTTTTAGGTCACATTTGTTTTAAAGAATGACCCACATATATTTGTTAGATTTGTTTGTAGATAGCACTATGCAGTAATTTCTCCTGAAAGCTTTAGGAAGTAATGAGATATTATAAGTGACATGCTCAAAGAAATGGTTCTGTGACCTTAAAATTTTGAACTAAGATATAATGTACTTTAATGGCTTTTTGGCTTATGTACTTAGCTTGTAATGAAATAAAAATCTAGTCATTTATTTTTGAGATTATATGCATTTCCATTGCACAGACCAGTATTACTAAAGTATATTAAGGATGTATATATATTTAAAATATAGAATATTTGGAAGTACACACTTCATATTGTTATTTTCAGAATCTTTTAAATATTCATTTTCATTTCAAGGATTTGACAGTTGTTGTTCTGTCTCTACTATTCATGTGGAAGCATTGCTTATCAGGCATAAATAGACCAATGTAGTGCACCAAAAACAGTTTTAAGAAAATAATTATTGCTAACTTTGTAGAGCATAAAGCAAATAAGAATGACAATGCAAAGGCCTTATTTACACCTGAGAAAGGAACAATAAATGGGATAGAATGTATTAATATGCTAGTTCTTCTGGAGCTCAGATGAACATCAAATGAACAAACAGAAAACTATAAGGATCTAATTTAAAAAGGCAGGAAATATAGAGAGTTACAGTTAAAATTCAGTCCTTAGTTCATCCCATCTTTCTTCAGTATTGCAGAGGTTTTGTAACATGGGGTGATCTAAGTTATAGTACTTAGTCCTGGGCTGCACTGAAATACAAATGCATTTGATAACCATCTTAAATATTGTTGCAGCTATGCTAGCTGGAAATATAGTATAGATTACTCCTTTAACGGGCTTTTAAGATAGTTTGTTAACAGGGTTGTAAAATGGCATTTTTGTGTAAGTACCTTTTCCCAGTGTAATCTCTCTATTCTTCCCCTTCAGTTAATTCAGAAATGGTACAGTCCAGTGTTTCTGCCATCATAATGGCCTCCATAGTAATGAATATAACATGTGAATAAAAGTGAGTTATTGTTTAAAAGGTGGTTAAGTGATTGGAATGAAACAAATAATCAAATTAAATGTTGGCTGCTCAGACCGAAGATGAGGTGTTATTAGGTACCTGTGTAGGCTCATGTCAATAGAAAGGGGTCTAAGCACGGAATGCCTTCAAAGTTCATAGGAATCTGAGAATAGCCACTCTAGTTATGTACAGAGTGAGGGGGATTTGATAGCAGCCTTCAGCTACCTGAAGGGTGGGTTCCAAAGAGGAGAGAAGCTGTTTTCAATAGTGACAGATGACAGAATGAGGAGCAATGATCTCAATTTGCAGTGGAAGAGGTCAAATTTGGATATTAGAAAAAATATTTCACTAGGAGAGTGGTGAAGCACTGGAATGGGTTACTCAGGGAGGTAGTGGAATCTCCATTCCTAGACTACACACTGCACCATAATAACTCTAACTCAGGAACCAATCCATGCAACAAACCTCGGTGCCAACACTGCCCACATATATACGCCAGCAACACCATCACAGGACCTAACCAGATCAGCCATACTGTCACTGGTTCTTTCTCCTGCACATCTACTAACATAATATATGCCATCATGTGCCAACAACACTACTCTACAGCCAAAATGCTTCTGAAATAAATGTAGTCGAACTTTACTAATTCTGGGTCACTGAGAATGAAAATGATGCTTAAAATTGTTGATTGGCTCTAGTTTTCAAAATATGCTATTGGGTCAGTATATACGACCCTTGACTTGCAAATGGCGGAAGATAAGTGAGTTATAAAGGGAAGAAGTGACCAGAAATGACTAAAATACATCTCTGACTGGATCTATGAATAAATCTATGACTGGGTTTGGACAGTACATGCTTTTTAGGCAAAACAATGAATGATGCAATTTGAAGCTGGTATTGCATCATACATGATATGAATTGCATCATGTTATTCCTAGAAGTCATGGATGTTATGCTGCATTATGGCAATGTTTTGCCTCAATTCCAGTTGGTCATGCAGTCCATATGAAGGAAACCTATGACAACATGAAACAACTTTTGAGGTGCATAAACTATGACCAACATCTGTGGCAGCTTTGTGGCGATTTGAAGGTTGTTGCTCTCTTGCTTGGTCTGCAGACTGGATACACAAAGTACTGCTGTTTTCTCTGCGAATGGGATAGTCGTGCAAGAGATTTCCACTACATCAAGATATATTAACCACTCCAACAGTCATTGGAGCCAGGGAGGAAAAGTGTTCAGCATCCACCACTTGTTGAATCAAGGAAGATTTTATTACCACCCTTACACATCAAGCTGCGTCTGATGAAGAACTTTGTCAAGGCCATGGACAAAACACAAGCAGCTTTCAAGTACCTCTGTGGAAAATTTCCAAGGTTAAGTGAAGCTAAGATAAAGGAAGGTGTCTTTGTTGGTCCTCAGATTCGTGAACTTCTTCGAGATGATGCATTTGACCATGAACTGCGTGGCAAGGAAAAGATGGCATGGAAAGCCTTCCAGTTAGTGGCAATAAATTTTCTCGGAAACAACAAGGCAGACAACTACAGGTTGTTGGTGGAAAACCGCCTCAAGGCACACAAAAGCCTTGGTTGCAACATGTCTCTAAAGATACATTTTTTGCACTCTCATCTAGATTTTTTTCCATTGAACTGCGGAACAGTGAGCTATGAGCACGGCAAGTGATTTCACAAGGTCATTGCAACAATGGAGAAACGCTATCAGGGCAAACGGAGCCCATCAATGCTTGCAGACTATTGCTGGACAGGGACAAGAGATGCTCCATTTAATGAATACAAGAGACAACCAAGAAGCGCCGAGTAGACACTGAATAGGACTAAACTATGTACATAATAGTTTTTTGCCTTTTGTTTCATAATACATTTTATTTATATAACCCTTTTGCTGATTTTTGAAGTGTTACATAAACAGGACAGGTGAAATATTATCATGTAAAGCAACCATAAACACATGAAAAGACCTAGGTTTACAATTTATGATTAAAACTCTACTATCTACACAATATACATAGATGTAAAATGTAAAAACTTAAATATCTTGGAAACAGTAGCCAATCAGTTGTTTTAATTGTCATATTTGAATTCAGCACATCGAAATACATAATATATAGCACATTTTATCTCTGAAAAAGACGACTTCTAAAAAATTGTACACCAGTGCAATGCCCCACTGCTATATACATCGGCCAAACTGGACAGTCCCTACGTAAAAGAATCAATGGACACTAATCAGATATTAGGAATGGCAACATACAAAAACCTGTAGGGGAACACTTCAACCTCCCTAGACACACAATTGCAGATATAAAGGTAGCCATCCTGCAGCAAAAAAAACTTCAGGACCAGACTTCAAAGAGAAACTGCTGAGCTACAGTTCATCTTCAGGTTTGACACAATCAACTTTGGATTAAACAAAGACTGTGAATGGCTTGCTAACTACAAAAGTAGCTTCTCTTCTCTTGGAATTCAAACCTCCAGATAAGCTACTGGAAGTGGGCCTAATCCTCCCTGATTGGATTCACCTTGTCATCTCCAGCCTGATTCTGGCCTGCATATTTATACCTGCCTCTGGAAATTTCCACTACATGCATCTGACGAAGTGGGTCTTTGCCCATGAAAGCTTATGCACCAACACTTCAGTTAGTCTATAAGGTGTCACAGGACTCCTCGCCGCTTTTCCATTCCTAGAGAATTTTTAAGTCCAGGATTGATAAAGCCCTGGCTGGGATGATTTAGTTGTGATTAGTCCTGCTTTTAGCAAGGGATTGGACTCAATAACCTCCTAAGATCTCTTCCAACCCTATGAGTCTATGATTAATGTTTCTTCACTAAATATTGTACATCCCTTTCTCAAACAGTTCCTCACCCCTAGAGGCAGCTAAACAATTTCTAATAAATATTTGTAATGATTAAATGTCATTACATATGCTAAAGATTATAGGTGACCCCTGACTTACGACAGATCAGCTCCGGCCATCGCCTCCACCTGGCACAGCCTCCAGCCGGCTCTGGGAGTAGCTTGTACCACACCACCTTCCCCAGCACAGCCCCCAGCCGGCACCACAGACTACAACTCCCAGGAGGAAAAGTGGGCCAGGAACGGAACCCCCATTTTTTCATTGTGCCTATGAGAAAAAAGGGTTTGACTTACAACAGCTCAACTTACAATGGTTTTCCAGGAACCAATTAGGTCATAAGTGTGGGGGTCGTCTGTAGTTTAAATTTCATATTTCCTGACATTCTGCCACTCAACAAGACAGGGATTAACTCTTTAAAATCTGATAACAGTGAATTTTTTTTTCTAAATAAGTTTTCCTGTAGGATGTTTCTATTGCATATTTCTTTCCTATTTTGTTACTATGGAATCAACATGGATAAGTTTAAATTAGTGTGTAAGTAATAGAAAGGACTTGGCTTCCAAAGAGAGTTTATTGTAAACTGTGCTTTGGGTTTCATCATTTTTCCTTGTAATAGAATGTAGCAAATGAGTTTTTGGATGCCTGTGTTGTGTATTAAAATATTGAGTGTGGATTGCCTGACTTAGCAAGCTCTAACATCAAACACCCCATAAAATAATGTTAATCATGATTCTGCATTCATTTTTCCTAATATTTAATTTAATTTATAATAGATAGTGAAACAGCTTCATTACAGGTATTTAGAATAGATTAGTAAAATCATTTGTGCTGATTGAGTCAACATTGATTTGTGATGATTGGCTTCTTGGTATATACATCTGGCATGACCTAAAAAAGTGTAACTCTGCTGGGGTTGTCTTCCTGTTATAATAGTATAGGCTTCCTTCATTGGGTTATGTGTACATTATTGCAATTGAATGAAAATGGGTCTGTTTTTCACTGTGTACAATTTAGTCATGCATCAATACATTTTTAATTAAAAGTGTATGACAGGTACAATAGTAGAGCACTCCAAATAATTTTCTAAAGCAGTCTGTTTCTTCAAAGACAGGTAATCATAATCTGTCTCAGTCTATGAATATATAATTTTTTATTAAGACATACAATTAAATATCTAAAAACTTTATGCTAAATTGTCACATTTTGGTTGTAAGTCCTGTATTGTTAATATTTCTGGTTTATAATAGCCAAGTGAGGCATTCTTTCTGACAAGACAAAAATGATCTTTCAGGACAACTTGATTAGCCCATTTTGTAATAATAGCGTTAGAATAGCGTATCACAGTTTAAATGCTTCGAGTACCTAGATGTCTCTGTGTCAGGGACAGAGCAATAGCACATGGCTGTGATGAAGTTCAGATCTGACAATGACTTCAGCACATCTAGTTCCAAGGTCAGTAGGAGAAAGTTTGTTGTGGAAGTTAGTTTGTTGTGTATCCATGTTGGTTGATTCATTGGCTATGAGTGACAAGGGTCTTGGGGGAAGAATTACTTCTTGCTTAAGTGGATCATGTGGACTCTGTGGGGAGATGTGATCTGTTCTAGAAGAGATTTGTGTGGCAATGTCAGTATAAAGCTGCCCTAATGCTAGTGCAGCCTATCATTAGAGAATTCTTTGAGTGGAGGGGTTACCTAGGGTGATGTAAACACACTTTAGCAGAGTGGTGGACAATCTGTTGCTCATGGGCTGAATGAAGCCCATCAGGGTTCTGTGTGTGTCCTGCTGAGATATTTTATTTGCTTTTGCCCTTGCGTAGGGTTACCAGATTCTGCTGGTTTCCATCCATGTAGGGTTTTTTTCCTACTGGTGGTATTAAAGTGACACACATGTAAAGCAAGGGCACATGGAGTGAGATGTGTGCTGATTGCACACAACAGAGTGTGTGCTTTCTCTGAATCCAATCAAAGTGCTTTTATGGTTCAGTTGGCACATCCTGAAAATTCTAGATAGACGAATGCAGTTACGAAAACTACTCTATCCTGAAAGACCCTCTTGGTTATCACAATTTTGCAGGACACTCATGTGGTCCATTCACTAGCTTACATTGTCCCTTGCTGCTCTCTCCCTCTCTTCCTCCCTTTCTGAAGTGAATGCCAGCAGTGTGGTTAAGAACAGGGAACCCTAGTTATTTTAACAGTCCCTCAAGACAGTAGGTAGCTGGTACAATTAGAATAGGCTTTGGGCTACTTTAATTGTGATGGGATGCTGGCCTGCTATCACATGGCCCTAGAGTCAGCATGGTGTATAGGTGACTTGAAACCAGTTTTGCATACCCTCTGCAATGCAGCCATTGGCTGCAGCTGAAGAGCTGGCCCCAGGAGTAGGAGCGATAACATAAGAACTGCAATACTGGGTCAGACCAAAGGTCTATGTTGCCCAGTATCCTGTCTTCCAACAGTGGCCGATGCCAGATGCCCCAGAAGGAGTGAACAGAACAGATAATATCACATGATCCCTCTCCTGTCATCCATTTCTAGCCTCTGACAAACAGAGACTAGGGAAACCATTCCTAACCATCCTGGCTAATAGCCATTGATGGACCTAACCTCCATGAATTTATCTAGTTCTTTTCTGAACCCTTTTAAATTCCTTGTCTTCACAATATCCTCTGGTGAGGAGTTCCACAGGTTGACAGTGCATTACATGAAGAAAACTTCCCTTTGTTTGTGAGAGCGATGATATTGGACATATGTTTATCAGAAAACAAAAATTAGGGGGCAACTTGAATCGTATGGATGAGCAAAAACAATCTCAGATTTGGATGTCTGGGACAAATTAAAATTTCAAGTGTTCTATTGAAATATTTCACTGAAAATAGTGTTTTAAATAACATACTAAAGCAGAAAATGCAAAACATCACTACTAAGAAAATGTCTATAAAAACTGTTATTCCAGAAAATGTTCATTCTTTCTGTGGGCAGATATGCATAGCCTTCCTTATTGCATCACCTTTGAATCTCAAGTTACAGGATGTTAGGGGATAGAACTAGAACAGATTTTCACAACCAAAGAACAATTCTCCTAACCTCTCAATTTATTTTCTTTGTTTTTTGGATTGCCTGTCAGGTAACAGATGGATGGGGCTAGCAAGTGGATAGGGAACACTTATTCTGTGATGGGCCCATTGACTGACAGCTCTAGAAAACACTGGAGCTGTCAGGCAATGGAGCAAGTGTGCACATTGCAGAATAAGTTTTTCCATAGTTGCAAATTCTCACCAAATAAAAAATAATATAATTCCTCTCCAGTAGAGACAATCAGTAATTTCTCTCAACATACTATTGTATAAAGTAGTACCTAAGGAAACTGCTTTCAGAATATAAAACCTAGAGACAACTGCTGTCCAACATGTTCAGGTTTAGTCTCTTTCTAAAGGGTAGACGACATCATTGGATCCAAGATTTCAGAGAAAATAAAAAATTCTAATTACTAAAGTGTATTTTTCTTGATCTATAATGGGTGAGAGGTATCAAACAGTTAAGATGAAACAGATTAGGGGGCACAGCTCTGGACATGAGAAACATAGTCCTCTGAAGGTTATCGTAGTAAGGAGTTCCCTTATGTTGAATGCTCTGTCTGCTGAGGTTTGCAGAAACAGCTTATAGTGTTTTGAGAATTGTACAGTATACTGGACCAAGTTGCTGTTTTCAAAATCTCTGGTCTGCAGTGGGTTTACTTTTCTCCTCCGGATGTAGCAATTGACCTGAATTCTTGCAGGGCTCACAACACTTTGCTTCAAATTCTCTTTTATATGCAGTTTGCATCTTCTATCTTGCCATCATAGACTTTCTTTTCTCTGCCTTGAGGATGGTGGAAAACATGGAATGTCTGTGCAAATCTTCAATAAATCCTAAGTATTCTTTTGAAAGCTCATGTGCCATAATTTCTTGCTTTTGCATTTAAATTTCAAACAATATAAGGGGACTCTACTGTGTCCTGAGACTTGTGAAAACTGTCACTGGATTGAAATTGGAGGGAGATTATAGGATACCCTTGTTGGGATTCCCTCCAAGACCTTTTTCCATTCAATTCAACTCCAGCCTTTGTCACCTGCGTAAGTGGAAGGTATTTACTCATTTGTGAGTGCTTGCAGCTTGGCAGTGCACCATGCAGATGTTATGGCAACTAAGATATGTCAAATTAATCACAAAAAGAATGGTAACAAGTAATAGTAGAGGTGCAAATACATTACTTGTAAGACATGTCATGCTAAGTTATGGCTCTAAGTCAGTCACTTGAAATAGATTTGAAAGGCTTTAGTTTCACAGCTCCTAAATGAAATCTCTTTAATAAGGCCGGGGTGTTTGACTGTTTGAAGACACTGTAATGTGGAGTTTAGAGCTGATACCTTTCCTTTTGAAGAGGATGCAGCCAGCACCTTACAGAGAAAATCTTGCAGGAATTAGAGGATGCCTTAGATCATCAAATTATTTCAGCATGACACATGTCTGAACTTACTTCAGCTTTTAGCATATCATTCAGAAGCAGTGAGACATTTGAATCCCATCAGCTGAAGATCCTAATTTTCAGTATGAAAACTTTCTTCATTTTTGTCTTCACTAAACAGCCAGATTGCCAAATTCAGGATCTGCAGTTGTTGGTGCTATACTTCTCCCTAGGAGAGGAGTTTATGGTCCTCCAGCCTCCACTTGGCAATGTGAGGCGATTAGAATAATTCTTGCCTTCTCTCATTTTATTTTTTGTACCACACGAGTGAGTGGATTTTTCGAAGGAGGTAGTGTCAGCAATAGTGCACTAACCACATTTTCTTTTTGGTTGTGTTTCATGATGGCACGTCAGGATTTTGTGGTTGAGTGCCAATAAAAATGGTCCGTGTTGCAGTATCCTTAGAACTTTTGCACTGAGATACTATGGCTGTGAGTGCCTTAAGATAAATCCCCACATATAAATACTGATTGGTTTAGGAACCACTCTCAAAGCTGTAGCAACAGCATGAGGGAAAAAAGAAGGAAAAATGTAATATGCCTTAACAATGTTTGTTCCATTCTACAATGGCAAACATTATGACACACTAATCATAATTGCATGGTTATTTCATCACATCACTAAGGGGCACAGATAAGGTTGATTAGAAGTATGTAGAGAAGATATCCATACATATATGAAAGTTTAAACTTAATTCTTGATATCCTCAGTTTGTAATATTTGCTTTTTGGATAATTACAGTTATCTTATTAAGCTTTCATCTTTGTTAGTGCTATGTACTTTCAACCTTAGCTTCTGATTTTAGATAGTTTTGGCATGGCAACATAGATATAGATATTCATGTTTAAAATATTATAGAGCCAGATTATCATAAAATCTACATTTTGATTTGTGAAAAATGTCACTGGAATGAAAGAAGTCTCTTTATATAGCTAGCTTTTGAAGAACTGCATTTAGTAAGAAAACTTGTCCTTTCCTCCATTCTTCCTTATATATTAAAGACAAAATTGTATGGCCTCATAAGCATTACCTTAGAGTTGAAATTTATAATATGCATCTGAGAAGATAATTTTGGTTAAGGCACTGGCCAGCCTTAAGGATTAAAAAACTATACATTCACAAACTGCATCTAAGGAACTCTGGGTTCAGTTCCATACTCCCAGAGATTTCCCGTGTGATCTTAGATAAGTCACTAAATATATGTGTGTCTTTCTAAAATGGGAATAATAATACATCCTTCCCCTGCACTCCCTTTGCTTGTTGTTTCTATTTAGATGACAAACTTTTGGAGGCAGAGATTATCTTATTCTGTATATGCAGAGAATTTAGCACAGTGGAGTGAGAGTCCTGGCTGGAGCATTCTGCTACCAATAACTAATATATTTCTGTTCCTTTTCATTTATTTAAAAAAAAAGAAAGTTCAGTCCTCCCAATTACATTGCAATTTGAACTTTGCCTGTTATACAAAATATTTGCAGGATCATGAGCTGGTTATCATAAGATACTCCATAATTAGCAATCCCCCCATTCCTTATGTTTCTTTTAACACTTCTGAGTGAAAACCTTTTCAGGTTCTTCATGCTAATCTAAAACATAAAAAAAAATAGACATAATTACAGACAATTAGAAATTAGATGTTATGTGTATTTTTCTAGAGAATAATACTATGCAAAAATACTTTACTAGACAGATTTTAAATAAATGTTAAGGTGTTTTCCATCACTGATATAAGTTAGAAATGAGACAGAGAGAGAGAGAAAAAAATCTACACTCTAAGCAGAACTTTCTTTATGGCTTACTGCAAGGAGATGTATTTTGTATAGAGACCTAAAACATGAAAGGACACTGAAAAAAAATCAAGAAAATCCCAAATTAAATGAATTACAATAGAGAAGGCAGAAAATTGTTTCTGTTCTGCTATACTATAGTTCATAACCCTGAGGATGTTGTCTAAGCAATAGTGTGTAGTATAAATGAACTCTGACTCTGATAACGTTGAGACCTAACAGAGAGAGAATGGTGGAAAGTTTCCCGGAGACACCAGGGAGCAGTCACAGTTATATAACGTACATAAATAGGATAACTGGAAGGGTGATTTCCTAAGTTTTTCTTAGGAATGACAGATCAAACTACAGATGAGACTGCTGTAGCAGTGCAAATTGTGATCTGGAGATAACATAACTACTCAGCAAATCTTATATCCTTGCATAAAACATGAGTAAGAGGGATTTGCACAGGTGACCTTTGGAAAAGCCACTCAAGTGCATGCAGTCGATGCAAGGATAAGTCCTTTAAACACATACAAATGGTGAAATATTTTAAAAATACATAATGCACTTTGCAATGCATAAAACACCAGACTAAAACATACTTTCCAGAATCTCCAAAAATCCAATAAAATATATAGTGACTAGAGGAATTTAGGCCAACTGCGGCCATATTTTGAAATCCACATCCCAGTTTTGACTTCAGATGCACATACCGTTGACTTAAGAACCATGAAGAATGTCTCTGGATATAGAGTATATTGAATTTATATTGAATTTGTCATTTAACAAACCTTTAGAAAAAAACATGAAATACATCAAGAGCCAGGAGTTGACTATTTTAGACATTTAGTTTAGCATGGAAGAGAATGGTCACTTATCCCCAATTGTCTTCCAAATTACATGAGGGCTTCGCAATAGTTAAAAACGTGAACTGAAGCCAATGCCTTGGAGGAGAATGAAACTGCCTCACTGCCATTGAAATACCAGTACAAGTCAAGAAAATCAGTTGCTTTGTCTAATCTTCTTTCCTTTGAAAACTTTGCTAATGAGATCAATTCTGGAGGCAGTTGCCTTGATCCACAGTAGTAAAAGTCCTTCTGTCGGCAGCTAAATAAAGCTGGATAACCTAAAGCTATGTTAAGAATTTGTATTATAATGTAAGGTGAACAGACAACCTGGTTTTACTGAGGCAATACTACTACTTAAGAGTGTCATATTATGTTTGGCTGTTAAAAAATGGCCTGTAACTCTTCTTTTAATATAGCATCCTTAATGTCTGCCTTGCTGTAAATTGGAAACTACATTCTTCTTTGGTATGACATGTAATTCAAATGCATACCAGATCAAGCTGGTTTGTAAAATCCAGTATAGGCAGCTAGACAGAGGCAGAACATCGGCAGAAATATTTCTTCGTCTTTTAACATTCAGGGGACATAGCTGGAAAGAGTTTTGATCTTGTTGGGTGCTAATTGTCCACTTGGTATTTCAGCTTTCCTAGGCCTAAAAATGGACTCTTGTAACCAACAAATCTTTAACATCTTTTAATAAATTCCTGCATCCAATTAGGAATCAAGACACTTTATCCTAGATGAAAGAGGGCTGAAAAACTCAGCATGAGTTCCTACTTTGAAGCTGCTGGTCAGACTCTTGAGCCTTGTCTATGCTACCAAGCTTTGTGGACAAAACTTATTGACACCAAAAATTTGACAAAACAAAAATTGCCAGAGGTTGTTTGCACTTTCTCCCTCTGTTGACAGATCATATCCACATTGGAGACACCATCATTGATAACTGTGAGCAATGATCTGTGGGTATGTATCCCACACTGCAGTGTTGTGGAAAGGTAGAACTGATTGTTGCACATTTTGGGATTCCTCAGAGTTTTCCCACAACCTCTCCATGTGTGGGAAGTGACATCATGAGTAGCTCTGTGAGCTCTCTGTGCTGAGGAATGTCAAAACAGCACAGTAGCCTCTCTCCTCACACCCTGTAGTGGGAATCTGCCTGCCACTGTATTTTTAGTGAAGGGCAGAACAGAAACATTCTAATGACTTGCTCTGTAATCCCCCAAGGGAGCAGCACTCAGTTATCCGATATTTCTTGGAGCTTTGAAAAGGAAGGGCACGTGCATGCAGAGATCAAAATGCTAAACAAGAGCCATCAAAGCAGGCATTGTGGGATACTGGCAGATAGTTATAATGACAAAACAAATAGCAGAGTCTACACTGGCTCTTTGTCTACAGTAATGGGAGAGAGGGGGAAGTTCATGTTGTAGAATTTTATTGTCACCTAAATGGGGTGTTTTTCTTGACAAAAGTTGCATTGTAGTGAGTACAATTTCACTTTTTCACCAAAAGCCAGTTTTTGACAACAAAACGTGGTAGTGAAGACGAGACTATAGGGAGGAAGGATGGTCCAGTAATTAGGACCTGTATCTAGGACTTAGAAAAGCTGAGTTCAAGTCCCTGTTCCATCACAGGCTACCTATGTGACCATAGGCAGGTCACTTAGCCTCCTTTTACCTCAATTCCTCATCTGAAAAATGGGGAAAATAGCATTCCCCTACTTCACAGTGGTGAGCTCTGAGAATAAATATGTTGATGGTTGTGATGCTTGGGTACTTTGGTAAATCAAATCTATAAGTAGCTAAAATATGAGTCAAATGATTTTTCCATATCCTTTTCTAGTCCTGTTGTGTCAGGTGTGAGACTTGCTGATTCTTATGTGTTACAGATCTTCAGTGACAACACAAGTAAAGAAGGATAGTTACTATATACAATCTGGCAGGTATGGTATAAGGGATAGGAATAAAAGCTCTTAATAATGTCATACCCAAATCTATGGTACATTGTAGCTCTATGTAGAAATATTTTGACCATGTGTTCTATACTTATACAGGAAAAGCTTTCTTTTGCCAATGACCTGAATTGTAAGCTGATGAAAAGCATGCACTGCTAGCCACAAGAATTCAGTCTTCCATTTTGCAACATGACAGATCATGTCCAATATTGGCATTAGCAGTGCAATGTTTACCAGTCTGCCTTATCAGTGGGTTTCAGATCAGACTTACTAGAGGGAGTTGGTGAGAGTATAGATCAGTTTCCTTGGTAGTCCAGCCCTTGACCTCCATGATAAGTAGAGATCATAAAAAAAAGGGAGTGGGAAGTATATATCTATATATAACATTTTTCTTTGATTTTTTTCCTATGAAAATTTTCCATCCACTTCTGCTAGTAAGCCTGAAAACTAGTGCCAAAATGGGGAAACAGCTTCATGCTCTGGATTTATGTCCAGTAGGAACTGAACAGAGATCACCAATTCATTTACAGAGATCATCCAAGCACAACTGGTTGGTAACAGTTTTTGGTACTTGCTGTGGTGGGCTAGGTTATCTGAACCTGTTAGCTAGAGGTATCAATATCTTGTTACCAATCATCTGAGCTAAGAATCACCATGAGAGGGTGAAGGGTATAGAAAAGGCTATTTACTCCTTACTAGAAAGACAACTTGATGACAACACTCTGGGCCAAGACCTCAGCTATTGCAAATCTTCACAGATGCACTGAAGTCAGTGACAGAATGCTGACTTACATCAACTAAACATCTGGCCCAAACTGTCTGTGAATTCCGCTTTCACAGGATAGTAGGTTTTGGTTTAAATCCACCACTTATTTAGTGTCATCCCTTTGCCTCAGTCTCTTTCTTACTCACATGATTATTAGTCTGTGTAGATTTTTACTTAAGAAATTAGCAGAAAAAGGAATCAGCGTGAGATAAGTGACCAGAGAGCAAGTGTGAAAAATCACGATATTTTTCAGGGTGTGAGCCTAGTTGCATGTATAAGAAAAAGACCTTAATATCAGGACCTCTGGTGCAGGCTACCAAAGAGAGAACAATCATGCATCCATGTAAATTGGAATGGTCTCCCTGATCATGGAAGCAGGTTTTGTTTTGTAAACACAAAGCTGAACATTATTTTTTTTGTTGGTAGAAGAGGTAGCAGGAAACCCTGAGAAGAGAAAATATAAGTAGGGCTTCTATTTTTTAGGCTTATAATTGGGTTTATAATGTCATATTGTGGGGATTATTTTAGGAATTTTTTGAGTACATGTCCAAAAATTGAAGATTTTTGAAGCATTATCTTTGTATATGCTGTAATGAGTAATTTATATAGTACACATTTACTCATTATAGTAGTTTATACTGTTATGAATAATCTCTCTAATGTTGCTTAGTGTACTTTACTCTTTCAAACAACACTTCATTAAAGTCTATCATGGAACCTTTAGCAAACATCAGCCATTTCTTCGCAAGCCAGTTAACGCGCTATAGAAATCATGGCCCTGTAGTGGACAATGATGATCTGTATAGACAATGGGATCAGCATTTCAGCCTGCCACTCATTTCATATGAAGCAGGATCAGACCCTTAGCTTCCATTTTGCGCAGTATAGCTTCATAGGGCTAGAGTCTGATACCCTTTTGCTGATTAGTATGTTACTCCATTGATATAAATGGGACTATTTATAGAGTAAACATCATCAAAATGAAAAAGAGAAGTCAATTCTCATGTAGGGTCTGATACTATGAGTTTCTGAAGACTCTGTACTCCCATTGAAGTCAACAGGATGAGCTCTGTGGAGCTAAAGATACATAATAAAGCTATTTTATTACATTATTCAGAGCTACAGAAGGCAGACTCAGTTCCCAAATATTACTATGGGTTGGAAATTTACATGTATGCTATTAAACTACACAAATATATAAATGAAAGCAGGTAATTGACACCACATATGTTTGCAAGTTTGTTGCTTGGTAATTGAAATACCATTTAAAATAAAAAAGAGAGCATTTTGCTCTACATTTAGGCACATTTTGTTCCTGTCAGATATAAGCTCACATATTATTACATGACAAAACTCTGAGTAAAATGATACATTTTCCTTTAGATCTAGCTATCTGGCCTCAGCAAGTTTATTCAGGCATTGGAAATCCCTTATTAAATACATTTTTCAAAACTTCCTGCAATACTGTTTATTTATAGATTACAGGGGAGATAATCAGTGCTATCCACTCATATTCGCTCAGTTCTTCCTAATGATACCTAGTCACACTCAGTCATGGTCATGCATACTTTGTTCCACTCAGAGTAAATTCCATTCACAGTAAATTTGAATTCACACTTCATAGTCCATCATTTAACTCATTCACATCAGTCACACTAAATCAATACACATTTTTTTAATGCTCACTCCTTTCCTTTCACATTTATTCTTAAACATCTGCAGTCGCACTCATTGGCTCAGCATCTATCTTTCTATCAACCCAGTTGTTGCTAATTCAAACCATTCCATTACCCAAACATTAATATAGTTATGGTGATAGGGATACAAAAATATTACCATTTCCGCATTGCCTAGCATTTTTGTTGATGGCAACAAACCAGGCGTGTTTCTTTGCTCAGATTTTGGCATATTTTTAGAGTGCGGAGGTAGAGTGTAACCTGTGTGTGATGAGCATCTGTTAGCCCTAGGTTATTCATTTTGTTTGCCCCTGAGGATGCATAATAATTATAAGACCTCGATGCTACTTTTTCTATATAATTTGATCCTAAAAAAATGTGAAGTTCTGTGAAAACAGGATGGAACGCTAATTATATTTTTTTATATTAGAAATGCAGTATCATGGTGACTAAAACACAGTTTATACATTAAACAGGATTTTTTTTTAAAGCTTAGCTAACCTTTTTGTATTGATAAAATATGTATTCTGGTTTGAGTCCTAAAAGAATAAATGTGGTAATCTTGAACACACAAGTTTTCTCCAGATTCTTGGGTCCAGGAAGTTGTACTCAAGGAAGACTGGGTGGCAGGCAAAGGTAGATTTAAGGCATACATTAGAACCCCATTTATCTGAGCCTCCATTATCAGGCTTTCCTTATTAACCAAACAACCTGAGCCCCAGCTGCTCAAAACCCGAGCCACGGCCATTCACGGCTGACTGCTTGGACCCTCTCTTCCTTCCTCTCCTGCATCTTAAAATAAAAATAGAAAACCCTTTGCCCATTAGGACTGTCTGATTTTTTTTATTTTCCAGTCTGGCCACATCCCAATTACATAAGATAAACAAAGTTCCACTGTGTTTGTGCCTTCCCCTATTCTCAGTCTCATCCATCTTAGGATGAAGTTGGTCTCTTGGTGCAGATTTAGTACACCCCAAATGCTGCTTTAAATCATACAGATTTCACTCTGGGCCAGTGGAAATGCTAGTCAGATTTGTTGGGTTTAAGACCAGAGTGAAGCTTTTCTAACAGACTGACGATTTTAGCCCAAAATATGGAGTTTACTATAGAACAGCTGATTCTTACTTTCTTTTTATTTTCTATTTGTTGGACAAAGTAATAATGATTGATATTTGTATCGTATTCATTATGATGTTTCCTACAATCAAAGTAACTCCCATCTGTAACATACTGTGGGCACCTCCCCTCTACCTCAGCAAGACTTACTGAAAATTAGACTGTCAACTTCCACCACACTAGGCTGTCTCCTTTACTGTTAGCTTCTGGAGGCCTCACAGCCCAAACCTTTCCTAGATGGTAGTGTAACCCACATACTTACTGTGGTTCAGTGACCCATGCAGTGGCATCTAGACCACAGCATGGGCTGAGAGCCAGGTGGCTTTTAGCTCAGAGGGTAGAGGCTCCTATACTAAGCTTTCAGAGGTCCCAGGTTCAAATCCTCCTGGTGGTTACAGTAGCAATCAGTAAACTCAAATCCCTGAGGTCTTCAGAGATGTTTCTCTGCAGTGCACAGGCCGTATTGCTCTTCATTCACATAAAATATTAAATTCAATGCTCTTGTTAGTCAGCACACTACAGTTTCTTCACTTAACTGGGGTAAATACACCCTTCCCTTTAAGCACAGCACAGAGTTGGTTAATACTAAATAAATAAAAACAAGTTGATTAATAATAAGGCTTATGTTAAATGATACCAAGTTCCAGGGATAAAAGTAGAAATGAAAAGTGAAAACATGCATCTAAAAGATGAAAATCTAACCTAATAAGATACAGCCTTTGTTTAAAAATTTTTTCCACCCACAATCTTCTTCCACAATCCATTTCTCTGATCATATCTCTTGGCTCCCTTGACTCCTGAGGTGAAGGATAAAGATGAAATCTCTCTATGTTCATTAACATTCTCAAAGGGATTGTCTTTGTGTTACAAGTCAGGAGACCGTCCTGAGGGCTCAACTTGGCTTATCTTGCTGTGTTTCCCAGAGAGCCTTCCTGCAAATTGGTGTCAGTCCTGCCTTCACAAAGCCCTGCTGGGGGATGGGATAAGTTGCGGTTGGTCCTGGTGTGTGGAAAGTGGGGTTGAGATCAGGGAACTCCTGTGGGCCCTGGCAACCATGTGATTCTCTGTTTGGCTTCTTCTACAGGTGGTGACATTGAACCCATCATCACTGGCTTTGCTGCCATTGGCTTCCCAAACTGCGGCGTGGGGAGCAGCATGGACAGAACCCACATCCCCATTTGGGCCCCTGACCACTAGGCCTCCTAATATATCAGTCAGAAGGGGTACTTTTCCATTATTGTGCAGGCTCTCATGGACCACAAAAGCCGCTTCATGGACATCAGTTTCGGGTGGTCAGAGAAGGTGCATGATGCCTGCATCTCCCACGACTCCAGTCTCTACCAGAAGATGCATGCTAGCACTTTGTTCCCAGACCATGCCATCAGGGTTGGGGACGTGGACATACCCATGTGCATTGTGGGGGATGCAGCCTACCCTCTGCTCCCCTGGCTAATGAAGCCCTGCACAGGACATCTTGACCAAAGCAAGGAATGTTTCAATGGAAGGCTCAGCTGGGCCTGCATTGTTGTGAAGGGTGCCTTTGACCATCTCAAGGACAACTGCTGCAATCTTATCTGGCTGGACCTCAGTGAGTGGATCATCTGCCAAGTGGTGGCAGCTTGGTGTGTCCTCCACAATATTTGTGAAAATAAGAGGAGATGTTCCTACCAGGGTGGGAGCCAGAGGCCAATCAACTCACCAGGGTCTTTGAGCAGCCACACAGCACTGCCATACGGTAGGCCCATTGGGGGCTGTTTGTATCCAGGAGGCCCTAAGGGAGAGATTCAAACAACGACATGTGTGAGACTCTCCCCCGGGCTCCCCACAAGGGGCCTCTGCAGTGCCCTGGTATGCCTTTCTTTCTCCACCTCTCCCTTCTCTTGCTCTTCCTTCCTTCCTTCCCCCCTCTCCATCCCCAGCTGATATAATAAACAAGACTTCTTGTTTTGGAACAAAAAAACCTCTAATTTTTAATTGGGGTAAATATAACTGGGGAGAGGCTGGGGAAAGAACCTGTAAGGGGGAAGGAGGGAGGTACAAGGGAGAAGAGGGGGAAGGAAAGGCTCAGGGATAGGTCTGGGACTTGCACCTGCCTCGGGTGGACCCACTGGTCCATGTGTGGGACCCTCCGTAGCCACAGTAGGGGGCTGAGAGGAGAAGCTGGAGGAGCAGGAGTGGCTACTGATGTTGTGGGGACTTGGAAAGGAGTGGGTGTCGGGGGGTGGCTGATGGACCACTCAGTCATGGCAACCAGGCCTGGGATAGCTCCTGCCAGGTGGGGTGGCTCAGCTTCTGGTCAGCACAGTGTTCCTCCAGGTACATATCCAACCTCTGATCCTGCTGCTCCAGAGACAGCTGTAGGAAATGGAGGCAGGCTATGTGTTCCTGCTCAAGGTCCTCATGGGGTTGGTGGTGTCTGCAGGTCTTGCAGGATTGTGAGGCTGGTGTAGGAGATGAGGCTCATACCCCACTCACAGCTAGTCTGGCCTTGAAGAACCAAGAGAAGGGCAGTCATCCCAAGAGACACTGTGCATGAAGCCTAACTCTCATCGAAAGGTCTTGGTTCAGACGAAGGCACTGTGCTTCAAACAAGGCCATTTGAGTCCAAGACAACAGGTAGTTTCCTGCAGGGGCACAGATGTCTCAGAGGGAGCCTCACTACCCCTCACCCTGGGGACAAGCAGGCATGGGAAGGTTCTGGCCAGGCTGGGAGCCTGTGGGCAGATGCGGGGGAGGGGAGGAGGGGGGCTTCCCTCTGTGATGCACACATGCTGGGTTTGGCAGTGGCAGGATCCCACAGGGAGAGAACTTGTATTCCTGCCCTCGGGAAGAGAGAAAGTAAGGTGTTGGGGGAGGTGTGTGTGAGCAGCAGATGTAGCTTCCCAGGGAGCATGCTACTGGGGTTCCCTCCACTTTGTCCCCTCCCCGGCAGGGGCTTTGTGTCCTTCATCTCAGCATGTTGGCCCGGGAGTGGATGCTGCCCTGAGAGTGTACGCATGACTGGTGTTCCCTCTAAGCTGCTGGGCAGCACAGCTTCAGCCCTGCCCAATCAGATACTCAGGGATCCATGCTGCACAGCTTAGAAGGAACACTGAGCCGTGTTCCCTCTAAGCTGCGTGCTGTGTGCAGCACTGCTATATGTGTATCTCTGACTCCATCCTCCGTACTGGTGGCTTGTGGTGTGGTGGGAAGGTGTCCCACACAGGGTTGAGAGTAATGGAAGCCTGTTCTGGAACCTTGTGAGCAGGAGCACAAGGTTCCTTTGTGGCAGCCAGATTGCGGCTGTGTGCTCTGGACTGGTGCTCCGTGTACACCCATGTGCACAGAATTCTGTGCGATCCCCAGGCCGAGAAGACCAAGTGAGGAGCACGCAGCCTGTCACCACTTCCCAGTGTGTGTGTCTAGGGAAAGTAATGGAGCTCACTTGATGAGCCTTCCCCAGTTTCATTCTACCCTTGGATGACATGGCTGGTGGCCATGGTGTTGGTGCTGGCCGCCTCCTCCACGTCCTCTTCCTTCTTGTCCATAGCCATGCCTTCCAGGATGCAAACAATGGGCATCTCCAAGAAAGTGTGGGGGTGGAGCTGGCCAAAATAGGGGCAGGTCTGGGGTGCTGCCCCTGAGTGGGAGCTGTGCTACTTTGCCTGGTGTAGGCCTGCCTCAGCTCCTTCACCTTCATGCAGTGTTGACATGCCCTTAGTTATGGAGGAGCTATTTTCTTACAAAGAGCAATAGGAAGCTGCAGAGAAGAGAGTGACAGTGACAAGGGAAGAGTGCTTAAAGATAGATCTGAAGGCTCCTGCAGGTTGTAGAAAGCAGATGACTACAGGAGAGTTCGAGAGTCAAGAAAACAAGATTCCAGCTACGTAGGGTGTGACATGGTCTGCCAAAAGCAGGATATTGAATTGGACTTTGTGGATATTATTTTAGGACATTGAATTTTGTTCTGAACTTTTATATTATTAACCGGACCCTAAGCAGGGTGTTTGCTTGAAAAGAAGCCAGTACGAAGTTTATTAAAGAGTCTGGAAGATGAAAAATTGATGCCAAGCCACCCTTTACCATGAGGGGATGCATAGGAGGAGGCTGACTCTGTTATAAAGGGAAAGAAAAGTAAATGACAAACACTTGAGGAAAAACAAACAAACCCCATAATGCCTTTTGGCATA
Organism: Pelodiscus sinensis; assembly: GCF_049634645.1. Lineage (NCBI taxonomy): Eukaryota > Metazoa > Chordata > Testudines > Trionychidae > Pelodiscus > Pelodiscus sinensis. The sequence goes on along the minus strand of NC_134717.1, from coordinate 24,563,603 downwards.
AATAATCCCTTTCATCTCTCAGAATATTCTTTTCGCCCTCACTTTTTTTCCTTTTAAAGCCCAGTTCTTTCAAAGAGAAATGAAAGAAACACTCTTAGACTTTCATTCCTTAGCGTGTGCTTAGCAGATGTTCACCAAAACAAAGTTTACTCAAACATATCTGAGGCTGGACTTTGTATATAAAACCTCTGTCTTTTTTCAAAGCAGAGCAAATTAGTGGTATTTCTCACCAATATAAATATTTTGTACTGCAATTAGCTGTCTGCTACAATACAGATGCTGGAAGAGGGCACATTTATGCACTATAGTTTGAGTCATGCCTTTACGGTAGCATCCATCCCAGTGTATTAGAATACAAGTTCATTTTTATTAGAAATAAATCTAAATATGGGAATAGTTACCAAACCTGTTTATTTTCAAAAGTGGTTTGCAGTCTAATAGCCCTGGTGAGTGTCCATTAGCTTTTGTTTTATTTATTTTGTTGAGTTTGTCTTTGATTTTTAAAAACATTTCGGTCATCCACAGTCATGAAGTCTCCTTTCAGGAGAAACACTGAAGAATCAAGTGTATCACTCCTCCTTTTAAAATTCTCCTTCAGGGCAATGCACACATGGTGTGACCCTGGCTTTTGACAAACCTTAGCTGAACAAAATGTAACAAGCCCTGTATATTTTGAGCAGCATTTTCTATTCTGACAGAGACAGCTCAGTAGCATTTGATGTCTGCTTGCTGGTCATAGATAATGGTGCATCTTGGGACCATTGTCATTCCTGTCAATAAGACAGCCTGGGGGGACATGCAACAAAGCTACCTTTTGATTCACCATTTTTCCTTCCTTCCCAAGACATTTGTAAGCCTGTGGTCAGCTAGGTCACTTTATTTCATCCTGATGTGCCTTGATAATAGTATCATGTCTAACAAAAAATTTTGACAGACCATCGATGTGTGTTTCTTTGGTTTCTATGTTGTTTTCCATGCTTTCTCAATGTCAAACAAGCTTTGAAAGCTACTGATTATTTTTGTTTGCACTGAGTTTGACAAGGTTCCTATTCTTTGAAGCAATTAAGCTCCTGAGGGTGGATCTTGGGATTTGAGTTAATTTCTGAGCATTGCAGGAAGCTACTAGAGCATATCTCATGCTTTGCAGTTTTGCAGTGTTGTGTTTTCATTGTGAGTTATGAAATACCTGAACCCAAAGGAAACTTGTAAGCTTTAGGGAAAAATATCTGCATAAGCTTAAAGTTAAAAGTTTGGCCTTTGTACAAGTTTTCTACGTCATGCTAACTATTGAGGAAGTTTAAGTTGTGAATTTCCCATAGAGTTTAACTGTTTTCAGACTGTCTACTTGCAGAACATATGGTTTCAAGGCTATTTCACAGAAAACCCTTGTAGTAACAAAGAGACACACAAAGCATTCTGTGGAATTGTTCATGAACAATGGCTACCGGCTTATAGCATGGCTTGTTGATTACCTAAATAAGTTGCATATCACAAATCTAGTCACTAATATTGTTAGTTTCTCATTTAGGTAAATTGAAAACATTATTACTTCATTTCACTAAAGCATTTCCTTAACTACAAAACCAATTTTTGGCAATTACAATAGAACTCTACATCCTATGCCTATCCCATTGCACATGAAATGCATGCATGTTTAGTCTAGTTGTTTTATTTGGCACATAAAGAGAATATATATATATATATAATCACAGTTCATGTAATACTCGAAAGAGCAAATGGTAGTTTGTAGTTAGAGGTAAAATAACCCTTTCTCTTCTAGCCTAAGTAATGTTTTATCAGAGGGTTCTTAAATGTAACACACATATTTCAGTCTTTCTCCCAGGATTGTAGACAAGGCTTTTCCTTCAAAATCTTTCTCCTTGATATTCCTGGATATCTGGGGCCTGCTCCTGAAGGTGCTGTGCACACACTGTTCCAACAGATGTAAATGGGAATTGAGTGCTCAAAAGTCAGAACCTTTTAGAAGTCAACCCAGAGATTGTAATCTCTTGTCTTCAGAGCTGTTAATATAGTACTTGCAAGCTGTAGGATCTACACAAGTACTGTAATAAACAATCATGAAAAGTGAACATGTTTGAAAAGAAATATCTTTCTGGTGATTTGTAGGATATGTTCTTTTATTATTTTTTTTCACCTGTGAAGTTTGAGATTCTGATTTCTACTTTTGTCCTGTGAAACAGTTAACTCTCCTAGTCATTTATAGTATGGCTTTTGTCTGTGGGGCAGTTTCTACTACTACAGCTCTGTGTAGTAGTGATCCAACCCTGTAACTATGTAAGTAACCATGTATCCTGAGGTCAGTTTCATATTTTGCAAGTTTGTTTTTCCACAGCTCTGAAATGAAACAGTCTTGCAGCCTGTAAGCAGTTGTTGGGTAGGTAAGTGTAATCATTTGGGATCTTGCTTATGCTGGTGTAAATTAGGGGCAATTCCACTGAAGCCAGCAGATTTGCACTGTGTAAAAATGGATCAGAATGATGCCTTAAGAACCCTACCATGTATTATTGTGTTTATAACATTTAAAGCACTTTTGCAGAAGTATAAATGAAATAATTTAAATATAGTTGTGGTGCGAATAGCTAGCAGAAACACAATCATATTAAATCTAGTTTCTCTTCAGAGCAGTGTAGCCTAGTGGGTAGAGCCCTGAACTGGGATTTAACAGACCTTTGTTCTGTTTCCAGCTCTGCTGCTGGCTAGCTGAGTGTCTTTGGGAAAGTTACTTCCCCTGACCTCAGTTTCTCAATCTGTAAAATAGAAATAATGATTCATACTTCTATTGCAACACACTTTACGACCTACTGATGAAAAGTTTTACTATTAGGATAAAAATAGCAACTTGTTTTGTTTTCAGATATATTTCTTCTTAAGTCCAGCAATGATGTGGCCTACATTAATGTCAAAGAGAGTATTAACAATGCTGGAGCTATTCAATTTAAAGAAACAGTTATGCAGTTATTTGCTTCAGATTTTATTATCTTATTGTCCCAAATGTATCAGTGTTTTGAAAATGAAAACTTAGTTTATTCTTCCCACCTAGTGCTCTTAAAGTCATGTTGATAAAAGTAGCGTGACATGCGTAACTCATACCAGATTATGTTTAATTTTTTAATGAAAATGCCTGAAGGAAATAACTGGGTTGGGCCCTATTGTGCTAGGTGCTGTACAAATACGCAAATAGATTAGGTAAAACACACATTGCTGTCAAAGCTGCTACTAACCAAACTATACACCAATGAGAATAAATACCAGGAATATAATTACATCTTACACTAGCATTAGTAGGCTGTCACGGCTCCTTCCCCACTCTGGCACGATGAATGCAGAAGTGGGGGCCCGCAAAAGTACCCCAAAACCTTATCTTTCCAGGCTTTGGTATAAAACTCCCCCCCCAATCTTAAAAACCTAGATTTTAGGGATAGAATCCGCTGCCACCACTCAAGTAATGATAAGAAAAATCAGGGGAGAGATCACTTGGGAAATCTCACCCCTAAAGTACAAACCAGGACACAAAAATTAACCAATACCAGGTTAATAAAAAGAAAAGAGAAAGAACTTTTATTATTACCACAATATTCCTGTTGCAAGAATAATGCCTAGATGGAAAAGTAACAAAGTAATTTACTCATGGAAGGGAAACCCACCATGGGCCAGAGCTTAGTTACAAAGGAGAGCAAAACCCATTTTTAAATGCACAGACATAAAATTCCATTTTCCAAACCATAAAACAATAAAACATAATGGATTTATCTAAACTTTACCCTACTTACAGATAGTGAATTCTTTTCCTGGAGGGAGGCATTCTGTCTTTCCCCCTCAGTAGCTAGCGAGAAACTGCCCACAAACAAAGGAGGGAGAAACCAAAAATTCCTTTGTCCCAGTTTGAAATTCCTACTTGCATTCCTATTGGCCAACTTCACCTAGCTTAGGTGTAGTTAACCCCTTAGTCACAAGGCTGCTGGCTAACCCTCATGATTATGACATGGGCTTATTATGGAGCATTGTGGCTGCAAGAGTCCCATTTCTCTTTTGCTTCCCTCCTGATCCATATGGGGAGAGTAAGATACTACAGCCATTGAAAGGATGCAAGTTAATTCCTGCTACAGAGTGCCTGGCCCAAGAGATGGAAAGCCTGGAGCTAAAGCCACCTCTCATTACAAGGGGAGTTCCACCTAAGAGGAATCAAGTCATTCCAATATAAAAGGCTGTTGGAAGATCCAGGGTGTGGTGTGGAGGAGATTGTAGATGAGACACCAGAGTCAGGAAGTCTGGCAGTGAGCTGAAGATGCTCAGGACATAGACCAGGTAGAGCTGGAGCTGGTGGAAAGTTTGGTTTCTGCAGGATGAAGCCTGGTTGTGGGTGTAAAAGAATAAATGATGAGCTGAAAAATATGTCCCTCTGCCATGTATATTGGCCAAATAGAACAGTCTGTGCACCAGTGGGGCCAACAGCCACCATGGACCCTCGGGTGCTGGCTCAGTGCCCCCGGAAGGGGCAGGGTCTTGGATGGAAGGGGCAGGGCTGGGGGCAGGCAACTCCCAACACTGCCTGGGAAGCAGTGCCCCTTCCTGCAGCCCTGAAAGCCCCATGGAGCATGCTCCAGCAGTATGGCAGCAATTCAAAAGAACCCTGGACTCCAGATGCCACTGCTGCTTCAGTAGCAGTGGCAGTGGCCAGGAGCCCAAGGCTCCTTAGAATTGCCAGGCCTGGGGGCAACTTCCCTCTTTGTCCATCAGCAGGCTCTCTCGGTGCCAGGGACTGAATGGACACAAATTGGACATCAAGAAATGTAACATACAAAAACCAGTAGGAGAACTGTTTAACCTCCCTGGACACTAAAGGTGTGTCTAAACCACACCCCTCTGTCAGCAGACGGATGTAAATTAGACACATCAAAAGTGCAAATGAAGTGGGGATTTAAATATCCCATGCTTCATTTGCACAATGGCGGCCACCACTTTTTTCAAAAAGGGGCTTTTCAACCCCCCCCCCCCCGGCAGTTTAGACGGGGCATTTTTGACAGAAATGCCATGTTTCGAAAGATCCTGTATTCCTCACAAAATGAGGAGTACAGGATATTTCAAAATGGGGCATTTCTGTTGAAAATGCCCTGTCTAAACTGCTGGTTTTTTTAAAAGCCCCTTTTTTGAAAAAAAAAAAGTGGTGGCCGCCATTGTGCAAATGAAGCACGGGATATTTAAATCCCCACTTCATTTGCACTTTTTGATGCATCTAATTTACATCCCTCTGCCGACAGAGGGGTGTAGTTTAGACGTAGCCTAAGGGTGTGACTGCACTGCACCGTTATTTTGAGATAACTTGCCTTATTTAGAAATAACAACGCAAACGTTTACACAGCCATTCTGTTATTTTGAAATAACAGAAAGCTTATTCCGAAATCTGTAAACCTCATTCCACGAGGAATAATGCCTATTCCAAAATAGCCATTTTGAAATAAGGTGTGTGTAGACACTCCATTGCTGCTATTTTAAAAGAGCCCCTCACCAAGGCCATTCTAAGTTATTCCTCCCCAGTGCCTCCTGGTATGAAGGCATTCTCTCTCAAATCCTTCTGCTAATGTCATACCATTTTATGTCTCCTTCATTCTTTTTTCCTTCAAATTCATTTGTATTCAAGCAGTAATAATAATCTAAAGGGCTCACATTACATAATAGATGTTATCAAATGAACCTTTTACCTTTCCCAATATGTCTTAACAATCCTTATGAACTTTCTCCAAAGTATCTCTGTTTTCACTGTTAGTACAATTTCCTTTTTACCTCAGTCTTCAAAAGCCATGGATGCACCACATTGACCTTTCACTTTTCTCTGTTTCTCTTACACTGAGCTTGTTTTATGCCATACTTCAAATATTGTGTTTTTAGGAACCCCTAGCTAATGCCAAGAGCTATTGCCTCTTCTTTGAGCTGTACTCACTGACTCTCCAGGTATTTTAAGTCAATTATCCTGATTCTGTTGCTTTCATCCTTGACAATGGTTCCAGTTCTGTATTTAGTATTTCTTAGTCCCATTCCTGCCATTTCTTCTGTTGGGTATTGTTGGCTGTTTCATATGATCTCAGGCACACAAAGCAGGTTGAGGATCTGTTGCTGCGAATACCAGTGTTTATTATCGAAAAGGGTGAATAGTGCATAGCAGTTTAAAGATTAGGAAAGAAACCCAGAATAACACATTCAGGGTACATCTACACTGCAACACTATTTTGTAATAACTAGGGCTATTCTGAAATAACTTAGTCCACGTCTCCACAGGAGGCAGATATTTTGAAATAGTGTCAAAATACTGTCAAGCTGGAGGACTTCCTATTTGCACTCGTCATTGTACAAGGAATAAGGGAAGTTGGAGGAAGAGTGCTCTATTTTGAAATAAGTGCTGTGCATATGCTCTCTATTTTGAAATGAGCTATTTTGAAATAAGCTATGCAATTGACATAGGTCAATTTGCATACCTTATTTTGAGTTAAGCCCTGCAGTGTAGAAACCCCTGAGTTAAAATGGGAGTTTAGGTAGGTAAAATATAATTACTTTCATTGGAATGTAATCAGAATATTCGTATTAACCACAATGCTTGTGAATACTGTCATGGGATCTCTGATTACCATAAGTGAACAAATCTCCATCATATTCAGCAGACTGTACCTCCTAAAGGTCACAGTATCCATGTTCCAGTAGTGGTTCAGTGACTCTAGGGTCATCTTCCAAACATCAACTTCCCATCCCTGCCCATGGAATCACTAAGCAAGCCAAATCCTGGTTCTCTGCTTAGTTTGGGAGATATGGCAAAGTCATAGATAGCATTGCTTTAGATTTATAGAGACTAGAATATATGATTATAGGAAATTAGAAGAGATAAAATATAAGTTTTTATTATACTTAGTGCTTGTTAGTGTGCTTAGATAAACTATTGCAGAAATGGCTCATCAGATTGTCAGTTTCATTCAGTACATAATTCTACATGAGATTTTCACATAGGTTCAGGAAGTAGAGGTGAGTTTATGCCCCGTATCAGAGTCCCAGCCACCAACCTGCTTCTGAGGGCCCCATTGTTGCCTGGGATCCTGGCTGCCATCTCCAGAGGGCCCCAGCTGCTGGTTCCTCTGTCTCTGAAGGTCCCAGTGGCTGGCTCCATGGGCTTCTATGGGTTGGCCCGGAGTCCTGGCTGCCAGAGGTTCTATTGCTACCCAGGGTCCCAGCATCTCTGTTGCAGTTCGCAGAGCCCTGACTGTTGGCCCCATGCCTGGAGCTTAATAGTCACACATGGTATGGCCCCAGCCTAGGGTAGTGTGGGGTGCAGATGGAGGCAGTGTGTGTTTGCAGCTCAGCACCCACATACTAAAAATTGCTCAAGTACCATGGATTCTAAATTTGGAGAAGGAAAAAAGAGCCCCCTCTCGACCAATAACTGTCTGTGTTACAAGAAACTCTTGGAAGAGAAAGTAGGGATTTTTTTTAATAGAAAAGAAATTTTCTGACTGTCAGCATGTAAAAACAATTCAGTTTGGAAAGTAATACGACTAAATAGTTTTTGAATGACTGAAACAAATGGATGCCTTAATGAAAATCTTTTGAACATCACTCAAAGAGCAGCCTTCAGTGTGGTGGCTTAGATTGTACAATACTGTGTGTGTGTGTGTGTGTGTGTGTGTGTGTGTGTGTGTGTGTGTGTGTGTGTGTGTGTGTGTGTGTTTAAAAAAACCTGAGCTACTATAGTTTGCTGTTTTTGTTTTTAAAAATTATTTTTCATATATCAATCACTTATTCTGATCAGATACAAATGTTGTTGTTGTGTCTAGTCTCTCTATATTATTTTCTTCATTTATTAGGTCTCAACCAGGTACATCTATTTCATGTTAGTTTCTAATTGGTTAGCAGAGTTGCTAGACAGCTAGGCAGTTGCTTGATTCTTCACACATGGCAATAATAACTAGAAAAGGTTGGTTGGAAATGCAGTTTTCAACATTTTTGGGCTTTATAAGATTTTTGTCTTTCGAAAATAATATGTATTCTAGAGTTTACTTTGTAATGACAGTGTTTATCCTCTATATTTGCAGAAATAAACAGGAAAGCCTTTAAATACTAACAATTGTATTTGATTATTGATGCTTCTTGGCAACTAATCACAACTCTCTGGTGAAGTCCTAAGTATGATGTGTAAATATTTGACATAAAGGTAAAATAAAGATATTTGAGTATCATATACATTAAATGATTCCCAATTTGGTATACAATAGGGAAACAGTAAAAACGTCATTTGTTTGATAAAGTAAAACACCTATGGAGCATTGCAAGTTGCTGGATGAATTTTAGTGGTCTGATATATTCAGTTTTTCTTTTGTTATGTTTCCAATATTTTTCCTTGCAGGAGTTGTTGTGTATGCTGTTAATTATTGTGAAGATTAAGCCTCTTCCTTTGCAATGCTCCTGATTATATCCTGGACTTCTCTTGGTAGCCTAAGCTATAAATTAATTGATCTTTGACTCCTAAATTTCTGTCCATGGGAGAGTCTGTCTTTTAATAGCCTGCATGACTTCTCAGTCCCCCTTCTCTCAGGTCTCTCATCAAGAGACCATGCTGTTCACTCTGAGGCCCTCTACTCTAATTGTAGGTTCATCTCAAAACCTTAAGCTTCACTCATTCCCATGTCTGTGTCCTCTGTCCCTTATCTTGAGTTGTTGATTTTTTCTGTTGAAGATTTGGCCTTCCTTCAACTCAGCTATTTTCCTAAACACCAATACTTCTGCTGCCTCAATGACTCTCATACTTGCATTCATTGTCACTTATTTGCATCCTTTGACTCCCCCTTAAAATCTCCCCTCCTTGCTGATTTCTTCAAAGAGAGAAATCCATCAGCTTCTCTTCCTTTTCCTTTCCCCATTTTCCCCATAATCCACTGTCTCCTCCTCCCCCCTCATAACTTGACTTGACCTTCCCTGACCTTTCTTTCCACCTCTAACCCAGTGTTGCTTAAACTGTGTTCCACGGCACACTGGTATGCCATGAAGAAGTCGGATGTGTGCAGTGGAGAACAACAGAGTTCAAAATGGCAGCCCTTAAAGGGACAGGCAACTTTTTTTTCTCAACAAAAAATCCTTGGTGTTCCTCACTAAAAAAAATTATTGTTTGGTGTTCCTTGATCTTAAAAAGTTTAAGGAACACTGTTCTAACCCATCCATTCAACTTCATCAATTCCTCCTTTCACGTGCCATTACTTCTGTCCCTTTATTTACCTTGTGCCTTTCCTCCCTTATTGACTTGTTAGTTTCTTCATATTCCTTTCTCTCAATATAGGCCTGGCCAGATATCCTCTATCTTTAACAAACCATCCTTTTCATCCTCCTGCCCTTCTAGATGCCATTCTGTATTTTTCTTTCCCTTCATCTCTAAGGGCATGTGTTCACAGCAGTGTTATTTCAGAATAACATCAGTTATTCTGAAATAACATAATGCATGTCTATGCTACAAGCCTTCATTTTGAAATAATGTCGAGCTGGCGGACTTCTTTCTCTGACTCATGGTGACCCTAATTTCATGAGGAGTAAGGGAAGTTGAATGAAGAGTGTTCTTCCTTCGACTTCCTGCTGCGGAGAGAGAGGGCCAAAAGCTGAATTAACTATTTCAACTTGAGCTATACTGTTGACGTAGTTGAAGTTGTGTAACTTAATTCAAATTTAGCCCTGCTGCGTAGACATACCCTAAAATAACTGAACATGAAGTCTGCAACTAGACCACTAGATTTTTCTCTTCCACCTCTGTCTTTGGAGCTGGTCTGATTGATTGATTTCTGATTCTCACTAATCTAACTTGGGTTTTCAAGAGCTCTTTATGTCCAAATGTCAGATCTCTATATTATTCTTATCCTCTCCTTCATGTTATCTCATTCTCAATAAGTTTGATTCTCTTCTCTCTTCTGACTGCACTTTCAGCATTTCATTAGTGGTCCTTCCTCTATTGTGTTACTGTCTGTAGAGGTTTCTCGGAGCTCTCTCCTTGGTTTGGTTCTCTTCTCACTTTGTACCTAGTCTCTATGAAATCTAACTCAGTGTTTCTCAATGAGTGGTATGAGTACCCTTAAGGGTACTTGAGAGAAGTCTGGGGGGTACATCAAGACAACTGAAATTTAGAGAAAACTGAATTTTTGTTTTACATTTTACAGCACTTTATAATTTTTTACTTTTTACACCCCAAAATTTCATTGCCCACTCAGCTATAATTAAGTTGTTTAATGTTGCAATGGTAGAAAAAAATTTGGTGTGTCTGAAAACTGTAGGTAGTGGGGGTACTTATAATTTTTGAAAGATGTACTTTATAAAAAAAACTTGAGAAACACTGATCTAACTCATCTAACACATATATGTTTGCTCCTTCCAAGCAATCTTGCACCTTAGTCTCTTTCTCTTTGGATGTTTTGTCGTCTTAGTTGAACAAGGCCAATCTTAATTTTCTCTTTTTCCCTTTAAACATTGTCCTCTACCCATCTTCTCAAATACTACGAATAACACCATTATTAATCCAGAGGATATTTTTTACTCCTTCCTCATCTTTTTCCATGGAACCCTTCTGTCACATAGTGCCGGCAGCAGCAAGGGTTGGGTTCAATATCTAGGGGTTCCTTCTCATCCATCCCACACATAACTGGCTTGAGCCCCCACCCAGTAAGCTGGTAAATTTACACATACCTCCCTGGCCACCTCTGAGAGGCAATGCTTCCCCACTCCCAGCACAGTGTCTGAGTGTAGAAAATAAACTTTTAATGAAGAGGGATAGTACGTCTACACTAGCCCCCTAGATCGATCTAAACCTCATTGCAGAAGGAATACTTGCTAATTTGAGTTATGGCTTTAAATCGGAATCCCGTTTCACTGCTGCGTGTAGACGCAGGCAGTTACTTTGGGCTAGTCAATTTCTAAAATGGCGACCGGCTGGGAACATGCAAATCAAGCCCAAGATATTTAAATCCCACACTTGATTTGCAATTTGTCACTCTCATTAGCCTTCCTAGATCGATCTAGGGGCCTAGTGTAGATGTACCCGGAGAGAAGTAACATGGCATTAACTTGGGAAAACACCACGAATAAACAGAGTTCATAACCAAACCACAAATAAACATCCTAGCTCAAGTCCGTTGTGCAGTGTCCTTTACCTCTCAGGCTCACAAGACCAGCAATATGAGTGTCCCATTCACATGCCCAACCCTTCTCTGCACCCCACTCACAGTTGCTGCCTTTAGTCAGGGCAGACCAGAGCTCAGAGGTGATGTGCAGAGCTTACACCTTCCATCCTGGAATGGCGGGGGGGGGGGGGGGGGAGGGAGAGAGGTGGTAGGAGGTGTCTCACTCACTCCACTGGTCAGTTACCATCTACCTGCTCACTGTTTTCTGGCCCCACTTTGCTGACTGCCTGACGGCCACTCCCACTAGCTGCCTGGTGGCCACTCACTATTGCTCCCACCCTCCGGCCACTCCTGCTGGCTGCCTTGCATCCGCTCCTGCTGGCTGCTCCCGCCAGCCACCTGCTCCTGCCAGTTGCTCCGCTGGCCACCTGCCAGCCGCTTGCTCCTGCCAGCCAAACCTATTGATTTCAACTCTTGTGATTTCAGTTTCTCAGTGATTTCAGCTCTTGGCCCACACTGCAGGCCAGCAGAAAGATTCCAACATCTGCTGGAATAACATTTTAAAATATAACATTTTAAAAGAGACTTCTTATGGAGTCTGTTTTAGTTATATCATTAGAATGGGGGAAGGGGAACAGGTTGAACTAGCTTTACAGCTCATACCTGGAGGGCATGTAGCCTTCTGGTTCACCACTCTGCTCTTCTTCCCAATTTACTTCACCAAATCTTGAAGAGAAAGCCTTGTCCATCCGAGATTCTTTATAATGACAGCGTCTCTCCTGCAAGCATTGGTGGTCATATTTTACAATTCCTACGTTTAGGGTTAACATGGTTTATGACCCCACAACAGCCAAATTAGTTACAATAGTGAAAATACCATTCTAACAATTGAATATTTATCAGGCCTATAGCATTGACTGAACTGTATTTGCATAAGCACACCCAGGATTTCTTTCCCATTCCTGCATGAACTGTATTTTCATAACAATTGTTTAGCCCTGTAAGGTATTCAACTACTAAGTGAGCATAACCATACCTGGGATTCCTTTCCCCTTCCAGCTGGATACATTGGAAGCATTGATTCAGACCCTGCTTACATGCAGAAATCCAAGCTATTTCTTAATTCTATTGCTTTTTTCTCTCCTATACATCTGAGAACTTTCCTTTTCTTTACAAATATGCCGCCAAATCTCTTGTCTGGGCCTCCATCATACCCCATCCTCATTATCATGACATCTTCTTCTCTGGCCTTCCACATATTCTTTCCTTTCTCTCTCAATCCATATAAAATGCTGCTGCTGCTAAACTCATTTTGGTTTGATCATGAGTCTTCCCATTTTAAGTCCCTCCATTATTGTCTGGAATTTAAGCTCCTTTATAACTCTTATATAACTATATAACTCTGCTCATCTGTACTTATCCTCCATTCTGCCAGTGTTTCCAAACTTTGTGCCCTTTTGTCAGATTTTCTTGCAGTGATCTCACATCTTACTTTATGCTTCCTCTTACATCTCATATGGCCTCTGCAAGTTTACCTGTAAGACCCTATTCATATATAAGTACAGGTTGGATCTCACTTGTCCAGCACCCTCGGGACCTGACTGATCTTTGCTGGACCAGGGAAAGTGAATTCCAGTCTCTCTGCTGTTGGCCTCTGGACTTTCCTGGCCTTGGTCTACACTATGGATTTTTTTAGAAATAACTCCCCTTATTTCAAAATAAGCAGAGCATCAATACTACCAAGCCCATTATTTCAAAATAACAGACTGTGGTTTTTTTCAAAAGAATAACTCCACTTTCCACAAAGAATAATGCTTATTTCAAAATAGTTACTTTGAAATAGAAGTAGTGTGGATACTCCTCTACTGCTATTTTGAAATAACTACTCCCCAGAGTCATTCAAAGTAATTATTCCCCAGTGCTTCCTGAGGCTCTAAGTCAAGTTAGACTAATTTTGAAGATTTGCTGTAGTGTGGACACACTATTGTGAAAGAGTTATTTTGGAAGCTATTATTTCTAAATAAGTTATTTCAAAATACTTTCTTAGTGTAGACATGCCCTTGGGGGCATGCCAGCCTCACTGGGCTCTTCTCCTGCCCACTAGCCTCACAGGCTCCCCTTATGGCTGCTTACCCTCTGTTGGCCTCAACCACTGGACACTGCTTCCAGCTCCAGCTGGGCTTCTTGCCCCCAGGCTGCTGACCCAGCTCTGCTTCCGGCCCCAACCGAGCTCCAGATGCTAGTCCCCTGGACACTAGACAAGCTACACTTCTGGATGTCAGGCCCCTGCCCCCCGTACTGCCGGTCCTGGCCCTCCTGTCCTTCCCCAGCCACTGTACTAGTTCTGCTCCAGCTTTTGCCAGGCTCTCAACTGCCAGCTCCCCTACAGCTAGAATCCCAGCCAATCCCCACTCCTAGCCTCTGGGGCTTTCTGGTCCAGGGGATCTCAGGTTCAGCAACCTCTGAGGTCCTGCCAGATTGCCCTGGGCCAGAGAGGTTCAACCTGTACTTCTTAAAGATCCTTCTGTGCCATTCTGCTTAGAATCAATTGTATTGATTAATATAATAAATTGCCTATTATTGTTCCCCTTTTCCTTAGCTTTGTCTATAAACTGTCACCTCTTTCTCTGAGCAAGAACTGTCCTTGACTGTTTGGATATCTTCTAGCACATAGTGGGTGCTACTGCAAATCTGTATTAACAAAGTGAAACTAAAAAGAAATGCTAATTTTCAGATACTTTGGATTTCCTTAGGAGGAACATAGCAATTAATAGTAAGAGGCTGAGAATATTTGAAGCTATATCGATTAGAATAGTTCAATGTTTGATTACCTGGGAAACAAACACAGGAAGAAGTTTTTAAGTTAAAAACTGCTAAAGGATTGGAGATTGTTTCCCCTCCCCCACCACCTTTTTGTGTTTGTCACATTGTATGTGGAAGGTGCACAGGGCATATAAATCAGCTGTATGAGATTTTGAAATAGTGCGCATTATTTTCCTGGTGAGGCTTTAAAGCAGTCATACACAGAAAGCCTTGCTAATTAATTCTTATATTTGCATTATTTTTGGTAGCTTTATTTTTTCTTCCTAAAGGTTACTGCCACTGTTCGTTTAACGGTGTTTATATGATCTTGTAGTAAGTGTTATCACTTTGTATAATTATTATGTGTGATTAATCCTGTTCACACTTGAAAGCTGTGAGACTTTTTTAAGACCAGAGGGTATGTCTTTAATTCTTTGTGTTGCTCACGTATAATGGTAGTTGACAGGAGCTAAAGATAAGGGGAAAGAGGATAGAAAATCTAGAATAGTGTCCTATGGCAAATGATTCTTAAAAAATGTTTGGATTGACTTAACTTCCTATGGTTGGTGTTGAGTTAACTGTAGCAGTGATGTACAAAGATTCTGTATGATGATGTGGCATTTTATGTCTTTCTATAGCAATCAAGTTGCATTACAATGCTTGTTAGGAAATATTTGGCTCTCAAATGCTGATATTGAGGCCATCTAGGAAAAGACCATCTCATCTGAATATAGCCCTGAATTAATTCCTGTTTCACTTTTACTACTAACTAGTGAGAGATTCACTCCTCTATCCACTGCAGAATGACTTTGGAAGTGAACATAACCCATGATAACTGGATTTTTCAAGATACCAGGTACCAGAAATGGCTTACAGCCACAAAGATAGAGTTGCTGAATAGCTAAGGCTTTAGCCAGCAGGAATTTGAACTCAAATGCACTAGCCACTAAGATATGTGGTAACTGAGGGTATGTCTAGACTATAGGGTTTTGTCGTCAAAACTATACCTGCGTTTACACTACTGCCGCAACAGAACTCGGCAGTTTTGTCGACGGCGGTCAACCTCATTCTATGAGGAATAATGCCTTTGGTCAACAGAGTTCTGTCAACAGAAGGCATTGTTGCATCTACACTGTCCTTTGTGTCTACACTCTCATGTCAACAAAGCGGCTTGCTTTGTCGACAGAACTGGATGTTGTCTAGACTCTCTTTGTCGACAGAGTCTTTGTCGACAGTATCATTGACAAAGCCTCTGTTGTCAAAAGCCTGTAGTCTAGACATATCCTAAGTGTTTGCCACAGTTTTTTTGTGACAACACCTAACTGAAGGCAGTTCAGAGGGAAAGAGAGAGAGGGGTCGGTCAGAATGAGATCTGTATATATAAGATATTGATGCTTATTTTTAGTTTCATTTTTATGATGCATGGATTACCTAAAAGCCACACCTAATAAAACAAAAACTAGCAGCTCTGGTTTTATGGAGGGGAGTGAGTTCTTAGTCCTCATGGCTACTGAGAACAGCTGACCCAAGTGCATCGATATGTACAGAAAACAAAGTACTACAAAATATTGCCTTTGGCTTAAAAATAATTAGATTTTTAACAAATCTCCTGATTCTAACTCATGATTTTTGAATATTTAGACTTGGCAGTCTGCAATGTAGGGGTTTTTCTTAAATGATTTATTTGTAAATAATATAAATACTGGATGGATTTTGAAAATCAGTCAGTATGGCCAATTGCTCCAAAGGGATACCTCTGTATTGCAATCAGGAATAGTGACTGGAGCACCACAGACATAGCCAAACTAGCTTAGACTTAGGCATAGCAGTGCTGATAATAGTGAAGTCACAGCAGCACAGTGGTTGCACAAGTTGACTCTGACCACTCAGGACCCTAGGTTCATACTTGAGCTGCTGTTCTTTTCTCTGAAGCTTCAATGTTATTATTAGTTGAGGTAGTTTTCACCTAGCTAGATGAAAATTAGTGTTGGTATGTTTATACATGCTGCAATCACACCTCCTGATCACAGTGTAAAAATACTCAAGGTTGATGGACTCCCACTGAGTTCAATAGCTGCAGACTTAAATCAATATACATTTTTTTAAAATCTCACCTATGACAGACTGGCAGGTTGGTTTTTAGCGACAGACGGGTGGGTTGGATTTAATACTATAAATACTTTTAGCTGAAATGTACATCTTTGAAGCACACTTTCAGTGTAAAGGTGAACATGCTACAAGGTAAGAATTGCTTCCCAGAAGGAGGGTACGTAGTGCCTTGGCTAAGTTTGTGAGTGCAGTGAAACTATTTGTTTTATGCATATATGTCAATAATATTGATGGGAAACAGCCATAAAATTTACAAATGTTTGTAATGTGTATATCGGGCTTTTCTCCGTGGATTTAAAATGTTGCATGTATTCATAACCAGCTTTATACTACCTATAGAAATAAAAAGCATTTGAAAATATTTGATTTTCAGGCATGGATAATACCATATACTAGTTGTTTGTTAATATTGTTAACATTATGTTAATGGCATAGCTTTTAAAAACATTATTTATTCTATCATTATTATATTTCCCAGACTTTGACATGCATTGAAAAATAGCATTTTTATATTGCTGGAGCGTTTCTGGAGCTCTGAACTTCAAGAAGGCTATTGATATCTGTTTCCACTTAAATTACTATCAATGCCAATATAGAAAATAAGGCCCATTTTTAATTCCAAGTGTACTGCACAAGAGGTTAAGCTAAAAAGAACTAGAGACAAATGACAAATAAGAGTATCCCAGATAAGGTCTGGTCCTACTCCCAGTGAAGTCAGTAGAAGAGTTGACTGAAGTCAGGACTTAAAAAGCCATATATTCTTTTGTTGTAGCCAACCCGGCAATTAACATTACTGCACACTGTACTGTATAGTTACATAGTGAAAACCAATTTCAATTTGTTTTTAGACCAGGCACCAAAGCCTCAGCTAGTCCTATCTCTTGACCTACTAGTCAACCTGTTCTTCCTGACTTTAGAGGGTAAGTACTTTGCAAATGAAAATTTACCTTTTAAAGATTACATGAAAATCCATCGACTTCTGCATGGAGTTATCACTCAATGGTAGCCTTAACTATTAGACAGCATTTTAAGGAGACATTTAACATTAGCACTTATTATAGATGCTCTCTATAATAATTGCATAATCAATAGGTGAAATATTTGTTGTATAATTGAAAATAAAAATAGATAACCCCCAAAGACGGGTTAAAGTAATTTAACTGAAGTACTCTGGTCTCAAAAAGGGATTTCAGACTACAAATTTAGGCCCACATGCTTGTTACCAGGAAGTAAGAATACAGTTAAATGCTATGTCTTCCAAATAATTTATTTTTAAAGTTGTGCATGGATGGACAACTAATATTAAATAATATTACATAGTAGTTAAAAGAAGACTTTCCCAGTTAAGCCAATTTCAGTCCAACTCCAGTGCATCCAGCAAATTAACTCCTTCCATTTATGCTATATCCATCAACCCAGGCCTGGACAAAATCTGTAGAAAATTAATGTGCTCAAAGGATGTGTGCCCTGTAGAGCTTTGATGGGCCGAGAGTCACCAGTTTAAGGATCCCTCCCGAAAAATTTCCCTCCCTCAGCTCAGTTGCATTCCAAGTGTATGGTGGAAAAATAATGGCCCTTTAGTTGAGTCTCTTTGCTGACCTTTACTGTTGTGGTATTGTGTGAGAAAGGAGGCAATCTCTCAGGTAGGCTGTTCTCATGTATGTAGGGCTTCACATATCAAAGTCTGCACCCAAAGTTTCACTTGTAAGCTAAATGGAAGAGTTCAAAAACTGGTTTCAAATTCTATGCACAAGTCAAGATTTCTGTATGGGGTCTCAGATGGTTTAGTGAATATGATAATGTCCCCCTCCAAGCAATAATGCAGCCCAATAATTTCTCACAAAAAAGAGAGTTAAAGGCCTGTGCAGATTTCCTTTGGGTGTGTGAGAGTGAATGATGCCATAGATTGTTACAAAATAAAACCCAGGTAGGACATCAACCCATGTGATTATCAGATACTTGTTTCCTTTTAGTGGCGTCTCTTATTGACTATGTAGTATGCTTTTCTCTTACAGTAAATCTAGCACTCCTTTAACTCAGTGTTAAAGGCTTTTGTGGTTTTGTGATGAAGGCCCTTGGTTCCATAGCCAATGGCAACTGTGGTGTCTTCACATGTAGGCAGTCATGATTTGTGAAACTGCATTACAAGCTAATAGCACAAAAATGGTCTGACTGGTAGCATCAATTTATATGAAGATTCCAAAAGACATGCCGGATTCTCTAATGTAAGGCATGTGGTAGAAAGAGCAAAGAAAAAGTACTATAAGTTATTAACTGTGCTGTTGCTAAAGAAACACTTACTCAAACTGCATGCTTTTTTCCTCCTTAGTCATTTTGCTTCAGGTACACCTTCTGAGCTTCTCCACTTTTTGCACCTCAAATTCCTATTCTAAAAATACTAATGGGTTATCTAAGATCTGAAAAGACAAATTACATTTTTGATCAGTATTTGTTAAACCAGCAGTCACATTGTTTCAATGAATTTTATGAAAGAGTGAAATCTCTAATAGGCAGTCTACTAAATCAATGTTTGCAATCACTATTACTAGTGACAGCTAATCTTCCAAAGGTGAGGAGCAGAAACATTTAATTTCATCTTCACTGACCCTCCACACCTGCTGAAGCCCTGGTCTATTAAGACAGGCAAAATCCCACTTCACATTTTGGTTGTAACAGTATAGAGAATGTAACAATTTTAAGTCCTCAAATTGGAAAGAGTTAATAAATCTTCTCCCGTTACTGGCTGTAAGTTGCCAAATGCAGGTTTCCTTTATTTTTCATTAAGTTGTTGAGCTTCAGAAGATGATTCACTTTATATCATGGGCTATGAGTGTTCATTGAAAAGTTTAAGTAACTCTAAATAATAATGTGTGATGTCCTAAGATCAAAACACAAATGCAAGTTAAAAATACATGAACATTTTTACTTCCACTGCCTAGTAAGCAGAAAGCCAAATCCAACAGAAATATTTCATCCACTCCACAGTGACTTACTAATTCCAAATGAGGCCTAAGTAACACAATCATGGCTGCCTCTTTTTTTAGAATTATGGTTATCTGTTTTGTACTCAAAATATGCACATGGAGGCAGTTTCATCTGTGAGAACTTGGAAAAATTATATTAATCATCATAACAGAGTACAGCTTCTTTCTCAGCATGACTCATAAATATCTTTGAGTATTAAACCTCTTTACAATAACATTAATTTAATCTATAAGAGGACATTGCATGCAATAAATTCCATTTACAAATCTTAGTGGGCAATGAAGGGAAAACTGTAGTTTGCTGCTTATTTATATGGATGATTGGAAAACAATGCACCAAAGTAGAACATTTCAACTTTCCTTTAGCTTCTAAAATATCTTGAAATGTGTAGTGGTTTTAATGAAGCTAGAGCTTCCTAAGATTGATTTGTCTGTATGTCATTGCTTAGCTTGGTGCCAGTCAGAGGCTTACATAGCTTAAAAGATTGTTATTGATTGCTCAATTTAGTGTTCACATATTTAAATTTTATTCAGGTTGGAGTGATGTTGAAATTTGGAGTCCACATGCTATATTGCTAGCACAGTGGTTGACGACAAACGTTAAAATACAATAATCTTTGTAATATAAAATGGCCATTGACTGTATAATATCCATTTTGTGGTTTATGGCCTCTATTTAATATCTGATAATGTAATTATGCTTCAGTAAGGAATGACTTTTCTCCTAGTAAACTGAACTATGTATTCAGTGCCAATGTGAATTACATATAGTGACATCAAAGCTCGGTCAGGGCTTATTTTAGAAGCACATTTTTAAACATTTACTATGGTTTGTTCTACTGTTATACCATGGAGCAGATTTATGGCTGTTAGCATATTCATGTTCAAGAAATGTGTTACTTCGTCCTTTATTTTATCCTGGGAGAGAGGACAAATCAGCTTCCTTAAAAAGTGAATATTGATTTTTTTATTATCTTTTAAGAAACTTTTCTTCAGATCATACAAGCTAGCACCTTTCACAGAACCAGAGATGTCAATGTGTCATCTCCTCAACCAAAAAATTAAAGATGCTCCAACCAACCCATATTAATTTGGGTACTTCATGAGCCATGGAATATTTATTTCCTGTTAATGGGCATCTCATCAGCTGCTGTGCTTGGAGCTGTTGCTGCTTAGATTTTTAAATTTATGGAGATATCTGATATGATCCTACAGAAAGTGTTTTCTCCTATAAATTTTAGTTGTCAAGCCATGTTATCCTGTTTATATTCTTGAATGAATTATGTTCAGTCCAATCCTATTCTCTGCTTACACAGTGCAACATACCATCAGACAGTATAGCAGAATATGACAGTTAACATTTAAAATAACCCTTATTTTATTTGTGAATTGAATACCAACTGTCCATGAGTTAAGGACAACAGATGTGTTAAACACAAACTGGCATCTCTAGTTCTGAAACAACGGTAACATTACTTTAATGTAATTTGTGTTTTCTTTTTCTAATTTATTTACTTTGCTGTTTTGACTCCCTTTCCACAAGAGGAAAAACATCTGTCATATATTCCCAGGAAAGTGTTTGAAAGATGGCATGGCAGACCATAACATGTACATGACTTTTTTTGAAAGCATAGCATTTGGTTAGATAAAGTACAACAGATCCAAAAGTCACTGTGGTCTACCTTGTATACTTGAGAGAGAGATCCAGATTTGATATTCAATTCTGGATTTTAAATGTCCCAAACCATGGAAATGTTATGGACCTTGGGTTCTAGTTCAGCTCATAATGAAAATAGCCTTCAAATGCAAAACTGGGTCTGGGTTTCAATTCTAGTCTGACACAAGTTTGGGGAGTATTTTTGCTCCTAGATTTTATTTTAGGATCCTCTTTTATAAATATACATTTGGAACATTTTAATAGATAAAGCATTTAGACGCTAACAATTCTAGAACTGAGAGATTTATTTTTTTGGTTTGGGCTGAACCAATGCTGAAAATGTTTAGTTTTTATCATCGAAATGAAAACTAAGTATTTCATTTTAGCTCTAAATGATTTGTTTGTCCGTTCTCAACCCCTTCCTTTCCCCCCCAAACACACACCTTTTTTCCCGCTCCTTATGTTCAACCTGAAACAATATTCTCTTTTTGGATTGATTTGGGGCATGTGGCATTTTCTGTTACTTTTTAAAAACAATAAACATAGTTAAATTTCTAAGAGAAGCATCATTGCAACAGTTTTTTTTTAAATGTTGACATGAAATGTTTCAACTGAAAAGATTTCTTTTTCAGTTGAAATTATTTGAATTAACAGTTTGTTTGTCCCAACCAGCATTTTTCAGTAGATCACCATGGCTGCCGCTACCTCTGAGAACTAGAATTAGGAAGGAAGGAAGGAAGGACAGACAAATGGATGGACCCAAACTAGACTGTCTTTGATGCTGTACTGCAGTTAGAGAGTTGAGGGAATGAAACAATGATGACATAAGTGGGTTTAAACCCCGCTAATCAGCCATACATACTGGAGAGCCCTAAAAATAAACTACTAAGTCAATGATCCAGCCTTTCTTTTCATATCAGATCAAAAGAACAGCAAAAATTGAATCTACAGTTTGTATAAGGAAGAGGTTAGATGAATAGATTCAAAGGCTGGAAGAGACAATTGTGATTATCTAGTCTCATCATCTATATAATATAGAAGTTCCCCAAAATAATTCCTAGAGTATTTCCTTTAGAAAAAAAATCTAATCTTGATTTAAAAATTGTCAGTGATGAAGAATCTACTGTAACCCCAGATAAATTGTTCCAGTTCTTAATTGCTTTCACTATTAAAAATTGATACCTTTCCAGTCTTAATTTGTCTCACTTCAATTTCCAGTCTTCAAATCATTTTAAACCTCTGTCTGCTAGATTGAAGAATCAGCTATTAAATATTTGTTCCCCATGTACATACATATACACTACAATCAAGTGACCGCTTAACCTTCTCTTTGTTAAGATAAATATATTGAGCCTGTTGAGTTGATCACTATGAATCATATTATCTAATCTGTCAATCATTCTAGCAGCTCTTCTCTGAAACGTCTCCAATTTATCAATATTGTTTCTGAATTGTGGGCATCAGCACTGGATGCAGTTTTCTGGCAGTGGTCTCACCATTGCCAAATAAAAGGTAAAATAACCCTTCCTCTCCAAGGCACATCTACACTGCATGGCTACCCTGTGTCTACACAAGCCACCCGTTATTTTGAAATATTTTTTGAAATAATGGGTGAGCTATTTCTCCATCCTGGTAAACCTCTTTGCATGAGACATAAGGGATAGCGCGTTATTACAAAATATGGTGTTGTGTAGATGTTCCAAATTTCAAAATAAGCTATTTTGAAATAGATTCAAGATAAGATATGCAATTTGTGTAGCTCAAATTGCGTATCTTATTTCGAGTTCAGGGTACACCTCAACTCAAGATATCAAATAGTATGGGATCAAGAACCAATGCTTGCTGCACCCCACTGGAAACCACATGCTGTAGTTTCCCATTTACAGTAATATTTTGATTTGAGACTTCTATTATCTTACCTGGGAGGTATCGATGTCTGGCTGACAGGTATTCAATTATCTGACTTGTCCCGTTTGCCCTTTTTTTTTCCAATTATCACAACATTTCTTTCTTCATCTGTTCTATAACTTTGCCAGAACACCAACATTTATTGAAAATTAGCATACTTGTCTAGCAGACTTCTTAGTTCATTTTTTAAAAATTTCTTGGATGCAAGTTGGCTGAAACTTCTGATTTTAAAATGTCTGACTTCTGCTGTTTCTGTTTAACATCCTCCAGAGAGATCAGGGGAATGGGAAGAATGTTATCATGGCCATATGATGAGACTAGGTCAACTGTAACTGGGGAAAAATAGAACAAAAATATTTATTGAACCTTTTGCCTTTTCCATATTATTATTGATAATCCTGCCATTTCTGTCTTTTTATTTTATATTTAATGAAGCAAAGGAGGAGTGGGTTACATATGTAGAATCCTCTGTTTTTATACTTTGTAGTGTTTTAAAAATATAATAATATGGAAGAAAAATATGGCAGTGTTTAGAAAACCGGCAGTTGTACAGTAATTGACAGTTGGGAATAAAATAAAGGATAAACGTGAGGGAGACAAGCAGTGAGTTAAGGACAAACCTCTTCCTAAGTGTCTACTCCTCAGCTCAATTATACCTTTTTAAGGAAAGCTTGCCCATGAAATGTTTACTAAATTATGGAAGTGGCAGGTGATGCTGGCAGGACAGCATGTGTACAAATGCCCAGATATCAAAACACATCACTCAAAGTTTCATTGGAGTTTAGAGAAACAGCTGTCTGTTGAAGCGACTAATTTCACAAATACATGCAGTTGATTTAAAGTACCGAGCTGTAGAACAATTAGTGATAACTCCAAACCAACTAATGTATCTTCTCCCCCAATGGTTCTGAATCCCTGAGGAAGTTAAAATCTGCATTAAAACACCAGTTCAGGAAAACAAACATGTTCCGGAAATCACTTAATAGACTTAGGTTTAAGCACAAGCTTATGTGTGCTCCAGAACTGGGGCTAAGACTTGGATTCAAACTTACTGACACAAGTCTCTATCCAATCATAATTTTTGAATACTTGTATTGGAAAGTGAAGTAAATCTTATAAAGCTGTCAGTAGCCAGAATGCCATTTGTTACCATAATGTCAAAAATGATTTCTAGTTTAATTATTAAAATATGGACCTTAAACTCTTATCTAAATTTTAAGAATTGACTAGGTCATGTAATTTTTGAAAAATCACATAGTTGTTGCTCATTAACAGGTCTTTATGAATGTAAATCTCCTTCAAGATTTACTTTCTCATTCTTTTGAAGGAAAGTAACTTTACTGACATGTTAATGACCTAACTGTGAATAGGTTATCCCATTTTAGTTGAAGGATAGTTCCCTTGATTCATTAAATAAATACTCCTTATGGAAAAAAGAGGAATTAGATTGATATGTAAAAAACTGCAATCACAGAGTGCAGATTTATAGTTTAAGGTAGTAAAGGGAAGTAATATGACTCTGGAAAGATAAATGAAATGGTCCTTGTGAGCACTAAATTTTGCAGCATTGAATATCGTTGGCCATTTGTGTTTAGAACATACCACATGTAGTATAAATGGACTCATGTCCATAAATCTTTAGATTTCAAGACTCGCCCCCTCCCCGAAATTTACAATTTCTGCCAACTTAACTGACTCAGAATGTGTCTTATTCCAATTTCAGCTGGGCATTTTGACCTCACACTATTATCCACCATCTAGTACCTACAGCCACTCTATTGGACCTTGTGTGGATTTCACAGCATTTTGGCAGCCCTATTTTCTGAGTAGTGTTTTTATGTTCACTCTGATTTATTAACCTGATAGGTCCTTGACAGTGAGATCATGAGCTGAGCCTTATAAACTTGGCGTAACTTGTTCACAAGAGTTTGAAATGAATCCTTGGTGAACTGCTCGACATAGCCCTAATTTAAAAGACTTTGAGGCTTATGTGCTGATGATTTGTGCTAGTAAAGTGTTATAATTGGATTATTGAAGTATTAGGTAAATTCAGTCGGATTTACTGTTTGAAGTGGAAATATAAAAAATGCTGGTATGATACTAGCGCTTTGTCATACCTATTAGGAAAATGTTCCAGTATTGCAGCAACAACAGATCTATTTTCAAATATTCAGACTTTGCAGCATAGAACCTTCCAATCACCTGAGAGGACAGCTCAACAAAAGCATATGACTTCTCTTTAGCTCCTGTTTGACTCACTTGCTGGGAATATAGTCTGTATCCTTTGTATGTAGCAATATTTTTCATCCAAATAATTACAAAATAGTGTGGAGTGTGTAATTAAAATATAATGGTTAATTTTGGAGTTATATGTTGTTTTAACTTAAAACACTCTAGGCAAAGGCTAGCATATTTCTTAAAATATAAAATTTGATTTGCATATTATAATTTCATATGCTTTTTCTGTGTTTTCTTTTGCAGTATGCTGATTGTCTGGGTACCTGAGTGTAAACAGAAACTTACAACAATTTTGCTTTGGACTTAAACTACTTTTTTACGAAGCATCACTGTCTTATTTATGTTCTATCACCCTTTGACAGATGGGTAAACTAGGTCATAGAAAGGTTCCATTGTTTGACCAAGATCACATGCTCCAAGCAGCCATTGCAGTGTTTAGTGCTTATGAAGGTGCCCAGTGATTTGATTTCAGTAGTTCTAAGGCTTCGATATAAGGCACATGGATCATTTTATTTTTTCCCTTCCCAGGTTTAAAAAAGGTCTATCCTTAAACTTTGGACTACTACTTAATCCACTCTGCATTCCAGATTTAATTCCTATAGTTTAAAATGAATAAGGCAAATAGAGTACACTGTGAATGGAATGTCATTCACAGTTGTGATTGTCCTTGTTTTTGTTGACTTAAATCTATATGGGCATGTCTACACTTGCCCCCTAGTTCGAGCTAGGGAGGCAAATGAAGCATACTGAAGTTGCTAATGAAGCACGGGATTTAAATATCCTGCACTTGATTAGTATATTCGCCGGTCACCATTTCAGCGAGGCGTAACAGTTAATTCGAGGGAAAGGTTTTGGTTTGGACTACCACGTCTACACGCGGTGAGTTAATTCGGGCTACCGCCTTTTTAAATGGTGACCGCCCATGATATTTAAATCCCGCGCTTCATTAGCAACTCCGGTATGCTTCATTTGCCTCCCTAGTTTGAACTAGGGAGCAAGTATAGACATACCCTATGTCTGTATATTTATAGGGGCTGCCATTTTTTATGTTATAAATTGCCTTCATTCAAAATCCTAAGTACTTCAAGCAATCCTTGGTATTTGCACAAATAGGAGATAAGTACATGGTATACCAGAGATATGACCAAACATCCAAATAGCCACAAACCTTTAGAGGAGTCCAGATCCAGATGTAAATTTTAAATTTCAGGCCTATCTTTAGTTTAACATACCCTGTAACAAAATACAGTGGGAAGCAGAATATGTATATGTCCTCATCCTAGAATGCATTTTAATGTCACCATCATGACTAATATTCATATTAATATTGCATCTTGAATTTCATGTTCTTGAATGGTTTACTTTTAGAAAATAAATCCATTGATGGTTATATTCCATGCTTTATCCCAATATTTCCTATACATATGTTTCTTGAATTAAGTAAATCTAAGATCTGTGTACTATATTTACATTTGGTTACAGTAAATACACTAACAACATTAAGGAATTTGAAATGCTCTTACCTTTTTCAGCCATTTCTGCTTGTCAGAGGCATATAAACAGGACATGGGAAGTTTCCAAAATAATTATTGATTTGATCATGTAAAAGTAAAACAGAGAGTTTATAAAACATGTCTTTTGAAACTATCAGGGCAACTCGTATTAGCCTAGAGTCATTGTTAATTATTGATATCACTATTACAACTAATTTTATTAGCTACTGTAGATCTATAACAACAATTATTAAGTTTTTAAGCACATTGGGTGTCTTAGAGTGTTTTAAATACTCCACTACATTTTTACATAGTTTACCATTAGGCTACATATTTAACTACTGGGCTACAAGTGCAGAGATGATTCACAAAAATAAGGGGGAAGTGTGTGTGTGAGAGAGAGAGAGTGAGAGCGAGCGAGCACACCCATGCATGCTGGTCCAAATTGCTTTCCTGTATGCAAGGAGTTGACTGTTTTTCCTTAGTATTGAGGCAGGTCTTAGGACAGAAGGCCTAAAAACACAGTTGGCCAGAGGAAATTTTATCATGACAATACTTCATAGTCACATGTGAGAAGATCGATCTCTTGGAAGACAGAACTCTCATAACTTTGGCTTTTTTTTCTGCTCTCTATTTTGCCGTAACCTTAAATCATATTGATTGTTTCACTTTTTCTGAACTATTGTGTTTTCAAAAATATCCTCATTACAGCCTTTCCAACTGAAAGACTTTTTTTTTTGCAAATTAAGACATCTGATGCACTATAGCAGACAACAGCATTGAAGGTGGGACCATTTCAGGTGTATACACAAGATAAACCATGACACAATAGCAAGGGTTATATGATGTCTGAAAACAGTATATGATAAGAAGAGAAAGAGAAGCCTTGAAATAATACTGAAATCATATGGAGCTAGATTTTGGTAGGTCTGGTTGCTTTTGGCCATGCTGCTAACAGAAATTATCCTTAAAGCTGCCTTGCAGGGAGGATCTCCTAATGTAGGGTGTTCATAGAACAGTGTAGCAACAACTACAGTGTTTACAACTCTTGCAGTTTTATTGGGAATAATTTGATTATGGCCCCTCTTGACTGCACTGTTGAAAAAAATTCCAGCCTTTGTGAATATTTGAAAAGCAAAGTCATTTTGTGTGTGACCTCACACTCACTGTACCCTGTAGCCTAGTGAAATGTGCACTCAACTGCAAGCCTGGAAACCATGATTTCCATTGTCAGCTATTCCAATGACTGGTGTTCATAGTTCTTTGATTACCAACTATTATTATAAGATAAGGTCTCATACCCTGTGTGGATTAGCAGTCATTCACCAGTTTCACAGATAAGTTAGAACTTTTACGAGGTGGTTTCAGACTGAACTGGGAATTGCACTCAGGATTTGAAATATGAGAGTGGAGTCTCTTGGACTTTGCCCTGCTGTCTTTCAAGGGAAGCATGTCAGATTAGGTGATTCTGTAATCCACATTAACACAATGTGGCTCCATGACTGTCTTTTGCACCTGAATCACATATAAAGGTTTATGACTCTGCTACTGCTTATGTGCTATTGGCTCTAGTTCTTAAGATCAGCTTTTACATGCCCCTCCAAACTCATTCATCCAACCTCCAATATGACTGAAGCAGAGCAGCATTGTTAATTTATCTGTGTTGTCTGTACTCCTTAGGCCAAAGACGGGAAATAAAGCTATGAATCCCGATTCCTAATATTTCATTTCTGTCTTGGACTAATCCATGTGGATGATAAAATTGTGCTTTCCCTCACCAATTATTCCTATAGCTAATGTGGAATAGTTCCTGTTGTGAATCTGTATGTTCAAACTTTGCTCATGTCCTTTGTGTGTAAGCACCCTAGAGTAATTGATAAAGTGATTTTTCTAGAACAAAATATTGATTAAAAATAAATTTGGATGCAGTGCTAATATTTATTTTAGGGTTGGACATAAATTATTTTCACTGGCTTAAAGGGATATATCCCATTCAGAAGAAGTTGTGACAGACCAAGAATGCATTTGACATTGAGAGCAGTATGTGAGCGATATTGCGTGTTTGTGCAGATAATGGAAGACTCTGCCCAGGCAAGCTCCAAAAAAAGGACAGAAACTTTATTTAATAAACTCATGTCCCCAGAAAGTAAGCCTCATTCTTAAAGGTGCACCATCAGTGCCATGGAGACAGGATGCTTCAGGGTATTGCTAATGAGCTATAGAGCCTTTTCCTTTGAATACTGCTCAGCTAAAGTTGTTCACCCGCAATGTTTGGTAGACCTTATATGAAATGAGTTTGAGCCCCAGGTCTAGAGCCCTCATCACAGACTTACCGTCACTAGCTTGTAAATACTATGGAGCAATGCAGGGGTGAGGTTAGAGTACCCCAGTACCTTGGCAACCCTTTGGCTTTTGTACTAGCCTTTTGGGCCATTAATTACTCAATCAAGTTGGAGCAGCCATTAGTTATCCATATAGTTACAATGAATCTTAATGAAGGAACAGGGCCTTAGCAGGAGGCCTTGTTAAGGGAGACAATGGAGGAAAAGGAAGCAATGTATACGTCAAATAGCTAAGATCCTTTACATCCTGTATTGGGTTCATGACTTCTAAAGTTTCATTCACTGTCACTTTGATAACTTGAAATTTTGGATAGCCGTTAGAGCTTAAACTTAAAAAAAAACAACCCTTTCCTTATTTAAAAAAACATTATTGGAAAAAGTAATAGCTCATGCATAGTTACCAGTTTTTACCCTGTAATAATGTCACATTATATTTATTCATTTATTTTAAACAGACACATGCACATGAAGACTGGTCCACATTACAGTCTAATGGTCTGCAAAAATTCTTCATGCAATTGTTTTTTGAATACATATTTAATTTTAAAAAAACACAAACCATTATAAAAAGAAATAAAAAAAATCAGTCTTTGGATGAAGCATCCAGTTTTAGCCTGGGGCAGATTTTCACAGCTGAGTTACAGCACCCAAAACACTGACTTATAATGGAAATGCTGCCAGAATTTAAACTGTAGTAAAATTAGTGGGTACCATTATAATACTGTAAATATAGTTTGGTCACAGAAAGATTTTTCAACCCAGAATATTCAGAAAAATATCTTAATTGAATTTTTGAGGTTAATTGTAACTGTTGTGTGAAACAAACAAGAGACTTTCTTAAGCGTAATAAAACAGAGACACAGAAATAAAATAGTATGAGACAGTCCTTGTACACCTGTCCCCTTTATTTTAATAAATCTGATGCTAGATTTAAGGACTTGGAAATGAGGAATTAGGAAGCATGCAGATACCACTCAAATTGGCTATTAAAAGATTAGAGGTTTTTAAAACTGATAGAACAGCAGGATCAGACAATATACATCCAGGAGAGCCAAAGAAAGTGAGAAGAGAAATTGGAGATTCTATATAAGACATTTTAGATCCTTGAAGACGGGCAAAGTCTAATATAATGGCATTATTTAAAATTGGTCTGGGGACACACTGGGAAAGTACAAAACATATATTTTGCCATAAGCAATGGAAACTGTCCTAGATAATATTTTAAGGCATCAAATGAGGGGAATATTGGGACAAGTATTGTATGATTAAGAAAAGCAAATCTTATTTTAGGGGTGTGGGGAAGGGCTTTATGTCTGACCAGTGTACTGGAATCCTTAATCATTATTATTTCTGCCATGGTAGACAAGGGAATGCAACAGACATCCTATACTTAAATTTTCAAAAATGGTTTGACAAGGTTTCCTAGAAAAGGTTAATGGCAAGATATAGAGCCACAGAATAAGTAGAAAGTTGGTCTAATGGATTTAAAATTGGCTAAAAAACACAAAACAAAGAATCACACCATAGTAATCTGTGCGGGCTTTACCAAGTGAAAAGGTTATAAGTGGTATATTGCAGGGATTATTCTAGGTCCATGGATATTTATGTAAAAAATTATAGGGTACTTACCTATTAGTGTTATCAGTAAAATTTGAAATCTTGCTTTCACTAAATTGTGTAAAAACAGCAATTTTCTGAGAAACAATGTGTTCAAATTCTGTAGAGCTAAGATTGTTTTCTTACTGGTACTGAGAGAGAGAGGCTCTCCAGTGCATATCACTAGATTGGAACAATGATACTGAGTGTTGAAAACTAGAAAGGAAAAAATATAAACTTCAATGGAAGTTGTATAGCTAGCTACTGAATTAATCAGGCTATTGGGGTGCTAATGTTCCCCAAGAGACTAGCTGAGGTCCAAACTGTTCAGCTAAAAAGAAACATCTCTGAGGCTATGTCTACACTGCAGGTACTTGTCTATAGAGAGTATGCTAATGAAGCACTCATTAGCATTTGTCACTCTGTCATTTGCATATCTCTGCTGATGCTTTTTGCGCAAGAGGCTTTTTACTCAAAAAGTAACACAGATTGGATGATACATTATTATTGGGGAGCCTGGGTACCAAACAGTTTTAATTTCAAATTATTCCATAGGCAGGATCTGAGATGCGTTAAATTCTTTGCTCTGCCTCAAATTGCCATCCAAGCCACTTCATAACTGCTGCATACCCTCATGCAGAGTAATGTACTAGTTCTCATTCTGATTCCAAAACCCCACCCTTCTGGTTTTAATTTGGATAGCATTGTATGTATGTCGAAACTGCAGGGAGAGTTATAGACAATCCACTATTTCATTCTCCCCTACAGATAAGAATAGCTAATGGAAAAGAGATATACCTGAAAGAAATTATAAAATGGAGAGCTATCCCCTTTTCCCCCGCAAAGTGCCTGTACAATGCTAGCTGCTGATATTGACAACCCACTGACAGAAGAATGGAGAAAACACATAAGTGGGGTTTTGGGGGTGTTTGGGGAAGATCGAACTTTTTTCTTTCCCCTCACCCTCAAGGGGGTCTATCCTGCCAATTGTTCCTCTGAAAAGATCACAAAAGTTCACTCCTGGAACAAATTGTTTCTATAACTCATGATACTAGAAATGCAAACATGGATAAACTTGTTGAAAATAAACTGACAGCGTGCCAGTTTGCTTTCAACAGTGGCATAGAACCAAGCCTGACATACAGAGCAGAAAAGTGTATACTTTTGGAAATAATTTCTCAACTGATAAGTTAGAAGTGATGCATTAGAAGTGGGGAATCTGAAAAATATTTAAGGACATATAATCTATTAAGCATTTTTCAAAAAATAATGAAGTGTATGCCTTTATATTTACACATGGTCATACAATAGATGAAGCACCAAATTGTATCTGTTTTAACTCATAGGCTGTGTCTACATTGGCCCCTATTCTGTAATAGGGATGCTAATGTAGCACTTTGGAATAGGCAAATCCGCGGGGGATTTAAATATCCCCCGCGGCATTTGCATTAACATGGCTGCCGCTTTTTTCCAGCTTGTAGATAAGCCGGAGAAAAGCGCCAGTCTGGACTCAATCCTCCGGAAAATAAGCTCTTTTCCGGAGGATTCTTTCAAGTAGGAATAAGAGATCCTCCGGAAAAGAGCTTATTTTTCGGACGATCGCGTCCAGACTGGCGCTTTTCACCAGCTTATCTACAAGCCGGAAAAAAGTGGCAGCCATGTTAATGCAAATGCCGCGGAGGATATTTAAATCCCCCGCGGATTTGCCTATTCCAAAGTGCTACATTAGCATCCCTACTACGGAATAGGGGCCAATGTAGACACAGCCATTGAGTATGTCTACATTAGGAAATTATTTCTAAATAACTTATTTCAAAATAATAACTCCTGAAATAATTATTTCAAAATAGTATGTCCACACTACAGGGAAACCTCAAAATTAGTCGGAGGCAGGTTTCCTTAATTTGGATGCGCTTCCTTCACCATAGAGCCCCAGGGAGCACTGGAGAGTAATTACTTTGAATGGCTCTGTAGAGCCGTTATTTCAAAATAGCAGCGGTGGTGTATCCATACTACCTCTATTTCAAAATAACTATTTTGAAATAAGTGTTATTCCTCATAGAGAGCAGGAGTTATTATTTCAAAATAACCAGCCCCTTATTTCAAAAAAATGGGCTTGGTAGTGTGGACTTTCTGCATGTTTTTTCAAAATAAGGAGAGTCATTTCAAAACAACTCCCTAGTGTAGACCAGGGCATAGTGAGAAATACCTGACTCCACAAGTAGTGCTGTTAGTCTAAGTTCAAATACTCATTGAGGAAAGTGCCACTCAGTGTAAGGATGGCAGAAGGCTAATAAAAATGAGAGGAAAACTGTATGCTTAGTCCCTCCTAGAATGAGATCAATTGGGAGAGCTAAAGATACGATCAAAGCTAAAGTTTAACGTGTAAAAAGTTTGGACTAGTAATGAGTTATTTGATCACAAGTGAAAACAAAATGGAGTTGAAACACAAGCTTTACAGCAAATAAAGGCAAATGAAAAACCAAACAAACAACATAATAAAGTCCTAATGGTAAATATGATTCTTAGAGCAAGGAAGCATAAATTCCTGAGAGAGAACTTAGCTCATACTCATCAAAAAGATATACAACTGATTATAAGCTCCATGATGAAGCAGAGTTTTATTTGAACATGTTTGCCCCAAGCCTCTTGCCAAATTGCACTTACAATACTTATAATTGACTTTAGTGGGAGTGTCTCATATAATGGTATCAGGATCCAGCTGATTTCAGTTACAACATTAATGGAGCAAGTGGTTGTTATTTATTTACTAATTTATCTTTTCAGTCATGTAAGGCAACTCCCCAATCTTGTTGTTATTGGACGCTAGGCTGGTCTTTTGATAGAATTAACATCAGCTACCAAAATTTGTGAGTGGCTGTAATAGTCAGGCATTTGGGGAACCGTGGCTACAACCACTTATCCCAAGCAATGAGCACACTCAGGCATTTCTGGAGCAAAGGGTGGCACAGGAGCTGTTCTACTGCTTCTGCATTGCCAGATTAGGAGTCAGTTCTCTAGTCTAGAGGATGGCTCTGGTCAGTTTAGGGATGCTTTGTGCCAAGGGTGTGGCATAAAGCAACTTTAATATAGCTATGGATCTATGGTGCAGCCTTGGTGCTGTATTGATATCAGTGTTTTGAAGTCACATCAGAACTAGTACAGGGTTTCCAAACCTGGGGCGCACACATCACAAAACTTTGCAACAAATATCACAATTTAAGCTGGCTGGGCAAAAGCAGTTTGGTTTTGTGACAACTTGTAAGTAAGATTTCAAGATTTTTTTTTTCATTCATGGGAATGAAAATGAAGCCTTTTGAAGGTGTTTGCAAATTGCATTGTTGTCAGAGGGTCACTTATCAGATCTAATAGAGCTCTCTCTTGGGTCTACACTGGGCCCAAGAAATAGCCCTGTTTAAAACTTCACTCAGGATCAATGTGTTTTCAGTTTAACGATGCAGCATATTTTATAGAAAAACATTTTGTTCTGACCAGCTCGAGACACAATACAAAACAGATGGAGCTGCATTCTAGCCCTCTTTAAACACTCTTACACCCTTGTATGTATTTAAAAGGTAAAAGGGGGAAACATTAAGAAGCTGTTTCTAGTCTTTATAAACCTGTCCTGAGGAACGGCAGTATTATCATATTGCAGTCCAAGTATACAAACAATAGCATTAGTCTGAATATTCATTCCTCAAACAATTCAAACACGGTTCATAGTACAATCCTTTTGTACAGCATACCTCATTTAACAACCATTAATACATTTGCCATCTCAAATCTTGTGCAGCTAGTAATGATATATTTTTATTCATTGAGCTGATTTATGTTATCTGCAGACCTACACTAATCATGTGGAGTGTAATATGCACTGTATGCTTGCCAGCTATTTTTAAAATTTTAGGCAGTACCCAGTTTACAACACTAAATAAGCAGAAATTGTAAATGTTCTTTTCTCTTGTAACATAACAAGAAAAGAATCTGAAGCCCCCTGACCAATTTTGGATTTGAGAAGTATAGCCTATTTCTTGTATCTAAACTGGCCTGGTACCTTAATTATGCCACAATGATTACAGGCAACATTACACAAAGGCTACATCTAGACTACATCCCTTTTTCGTAAAAGGGATGTAAATTAGACGTATTGCAATTGCTAATGAAGCGGGGATTTAAATCTCCCCCGCTTCATTAGCATAAAAATGGCTGCCGCTTTTTTCCAGCACGGAGCTTTGCCGGAAAAAAGTGCCAGTCTAGAGGCGGATCTTGCAGAAAATAAAGCCTTTTCCGAAAGATCCCTTATCCCTCTATGAAATCTATTATATAAATATTTCATAGAGGGATAAGGGATCTTTCGGAAAAGGCTTTATTTTCTGCAAGATCCGCGACTAGACTGGCACTTTTTTCCGGTAAAGCTCCGTGCTGGAAAAAAGCGGCAGCCATTTTTATGCTAATGAAGCGGGGGAGATTTAAATCCCTGCTTCATTAGCAATTGCGATACATCTAATTTACATCCTTTTTACGAAAAAGGGATGTAGTCTAGACGTAGCCAGAATGTATACATCTTTGGCAGGGCATCAGGCTGAAACAAATTTGTTATTCTGGTTTTAAACATTTGCTGCTTTTGTAAGGTCTTATCCAACTGGGTGCCCTCACTCCCAGTAGACCTAATTGTGTGATCTGGAGTTAGTTCCTACTCAGAAAAAGCCCCATTGACTTCAGTCAACAATTTTCCTGAGTAAAAGCTGCAGGGTTCAGTGCATTGTTATTAATTAACAATTTGTGAGTGGACAAGGCTACGTTTTATTAGATAAGTTACTCACTGTGAATTATTCACCCAGGTTGACTAACTGAGTCTCAAGAAAGATGGAACTATGAAATTATAGTCATTTTACCAATGGAGAATCTGAAATATTATATTTATATTATAACTTGTTGGGAGTGTCAAATTCAATGACTGACATAACAGGTAGTAGAAGATAGGACTCCGGAATCCTAGTTCTCTGTCTGAGCTTCTTTCCTGTAGGCTATTCTAGTTACACAGTTGTCTATATTCCTAGGAATAGAAATTACTATTCAAAGTACACTGTACTAGTATCATGCATACAGAAAACTGAAAAAAAAAGTTGCCAATTACCATTCTTTGGCATATCTGACATAGGTTATTAACAGAAACTATGAAGAATATAAGGTAACACCATCCAGTGAAGTGAAAAATCCCCAAACCATTAAGCAAAATAAAGATTTGGGGACTGAAGCATAGCCATCTTCCAAATATTTCCTCCAAGGTCAAGTCAGATCTGCTGGGTTATGATGTGAAACACTGTCATATTTCAGAGTAGTTTTGAGACTGCTCTAAACTACACTGAAAATGAGGTACAGTAATTTAGAAGTTAGCCTGGGACTCTGCTGTTCCAAGTGGTTCATAGCAGCCCCTCTTTTGCTTCAGCTGTACCCAAAACTTACTGAAGAGCACTGAGAATCTAAGACTCTGGATCTAATCCAAAGTCCATTGAAGTCAATAGATGTGATTTTTTGTTCCATTGACTTCGGTAGGCTCTGGGTCAAGACTATTTCTAAAAATAGGGAATTTCTTTTCACGTTCTTCTAATGATCATATAGTATAAGAAGAGTTAAAAATCCTGTACTCCAGTCATAATGATGATACTATTTGGCATTAATACACAATATTCCACAGTGTTATTCAGAAAGAGATTTTTCTGCCTTGTTTTGAAATGTGGCTGGAAAGTCCTTTGGTTGAACACATTAATTCTTTATTTCATAATAGTATGGGGTTGTTATTTTGGGGTAAAACATTTCACGGTAATCCTTACATAAAGCAAGCATTCATCTTTCTTCTAGATACCTATTAGGTTATGTAAAATGATACATACAGCTACCAAAGGAGAGAGAAAATTGTATGTTTTATTGTTTCCTACGCATTAGCTCTTTTGGAAAAGTCCTCTAAAATTCAATAGGGATGAAATCAATAGGATTCTACAAAAGTAGTCTTAGAGACTATGTAACTTAGGGTATGTCTACACTATGGGATAAGGTTGAATTAAGATATGCAGCTTTAGTTGCATTAATTGCATAGCTGAAATCAAAGTATCTTGACTTTCGGTGCTGTCCACAGTGCAGAAAGTTGAAGGGAGAACACTCTTCCTTCAGCTTCCCATACTCCTCATGAAAACAGGACCACTGGCATTGACCGGAGTGCCCCTCTCAGGTTGAATTAACTGTCTTCACTAGACCCACTAATTCAGTCCTTGGAAGATTGACAGTGGCAGCTTTGATCTTCTCTGTAGTGTAGACATACCCTGGAGACATTGATGTTTATTCAGTAGGATTCATATATAATTCTATAGGAAGGATTTTATTTTACATTTTACATGTAATGGCCCAGAAAACATATAGAAATATTTTTCTAGTGTAATTTACTATTACATTGTAGAGGACTTTATAAAATGGTTATCCAATTAATCACATTGTAAACTACTGCAACATATTGTAGTAGACTCAACAATTAAATAAAGTGTGGTTAGGAGGTCTTTGTCTTTCACTGTTTTCAAATAGGTCCCTTATTCCCTATTTCCATCCCAAACACTCAAAGGTACCGAAACGTGGCATTTGTATGAAGATCTTATAACCTCTTTCCCACCGAGAGATTGATAGGTACCATCATATATCCGAATGGGAGGTTCAAACTTTACAACACTGAAGATTTCATTGGCAATTTTACAGAAGCTTGAGGGAGACACCTCATTTTCATACATAATTACATACCATTTAATAAGAAATAAATACACAACTATAATGGTTGATTGTATTTGTACTTTATCTTCCTTGATGGCTGACCTAGATATTACTTGTTATTTAAAATCAATAGGATGAAATCTTAACTTGACTTTTGGTGCTGTCCACACTGCAGAAAGTTGAAGGGAGAACACACTTTCTTCAGCTTCCCATGTTCCTCGTGAAAGATTGCAATCCACCTTCCAATTATTATTATTTATTGAGAACTATCATTATTCTTACTGCTTTTAAAATAGAGACAATTAAGATCCCTAAATTGTGGAGAGTGAAGGGCACCAACCAAAGATCAATGGACATGTTGTCTTATTGTCAGCTGTCAGGCCGAATATGGACTTGTGATGTATAAAGAACATGAGCATAAGTAAGTGATCCAGGTCATGCCTATCATAAACCCATATTCAGTAGTGTAAGCTAGTGGGGCCAATTCTCGTCATCTGCATTTGAGGGGAGACCTTGCCTCCTTATGAGCTCCCATGCTAGAACCTTCTCTGATCAGAACAAGAGTGGGGAAATAAGCAATTCACAAGGTGGGGCATCCAGGCCCATCCTTCAAGCAGGGTGGATTGTATGCAGTCTGGGCTTTGTCTGGGGACCAGGACAAGTTGCAGCCATTTACTTACTCAGCCTTTAGGCAAGGTGAGTAGCTGCCAGTTAAGGCTTGGGCCTACAATCTGGCTGAGCTTTGATAGGCTATTTCCCTAGCCTTTCATCAGCGTGGGGCAATCAGCAATTCAGTCTCTGGCCTTCCATCAGTCAGAATTGTGGCTCCAGTCCAGTCTAGGGGCTCAAAAATAGGGTGAGCAGCACCTGTAGTCTATGGGGCTCCAGTAAGGGATTGCACTGGTGAGTATAAGCTTTCTGGCCTGTGAAAGAGGATACATCCCAAGGATAGGTTGGCAGGGAGAACACAGGTCCACCCAACTCCAACTCTACCATGTTCCAACCTAAGACCCCATCTGTGGCAGAGCACACTGTCACTGGGTCAGCAGGATTTTGTCTGCAACATGCTGATCTGGTTTCAGACTTGCTCTCCATGAGAATATTGCCTGGTCCCCATAGGCTGCTTCCTTCTTTCCCCTTCAGCTTAATGCTATTCCTGCTGGTCCCTGGGGTGACAACGGTTCTCCTTGGTGCTTGCCTCCAGAAAAGGGGAAGTGGCATTTATCACATCTCGTAGCCTCTCCTCAACAGAGCGTCTGGTCTTTTATATTTCCCCTTTCTGTGACACCCCTCTGCTTCTGCAGGACAATGTAGCACTTTAAAGACTAACAAGATGGTTTATTAGATGATGAGCTTTCGTGGGCCAGACCCACTTCCTCAGATCAAATAGTAGAAGAAAGTAGTCACAACCATATATACCAAAGGATACAATTAAAAAAATGAACAAATATGAAAAGGACAAATCACATTGCAGAACAGGAGGGGGATGCGGGGGGGGGGGGGGAAGGAAGGAAGGTAAGTGTCTGTGAATTGATGATATTTGTGGTCCTCCAGGCACCACCCAGCAGGCAGCTTATGGTGTTCCCTTTACACCCTTTGTGTCTGAGAGGGCCAACTTGCTGTAAGTTGCTATCGATACTTGTAATCTGACATGTACAAACCACCATCAAAGGAATAACCATGTCCAACACTACAAGCACCAAGCCATCATACCGTTCATATCCATGATTTCAAGGTCCAGCTATAACAAGAATGACCATGCTGTAGAACAGCCAACATCTTGGGTTTTCACGAAAAACCAGTACATGTCCTATGATGCCAATGAGTATGTCAAGTTCACATTAGCACAACAATGGAAGTGCTATATTCCTGACCTTTTTAGTTGTCATGTGACAGCAGTCATACAATACCATCCATAAGATCAGTTTGCATTGATTTTCCCAATAGCCAACTCTAGCCCGTCATAATTTGTGTAAACCTAAAAGTTTGACTCATCGATCCCTCCTGAAACTGCACTGAAATGTATACTCTTGATGACAGGTCCTGCTTACACTTGATCAACTGGATTCCACCATATCCAGCTCATTATCACTACTTTGTGGGTCTAATACTAGCTGTGAACTGCGAATTGCCAGAGGTTTCAGAAAAGCATTCATTCCTTGTGCAACAGAAAAGACTGAGGTACTCTTCTAGCAAAATCAAGCAAACAGAATCCCCAATGCTGCAATGGCATTGCTTGAGTCTTTGAAAGAAGAAGACAGTGTGGAACCCTGATGGTGCTTGACTTCACAAGGTCAAGCCACAAAGCCTGGAAGCTCTCATATGTTGTAGACAATATGGCTACAGGAGCCTACAAAAAGTAAGTTCAGATGCCATCTGCTCACAATTTATTGCAAATTCTCACTTGCTGATGGATAAACACAGCCAGAAATAACTTAAAAACATACTCCAGGGTGAGTTGTCTTCATCTCTTTTTGCCCTTACTCAGTGGATGAAGTAGACTGGAGTCTCTCAAATACTAAGTAGTAGGAATGGAGGGAATGAAGCCAGCATTCTTGAAAACCTGAGACTGAACACAAGAAAGGTGACTAGCAGACTTCTTCAGTGACGGGCACTTTTCTGGCTTAATAATATAAGGTGAGAGATAGCCAAGGTCATAGCCATTCAGAAGCCTGGATAAGACCCAAAAAAGACATGAGCCCGTCTCCCTATTCATCAGTTGCTATAAACTGTTAGTATGGTTCCTGCTTCAAAGATTGCAGCCAATATTGGAGCAAATGGTACCAAAGAGCAGGCCAGATATAGAACTGGTCACAAATGCTGTGACAAAATGCCAGTCCTAACCAGCTACCTAGAATTTGGCTACCAGAAAAAAATTTAAATGGTGGCAGCATTCTTCAATCTTTCTTTTGCATATGATACTGTATGGTGCAAACTCTCCTGATGAATTATCATTAGCTTTACGATACCATTCAATCCTCAGACTCCTGACTGAGATACTAAGTAACAGAAGATTCATTGTATATCCTGGTAAATCTGCCAGCCCAGACTGAACATTGGCCTCCCAATGTTTA
This sequence comes from Pelodiscus sinensis, assembly GCF_049634645.1. Classification (NCBI taxonomy): domain Eukaryota; kingdom Metazoa; phylum Chordata; order Testudines; family Trionychidae; genus Pelodiscus; species Pelodiscus sinensis. The sequence continues at coordinate 24,523,491 of NC_134717.1, read as the reverse complement.
GCTCCTGCACAGTTCAGTCTCCATATCACCAGGATTACAGTTGCATCATTTTGTAAATGACCTTGTGCTAGTTCTGCAAGCATCCTCTTTGAAGGTTAAAGAAAAGGTCATGAATTATGGGTGCTGGAGGTTTACAACATATTTTGAAGCTTGGCAACAGAAACCCAATGCTTCAAAAACATTTTTCTCTGTCTTCTACTTGAATGATGAAGCCAAAGTGCTAATGAAAGTGAACTTTTGTGGTCTGGCTCTACCACATGACCACATTTCACGGTATCTTAGAGCAATTACTAACACCGTGACAACATCAAAAAAGAAGATAAAGGGTTGCTAGGTAAGACACTGCTGTGATCTGGGATGTCAAGGCCTAATTCTGGGCAGTCATAACTAGTGGTCAGAGCTGAAATCTACAATCAGGAGTCAAGTCAGCTCAAGTAAGATACTGGGACATCAGTACCACTAGTGGAAGGTCAGGAACCAAACAAGTTCAAGACACCAGGAAACAAGCTAGTGGGAACAGGAAGCACAAGGCACGTAGTCCAGAGCTAGGAGGGTCCCAGATATTCAGCTTCTTGGTCTTGTTGCTGGGCCACTCTGCTGCACTGAGCCTTCAGTGGTGAAGCCTCAAATTGGGTCTGGGCTTCATTCATCCTAGGTCAGCAGTTGTCATTATGCTGACAAGTGGAAGGATGAAACATGGCTGTTCCTGTGGACCCAGTTTCAAAGCTTATGAGTCATGATATCATCCCATCTCCTAGGAGCATCTTCTCGACAACATAGGTTCAGATTTTCTTGGGGTGGTTCCCATGGAACACCCAAACCGAGATGGAAGCATGAACATTCTCCACTAGCTCAGAAGTGTTTTTCTCTACTTTGTAATCCCAGTCAATGAGGTAACACAATTTACCCCACTTAACCTTTGAATGAAGGACTTTGTGGACAATGTATTCCTCCTGATCTTGTGCTTATACTTGTGGGGATGGAGATTTGGGTTTATGGCAAAATGCGTTCTCAGTGTTGGGTTTTAAGAGTGAGATACAGAATATAGGTGGACTCTAGTGGAACTGATGACTGGATTGATTTGCTACTAAATGCAATATGGCCAAGGAACCAATGGTCTAGTTCCTAAGAGCATCTGTCTGTGTTTAGGTGATCTGTAGAAAGCCTTATATTTTGTCCTACAGAATAGGCGAGGCCTCATTGCATGTGCTTGTCTGTATGCTTTTTGTATTCCTCTTTTGCCTTCTAATGGTATCCCTTCACCTCTTCTTGGGTGTGATGGTCGTGCTGAACTAGGTCCAAGTATGATGCATTAGAGAGAGGAAGTCAGTTATTGTGAATGAAATGGAAGGTGGTACAAATAATTAACAAAGAAGGGACTGTGGCCTGTGGATGCACGATCTGCATTATTATAAAGAACTCACCATATGGTTATTCAACAAGAAATTAGTGTAATTGATAACCAAAGGGAGGAGAGATGTCTGTAGTCAGATTTTATATTCAGAGACAAGTTTATTTTCAACTCATTTTGGATCCAGTTCAGGAAAGCAACTCTATTAAGGAAAGAACTTGTACTTTTTGCCATTGCTTAAGTCATTTCCTGAAAAGAAATTGGACTAATGCAAGTGCTTTTTTGAGATTTTTGCTGCACTTCAGGCTGTCTCTTAATACTTCCAAACAATAAGTATTTTTATAAGTATTTGAAAATCATCTCTGAAATTTGTCTAGCAATTGTAAATGATAAAGCCAAACAATTAGAAGATGCTAACATAGCCAGAATTTAATATCTTCTACTATATTGCTTGCAAAATACTATGGTCTTACAGTTACCACATATCATTTTGGTTTTAAGGCTCTGCTTCTCACTTATATAACTAAATATTTCAGTATTACATATTAACATACTTGTGCTACAGCAGACATCCAGTATCTGAATGTGCCCAAATTATCCTCAGATATTGAAATATGTGTATTCTTGTTCTCTTCTTTTTACCTGATTAAGAAGAATGGGCACAAAAGTTGTGAATCCCTTTTGACTGGTTTCTTCTCCAATGTGTGTTGATAAGAGACATGGAAGAAAGAGAGAGGAAATAAAAGAAGAATGTTTTATTTCGCTTTCTTATGCAAAAAAGCTGGTATAATTGCAAGGAAACCCAATAACGTTGTTTGTTATGTTAGTTCAGTTGGAACAATCATGCCACCTGCAGTTGCGACTCTGCATGCTTTACATTACTGAATGGAGTCATTTCTATTTCCCAGGAAGAGTGAGCTGTAAAACTGTTACTGTGTTGTGTGTGTAAAAAAAATAAAATAAAATAAACATCCAAATTAAGATTATTAGAAAAGTTTCTAACAAAACATCATTGAAATTGCACTTTTCTCATAACTTTTGTCCATTTGATCCAAATCCAAAGTGCTTCCCCCCAAAAAAAAGAGATCAATAACAGGCAGGGAAGGGTTGTGGCTAGTGTTTGCATTTCATAGATTGATTTTTTTTTTTGCACATTTTTCATTGTTTCTCTTCATGCCTCAGGGAAAAACGTATGAAGACAAAATGACATGTGCTGTGTTCCTTCGAGATAATTTTGATCTGGGATCTGTGTAATGTGTAAAGGTTAGATTTTTTTTTTTTGGTGGATTGGGCTTCAAATGGCTCTTTTTGGTATGAAAAGACAGCACACAAAAAAAGCTGCATGCCTTTCTCCAGGTACAAAATGAGTCAAACAAAATAGGAGGGTGTGCCAGCAATCACAGAGTTCAATTATTGTGTCAATGTCACTTTAAAAGTTGCAGATACCTAAAGTATTTCTAGTCCCAAAGTGTCTAATCTGCTTTCCAATTTTCCACAAGATGCTTTTAATATTTTGAGATTGATATTGAACCACAGGGGTCTAAAAGGTTTCAAAAATCTCTTGCATATGCATTTGGAACCAAACAATCAATTAGATTAATAAAGAGGAATTGTAATTTATATATGAAGCCTACATGCTCTTGTGAAATGTGTGGTACTGAAAAAGTAAGATACAAGAAACTGGGCTTTAGTATCAGTATGGAAGGTTCTGTGATCCTGACAAGAGGTGGGAAAAGAAAAAGAAGCAGTATTATAAAAAACGGCTAATGTTAAGCAGTTGCTTCCTCCTTTGCAAGAATATTGGAGAAATAACTGACAGCAATGTATATCAGACTAATCAGAGTCTAAGAAGCACTTTGCTTTGAATAAACGTAAAAAACAACAAATAGTCTGGTAGCACTTTAAAGACTAACAAAACATGTAGATGATATCATGAGTTTTCATGGGTACAGCTGCACATGCACAGAAGATAGTTGATAGCAATGTGATTGCCAGTGGTCACTAGTAGCTTATCTTGACCTGGCTGGAGCTCTTTCTGCTTTAGAGACATTGCCTTTACTCAGTGTGCATTCCTTGTCTCACAAGCATACTTCTATACTGTGTTTGGTATAGCTACATGCCCGGGCATGCTAACTCTTGA